>NC_091980.1:59657232-60374550 GCF_044704955.1 Pristiophorus japonicus
AGCAAGCAAGTCGTTTGAAGAATTGAGCACACTGGTAAGAGACTACCTGAAGCCAGCGAGCAGCCTACACATGGCCAGACACAGGTTCTACAACTACAGACGCTGTGTGGGCCAGAGCATACCCGACTTCGCGGTGGAACTTCAGAGGTTGGCGAGTTTATGTGAATTCTCCGATGAACTGAGGAGAGAAATGCTGAGAGACTTTTTCTTGAAGGAATAGGCCACGCAGGCATATTCAGAAAGCTCAAAGAGACCAAGAACCTGACCTTAGAGGCAGCAGCACTGGTTGCACAGACATTCTTGGTAGGGGAAGAAGAAATGAGGTTGATTTACAATGCAGGTACGACAACTAACGAAATATCGGAACAAGAAGTTCACAGCACTAAACAAGCTGCTACCCCCACACACAGACAAAACCGGGAGAACAGGCTCTCGACAGCAGGCAGAAGCTATCAAGGGCCACAGGAATGGCCATTCACATCTCATCAACCCACAATGCGAGCAATCAACGACAAACTGAGAGAAGCTCAAGAGAGATCAGCCAGACGCAGCTCATTCTTTGGGAACACTTTGAACAATGGAACAGGTCTGTGCTGGAGGTGTGGGGGTGTGCACTCGTCAAGGGGATGTCGATTTCAGCAGGCTTTTTGCAGAAATTGTGAATATACTGGGCATTTGGCCCGCATGTGCAAAAAAACGGCAGCTCGGCTGGTATACGAATCGGATGGGTCGGAAAGCGGACCAGAAGATGGTGGGGACAGTATCCGGGACACCGATGTACAGCGGGTCAACACGATCAATGGCTGCACAAAGGACTGTGAGATAGTCATGGCAATCAATGCCTTTGAGTCCACAGGTTCGCCCATGACGGTTCGCCAAATCAGAGCCTGGACGGCCAGCGACCCCGCATTATTCTGATTAAAAAGATGTGTCCTAACCGGTGACTGGGCAGAGGCTCGCGATGCCTGCCCCGAGGAATTAAAACCCTTTCACAGGTGCATGCATGAGCTATCACTACAAGCAGACTGCCTGATGTGGGGCAGCCGAGTAGTCATGCCTCTGCGAGGCAGAGAGGCATTTGTCTGGGAGCTCCACCGCGAGCACCCGGGGATTGTTCTCATGAAGGCCATAGCCAGATCCCACGTCTGGTGGGCTGGTATTGACGCGGACTTGGAGTTCTGCGTCCGAAGGTGCACCATTTGTGCCCAACTCAGCAATGCCCCCAGGGAGGCTCCACTGAGCCCCTGGCCCTGGCCTACCAAACCGTGGTCACGGGTTTACGTAGACTATGCAGGCCCATTCATGGGCAAAATGTTCCTCGTAGTTGTAGATGCATTTTCAAAGTGGATCGAATGCACCATTTTAAACTCGAGCACAACCTCCATCACTGTGGAGAGCCTCGTAACCATGTTTGCAACGCACGGAATCCCTGACATATTGTTCAGTGACAATGGTCCGTGCTTCACCTGCACAGAATTCCAAGACTTTATAATTGACCACTGCATAAATCACGTCAAGACGGCATCATTCAAGCTGGCCTCCAACGACCAGGCGGGGAGAGCAGTGCAAATCATTAAACAAGGCATGCTTAAAATCCAAGGTCCCACGCTGCAGGGTCGCCTGTCGCGACTGCTGCTGGCATACAGATCGCGTCCGCACTCACTGACTGGGATCCCCCCCGCGCAACTGTTGATAAAAAGGACTTTAAAAACAAGGCTCTCATTAATCCTCCTAGACATGCACAAAATCGTTGAGGCAAAGCGCCGTAATTGACTGAGTACCATGACAGAAATTCGAGGGGGAGATGGAATGAGATAGGGGACAAAGTGTTTGCACTAAACTATGGCAGGGGTCCCAAATGGCTTGCAGGGACAGTAACGGGTAAGGAAGGAAACAGGCTACTGGTAGTACAAATGGACAATGGCAAAACCTGCCGGAGATATGTACACCAAGTCAAAAACACATTTACCAACAACACTGCGGAACCAGAGGCAGACTACAATGTGGAACTCGCACCACAACTGGTGGACAGACAGAGGGAACAACCTGAGGAAAGGGCAATCCCAACAGACAGCCCAGGCGAGTTAACAACAATCACACCAATCGAAACAGTCAACCCAGGCAAGATACCAGCAACCACACCCAAAGAAAAACAGACACCAAGGCAAACAACTGAACCACAACTCAGACGCTCCACGCGAGAGCGTAGACCACCTGAGAGACTGAACCTATGAAGACAATAAGACCTTGGGGGAGGGTGATGTCACGTATCTTACATTATTATATATAACTGTATCCTAACATGCTATACATGACTAATAAGATATGACCTGTAACCATCAGCATACCTTACCACCAGGGGTGCAATTGCAAGAGACAGGTATATAAGGACAGGTCTCAGGCAAGTGCAGCATTCCAGAGCTGTGAAATAAAGGTGCAGCTCCAGAGTGACTTTGACTTCACTGCATGCCTCGTGTGAATCTGTACTGAGGGGACAGGACTTTACATAGGGAAACTCCTTTGATTCTGAGCATCCCCTGTTTGATTATCTGCACTACTCATTCTCACTGGCGGTTTGAGGTCGGCTTGAACGGTGCCGTTCTGACATGGTTGATTCCATTGCCTGCCGTGAAGTCCTGGAATTCACTGCTTATGAAGCACGGGCCATTGTCGCTGACCAAGTCGTCCGGCAGGCCATGGGCGGCGAACATTGCCCGAAGACTTTCTACTGTGGCAGAGGATATGCTTGAATTTAAAATGGCACACTCAATCCATTTGGAGTAGTCGTCTACTACAAGCAAAAACATTTTTCCCATGAAAGGACCTGCGTAATCCACATGGATGCGTGACCATGGCTTGGCGGGCCAGGACCAGGGGCTAAGGGGGGCTTCCCTGGGTGTATTGCCCAGCTGAGCACACGTGTTGCACCTGCGAACACAAAGTTCCAGGTGTGCATCTATCCCTGGCCACCAAACGTGTGACCTGGCAATTGCCTTCATCATGACAGTACCCGGCTGCTCATTGTGAAGTTCTCTGATAAACACCTCTCTGCTCTTCTGGGGCATGACTACCCGGTTTCTCCACAGTAGGCAATCGGCCTGAATCGAGAGTTCATCCTTGCGCCTATGAAACAGTTTAAACTCCTCAGGGCATGCCCCGCACGTGGCTACCCAGTCCCCATTCAGGACACATTTCTTAACTAAAGACAGTAGCGGGTCTTTATTTGTCCCAACTTTAATCTGACGGGCTGTCACAGGTGAGCCTTCGCTTTCGAAAGCTTCAACAGCCATGACCATCTTAGCATCATGCTCAGCTATCCCCTTAGTGGTGGCTAGTGGTAGCCTGCTTAGTGCATCAGCACAGTTTTCAGTGTCCGATCTGTGCCGAATTGTGTAGTCATAGGCGGCTTAAGTAAGTGCCCACCTCTGTATGCGGGCCAATGCATTCGCAGTTATGGCCTTGTTGTCGGCCAAAAGGGGCATTAGGGGTTTGTGATCCATCTCCAGCTCAAAGTTCCTGCCAAACAGGTACTGGTGCATTTTTTTTACTGCATATGCACATGCAAGCGCTTCCTTTTCTACCATCCCGTAGCCCCTTTCTGCCTAGGACAGACTTCTGGAGGCATAAGCTATTGGCTGTAACTGACCATTGGCATTCACATGCTGCAACACACATCCGACCCCATAGGACGACGCATCACATGTTAAAACCAATTTCTTACACGGGTCATATAACGTTAACAGTTTGTTGGAGCAGAACAAATTGCATGCTCTATCAAAAGCCCTTTCCTGGCTGTCCCCCCAGATCCAATCACGACCTTTGCGTAGGAGCACGTGTAGCGGCTCTAACAGCGTGCTCAATTTGGGAAGAAAGTTGCCAAAATTGTTCAGAAGCCCCAGGAACGAACACAGCTCCGTCGTGTTACGGGGTCTGGGTGCTCTCTGGATTGCTTCCGTTTTGGACACAGTGGGTCTGATCCCGTCTGCTGCTGCCCTCCTCCCCAGGAATTCTAGCTCTGGAGTTAAGAAGATGCATTTCGCCTTTTTCAGTCGCAGCCCTACCCAGTCCAGTCTGCGTAGCACCTCCTCCAGGTTGTGGAGGTGTTCTTCAGTATCGTGACCCGTGATGAGGATGTCGTCTTGAAAAACCACCGTCCTTGAAATCGACTTGAGGAGGCTTTCCATATTTCGCTGAAAGATCGCAGTGGCCGAACGAATCCCAAACAGACATCTGTTACACTCAAACAACCCCTTTTGCGTCATGATGGTGGTCAGCTTCTTCGACTCACTCGCCAGCTCCTGGGTCATGTAAGCTGAGGTCAGGTCCAATTTTGAAAAATGTTTGCCACCGGATAGCGTCGCAAAGAGGTCCTCTGCTCTTGGTAGCGGGTACTGGTCTTGGAGGGACACCCGATTGATGGTGGCCTTGTAATCACCACATATCCTGACCGACCCATCTGCCTTGAGCACCAGCATGATCGGGCTTGCCCAGTCACTGAATTCGAATGGCGAGATGATGCCTTCCCTCAGCAGGCAGTCCAATTCGCATTCTATCTTTTCCCGCATCACGTACGGCACCGCTCTGGCATTGTGGTGTACTGGCCTGGCATCCGGGTTTATGTGAATCACTACCTTGATCCCCATGAAAGTGCCAATGCCGGGTTGAAATAATGAGTCAAATTTGTCAAGGACCTGTGAGCATGATACTCGCTCCACAGAAAAAATTGCATTGACATCGCCCCATTTCCAGTTCATGACAGCAAGCCAACTCCTCCCCAGTAGTACGGGACTGTCCCCCGGGACAATCCAGAGTGGCAACCTGTTCTCCGAATCTTTGTGGGTCACGACTACCGTGGCACTGCCTCGCACCGGAATGATCTATTTTGTATATGTCCGAGTGCCAACGTTTGTAACCTACTGCGTGTGCGCGCACTCCAAAGCGCACGCACAGGGCTGCCGGCACGACGTCCTCGGATCAGAGTTAGCCCCACCCCCCTGCACTTTCAGAATCAGTGCGACGCTGTGGCTCCGCCCCCCCGCTGATCTCTGTGTGCCGCGCCGAGCTCCGAGGAACCTGCTGGAAGGCCGAGAATTCCTCCGTAAGTTTTTGACGTGCTTTTGCGTGTGAAAAACGGGCATCGATGTCGGGGCTGCACCGTTCTAGGCGCGGCCTAAAACTTGGCCCCTATGTCACATTTCTCCGTCATTCCTCTGTTTCTTTGTCAATCATTAAATCTAATTGGTTAAGAAGATACACTGTTGGTCCGGCCGTTCACGAAGGTCCCAGATGCCCTTGCCACACTGTTATGAGCTTGCAATTACAGCAAGTTACAGCACAAATTTCATGCTGAAGGATGCAGGCAAAGGTCTAACTAATGGCGCAACCGCGAGTGCCGCAAGGTGCAGCCCAAAGAAACAGCACCTTACAAAACTAACACAAGGAAAATTACACCTTTAGCGAATTCCTTCAAGCAGGCTGCAATTGAGCTTTCATTTTCATTAGACTTGACTATTGAGATACAAAGTGCCGAAGATATATATCAGCATTCTGTTTCATGCATATGTGGCTGATCATAGATTACGCCTTAGTTACACAAGCTATGAGCAAGGCATTTGTGGGAACTACCCAATACTGAATCATGAATAAATATTGCATATTTAGCATTACCTAGAAATGTACAGAACCACAAAAGATCACATGGTTCATGAGGTAAGATTCAATACCTGGAAAATATTCAATGCTGTCTGTGATATCTTAAATTCTTACAATGTGGTTTTGGGTATTTACACTGCAAAATGTTCTTGGATTTACCATCACTTGTCAGTGCTCCTTTTTCTGTCTAATATCTAAATAAAAAATAGCACAAACCAAGGATTGTAACAGAGAACCTTCATTCTTCACACTAGCTATTGGAATATAACATATGCTGCCATATGATTTCTCTTACCTTTACTGAAGGCGGGCTGAATAAGCATTGTGTTGAGACGAGACTCAGGCTTTGAACCAATAACTATTTTGTTGACATAAAATATATGAACAAACATTATAATGCCACAAAAATAGCTACTTTCCTATATTCCTTGATATATGAAAACAACAAAGAGACAACATGCTTTCTCTGTACACCTGGTCCCTAAACAGAAGCCCACTCACATATAGCATAACATTTTTGAGTAAGCTGGGTCAGCTTTTTCAGATTCAGACAGCCTTTTGACATTTGGCTGCAACAATCACAGGGGCATTCTGACTGAACTACCTCCTCAAGTCTGTGAGATGAAGGCCTAGAAATTCGATCAGGCCTGAAAATGGGCCATGGCACCACTGGGTAAGATTTGCTCGTGCCGTATAGAAAACGCAGACGGCACATTATTTTGGTGATGCCTGCTGATTTGAATGATTTTTGCACACAGCCTAGCGACGAACGCACTGTTTCAGTCTATATGCTCAGCACAAGGCCCAATGTCACGTTCCTGTAGCATCGCTGGAGTGAGGCGGCATTCTCTTAAAGCAAGGCTGTCATTTTTAAAGACAGTCTTGAGCCCTTAAAGGTGAGCTGCCTTCTGAAATTTTTTTTATAATCATTCAAAAATAGGCAGTCTCTAGCCCTCAAAGCTCAACTGCTTTGTGGAAATAAAAACATTAAAAATCATTCCAAACTAGGCAGTCTTCAGCTCTTAAAGATGAACTGCCTTCTGCATGTAAAAAATGGTAAAAGTGCTTCCGCACTAACTCAAATGGCTCAACAGGCCAGGGTAAGGGCACCCAGGGTATCACACGCAGCACACCACTTAGTACACTGGAGAGATATCCTCTACCCATAGGGGCCAGGAGGCCCTCCAAAAAATGGATGTGGGACTAGATCACCAAGGCAGTCACTGCTGGCATTGTCACCCCCAGGACCTGGCTCCATTGCCCCAAGAAGTTTCATGACCTCAGCTGAATGGTCAAAGTCAGTGAATGCATCTCCAAAAGCCATCTGCTATCAACTGCGCCACTAGGCTCACACACTGCTCAATGCATGATCTCTCCCCTCCACCCCCATCAGTCTCTACCAAACACTAGGAACACCTCACCCCTTTGGAGGAGACAGTACTGGCCATTCTTGGCAGGGGCATGGTTGAAAGAATACAAGATGCCGGAATCCTCATGCGTTATCCCACATCCCACTTTCCCCTCAGCCCATAATCTCTTCTGATGTACAAGCTGCACATGGTGCAAGCATGCACCTCTTATTTTCCCACCTTCCCTTCACCACAACCCTATCCTTGTGCCTTTCTCATTTTAGACACCCAAGAAATCTATCCAGCCCAGCCAATGGGAGGTGGATGTGGATGTGGAGGTGAAGGTGGAGGAGGAGGAACACCGTCAAACAATTTCACACTCCAGCTCCTTGAGGTCATCCTGCAAGGTAATTTGCAGTGGTCCCCACTGAAATTCAGCAGCCTTCCAGCAGCATGCTGTAGCCATTGGGGTAGTGTGACAATACTAGAATAGGAAAAGGCAGACGCAAGACGGTCACTAAGGGAATGCACAAGGTTGATTAGTTGATTTTTAGATGCAATATTGGATGCATACATGGCTAAAGTTGGATTGGAAAGTTTACTTTGTAGTGGCTTTTATTTCAGCATTGAACTACAGTACGCGGACGATGCTTGCATCTGCACACATTCAGAGGCTGAACTCCAAGTCATCGTCAGCGTCTTTACCGAGGCATACGAAAGCATGGGCCTTGCACTAAACAGCCGTAAGACAAAGGTCCTCCACCAACCCGACCCCAACATACAGCACTGTCCCCCCAGTCATCAAGATCCACAGTGCAGCCCTGGACAATGTGGACCACTTTCTTTACCTCGGGAGCCTATTATCAGCAAGGGCAGACATCAACGACGAGGTTCAAAACTGCCTCCAGAGCGCCAGTGCAGCCTTCGGTCGCCTGAGGAAGAGAGTGTCTGAAGATCAAGTCCTCAAATCTGGCACCAAGCTCATGGTCTACAGGGCTGTAGTGATAGCCGCCCTCCTGTATAGCTCAGAGACATGGACCATATACAGTAAACACCTCAAATCGCTGGTGAAATATCACCAATGATGTCTCCGCAAAATGCTGCAAATCCTCTGGGAGGACAGACGCACCGACATCAGTGTTCTTGATCAGGTCAACATCCCCAGCATTGAAGCACTGACCACACTTGACCAGCTCCATTTGGCGAGCCACATTGTCCGCATGCCCGACACAAGACTCCTAAAACAAGCGCTCGACTTGGAACTCCTACACAGCAAGCGAGCCCCAGGTGGGCAGAGGAAACATTTCAAGGACACCCTCAAAGCCTCCTTGATAATGTGCAACATCCCCAGCGACACCTGGGAGTCCCTGGCCAAAGACTGCCCTAAGTGGAGGAAGAGAATCCGGGAGGGCGCTGAGCACCTCGAGTCTTGTCACCAAGAGCATGCAGAAAACAAGCGCAGGCAGCAGAAGGAGCGTGCGGCAAACCAATCCCACCCACCCTTTCCTTCAATGACTGTCTGTCCCACCTGTGACAGAGACTGTAATTCCCATATTGGACTGTTCAGTCACCGAAGAATACAGTTTTAGAGTGGAAGCAAGTCTTCCTCGATTTCGAGGGACTGCCTATGATATAATGATGTGATATGTAGCCACGAGGACGCTGTGATGGTCAGTAACAGAGGGAAGGTAAGACATGGGACAAATGTTGAAAGGGGAATTTGGGTTGTTTCACTGGCACTGCAGGCGGATGATTCGATCCCGGATATCCCAACCAAAAAGAGGCAGTCTGGGTTGCCTCCTTCCTTCTGCTCCCTCCTCTTCTGCTTCTTCCTCTTCCCTCTGTGAGCAGTTTGTCCCCTTTGCTGCCTCTGCTTCATCTCCACGTGATGTTGCAGCTCAAGGGGAACTGTAACTAGATGACCCCGGACTGTGATTTCAGGCTGTTTTCAGAGGCCTTCCTTTAAGATCCAAACCCTTGCAAGCATCCAGCAGCACTCCCTGCATACTTTAACAACTTGTAAAATGTATTGCACCAAGCCACTACAACAAAATATAAGAAAAACACTCAAAAAGGTGAAATCGAAACTTACTTGAAAGATGTGTGTGTCCCTTTAAGAAGCATTGACAGCATCTCTGCACAACTGCTGCACGCATGTTCTTCCATGCACGGTTAGGAGAGGGTGGTTTGGAGTGCAGTGGCGATCTGCATATTTACATTAGAGAGGCGAGCGCAGGCAATGGCATCACTGCCAACCTGTCCAAACTGGCAGGCGCAGTGTCCTGTGCCGGAAGCGGGCGGAAGCGAGCTGGCCACGATTTTTTCAAGAAAACTATCTTTAACGGCCGGCATTACTACAAGGAATTTCGCAGCCAAAGTCTCTGACCAATGAGCTGTCAATGCCAGAGCGCTCCAGCTAATCAAAGACCTGTATCTTTCTTAAATGGACTCACAAGTAGCTGTCAATAAACATGACTAACCCGAGAAGAAAGTTTACCATTTAATGTGGGAACTGGAGGCTCCCAAGGGTTTGCTGGGCTATGGTTCCCACTGTGCGAATTAAATAGAATGACACCTTAGATAATTTCTCAAGGAGCCACCTCTCATAATGCCCCAGGCTGTTTGAGATTGTAAATACCGAGACAACTAATTAATATTCAAAACACTATTGTGTGAGTCCAAACAAACTGACTTCTTACAAAATGTAATGCGCAGAGTAGTTTAAGGCTGATTGCGTGCAACTGCATGCAACCTTGGATGATTATTCCTTACTAGATTGATTGCTGGGATGAGAGGGCTATCCTATGAGTATTAAATAGAATGTGCCTATATTCTCTGGAGTTCAGAAGAATGAGAGGTGATCTCATTGAAACGTATCGATGGACCGGAATTTATGGTGGTTAATAATGGGGAGCTAACAGCATTCGCATTATTACTTGTTTAAAATTGACCGCACATTTAGGATGTAGCACATGCGCATCTAAATGCGGGGATCCTGAAGTTGTGGCCATTCATTCACCTGATACAGGCTGCACTGTGGAACCCCACCCCCACCATGCATAGCCGGCAATCAATGTAATCAGTGAATCCACTGGAACTGACGAAAACTTGGGCTTTTCTGCAGTAATATCGCCGTTAAAGATTCCGTTAAAAGTTAGGCCTTGTTGGATTAGATGTAACCGGGGTTTTAATAACGTGTTGACACCTCACATCAAGGACAATCTCAAAGCCTCCTTGAACAAATGCAACATCCCCACCAACTCTTGGGAATCCTAGGCCCAAGACAGCTCAAAGTGAAGAAGGAGCATCAAAAAAGGCAAACCTCTTGTCTCTGTGGGCAACTTTCTTCGGGCCAGCCATGAAAGTTTTTGCTTTGCCGCAGACCGTAAATTCCGGGCCAATAAATTCTTAGAGGGCTTGACAGGGTTGATGCTGAGACTATGGCCCAAAATGTGCGGTCGGAGGCTTCCTGTGGGCGGATGGCCCGGCGGCAAAAATTTCTACGAAAGTACCTGGTGGTCCTGGAGGTTCGAAGACTTGCGGTCCTGGGCCTCTATGCGATGGCCTTCGTAGAGACACACAATCCCAGGAGCGTATGGGTTTTTTACACATCACTGGGATCATGTGGGCCCACCCAAACTATCAGAGTAGGGGTATTCCCATTCATACTCCTGTGAGTTCCGATATATGGGATCACCGTAAGTTTGACTGGAAATACAGGTGCAGCGTCCAAAATATGGTGTTCCGGAATCAGGGCTGTTCTGGAATCCGGACTCCAGGATGACCCATGACAGGGTCGTCCAGAATCCGCAAAATGTTCCGGAATCCGGACACCCAGCCAAACCATTACTGCCGCAAGCCGGGCCTAGTGAAAAGTCAAAAAATGAAATCCAACAACTGTACAGTGACAAAAATTGCAAAAATATAAACACCAATCCTACCTGTTCCAGGCCAGGTCTTCACAGTCACCACACCGCTGCTCCTGGGTCCGCAGCAACTCTGCAAGGCACACAAGTTCCCGGCCAGAACCAACCAAGCTCCCATGTGAGAGTCCCCGGCCAGAATCAAACTTTGCACAGCACACTGCAGCTCCCCAAAGCAGCAACTGCGTGATCGGATTGCCACGACCTATGACTCCGAGCGGAGCTGACCCGACCTCACCCGACCAGATTGCGATTTTAAGTTTGCACACCTGTACCTGTAACAAAAAATACTACCTGCACCAGTACTGTACATGCACTTTTAAATTCAGCATTTAATAAAAATTAGTAGCATTAAACATTTTCGGGCTACCCCAGCTGACCCACTTATATCCCATGCTGAAACCGCACCTGACCCACATACATCCCATGATCAGACCCCACCCAACCTGAGTCAATCGCTGTGGTGTTTTTCCCGATTTAAATATCTGCACAGGTAAAGATTGTGAATTTGTGTTGTCATTGCAAACATGTCAAAAAGGCCAACAGATACACCAATGGTTTCAGATAAAGGAAAGAGGAAACATAGTTCACTTTCAATTGCCAAGAAAGTGGAGTTACTCCAGAGATTAGATAGATGTGCTTCAGAGTGAGGAGTATGGTATGGAACTCTCCACCATTTATGATATCAGAAAACAGAAAGAACAGCTCATGAAGTTTTATGCGGAAAATGATGTTCATAAGGAAATGAGTAAGAGAAAAAGTATGCATAAGCCAAGAAGTGATGATGTGGATCGAGCAGTGATGGAATGGTAGCGACAGAGGCGAAGTGAAAAGGTTCCTTTGTCTGGCCCAATGGTGGTGCAACAATCTAAAATATTCCATGCACAACTGGGGATTGAAACTCCATGCGTGTAGTCTTCTGGTTGGCTAGCCAAATTTAAAAGGCGTCATGACATCAGACAACTGAAAGTATGTGGGGAGAAAGCCTCAACAGATCATGAGGCAGCTGAAAATTATATTGATGAGTTCATCAAACTAATTGCTGATGGAAACCTTTCACCTGAGCAAATGTGCAATGCTGACGAGACTGCACTGTTTTGGCACTACGTACCATGTACAGGACAGAAAACTGGGAAGCTTTTAAAAGCCAGCAAAGAACGACTAAAAAAATGATTAAGAAAGGGAAGATAGACGATGAAAGTTAACTAGCACAAATTATAAAAACAGATAGCAAGAGTTTCTAAAGGTATATAAAAAGGAAAAGCGTGGCTAAAGCAAACATTGGTCCCTTAGAGGACGTGACCGGGGAACTACTAATGGGGAACATGGAGATGACAGAAACTCTGAACAAATATTTTGTATCAGTCTTTATGGTAAAGGACACTAACAATATTCCAACAGTGGATAGTCAAGGGGCTTTAGCGGGGGAGGAACTTAACACAATCACAATCACGAAGGAGGTGGTACTCAGTAAGATAATGGGACTAAAGGCAGATAAATCCCCTGGACCTGATGGCTTGCATCCTCGGGTCTTAAAAGAAGTAACGGCAGGGATTGTGGATGCATTGGTTGTAATTTACCAAAATTCCCTGGATTCTGGGAGGTCCCAGCAGATTGCAAATGTAATGGCCCTATTTAAAAAAGGAGGCAGACAAAAAGCAGGAAACTATAGACCAGTTAACATCTGTGGTTGGGAAAATGTTGGGGTCCATTATTAAAGAAGCAGTAGCAGGACATTTGCTTAAGCAAAATTTGGTCAGGCAGAGTCAGCATGGATTTATGAAGGGGAAGTCATGTTTGACAAATTTGCTGGAGTTCTTTGAGGATGTAGACAGCACTGCACACACAATGGAGCCCATCATTACCAGTGCGCAGGCAATGTTGGACTCCCAGAGTGACCATGGGGATCCACATCTCATGATGCGTGTCATAGGCGATGTGGCAGCTGCCATTGCAGCACAGGCGGAAGTGACCCGACGTCTCACTGCTGTATTGGAGAGGATAGCTGTTGGCGTGGAAGCTCAGACCGCTCTCATGCAGTTTCAGCAACAGGCCACACAGTGTCTTATTCCTGTTATGGAGTCAGTGTCTGGCGGCATCGAGTCTGTGTCTGCTCTCATGCAGTCTCAGCTGGATGCCATGCAAGCTCTTACTGCTGCCATCGCCACTGGGTCCACCAAAGTCCCCCTGGGATCTGACGGTGTTGCAGCCTATCCAACTATGCTCCAGGCATGGGGATGCTGAGGCACTGCCCTGGAGGAGTGGCACCGGGTCATTGGAGCAGGAACCTGCTGTGCTCTCTCAGGATCACAATATTCCCGATCCCAGTCCTGAGACTCCGTCATTGCAACCAGCCATGGCTTGCACCCAGATAATCGAGACTGATGGTGCCAAGTCTGAGGTGTCCCAGTCTGCATCCGGGTGCTCGCAAACATCTGGCTCCTGTTGATCCTGCCTTCTCCTCTCCATCTCCCTCACTCTCTGGTACTGGGGGTCTGCATCCCTGTCCCTCCTCCTCACGGCACGCCCTTCTTGATGTCCTTCCTGGCGTACCTCTCCATTTTGAAGTATGTTGCCACCTCCATCTCGCTAACCGATTACGCCTGCTGCTTCCCCGTCTGGTGTTGGTGGCGCCACCTTTTTCTGCGATCCTCCCTGCCGCGCACAATGCGGAAGAGGCGTTCCAGTGCCAGCACTGAGCCCAATTTTGGGAGCCAGTGGCCTACTGTGCAAACACAACCTCCTCAAGCAGTGTTCTCTCTTGCAGACTATGAAAAGCCAGGCCCACTAATCCACAAATGCCTTCTTACACACACAACTTTCCAAACTTTAAACGGTGAAAATAAATTTGGCCAACAACAATGCCGCAAGCCACAGTGTGCCTTTAAATCTCGCTGTGCCCTGTCAAAAAAAACTGTCGCTGGCCCCGACAAGTGGTCGGAAGCCGATTTAAGGGCAATTTGGCTTCTGGGGTGGGACCGAGGCAGTGAACAGTTTGATGATGTCCTTAGCGACACATAACGCAGGAGCGGGATGGAACTGGGGGGAGCGGGGCGGCGACGTTCTCCGTTGGGAAAATCGAGAGGGCAATGTCGAGATTGTCGGCAACTCGATGCCGACTGAGCGGTGAGATCTTTCCGCACCGTTGCCGCCTCTTCAGGTGACGGCTCTTAAAAATAGAGGCCATTTCGGCCCCCGTATTTAACGTAAATAGCAGTAGACATCAATACTGATCTATTTAAAATCTAAATATATAAAGACATGTGATGATACAATGTATTAGTTCATGATTTCAGTTCTTGACCTTAGTCCTGTCATTGCAATAAGGAGTGGAATGGAAGCTAGACACTTGTGTTTCATGGAGTATTAGATCTATCCATACTTCTCCCTAAAATCTTTAATTCCATTCCTAATTAGATTTTTATTCAATTGTTTTTCAAGAATGCGAATTGACATCACATAATTGCCCTTAACAGGAGTGCTTATGTCCTACGCAGCGGGGGGTGAAAGTTTAATCTCATATTGCTTTAGGTTTAATTTTGTATTTAGGTCCATCAATGCTACGCCCAAAGTAAAATTAAATTGCCTGATGTACCTATATTATTCATGCCCTTTATCAATTTAAACTGTTGGATTGTGGTATTCTCAGCCAATGGGGATGCATCATCCAGGAAGACATCATTTAACCCTTTAAGCATCAGCATCATTTTGGTGAATCGGCGCCATAATTCCTCCAAGACCAATATAGGTTTCCTGCGGTTTGGTGCCCAAAACTGAAGGCACTACTCCAAATGGGGTCTGACCAAGGCTCTGTACAACTGAAGTATCGCTTCCTCAGTTTTTAATTCCAAGCCTCTTGCAATAAAGGCCAATATTCCATTAGTCTTTTTGATAACTTTTTGTGCTAGTGCACTAGCTGTGAGTGATTTGTGTGCATGCACCTAAATCCCATTGCTTCTCCACAGCTTCTCTCATTGTTAAGAAAATATTTTGATTTGTCTATCTCAGAACCAAAGTGGATTTGTTTTTACCATATCATCCTAGTGTATTAAAATTATGCTAATCTTTCTGCAATCTATTCCTGACATGAACTGTAATTGAGTCTTTACTCATTTCACCATTTCACTTACCTTCTACAAATTAAACTCATTAATTCTGGTATTAATCTTCCCAAAAATGTTTCAACTCAATTATTAGTAAATTGCTTCAGAACCTTGCTCCACGGAGCCACCCAGCAGCAGCGTGCGTTGTTGGAGGAAATTAATCACAATTACATTTACAGATTTATGAGAATTATGTTGTAAAAATGCTGAAATATAAACTCCAGTTGATGGTAAAAAGAAAAATTGGAAATCTGAAATAAAATCTGACCCTCGGCCTCAACCCAATCATTAATGTGTCCTTTCTCTTTTGATCTGACAGGTCTGCTCTGTATATTGAACATTTACTGCTTTTTATAATAGAGCATAGTATTAGGCAGTCCCTCATATCGAGGATGATTTGCTTCCACACCAAAAACAGATGAGTTCACAGGTGTTTCAATGAGGGACCTGACATTCTAGGTCCTGAACTAAATACTGAAGAGTGGAAGATGCCTGTGCATGGATTCTTTTAACGTAGGGTGGCCGTTGCACACCAGCCACCACACGGGCTTGACAGAGCTAGGTCTTGATCCAGTGAAAAGGGTTATCCAAGACGACTGGAGACCAAGCTCTGCTGCACGGACCTAGTGCGCACGCAAGCGCCTACTATCCATAGATCGCAGTGTGGGCCGGCCCATGCTGCCTCTAGGACCTCAGCTCTCCTGGCCCCCGAACCCTCGCCTCTCCTGGGCCCCGATCATGATGCTCCTGGGTCCCGATCTCTCACTGCTCCTCCGCCCCGACCAAATATGGAGCAGTCAGAAACAGGACATCAATTAGTCTCCTCTTATCTTGGAGACATCAAATATCAACACTCTTATTTGAAATATCAAAATGTTAAACTCCAGCTTAGTTGAAGGGTTATTAACATCAGCAGAAACAAACGGCAACTAACAGAATGAACACAGCGAGTTCACACTGGGGAGAGGCCGTTCACCTGCTCTGAGTGTGGGAAGGGATTCACTCGGTCATCCGACCTGCTGAAACACCAGCGAGTTCACAATTGATTGCAGGGTTTAGATTCTGCTGCTGTTGCTTTATAATATACAGCTTGCTATGTACATTACATGTACAGGTTGGACCTCTCTGGTCCGGCACCCTTGGGACTTGACCGGTGCCTGAACAGAGAATTTTCAGAACCACGGGAGGTCACGCCGAGCCCAAGCTCACCGGTACCTGAGGAGAGCGCCTTGGCTCCTGAACATCCCCACACTCTGGCTCCGGCTGCGAAACGCGGGCCTCGCTCTCTCTCTCCATGGTGGTTTGCTGCTCTTTTTTTAAAGTTGTATCCCCCCCCCCCGCCCCCGCAAACTCTGCCACCACCACCGCCGCCGGAACCGCACCTGACACCGCCGCACTAGCACCCCGCCTCCCCCCGCCCTCACTGCCACCTCCACCACCGCTGGACCCGCACCAGCCGCCGCCCCCGCCACCCACTCTGCACTGCCACCCTCCCTCCTCTCCACACCGCCGTCCCCCACCGCTCACGCTCCAGGCAAGGGACTGATGCCGAACCACAGAGAGTCCTGGACTGGAGAGGTACAACTTGTATCACAACGGAATGGTGGCATAGTAGTTAGTAATCCAGAGGCCTGGACTAATGATCCAGGGATATGAGTTCCAATCCCATCATGGCAGCTGAGGCATTTAAATTCAGTTAATTAAGTGGAGTAACTATTTGTACTAAGTCTCCTGATGCATGCGCAGAAGTACCGGAGAAGGGGAGAGAGCTTTTGGGGAGAGAGAGAGGGAGCGAGCTTGAGGGGGAGGAGGGGAGCACTTAGAGAGAGAGAGCCTGGGGGGGGGGAGAAAGAGAGCTTGAGGGGGAGAGAGACACAGGTGTGGGGTGGGGGGGATAGGAGGGGAGAGAATGAACTCAGAGAAGACGGTTCACGTTCTTCCAACCCCCTGGTGCGTGCAAGCTTGGTGCGCGTGTTACAAGGGACATTGTTGGATGAAATCCAGAAGTCATGACACTGTCACTATTCACTTCATACCCAATAAACCTGTTAACAATCTACACACAATGCTCCATCGATTGGGGAGCGGGGGAGGTCTTGCGCTTGGGTAAGAGGCTTCGGCTGGGGGAGGGATGCACTTGCGCTGGGGTAAGGGACTTTGGCTGGAACTTGGTGACTTTTGGGGAGATCTATCCTCTGTGGCTTATGAAGTCAAAATGGATCAAATTACAAATTACCACAGAAAGTTGTTGAGGACAATTCACTAAATATATTCAAAAAGGAGTTAGATGTAGTCCTTACTACTAGGGGGATCAAGGGGAATGGCGAGAAAGCAGGAATGGGGTACTGAAGTTGCATGTTCAGCCATGAACTCATTGAATGGCGGTGCAGGCTCGAAGGACCGAATGGCCTACTCCTGCACCTATTTTCTATGTTTCTATGTCTATGTCTATGAAAATCACTCAGAACTTGGGCTGGGCAGTTCCAGTTACACATTCCAGAGGAACTTCAGGGTGAGGCTTACCTCCAAGGGGACCAATCAGCAATACATCATGTGAAAATGGAGAGCCGATCAGAGAAACGGCTGCCTTTCATTTAGTACAAATAAACGCAGCCTTAATTAAATTAATCTGGAATAAAAAGCTAGTAATGGTGACCATGAAACTATCGGATTGTCATAAAACCCCATCTGGTTGACTATTCTCCTTTAGAGAAGGAAATTTGCTGTCTTTTCCTGGTCTGGCCCATATGTGACTCCAGACCCACAGCAATGTGATTGACTCTTAACTGCCCTCTGAAATCGCCTAGCCAGCCACTTAGCTATAGCAAACTGCTACGAAAATCACAAATAAGAATAAAAATGGAAGTACCACTTGGCACTGGCTTCGGACATGACTATGGCACACCGAGCCCAGTGGACCCTGCAAAGTCCTCCTCACTAACATCTGGGGATTTGTGCCAAAATCGGGAGAGCTATCCCACAGACTAGTGAAGCAACAGCCTGACATAGTCATACCTTTCAGCCAATGTGACAGACCTACCAGAGGTGGCGGCACAGTGATTGGATGTGGAGGACTTCACTGTCCATCACCAAGAGTGGCTTGGTATCACCACTACTGACCAAGCTGACTGAGCCCTGAAGGACATAGCTGCCAGACTGGGCCTGCGGCAGGTGGTGAGAGAACAAACACGAGGGAAAAACCTACCTTACCTAGGTTCACCAATCTACCTGTTGCAGATACGTCTGTCCATGACACTAATGGTAGCAGTGACCACTGCACAGTCCTTGTGGACACAAACTCCCTGAGGACACCCTCCATCGTGTTGTGTGGCACTACCACTGTGCTCAATGGGATCGATTCAGAACAGATCTAACAGCTCAAAACTGGGCATCCATGATGGCACTTTGGGCCATCAGCAGCAGCAGAATTGTATTCCACAACAATCTGTAACCTCATGGACCGGCATATCATTACTCTACCATTACTCTATCTCACTCCACCATTACTATCAAGCAGGGGACCAACCCTGGTTCAATGAGGAGTGCAGAAACCATGCCAGGAGCAGCACAAGGCATACCTAAAAATGAGGTGCCAAACTGGGGAAGCTGCAACACAAGACTACATGCATGCTAAACAGCGGAAACAGCATGCTATGAACAGAGCTAAGCAATCCCACAATCATCAGATCAGATCAAAATTCTGCAGTCCTACCACATCCGGTAGTGAATGGTGGTATACAATTAAACAACTAATGGGAGGAGAAGGCACCATGAATATCTCCATTCTCAATAATGATGGAGCCCAAAACACAAGGCTGAAGCATTTGCAACCACCATCAGACAGAAGTGCCGACTGAATAATTCATATCGGCTTCCTCCTGAGGTCGCCACCATCACAGAAGCCAGTCTTCAGCCAATTCGATTCACTCTTCAGCCAATTTGATATAGCAAAGGCTATGGGCCCTGACAACTTCCCGGCTGTAGTTCTGAAGATCTGTTCTCCAGAACTAGCCACGCCTCTAGCCAAGCAGTTCCAATACAGCTGAAACACTGGCATCTACCCGGCAATGTGGAAAACTGCCCAATTATGCCTTGTCCACAAAAATGAGGACTAATCTAATCTGGCCAATTCCCACCCCATCAGTCTACTCTCAATCATCAGCAAAGTGATGGAAAGTGGCATCGAGCATGCTAACAAGAGGCACTTCTCAATAACCTGCTCAGCGATGCTCAGTTTGGGTTCCACCGGGACCAGTCGGCTCCAGACCTCATTACAGCCTTGGTCCAAACATGGACAAAAGAGCTGAATTCAAGAGGTGAGGTGAGAGTAGCAGCCCTTGGTATCAAGACAGCATTTGACCGAGTGTGGCATCAAGGAGCCCCAGTAAAATTGAAGGCAATGGGAATCAGGGGGGAAACTCCCCAATGGCTGGAGTCATACCTAGCACAAAGGAAGATGGTTGTGATTGTTGGAGGTCAATCATCTCAGCCCCAGAACATCGCTGCATGAATTCATAACCATCTTCAGCTGTTCATCAATGAACTTCCCTCCATCATAAGGTCAGAAGTGGGGATGTTCACTGACAACTGCACAATGTTCAGTGCCATTCGCAACTCCACAGATAATGGAGCAGTCCATGCCCGCATGCAGCAAGACCTGGATGACATTCAGGTTTGGGCTGATAAGTGGCAAGTAACATTCACGTCTCATATGTGCCAGGCAATGACTATGTCCAACAAATTAGTGTCTAAATAATGCCCTTTGACATACAACAGCATGACCATTGCCGAGTCCCCCACCATCAACATCCTGGGAGTCACCATTGACCAGAAACTTAACTGAACCAACCACATAAATATTGTGGCCACAAGAGCAGGTCAGAGGCTGGGTATTCTATAGCATGCGTCTCACCTCCTGACTCCTGAAAACCTTTCCGCCATCTACAAGCCACCGGCAGCGTCGGAGAGGCGAGCGGGGAGTCGGGAGGTGGAGCGCCAGGCGAGCGACCTATAAGAGGCCCACCAGCAGTGTCGGAGAGGCCAGCCGGTGCAGCTGCAGCAAAGAGGCAAAAAGTAGAAAGAAATCGAAAGGTGACGTCACAGCCAAGGGGGTAAGTGATTGGCTGGTGATTGGTAAGTAGTTTTTCTTTTTCTTTTCTATATCAGTAAATAACCATTAGCATTGTTGTTGCCAATTTAAGTTTATCAAAGGGTTAAGTCATGGCAGGAGAGCTTGGACACGTGTTATGCTCCTCCTGTACTATGTGGGAAGTCAGGGACGCCTCTAGTGTCCCTGCCGACTACGTGTGTGGGAAGTGCATCCGCCGACAGCTCCTGACGGACCGCATTGTGGCACTGGAGCTGCGGGTGGATGAATTCTGGAGCATCCACGATGCTGAGAATGACGTGAATAGCACGTTTAGTGAGTTGGTCTGACCGGAAGTAAAGGGTACTCAGCCAGACAGGGAATGGATGACCAACAGGGGGAGCAGTGCAAGGAAGGTAGTGCAGTGGTCCCCTGCAGTCATCCCCCTGCAAAACAGATACACCGCTTTGGGTACTGTTGAGGGGGATGACTCATCAGGGGAGAGCAGCAGCAGCCAAGTTCATGGCACCGTAGGTGGCTCTGCTGCACAGGAGGGCAGGAAAAAGAGTGGGAGAGCAATAGTGATAGGGGATTCGATTGTAAGGGGAATAGATAGGCATTTCTGCGGCCATAACCGAGACTCCAGGATGGTATGTTGCCTCCCTGGTGCAAGGGTCAAGGATGTCTCGGAGCAGGTTCAGGATATTCTGAAAAGGGAGGGTGAACAGCCAGTTGTCGTGGTGCATATAGGTAACAATGATATTGGCAAAAAACGGGACGAGCTCCGACAAGACGAATTTAGGGAGCTAGGAGTAAAATTAAAATGTAGGACCTCAAAAGTAGTAATCTGAGGATTGCTACTAGTGCCACTTGCTAGTCAGAGTAGGAATCGCAGGATACCTCAGATGAATACGTGGCTTGAGGAGTGGTGCAAAAGGGAGGGATTCAAATTCCTGGGACATTGGAACCGGTTCTGGGGGAGGTGGGACCAGTACAAACCGGACGGTCTGCACCTGGGCAGGACCGGAACCAATGTCCTAGGGGGAGTGTTTGCTCGTGCTGTTGGGGAGGAGTTAAACTAATATGGCAGGGGGATGGGAACCTCTGCAGGGAGACAGAGGGAAATAAAATGGAGGCAGAAGCAAAAGATAGAAAGGAGAATAGTAAAAGTGGAGGGCAGAGAAACCCAAGGCAAAAAACAAAAAAGGCCACATTACAACAAAATTCTAAAGGGGCAAAGTGTGTTAAAAAGACAAGCCTGAAGGCTCTGTGCATCAATGCAAGGAGTATTCGGAATAAGGTGGATGAATTAACTGTGCAGACAGCAGTTAACGGAGATGATGTAATTGGCATCACGGATACATGGCTCCAGGTTGACCAAGGCTGGGAACTCAACATTCAGAGGCATTCAACATTTAGGAAGGATAGGCAGAGAGGAAAAGGAGGTGGGGTGGCCTTGCTGGTTAAAGAGGAAATTAATGCAATAGTAAGGAGGGACATTAGCCTGGATGATGTGAAATCTGTCTGGGTGGAGCTGCGGCATACCAAAGGGCAGAAAACGCTAGTGGGAGTTGTGTACAGACCACAAAACAGTAGTAGTGAGGTTGGGGACAGCATCAAACAAGAAATAAGGGACGTGTGCAATAAAAGTACAGCAGTTATCAAGGACGACTTTAATCTACATATTGATTGACCTAACCAAACTGGTAGCAATGCGGTGGAGGAGGATTTCCTGGAGTGTATTAGGGATGGTTTTCTAGATCAATACATCGAGGAACCAGCTCGAGAGCTGGCCATCCTAGACTGGGTGATGTGTAATGAGAACGGACTAATTAGCAATCTTGTTGTGCGAGGCCCCTTGGGGTAGAGTGGCCATAATATGGTAGAATTCTTTATTAAGATGGAGAGTGACACAGTTAATTCGGAAAGTAGGTCCAGAACTTAAGGAAAGGTAACTTCGATGGTATGAGGCGTGAATTTGCTAGAATAGACTGGCAAATGATACTTAAAGGGTTGACGGTGGATAAACAATGGCAAACATTTAAAGATCACATGGATGAACCTCAGCAATTGTACATCCCTATCTGGAGTAAAAATAAAATGGGAAGGTGGCTCAACCGTGGCTAACAAGGGAAATTAAGGACAGTGTTAAAACCAAGGAAGAGGCATATAAAATGGCTGGAAAAAGCAACAAACCTGAGGACTGGGAAAAATTTAGAATTCAACAGAGGAGGACTGAGGGTTTAATTAAGAGGGTGAAAATAGAGTACGAGAGGAAGCTTGCAGGAAATATAAAAACTGACTGCAAAAGCTTTTATAAATATGTGAAGAGAAAAAGATTAGTGAAGACAAATGTAGGTCCCTTGCAGTTGGATTCAGGTGAATTTATAATGGGGAACAAAGAAATGGCAGACCAATTGAACAAATACTTTGGTTCTGTCTTCACGAAGGAAGACACAAATAACCTTCTGAATGTACAAGGGGACAGTGGGTCTAGTGACAAGAGGAACTGAAGGATATCCTTATTAGGTGGGAAATTGTGTTAGGGAAATTGATGGGATTGAAGGCCGATAAATCCCCGGAGCCTGATAGTCTGCATCCCAGAGTACTTAAGGAAGTGGCCCTTGAAATAGTGGATGCATTGGTGATCATTTTCCAACAGTCTATTGACTTTGGAGCAGTTCCTATGGACTGCAGGATAGCTAATGTAACACCACTTTTTAAAAAAGGCGGGAGAGAGAAAACGGTTAATTATAGACCGGTTAGCCTGACATCAGTAGTGGGGAAAATGTTGGAATCAATCATTAAGGAGGAAATAGCAGCACATTTAGAAAGCAGTGACAGGATCGGTCCAAGTCAGCATGGATTTATGAAAGGGAAATCATGCTTGACGAATCTTCTGGAATTTTTTAAGGATGTAACTAGCAGAGTGGACAGTGGAGAACCAGTGGATGTGGTGTATTTGGACTTTCAAAAGGCTTTCAAGCGCATGGTATTGGGGATAATGTACTGACGTGGATAGAGAACTGGTTGGCAGACATGAAGCAGAGAGTCGGGATAAACGGGTCCTTTTCAGAATGGCCGCAGGGCTCAGTGCTGGGACCCCAGCTCTTTACAATATATATTAACGATTTAGATGAAGGAATTGAGTGTAATATCTCCAAGTTTGCAGATGACACTAAACTGGGTGGCGGTGTGAGCTGTGAGGAGGACGCTAAGAGGCTGCAGGGTGACTTGGACAGGTTAAGTGAGTGGACAAATGCATGGCAGATGCAGTATAATGTCGATAAATGTGAGGTTATCCATTTTGGGGGCAAAAACACGAAGGTAGAATATTATCTGAATGGCGGCAGATTAGGAGAAGGGGAGGTGCAACGAGACCTGGGTGTCATGGTTCATCAGTCATTGAAAGTTGGCATGCAGGTACAGCAGGCGTGAAGAAGGCAAATGGCATGTTGGGCTTCATAGCTAGAGGATTTGAGTATAGGAGCAGGGAGGTCTTGCTGCAGTTGTACAGGATCTTGGTGAGGCCTTACCTAGAATATTGTGTTCGGTTTTAGTCTCCTAATCTGAGGAAGGACGTTTTTGCTATTGAGGGAGTGCAGCGAAGGTTCACCAGACTGATTCCAGGGATGGCTGGACTGTCATATGAGGAGAGACTGGATCAACCGGAGCTTTATTCACTGGAGTTTAGAAGGATGAGAGAGGATCGCATAGAAACGTATAAAATTCTGATGGGACTGGACAGGTTAGATGCGGGAAGAATGTTCCCGAAGTTGGGGAAGTCCAGAACCTGGGGACATAGTCTTAGCATAAGGGGTAGGCCATTTAGGACTGAGATGAGGAGAAACTTATTTACTCAGAGAGTTGTTAACCTGTGGAATTCCCTGCCGCAGAGAGTTGTTGATGCCAGTTCATTGGATATATTCAAGAGGGAGTTAGATATGGCCCTTACAGCTAAGGGGATCAAGGAGTGTGAAGAGAAAGCAGGAAAGGGGTACTGAGGTGAAAAATGAGCCATGATCTTATTGAATGGCGTTGCAGGCTCGAAGGGCCGAATGGCCTACTCCAGCACCTATTTTCTATGTTTCTATGTTTTTAAATCAGGAGTGTGATGGAATACTCTCCGCTTGCCTGGATGAGTGCAGCTCCAACAGCACTCAAGAAGCTCAACAGCATACAGGACAAAGCAGGTTACTTGATTGGTACCCCATCCACCACCTTAAATATCCACTCCCTGCACCTACACCCCAGTAGTTGCCATATGTACCATCTACAAGATGCACTGCAGCAATTCGCCAAGGTTTCTTCGACAACAGCTCCCAAACCCGCAACATCTATCACCTAGAAGGACAAGGGCAGCAGACGAATGGGAACACCATCACCTGCAAGTTCCCCTCCAAGTCGCACACCATACTGACTTGGAACTAAATCGCTGTTCCTTCATCGTCGCTGGGACAAAATCATGGAACACCCTCCCTAACAGCACTGTGGGAGTACCTTCACTACAAGGACCACAGCAATTCAAAATGGCGGCTCACTACCACCTTTTTAAGGGCAATTAGGGATGGGCAATAAATGCTGGTCTTGCCAGTGACGCCCAAATCCCATGAACGAATTTAAAAAAAAGAGTTGATAGGATTTCATTTCTGTGGATGTATTTCAAGAGGTTGTGCAGCCTGACATGAGCATGAATACACCAGTGTGAATTGCATGATCATAGGTTCATAGAGTCCTAGAATGGTTACTGCACGGAAGAAGGCCATTCGGCCCGTCGAGACATCCAGAAGTTGCAGGCGCCAGGGCAGCCAGGCCTGTGATACCAGGCGTAAACCTGTCGTAAAAAGGGGTTGAAGCAGATTGCCACATAAAGTGGTGAAGACAAGAGTGGAGCTAGAGGTGGCCAAAGACTATGAGGAACAATTGGAGAACAGCCTTATTAAGGGAAAAATTGAAAGTTATCACAAAATAAGTTAAAATATGCCCAATCAATAAAAAAAAGTGACAAACTACCTCAGCTGAAAATAAGACGGTGAAAGTGTAGAGAGTTATGATACAGAGCCCTCTCGTGGCCAAATGCGGAATCAAAACAATGATATCAGAGAATTCAGTGTTAGATTTTGAGGGAAATGTTGATACAATGGCCCAGATTTTACGGCGTATGTACAGTGCACGCCATCCTAAGTGCCCCACAAGGTCCGGGTTTCTGCATGTAACGCACATGCGCAAAAACCTAGTTGCGATCTGTCAAGTTTCTCCTTGATAGATTATACCCATCTGCTACGAATTCACTTTTGCTGGCACAGAGTTGGGCTTTTTGCCCAGCCACTGCCTGGCGAATACCCACCTAATCCTTATGCCTGGTAAAAGCAGGCATAAGGCTTTATTTTACCAGTGCAACGGTTAAAATAAATGTTAAAATACTTTTTAAAAATGATTTAAACATTTACTTACTTTTAAAATTAGTTTTGGTTATTTCTCTCCTGCTTAAAAATGTTTAAATTTTTTTCAAAAAATAAAATGTTTATTTTAAATGTTCACTTAAAGGGTATTTTTATTAATTTTGAACCTGTAATTATTTATTTTTATTTCAGTGTTTTGAAATTGTATTTATTTGGTGATTTCTATTATGCTTATGGGAATTACGTATGGAAGTGGATTCCCCATAAGCATAATAGGAATCCCCCTTTATCATTGATTGGCTAGGCCCACATGATCCCAGAGAAGCTTGCGAACTGCATGCACCCTGGGATCCGTTGTTGTTTATGCGGGCAGATGCTTGCAGGCCCAGGACCGCAAGAGTCTGAAGCTCCGTAGACAGCAGATAATTACGGCGTTTTCTTGCGGTTCGGAGGCATACCCGGGCAGCAAGCCTCTGGCCACAATTTCCAGGCCAATACTGATACAGAAATGCGACAAAATGTTGTGACAAAAAGAAAGAAAGACTTGCATTTATATAGCACCTTTCTCAACCACTGGACATCTCAAAGTGCTTTACAGCCAATGAATTACTTTTGAAGCGTAGTCGCTGTTATAATGTGGGAAACGCGGCAGACAATTTGCGCACAAGCAAACTCCCACAAACATCAATGTGATAATTGACCAGATAATCTGTTTTTTTATTATGCTGATCGAGGGATTGGCTAGGGCACCGGGGATAATTCCCCTGCTCTTCTGTGAATTAGTGCCATTGGATCTTTTACGTCCACCTGAGATGGCAGACGGGGTCTTGGTTTAACGTCTCATCCAAAAGACAGCTCCTCCAACAATGCAGCGCTCTCTCAGCACTGCACTGGAGTGTCAGCTTAGATTTATGTACTCAAGTTTCTGGAGTGGAACTTGAACCCACAACCTTCTAACTCAGAGGAAAGTGTGTCACCCACTCATCATCATCATAGCCAGTCCCTTGGAATCGAGGAAGACTTGCTTCCACTCTAAAAATGAGTTCTTAGGTGACTGAACAGTCCAATACGAGAATCACAGTCCCTGTCACAGATGGGACAGATAGTCATTGAGGGAAAGGGTGTGTGGGTGGTTTGTTGCACACTCTTTCCGCTGCCTGAGCTTGATTTTTGCATGCTCTCGGCTATGAGACTCGAGGTGCTCAGCGTCCTCCCGGATGCACTTCCTCTACTTCGGGCGGTCTTTGGCCAGGGACTCCCAGGGTCGGTGGGGATGTTGCACTTTATCAGGGAGGCTTTGAGGGTGTCCTTGAAACGTTTTCTCTGCCCACCTTTGGCTCGTTTACCGGGAAGGAGTTCCGAGTAGAGCGCTTGCTTTGGGAGTCTCGTGTCAGGCATGCAAACAATGTGGCCTGCCCAGCGGAGCTGATCGTGTGTGGTCACTATCCACTGAGCCACAACTGACACACAAAGTAAAGGTTCTGTACGGGATGTGTTTGCCCTACATGAGATATGACATAAGTCCTGTAACTTTGCCCAAGGAGATGTTGAAGATGAAATGAATTCCCTGGAAGAATAACATTAACATGAAATATTAGAAAGTATATCATGTTAAAATTATAACATATGAAATATAATGTAATATATAATGGTGTAAAGTCATTATCAATTTAATTTAAGTACAATATTGAAATCTTCACTTATCTAATTGAATGGACTGAAGCATTAAATTTATAATTTGTTTGATTTTATTCAGATAAATATTAAAATCATAATTTATTGAATTTATTTAATTCAGTTAAATATTGAAATACATATTTGGCAAAGTAAATCTAAAATCTCTGAGAAGAGGCTCGCAGGCAGTGGCGAAAGGCCCAGAGGTCAATTTCATACATTTCATCACAGATAATAATTTTAAAAATAAATTTGTTGTTTAAAATATTCTGAGTAGAGGAAAGCAGACAGCAGTGAGAAGCCTGGGTGTGGGCAAACCCTGCATGTCAAAACTTATCATAGCAACAACCCAATTATTAGCAAAATAAATTTTAATTCACATGAACTCAGGGATTTAAAAGGTGAATTCATTGTTTTTAGTCATAGAAAACTAAGGATGCAATTTGGAATTAACAGATGTCCAACTGTGCATAATTTCCAGATAGCCTTCTTGAAAACTGGCCCTAACTGGTTAACTTGTAAACATACAGAGGTAACAGATTTCTGAAAAGCTGAAATAATGAGAACATGGTTGATAGCAGAGCTTGGTTTTAAGCCAAGACCGTGATAACATTTATACCTCTCGAACTGCAATGATATTACATGAGCTAGGGCTGAACCTTTGCTCAGTAAGTTAAGCAGTAAAGACTTACCTTTTATTGCTACTGTATAAGCTTTCATGATGGAATCTCTGTGCGATCTTATCAAAATGTTGATCACGATTTCGGAAAGCTCAATTAGCCCATACTTTTCAATAACCATGCTTGCACGCAAATCAATGCCATATTTGGGCATGAGTCTTGATCTGTCAACAGAGAAAGAAGATCTTTCCAATCAGGTAGTGGGGAAGGGACATCGGCCCTAAACTTGGTGCACTCACTGCCCACTGCCGCCAACTGCCGCCGAGTTTTTTGGGCGGTCTCCCCTCGGTGCCAGTTTCCTCTCGGTCTCCCGCTGGCGGGACGGGAGGACCGCTGGGAACCATCTGCTGATGTCCGCTAACACGCAAGGCACGTAAGTGTCCTCCCACACGCCGAGCTGCCAGTTTGCTTCGGGCAGGAGTCGGTAGCAGCAGAGGGAATGACCGCTGCGGGGAGGCAGATCTAACCCCAACACTAAGTATGAAGACCTTCAAAAAAAGGTTAATGAACTTCTTTTTTTGCAGCGATTCAGGTGGATGCGGTCCCCTGAAGGTTTTCCAGTGGGTTTTTTTCTGTAAATGTTTATTTTTATGTGTTCTCCCCTCCCTGGGCCCGACTCAATCCTCAGCAGCACTTTGGCGAGGATTGCATTAGCCGCCGAGATTGGGAACACCCGCCCGCAAGCCGCCCAGATTCACGGCGTAAGTCATTTTTTTGCTGCCGGGTGAGCTTTGCAGATCTTTTTGAGGAATCTTCCTGCCATAGTACCGCCAGGTTTCTCGGCGGTCCTTTGGGTGGCATTTGGGCGGGCCTTCGCATTGACCAAGTTCGGGCTCATCATGTCTAAGAATGTTTCCTTTTTGGCCATTAAAGGTTGCTTAAGGTTATCCTTATTCTGTTTAAGCAAATTATTTTGAACAATACAATGGATTAAAGGGAACAAAGGAAAAGTATAGAGAAATCTCTTTGCCCATGAAAATAAAAAAACATGTAATTTCCAAGCTAAAGCCATGGAGCAAAAGTATGAAAGGTAGTTGTATCCCAGAGAGGCAAAGCGGTCAACATTGAAAAACTGTTGAGCTACTTTGGAATGGAATTTTCATTCACGAGCGTAGATGGTGTCTGCAGTCCTCTGTGGTGAATTCTCATTAAGTTTTGGGCAGAAAGAGTTTTGTTTTGGCATAGACACAAGTAGAAAAGGTGAACTATATCAAGTTTTAAGGTCCAAGATCTGGTTCTCCTTTGCTTTCAGACCATTGTTTTGTTGTCTGTACAAATACATGTTAATTCTCTCCAAATTAAAGGCTAATAACAGCAGCCACGTTGTTGTTTCCAGTGCTTTCAATTTCCTATTTCAATAGCTTCCCCATGAGTAGCCATGTCATATTTGGTATTGATTTAGCAACAGCTCTGGCCCTCATATAGAGCTCAATTTTCCCCAAAGCAATTTTTGGGCGTATTTGAAGAATTATGCCCAATTTTTTTGGGGCCCAAGTATGCCAAAAAAAAAGTGTTGTAAGTTTCCCCGTTGGATTTCTTCATTTTGGCGTGGCCTAACCCGACCTTCAGTTTTGGGGTTGGAGCCTTGATCTGCGACAAAAAGATCGGGCTGCCATGGTAACCAGGGACACAATGCGACCTGAGGTTGCAAAGTGAAGCATACAGCCACCTCCCAACACATTAAAAGAATTGAAAAACACATAACACCAACTTACCTCCAACACCACCCGAAGGTTGTTCCGGTCTTCTCGGTCGCGGGTTCGGCTTTTTCTCTCTCTCTCGTATGGGACTGGACTGTGTGTGTGAACCGGGAGCCAAGAATGGGACCGGACTGTGGGCACAAGTTTGCCCCCAGGGTTAGAACGGCGCATCTCCGTGTGGTGCAGCAACTTTTTAGAACAGAAACGGCGTCTATTATTTACCTTGGTATTCTCCCCTCCATCTGGTCGATCCAGGCCCTTGGCGCAGTGCAGCAGAACGCGTGGAGGGCGGAGCCAGGTCCCGGCACTGAAAACAGTGCCGGGACCTCTGCACATGCGCGCTAGAGTGTGCGTGCATGTGCAGTAGCTCCTCGCCCCCTAGGCTGCGAGGGAGGGGCCCGAAGCACGCCGCCCCTAGCCCTGGCCGAATGGGCTCACCGGAGCGGCGAAGATCAGACTCGGGCCTCCCTCACTCCTGTTCAACTCCCGCTCCCACACCCTCTCCCATTCAGCTCCCACTCCCCCCGCCCCCTCCCACCCGATCAGCTCCCACTCCCCCCCCATCCCTCCCTCCCGTTCAGCCGTTTCCCCTCCTTCCCCCCCCCCCCACCACTCCACGTCCTCGGCGGGGCCCGCCCGCCCGGCATCTTGCTGGGGACGGGCCCCGCCCGAAGTCTTCAGTGGCCCGGCCAGTCATCTGCGTCGTCGAAGGGGCCTGCCCGCCTGGCATCTTGCTGGAGGTGGGCCCCGCCTGAAATGTTCGGCAGCCTGGCTTCTGCATCCTCGGCAGGGCCCGCCTCGCATCTTGCTGGGGGCGGGCCCCGCCCGAAGTCTTCGGCCTGGCTTCCTCTGGTCGGGGGGGCCCATTCAGCCTGCCCCTCTCCTCTCCCCCCTCTTCCCCCCTCCTCCCTCCTCCCTCCCTCCATCCTCTCCCCATCTTCTCTCCCTCCCTCCCTCCTCTCCCGCTCCCTCCCTCCCCCTCCTCCCTCCCTCCTCTCCCCTCCCTCCCCCCTCTCCACTTCCTCCCCTCCCTTCCCCCTCTCTCCTCCCTCCTCCCTCCTCTTCCCTCCCCTCCCTCCCCTTTCTCTCCCCTCCCCCTTCCCTCCCTCCCCCTCCTCTTTCCTCCCTCCCCCTCATCTTCCCCCCTCTTCTTCCCTCCTCCTCTTCCCCCTCTTCTCCCTCCCCCTCTCCACCCTCCTTTCCTCCCCCCTCCTCTCCCCCTGCACCCCTCCTCCCCCACCCTCCCCCTCCTCCCCTTCTCCCCCACCCTTCGCCTCATCTTCTCCCCCTCCCCCCTCCTCTTGTCGCTGTCAGAAACATAGAGAGACACTGGCAGAGACAGAGAGAGAGAGAGACACTGGGGGAGGGGCCATCCCAGCACGCTGTTGGAGGGCTCCCGGTGCTGCAGTCAGTGAGTATAAACGTAATTTTTTATTTATTGATTTTTTAATTATTTTATTTATTTATTTTTTTTTTTGATTGATTTATTGGTTGATTTATTGAGTTATCTATCATTTATTATTGATGATGGCTCTTTATTTGTAAAAATGAAGTGTTTAATGTTTCTAAACTCCCCACCCCCCGCCATCTCTCGTTCCCTATGCCTGATTTATAAGTGTAGGCAAGGTTTTTCTGAGTGTACAAAAATCTACACTTACTCCATTCTAATTTATTTTGGAGTAAGTTTTCGCTGCCTAAACAGGTGTAAGTGGCTGGACACGCCCCCTTTTGAAAAAAAAATCTGTTCTAAAATGGAACTATTCTAACTCACTAGAACTGGAGCAAACTAAATGCCGAGAATTGCAATTTCTAAGATGCTCCATTCTAAACTAGTTGCTCCAAAAAAATAGGAGCAACTCAGGCCGGAACTTGGAGCCCAAAGTGTGTGAACCGGAGACCGAGAATGGGACCGGACTGTGTGTGTGAATCGGGGACCGAGAATGGGACCGGGCAGCCTTCGTGCGGGGTTGGAGGTAAGTTGCTGCTATGTGTTTTTCAATTCTTTCAGTGTGTCCAGACACCTGTTGCGCCGCTTTCTTTACCTGCACTGATTTCCTTAACTCTAGGGAAGGTTTTTCAGGACAGGCCACATACGCTGGCCTAATCAGAACTGGAGTGACTCTCAGCTGGCGAAACTTCTCTAAATGGCCAGAAGTGGCGTAGGTGGCTGTTATGCCCCCTTGGGCTGAAAAAAAAACTGACTTAAAAATTTTGTAATTAACTGAGTTACGCTGGTGCAAATTGATTGGGGAAACTGGTGATTTTTAAGTTAGGCCAGAAAAAGCAGCCTGCTCCAAAAAAAAACAGTGCAAATACTGGGAAAAATTGAGCCCATGGTATTGCCAGACACATGATGTCCTGAAGGGAATTCTCTTACTTTTTCATTCCTCTCTAATGTTTGGGCTAACAGTTGTCACCATGGTAGGCTAGAGAACAGAGGCCAGTTCAATTGCTTTGAGTTCTAAGCAATCGAAAGACCATTCACCCTGCCCTAATTGTGATGGAGATGGATTCTCATCTTTGAGAAATGGACTTTCGCTGCGGGGTTGCGCCCCCGATCTCCTGCGCCTGGTGATCATGATGTCATCGCCATGCACAGCAACCCGTTAATGCCCCGGACCCTAAATTGGGTATTGCCCCCTGAAGCTGCTCCGGCCACAAGCAGGATGAAAGTTAAAGGGGAGGTGGCACCCTGTACCTGATTTAGCGCTCCACTTCCTTTCAGGGGCAGTAACCCCAATTTCTCGCGAGAGGAGAAACTGCTGCGCCTGGTGCAAAGCCTCGCGCCTCACAAGTGTTACCGCTGCCAAACAATAACAACAACAACTTGTATTTATATCGCGCCTTTAACATTGTGAAACATCCCAAGGTGCTTCACAGGAGTATTATGAGTTTAAAAAGTTGACACCGAGCGGCATAAATAGAAATTAGTGCAGGTGACCAAAAGCTTGGTCAAACAGGGATGTTTTAAGGAGCGCATTGAAGGAGGAAAGAGAGGTAGAGAGACGGAGAGGTTTAAGGAGGGAGTTCCAGAGCTTGGGTGCCTAGTCAGCAGAATTTCTAGGCCATTACATCTATAACAATTTCCAGTTTTGATGAAAGGTCACAGGCCTGAAACATTAACTCCAAAATGTAATACCTCACATTTATTTATGTTGATATTAATTTGCCAATTATATGCCCATTCTACAACTTTATTAATGGACCTGAGGTTGAAGGCTTCCTGCGAGGAAATGCCTCCGATCCGCAAATAAAATGCCCATGTAGCAGGTGGACCGGGAGGTACGGAGATTCACAGTCCTGGGCCTCTCTGGGTACCTGTGGGTCGAGACCCATGTATCCCAGGGTGCAGGTGGTTCGAAAGTGTCCCTGAGATCACATGGGCTGGCCCATTAAATAATAGAAGGGAATCCCCATTCATGCTTAGCGGGATTCTGTATGTATGGAAACCCCATAAGCATGAATGGGAATACCTCCAAAAATACCTCTACACTTCAAATAAATAAAAAAAATCACTTATTTAAAATTAATTAAAATGGTATGTATTTAATATTTTGAAAAGTAAATGTATATGTTTTAAAGGGGCTAAAAATAAACTTACCTTATTTCACAGGTTGTTAAATATATACATTTTTGATAACTTTTTTTTGTTTTTTAAAACTCTTACGCGTAAGAATTTCACGGGCATTCGCTGGATAAATAGCCCAACTCTGCGTCAACGAATGCCCTTTTCCCGAGGATTCATGCAATCTATCAAGAGAATTCTTCCCAGATCGCAATTTCCTGGTTTTAGTGCATGCGTAGCGCATGCCGAAACCCGGAACTCGCCCGGCCCCTATGGGTGTGTGCGCAACTCGGGCCCGAAATTCACCGCATCGGTTGGGCGGTTGATTGAAAAAATCGGTTGGGTACTTTTCCCTCCCAGAGCCATTTTCAGCTCGGGGAGGATTTCAGTGGTGTTCACTTCCACCGGGAACAGTGTGATAAAGCCACTGTAAAGGAAGGTTTCTAGCAGTGAGCTCTGCAGCGAGCCGGCCACTGGAAAGGGACTACCACAGCGAAATTCACCAAGGAAAAGGTGGTCTTTCCTTGGCAGTGCCCCTCCGAGGTTTTCGATGCTGTGCTCGAACGCGACACCGCTGGGCCCTTTGGTAGGTAAAAAGTTTTATTACTTATTCGTGTTTTTATTTCATCTTCCAGCATCTGCAGTGTTTATCTTTTGATATAATTTTATTCATTGTTTTGGCTCGGTTAAACCTGCTGAGTGCTGCTCAGAGGTTTGCACATACCCCTGTACTTTTGTACAACTTTTAGGTCTGACTCTTTAGTGAAGTCCTGTGGGCTGCAGAGACCTGCTTGGCAGGGTTCACCCTGAGGATGGGAGGAGTGTTGGGAGGGTGACACCTGGTACACCTGCTCAGAAGCAGGATGGCACACAGGAGAAGATGTCACCGTGCAGACAGGCAGCAGGCAAGGGAGGCAGCAGCATGATTCATTCATTCTGCGCCAGACCAGTGTGCTTGCCGTCTTCACTGGCCCGAATCAGGATTGAGGTTGGCTGCTTGGGGGCAAGGGATATCCCCTGTCCACTTGGTTGCTCACTCCTCTGTGGAACCCCAGGACAGCGCCAGAGCATGCATACAATGACGCTCATTGTGTCACCAGGTGCATCATTGAGCAGCGCATAGGCATCCTTAAGCAGAGGTTCCGGTGCCTGGACCGCTCTGGTGGCACCCTGCAGTACTCTCCTCAATGGGTCTCCATCATCATCGTGGTCTACTACATGCTGCATAACCTGGGGACAGCCATTGGAGGTCAAGCTAGCAGTACCACCTGAGGAGGAAGAGGAGGAGGAGGAGGAGGAGAAGAAGGAGGAGGAGGATCCCCGTCGCCCCAGAGCTAGGAGGCGCCGACCCATCGCCACCCTGGAAGAGCCGGGTGCAGACTGGCCAGCACCCTCTTAGGAGGGTGCGTCCTCACATATATGGAGGTGCTTGACACTTCCCCTGCAATCTCCCTCCATGCATTTACTGCCTGTCTGCCAGGTTTCCCCATGTCAGGAAACAGTATTCTTCTGTCCTCCACACCATCCAGCAGTGTCTCCAGCTCCATATCAGTGAACTTGTTGGCTCTCCTTGCACCTTGTACACCAGTCATTCTTCCAAACTCCTCCCCCCCCTTTAAAAAGGCCAGGAAGCAACTGGCTCGTTAGAAACCTTTAGCTGCATGCTGAATTTCTCAGTGGTGTTAACGCTCAAATTAAGACAGCCACACCGCTGAAAAATCCACTTTGGAAGGGTTCATTAGCGCTGGAACCCAGTTGTTCACTTTTGGAGCTGAATATGACGTGGCCCAGCCACGAAAATTTTTTGTCGCTAATGGCCACACAAAAGTGGGGGTGCACCAGCTTTCCAGTGGTACTGAATTTCGGGCTCCTCGTACGTGTCCGTAGGGACCGTCAATTACAGCCCAATATATTCTGGGAAGTTGTTGCAGTCCTCCTCAGCATTGAATATCCCGCTAATTAATTAACTTATGTATTGAATTCTACATTGCTACTCTTCGGATCTGCCTTTTTATGTCAAAATATATATTATTGCAGAAATAAACTAATGGTTTTACTATTAGTGTCAGCTGTGGCTCAGTGGGTAGCACCCTCACCTCTAAGTCAGAAGGTTGTGGGTTTAAGTCCCACTTCAGGAACCTGAGCATATAAATCTAGGCTGACACTCCTGTGCAGTGCTGAGGGAGTGCTGCACTGTCAAAGGTGCTGGCTTTCGGATGAGACATTAAATCGAGGCCCAGTCTGCCCTCTTAGGTGGACATAAAAGATCCCAAGCCACTATTATCCGCGGTGTCCTAGCCAATATTTATCCCTTAATCAACATAACAAAAACAGATTATTTAGTTATCATCACAGTGCTGTTTGTGGGAGCTTTCTGTGCGCAAATTGGCTGCCACATTTCCCACATTACAACAGTGTCTACAATTCAAAAGTACTTAATTAGCTGTAAAGCGCTTTTAGACGTACAGTGGTTGTGAAAGGCGCTATCTAAATGCAAGTCTTTCTTTCTTTTATTAATGTAACACATGCGCTGGATATCCACATGGTGGGGTATAATGCGTAGTGGAAGTTCAACAGGAGGAATTTCTCATGTGTATTGTTCATTGCAAAACAAATTAGGCAGTAATGTGGAAAATTTGTGAAATCACTGTTAATGCAATGTTCATCTGTTTTCAAAGATTTCATAAATAAACCCTGTCTAACCTTGTTGAAGGACAATTAAGGGGACCCTCATTAAAATGTCTTCTGTGGCAAATACGCATATCTTGCCAGATCAGAGCTAGTGTTAGGTCCATGGAAATTATCCAAATATATGGATGGTTAACTGAAGCAAACACCACATGGTAAGCAAAGATAAATGTACACTGAAAGCACAGAAAACCCACAGGCTATCCTTATGGGAATATGTTCCACTTGGATGCCCAGGACATGTGTTACATTAATAGTAAAACCAATATATATAATTATTCTCGAATTATATATATTGTGACATAAAAAGGCAGATCCGAAGGTTTGCAATGTAGAATTCAATGCATAAATTAATACTGCATTGTGCCTGATTATGTACAAAGAGTCAGTCTATTAATAATAAGCCTCACCAGTCGGAGAGACAGAACAGCAGCGTTGGAGAGGCCTATAAAGGCCTAGCGGGAGTCTGGGGATCGGCGGCAGTCGGAGAGGCGGAGCAGCAGTGTTGGAGAGGCCTATAAAGGCTAGCCGGTGCAGCTGCAGCAGGGGCAGAAGGTACACAAAGAAGTAGAAAGAAATCGAAAGGTGACGTCACAGCCAAGAGGGTAAGTGATTGGCTGGTGATTGGTGAGTAGTTTTTCTTTTTCTTTTCCCTATCAGTAGGTAACCTTTATCATTGTTGTTGCCAAACTAAGTTAATGTAGGGGTTAAGTCATGGCAGGAGAGCTCAGACACGTGTCATGCTCCTCCCGTGCTCGGTGGGAACTCAGGGACGCTTCCATAAGAACATAAGAACATAAGAATTAGGAACAGGAGTAGGCCATCTAGCCCCTCGAGCCTGCTCCGCCATTCAACAAGATCATGGCTGATCTGGCTGTGGACTCAGCTCCACTTACCCGCCCGCTTCCCATAACCCTTAATTCCCTTATTGGTTAACAATCTATCTATCTGTGATCTGCATGGCAGATGAAGTATAATGTGGATAAATGTGAGGTTATCCACTTTGGTGGTAAAAACAGAGAGACAGACTATTATCTGAATGGTGACAGATTAGGAAAAGGAGAGGTGCAACGAGACCTGGGTGTCATGGTACATCAGTCATTGAAGGTTGGCATGCAGGTACAGCAGGCGGTTAAGAAAGCAAATGGCATGTTGGCCTTCATAGCGAGGGGATTTGAGTACAGGGGCAGGGAGGTGTTGCTACAGTTGTACAGGGCCTTGGTGAGGCCATACCTGGAGTATTGTGTATAGTTTTGGTCTCCTAACTTGAGGAAGGACATTCTTGCTATTGAGGGAGTGCAGCGAAGATTCACCAGACTGATTCCCGGGATGGTGGGACTGACCTATCAAGAAAGACTGGATCAACTGGGCTTGTATTCACTGGAGTTCAGAAGAATGAGAGGGGACCTCATAGAAACGTTTAAAATTCTGATGGGTTTAGACAGGTTAGATGCAGGAAGAATGTTCCCAATGTTGGGGAAGTCCAGAACCAGGGATCACAGTCTGAGGATAAGGGGTAAGCCATTTAGGACCGAGATGAGGAGAAACTTCTTCACCCAGAGAGTGGTGAACCTGTGGAATTCTCTACCACAGAAAGTATTTGAGGCCAATTCACTAAATATATTCAAAAGGGAGTTAGATGAAGTCCTTACTACTAGGGGGAATCAAGGGGTATGGTGAGAAAGCAGGAATGGGGTACTGAAGTTGCATGTTCAGCCATGAACTCATTGAATGGCGGCGCAGACTAGAAGGGCCGAATGGCCTACTCCTGCACCTATATTTCTATGTTTCTATGTTTCCTCTATTTGAATTCATTCAATGAGCTAGCCTCAATTCCACAGATTCACAACCCTCTGGGAGAAGAAATTCCTTCTCAACTTGGTTTTAAATTGGCTCCCCCGTATTTTGAGGCTGTGCCCCCTAGTTCTAGTCTCCCCGACCAGTGGAAACAACTTCTCTGCCTCTATCTTGTCTATCCCTTTCATTATTTTAAATATTTCTATAAGATCACCCCTCATCCTTCTGAACTCCAACGAGTAAAGACCCAGTCTACTCAATCTATCATCATAAGGTAACTCCCTCATCTCCGGAATAAGCCTAGTGAATCGTCTCTGCACCTGCTCCAAGGTTAGTATATCCTTCCTTAAGTAAAGTGACCAAAACTGCACACAGTATTACAGGTGCGGCCTCACCAATACCCTGTACAGTTGCAGCAGGACCTCCCTGCTTTTGTTCTCCATCCCTCTCGCAATGAAGGCCAACATTCCATTCGCCTTCCTGATTACCTGCTGCACCTGCAAACTAACTTTTTGGGATTCATGCACAAGGACCAATTGTGGAGCAGTGGAGGCGTGTCCTGCACAGTAGGAGCTGAGCTGCAGAGAGGAGAGCAGCTATCAACTTCTGCTCCTGCCTGGAGAGCCCTGAGACCAGCCCAGGAAGAGAAGGAAGGAAGGGGCTTCACCACCAACTTTTACCCAGAGGGAGAGGAGGAGAACAGAAAACTTTAAACAACTTTTACCATTCTGCAAAGAGTTGGAGAGAGGGGGAAAAACCAACAACATCCAGTGTGGAAGGAGGGAGACTACATTTCTACAGGTGGGTGTGGGTGCATTTCCCAAAAGACTTTGTTGTATCGGTGGGGGGAGGAAAGAAGACCACTGAGGGCCGGAACATCGCGGGGGTGTGTGTGTGTGTGGTAGTGTGCGTGGGGGCCTTGCTTACAACTAGGCCCCCCCCCACAATTGGAACCCCCCCCACCCCCCCACATTTGCCTAGCCTGGGATAGCTGGAGCTACCAGGCTGAAGTTTCTTTAAATCACCAATTAACATCGTTAGGAGTGTGTGCCTGGTGGCTCTAGCTACCCCAGGTGAAGACATCTTCACCCCTCACCTGAAGACCAACCCAAAGACTGTGCTTGTGTGTTTTGCCATCTAGGGAGTGCACCCACCCACAGCTGCGAGGGGAGACCTGCCCTCGCAGTTCCCCCCCCCACTTCCCACCCCCCTCTCTCTTTCTCCGTTACTCTCTGTTTCTCCCCTCTCTCTCTGAGAGCCCTTTTCCTCCCAAATCGATTAAAAAAAACATAAAAAAACAAACAATTGAGACAACTGAGCAGAGGGAGCAAGGCCCCTCCTCAATTGCCAACTAGGGGAGAGGTGTGCCTCATTAAGGGCTCCTCTGCTCAGTCTAATCAAACGAGGCCAATTAAGACCATTAAGGCCTGTGACTTTGGGGTGGGTGTAGCCCTTAAAGGGACCCCGTGATGGCGACCCCATCCACGCCGGTGGCAGGGCCAGCGAGGACATATGCGCAGGTGGCAACCGCTTCCACGGCACCTCCTGCGCCACCCGCTGCCCTGCCACCTTTCAGATTAATCACTAAAAAACACGGGGTCAAGAGCTACACTCACCCCACAATGAGCATTGAGGAGTGCGTGCGGGCGATGGCTGGGGTAGTCGGCCCCTCGGCCATTGTCGCAGCCTCCAAGATGTCTGGGAAGGCCGTGTTCTTCCTGGGGTCGGAGCGGGCGGTGTCCCTGGCCCTCGAAAAGGGGCTCACGGTGGGCGGGACGTTCCTGCCGGTGGACCCTCTCGAGGCCACCGCGCAGAGGGTCATCATATCGAACGTCCTGCCCTTTGTTCCCGCTGAGCTCCTCCTCCCTCACCTACACCAACTGGGGGAGGTAAGGTCGGGGATCAACCCCATACTGCTCGGCCTCAGGGAGAGCAGCCTGCGCCACGTGTTCTCCTTCCGCCGCCAGCTCTTTGTCCGGCTGGCGCGGGAGGAGACGACGGAGGGGAACTTTAATGTGGTGCACGAGGGGACTGCCTACCGCGTCTTCTGGACGTCGGACGGCGTGCGGTGCCATGCCTGCAGGGAGGTGGGGCATGTTCGTAAGAACTGCCCCGCCTCCAAGGCCGCCAAACCACCGAAGGCGGCCAAGGCTGGCGCCGCCGCCACCCCTCCCCCTAGTTGCGTCCGCGTGCCGGGAGCCGTAGGTGCGCGGGCATCGTCGGAGGCCTTTGTTTTCACGGCCTCCGGCGGGGGGGAGGGAGAGCGTCCGACCGGAAAGAAGGCGCGGAAGAAGGCAAAACATCAAGAGGCGGGTCCCCTCAGTGCGCCAGATAATTTGACCACCGCGCTCAGCCCAACCCCGTCACCGGCGAGCGCGGTGTGCCCCGAGCCCGTGCCCGAGCCCTTGAACAACACCACAGAGGGGCCCGGGCGCGGGCAAGAAAAGGAAAAGGGGGGGGCGGAGCGGGAGGCCTCGGCAGACATGGAGGTCTCCCTGACTCCGCGCGCCCCTAGGAACAAAAGGAGGCACGGCTCCGATGAGGCGGAGGGGGAACAACATCCCTCCGCGGAGGAGTCGGTGCCCGCCGCGTGTCCCGCGTCCCCAACCAGCGCCCCCAAGCTGCGCTGTAGGCGAGAGGAGTCTGTCCCCGGGGAGGGTGAGACAGTCGAGGCTGCCCAGCCTCTGCCTCCCGGGGATGGCGTGGAAGATCTGCCTGTCGTGGGGGGCGTGGGGATCGCGGAGGAATGCATTGCCGCCGGGTCGGGCGTCCCGGGGACTGAGGCGGGCGGGGCCGAAGAGGCCGAACCTGAGCCCGCCCAGCCAATACCCAACTTCCCCCGGGAGTCGCTCGACCCGGCAGAAACACAAATTAATGCTTATTATGACACTGTAGATGCTGGGCCGGGGGGTGGCAGCGGGGAGGGGGAGGAACACCCACCCTCGCCTCTTGCTGTGGAGCTGGAGCACTTGGAGAGCCTGGGGATTTCCTATGGCCGGGTCTCTCCTTGTTCCCCGGTTCCTGGGGCGGAGGGGGAACCCCTTCCGCTGTCATTTCCCGACCCAGCACCATTTTTAAAGGAGCCCAGTGGGGACTCCTCTGCCGACGATCCTGGGGGTGGGATCGGGGCAGAGCCAGGGCCGGTTGGAGCGGCCGGGTCATTTGCCGTACCTTGTGCGGTCGATGGGCTGGCTGCTGGCGGCCACCTCCCGGAGGAGGACGGGGACTCGGTGGGGGACGCGGGTGAAGACCTAGAGACCACCGCCAGGGAGGCGGTGGATCTGCTCGCGGCCGCCGCCGAGACCATCCTCATTCCTGCAAAGGAACTCCGGGACTTTTTGGCCCAGAGCCGGGGTCGCTGCAACCAAGCCCGGCTGGCCCTGGAAAAATGGTCCGAGCCAGAGCTGATCAAGGGGTCCGTCCGCGCCGCCGTCAAAACCTTGGCCGCGGGCGGGCCCTTGACAAAGGCGCAACACCTTGAGCTGCGCGAGCTCGAGGGACTCCTCGCTGGGCTGCGGAGGGAGCGGAGTTCAACAAAAGACTCCGCTCCCTCCCCCACAATAGGTTAAGGTAGAGGTTGCACTATGCTTTTGCCATGAAGATAACCATAGCCAGCCTCAACATCAACGGCGGCAGAGGGGCACGCCGTAGATTTGACAATTTTTCGCTCCTGCGGGAGGGGAAATATGCGGTGTGCATCCTGCAAGAAACCCACACCGTTCCGGGAGGCGAAGCCACGTGGCTCCTGGAATGGCAAGGAGAGGTCCGCATGAGCCACCTCACCGCCATTTCTAGTGGGGTGGCCATCTTGCTGGGCCCGCATTTTCAGCCGGAGATCTTGGGGGTCGAGGAGCCCGTGCCAGGCCGCTTGCTGCACGTAACGGTTCGCCTGGGGGACGTGCCGCTCCATCTCGTGAACGTGTACGCCCCTCAGCCCGGCCCGCAGCAAACGCGCTTCTTTGAAGAGGTGTCCGCTCTTCTTGGCTCCGTCGACGTCGGCGACTGCATTGTCCTCGGGGGGGATTTTAACTGCACCCTCGAGGCGAGGGACCGCTCCGGTGCCCCGCAGTGCATGTCGGCGATGGAGAAGTTGAGGGCCCTGGTCGGGTCCTTCGACTTGGTGGACGTCTGGCGAAATCTCCACCATGACTCCAGCGCCTTTACTTGGGTGAGGCCTGGAGTTGGATGGTCTAGAGTCGACCGCCTTTACGTGTCTCCGGCGTACGTTTCCTGCGTCCCGGCGGCCTCCATGCGGCTGGTGCCGTGTTCGGACCACCACCTGGTGTGGGCGGAGCTCGCTTCGCTCCGCGCGAGGACGGGGTCCGCGTACTGGCACTTTAACAACCGGCTGCTGGAGGACGTGCGGTTCCAGGACTCGTTCCGTCGATTCTGGTCCGACTGGAGAAGGAAGCAGGGGGGCTTCCCCTCCTTGAGGCTATGGTGGGACGTGGGCAAGGCTCACGTCCGCGTCTTCTGTCAAGAGTACGCGAGGGGGTCGACCAAGAGGCGGGCGGCCAGAGTCGGGCGCCTAGAAAAAGAGGTGCTCGACCTGGAAGCCCGTCTCGGTCAAGTCGTCCAGGACCCGGCCTTGCGGACGGTGTACGAAGCGAAGAAGGCCGCGCTGAAGGACCTGCAGCTCGTCAGGTATTGAGGCGCGTTCGTGAGGTCGCGGATCCGGCTACCCCTTCTTCTACTCGCTGGAAAAAAGGCAGAGTGTCCGTAAGCAGCTCTTGACGCTGCTGGCCGACAACGGCTCTCTCGTCTCGGATCCGGTAGGCGTCAACAACAGGGCCCGTGAATATTACGGGGCTCTGTTCTCTCCTGATCCGTCCAGCGAGGAAGCGCGTAGAGTTTTGTGGGAGGACCTGCCGAAGGTCAGCCCGGAGGGCGCCGAAAATCTGGAAGCTCCGCTAAGCCTGGCGGAGCTGACCGGTGCCCTCGCCCGGCTCTCGAGGGGAAAATCCCCGGGGCTGGACGGGCTGACCGTGGAGTTCCACAGGGCGTTCTGGGACGTCCTGGGGGGCGACTACGCGCGGGTCCTGGGGGAAAGTCTGGCGACCGGGGAGATGCCCCTCTCTTGGCGCAGGGCAGTCATCGTCCTGCTGCCTAAGAAGGGCGATCTCCGCCTCCTTAAGAACTGGTGCCCGGTCTCCCTCCTCAGCACGGACTACAAAATCTTCGCCAGGGCGATGTCTGCTCGCCTTGGTGCCGTGCTGGACCACATGATCCACCCCGACCAGTCCTACACGGTCCCGGGCCGGACAATCCACGATAACATCCATCTGGTCCGGGACCTCATCCATTGTTCCCAGGAGGCTGGTCTGTCGGTCGCCTTCCTATCCCTCGACCAAGAGAAGGCGTTCGACAGGGTGGATCACGACTATCTGCTCGGAACTCTGCGCGCTTTCGGGTTCGGGACGCATTTCGTCGCCCGGATCCGACTTTTGTACGCCGCCGCGGAGTGTCTGATTAAGGTTAACGGGTCCTTGACGGCGCCCCTTCGCTTTAGGAGAGGGGTGCGCCAGGGATGCCCCATGTCCGGCCAGTTATGCGCCGTTTGCGTGGAGCCTTTCCTGCGCCTCTTGCGGACGAGGTTGACGGGACTGGCTCTGCAAGGGCCGGGCGTGGATGTCGTCCTCTCGGCTTACGCCGATGACGTGCTCCTCGCGATAGAGGATCCCGCTGACCTGCGGAGGATGCGTGAGTGCCAGGAGATTTACTCGGCCGCGTCCTCCGCCAGGATCAACTGGGAGAAATGTTCCGGACTCCTGGTGGGTCAGTGGCGGGTGGACTCCCTGCCGGAGGAGCTCAGGCCTTTTGCCTGGAGCACGACCCATCTCCTCTATCTGGGAGTCTACCTTAGCCCCGACGAGGGAGCCTGGCCGGCGAACTGGCAGGAGCTGGAGGCCAAGGTCGCCGCTCGCCTAGGGCGCTGGACAGGACTGCTCCGAGTGCTGTCCTACAGGGGTCGAGCGCGAGTCATAAACCAGCTGGTGGCCGCAATGCTGTGGTACCAGCTGGTCACTTTGACCCCTCCCCCTGCGTTTGTCGCCAAGATACAGAAGAAGCTGGTGGACTTCTTCTGGAACAACAGGAAGCACTGGGTCTCTGCCGCGGTCTTGAGTCTCCCGCTTGAGGAGGGCGGTCAGTCGTTGGTGTGCGTCAGCGCCCAGCTCGCGACTTTCCGTCTTCAGACCCTGCAGAGATACCTTTACGTCGAGCCCCCTCCTAGGTGGTGTGCTCTGGCGAGGTATTTCTTCCGCCAGCAGCGCGACCTCAATTATGACACGCAGCTCCTGTTTGTGAACTTGGGGGGTGCCAGGACCGCCCTCCGGGAGCTGCCTGTCTTTTACAGGGAACTCATCAGGGTCTGGAACAAAGTCTCCACCAAGCGCAGCTCTCCGCCGGCTGGAGTGGCGGCCGTCATGCAGGAACCGCTGCTCGGGAATCCGTACCTCCACGGCCGAGGTTTTATGTGGCGGTCGGAAGAGAGGGCTGTGGCTGGTGAGGTGACCAGGGTCAGGGACCTGCTCGATGGCGGAGGAGCGGGCTGGATGGCGCCAGACACGCTGGCGCGGCGCCTAAATTCTGCCAACGTCCGCCACGCGGCCGATGCCATCGAGTCGCTAAAAACAGCTCTGGGCCCTGACTCCGTTAGGTACATCGAGGAGGCTCAAGCACGTGGGGAGATCCCGTCCGAACTGACCCCCGTCCGGACGGAATTCCTCTTCGGCGCCAAACCCCGGAACCTCCCTCGGGGGCCGGCGCCTCACAACTTGAGCCGCCTCGGGGAAATCTCCTCCGCGCCTTTCAGTTCCGCGCGGAGGGGTTTCCTGTACGGGCTGCTCCTGCACACCCTCAACTTTGCCATCCTCGCCGGCCGTCCGGACACGCCATGGCGTACCATCTTGCCGTCCGGAGGAGGCGGGGGTCCCCGATGGAGGGCACTCTACGCAGGGGTCCTCCCACTATTCATCGGGGACTTGGCCTGGAGGGTGGTGCACGGAGCAGTGCCGTGCAACAAATTTTTAAGCCGGTTCACGGACTCCCAGGCCGCCTGCAATTTCTGCGGTCTGGAGGAGTCCGTGTTCCATGTTTTTATTGAGTGCACGAGGTTGCAGCCCCTGTTCCGTTATTTGAAGGGGCTGCTCCTGAAATTCTGGCTGCACTTCAGTCCCACTCTCCTGATCTTTGGGCACCCTGTGCGGAGGGGAGCGGGTAGGTCCGAAGGCCTCCTCGTAGGACTGCTCCTGGGCACGGCCAAGGGTGCCATCAGCCGGTCCAGGCAGCGGGCGGTCGAGGGGGTCGTTCAACCTGACTGCCTGCCTCTCTTCCGCTCTTACATCCGGTCCAGGGTGTCCTTGGAGATGGAGCACGCGGTGTCCACCGGTACGCTCGCGGCCTTCCGCGAGAGGTGGGCACCGGAGGGACTGGAGTGCATCATCACGCCCGGCAACCAAATTTTAATTTGATTTTACGTTTTTAAGTTTAATTTGTTTTAATTGCCGGTGCTTTTAGTGTCCCCCTTCCCTTTTATAGGGGGCACTGGGGAAAATTGTGAATTTAGTGCCAAAAAAAAAAAGAAAAAGAAAAACACAAAAAAAAAAAGGGGGGAAAAAAAAAAGGGCCTTGTAAATGTCTGGAGTGTCACCCAGGTCGGGTGGCACCGTTTAATGTTTTATGTTTTCGCAGGTAAACTCAAAAGAGTTTCATGCACAAGGACCAATTGTGGAGCAGTGGAGGCGTGTCCTGCACAGTTGGAGCTGAGCTGCAGGGAGGAGAGCAGCTATCAACTTTAGCTCCTGCCTGGAGAGCCCTGAGAACAGTCCAGGAAGAGAAGGAAGGAAGGGGCTTCACCACCAACTTTCACCCAGAGGGAGAGGAGGAAGCAGAAAACATTTAACAACAATTTACCACTTCTGCAAAGAGTTGGAGAGAGGGGGAAACACCAACAACAAACATCCAGTGTGGAAGGAGGGAGACTCTACCATTTCTACAGGTGGGTGTGGGTGCATTTCCCAAAAGACTTTGTTATATCGGTGGGGGGAGGAAAGAAGACCACTGAGGGCCGGAACATCGCGGGGGGTGTGTGTGTGTGGAAGTGTGTGTGGGGGCCTTGCTTACAACTAGGCCCCACACACAACTGAACCCCCCCCCCCAATTGCCTAGCCTGGGGTAGCTGGAGCTACCAGGCTGAAGATTTCTTTTCTTTAAATACCTATTTTTAACATCGTTAGGAGTGTGTGCCTGGTGGCTCTAGCTGCCCCAGGTGAAGACATCTTCTCCCCTCACCTGAAGACCACCCCAAAGACTATTTTTGTGTTTTGCCATCTGGGGATTGCACCCACCCACAGCTGCGAGGGGAGACCTGCCCTCGCAGTTCCCCCCCCTTCCCATCCCCCTCTCTCTTTCTCTGTTATTCTCTGTTTCTCCCCTCTCTCTCTGAGAGCCCTTTTCCTCCCAAATTAATTAAAAAAAAACAATTGAGACAACTGAGCAGGGGGAGCAAGACCCCTCCCCAATTGCCAACTAGGGGAGAGGTGTTCCTCGTTAAGGGCTCCTCTGCTCAGTCTTTAGACAAGAGGCCAATTAAGACCATTAAGGCCTGTGACTTTGGGGTGGGTGTAGCCCTTAAAGGGACCCCGTGATTCCGACCCCATCTACGCCGGTGGCAGGGCCAGCAAGGACATATGCGCAGGTGGCAACCGCTTCCACGGCACCTCCTGCGCCACCCGCTGCCCTGCCACCTTTTCGACTTATTACAAAAAAGCACGGGGTCAAGAGCTACACTCACCCCGCAATGACCATCGAGGAGTGCGTGCGGGCGATGGCTGGGGTAGTCGGCCCCTCGGCCATTGTCGCAGCCTCAAAGATGTCTGGAAAGGCCGTGTTCTTCCTGGGGTCGGAGCGGGCGGTGTCCCTGGCCCTCGAAAAGGGGCTCACGGTGGGCGGGACGTTCCTGCCGGTGGACCCTCTCGAGGCCACCGCGCAGAGGGTCATCGTTTCAAACGTCCCGCCCTTTGTTCCCGCTGAGCTCCTCTTCCCTCACCTACAACAACTGGGGGAGGTAAGGTCGGGGATCAACCCCATACCGCTCGGCCTCAGGGAGAACAACCTGCGCCACGTGTTCTCCTTCTGCCGCCAGCTCTTTGTCCGGCTGGCGCGGCAGGAGACGACGGAGGGAAATTTCAATGTGGTGCACGAGGGGACTGCCTACCGCGTCTTCTGGACGTCGGACGGCGTGCGGTGCCATGCCTGTAGGGAGGTGGGGCAGGTTCGTAAGAACTGCCCCGCCTCCAAGGGCGCCAAACCACCGAGGGCGGCCAAGGCTGGCGCCGCCGCCAGACCCTCCCACTAGTTGCGTCCGCGTGCCGCGAGCCGTAGGTGCGCGGGCATCGTCGGGGGCCTTTGTTTTCACGGCCTCCGGCGGGGGGGAGGGAGAGCGTCCGATCGAAAAGAAGGCGTGGAAGAAGACGAGACATCTAGAGGCGGGTCCCCTCAGTGCGCCGGAAAGTTTGACCACCGCGCTCGGCCCAACCCAGTCACCGGCGAGCGCGGTGTGCCCTGAGCCCGTGCCCGAGCCCTTGAACAACACCGCAGAGGGGCCCGGGCACGGGCAAGAAAAGGAAAAGGGGGGGGCGGAGCGGGAGGCCTCGGCAGACATGGAGGTCTCCCTGCCTCAGCGCACCTCCAGCAACAAAAGGAGGCGCCGCTCCGTTGAGGCGGAGGGGGAGCAACATCCCTCCGCGGAGGAGTCGGTGCCCGCCGCGTGTCCCGCGTCCCCCACCAGCGCCCCCAAGCAGCGCCGTAGGCGGGAGGAGTCTGTCCCCGGGGAGGGTGAGACAGTCGAGGCTGCCCAGCCTCTGCCTCCCGGGGATGGCGTGGAAGATCTGCCTGTCGTGGGGGGCGTGGGGACCGCGGAGGAATGCATTGCCGCCGGGCCGGGCGTCCCGGGGACTGAGGCAGGCGGGGCCGAAAAGGCCGAACCTGAGCCCGCCCAGCCAATATCCAACTTCCCCCGGGATTTGCTCGACCCGGCAGAAGCCGAAATTATCAAGAATTTTAACGAAACTGTAAATGCTGGGCCGGGGGGTGGCAGCGGGGAGGGGGAGGAACACTCACTTTGGAGCTGGAGCACTTGGGGAGCCTGGGGATTTCCTATGGCCGGGTCTCTCCTTGTTCCCCGGTTCCTGGGGCGGAGGGGGAACCCCTTCCGCTGTCATTTCCCGACCCAGCACCATTTTTAAATGAGCCCAGTGGGGACTCCTCTGCCGACGATCCTGGGGGTGGGATCGGGGCAGAGCCAGGGCCGGTTGGAGCGGCCGGGTCATTTGCCGTACCTTGTGCGGTCGATGGGCCGGCTGCTGGCGGCCACCTCCCGGAGGAGGACGGGGACTCGGTGGGGGACGCGGGAGAAAATCTAGAGACCACCGCCAGCGAGGCGGTGGATCTGCTCGCGGCCGCCGCCGAGACCATCCTCATTCCTGCAAAGGAACTCCGGGACTTTTTGGCCCAGAGCCGGGGTCGCTGCAACCAAGCCCGACTGGCCCTGGAAAAATGGTCCGAGCCAGAGCTGATCAAGGGGTCCGTCCGCGCCGCCGTTAAAACCTTGGCTGCGGGCGGGCCCTTGACAAAGGAGCAACACCTTGAGCTGCGCGAGCTCGAGGGACTCCTCGCTGGGCTGCGGAGGAAGCGGAGTTCAACAAAAGACTCCGCTCCCTCCCCCACAATAGGTTAAGGTAGAGGTTGCACTATGCTTTTGCCATGAAGATAACCAGAGCCAGCCTCAACATCAACGGCGGCAGAGGGGCACGCCGTAGATTTGACAATTTTTCGCTCCTGCGGGAGGGGAAATATGCGGTGTGCTTCCTGCAAGAAACCCACACCGTTCCGGGAGACGAAGCCACGTGGCTCCTGGAATGGCGAGGAGAGGTCCGCATGAGCCACCTCACCGCCATTTCTAGTAGGGTGGCCATCTTGCTGGGCCCGCATTTTCAGCCGGAGATCTTGTGGGTCGAGGAGCCCATGCCAGGCCGCTTGCTGCACGTAATGGTTCGCCTGGGGGACGTGCCGCTCCATCTCGTGAACGTGTACGCCCCTCAGCCCGGCCCGCAGCAAACGCGCTTCTTTGAAGAGGTGTCCGCTCTTATTGGCTCCGTCGACGTCGGCGACTGCATTGTCATCGGGGGGGATTTTAACTGCACCCTCGAGGCGAGGGACCGCTCCGCTGCCCCACAGTGCATGACGGCGATGGAGAAGTTGAGGGACCTGGTTGGGTCCTTCGACTTGGTGGACGTCTGGCGAAATCTCCACCCCGACTCCAGCGCCTTTACTTGGGTGAAGCCCGGAGTAGGATGGTCCAGAGTCGACCGCCTTTACGTGTCTCGGGCATACGTTTCCTGCGTCCCGGTGGCCTCCATGCGGCCGGTGCCGTGTTCGGACCACCACCTGGTGTGGGCGGAGCTCGCTTCGCTCCGCGCGAGGACGGGGTCCGCGTACTGGCACTTTAACAACCGGCTGGAGGACGTGCGGTTCCAGGACTCGTTCCGTCGATTCTGGTCCGACTGGAGAAGGAAGCAGGGGGGCTTCCCCTCCTTGAGGCTATGGTGGGACGTGGGCAAGGCTCACGTCCGCGTCTTCTGTCAAGAGTACGCGAGGGGGTCGACCAAGAGGCGGGCGGCCAGGGTCGGGCGCCTAGAAAAAGAGGTGCTCGACCTGGAATCCCGTCTCGGTCAAGTCGTCCAGGACCCGGCCCTGCGGACGGTGTACAAAGCGAAGAAGGCCGCGCTGAAGGACCTGCAGCTCGTCGGGTCCCGAGGCGCGTTCGTGAGGTCGCGGATCCGGTTCCTGCGGGATCTGGACTGCGGCTCCCCCTTCTTCTACTCGCTGGAAAAAAGGCAGAGTGTCCGTAAGCAGCTCTTGACGCTGCTGGCCGACGACGGCTCTCTCGTCTCGGATCCGGAGGGCGTCAACAACAGGGCCCGTGAATATCACGGGGCTCTGTTCTCTCCGGATCCGTCCAGCGAGGAAGCGCGTAGAGTTTTGTGGGAGGACCTGCCGAAGGTCAGCCCGGAGGGCGCCGAAAATCTGGAAGCTCCGCTAAGCCTGGCGGAGCTGACCGGTGCCCTCGACCGGCTCTCGAGGGGAAAATCCCCGGGGCTGGACGGGCTGACCGTGGAGTTCCACAGGGCATTCTGGGACGTCCTGGGGAGCGACTACGCGCGGGTCCTGGGGGAAAGTCTGGCGACCGGGGAGATGCCCCTCTCTTGGCGCAGGGCAGTCATCGTCCTGCTGCCTAAGAAGGGCGATCTCCGCCTCCTTAAGAACTGGCGCCCGGTCTCCCTCCTCAGCACGGACTACAAAATCTTCGCCAGGGCGATGTCTGCTCGCCTTGGTGCCGTGCTGGACCACATGATCCACCCCGACCAGTCCTACACGGTCCCGGGCCGGACAATCCACGATAACATCCATCTGGTTCGGGACCTCATCCATTGTTCCCAGGAGGCTGGTCTGTCGGTCGCCTTCCTATCCCTCGACCAAGAGAAGGCGTTCGACAGGGTGGATCACGACTATCTGCTCGGAACTCTGCGCGCTTTCGGGTTCGGGACGCATTTCGTCGCCCGGATCCGACTTTTGTACGCCGCCGTGGAGTGTCTGATTAAGGTTAACGGGTCCTTGACGGCGCCCCTTCGCTTTAGGAGAGGGGTGCGCCAGGGATGCCCCATGTCCGGCCAGTTATACGCCGTTTGCGTGGAGCCTTTCCTGCACCTCTTGCGGATGAGGTTGACGGGACTGGCTCTGCAAGAGCCGGGCGTGGGGGTCGTCCTCTCGGCTTACGCTGATGACGTGCTCCTCGCGGTAAAGGATCCCGCTGACCTGCAGAGGATGCGTGAGTGCCAGGAGATTTACTCGGCCGCGTCCTCCGCCAGGATCAACTGGGAGAAATGTTCCGGACTCCTGGTGGGTCAGTGGCGGGTGGACTCCCTGCCGGTGGAGCTCAGGCCTTTTGCCTGGAGCACGACCCATCTCCTCTATCTGGGAGTCTACCTTAGCCCCGACGAGGAAGCCTGGCCAGCGAACTGGCAGGAGCTGGAGGCCAAGGTCGCCGCTCGCCTAGGGCGCTGGACAGGACTGCTCCGAGTGCTGTCCTACAGGGGACGAGCGCTAGTCATAAACCAGCTGGTGGCCGCAATGTTGTGGTACCGGCTGGTCACTTTGACCCCTCCCCCTGCGTTTGTCGCCAAGATACAGAAGAAGCTGGTGGACTTCTTCTGGAACAACAGGAAGCACTGGGTCTCTGCTGCGGTCTTGAGTCTCCCGCTTGAGGAGGGCGGTCAGTCGTTGGTGTGCATCAGCGCCCAGCTCGCGACTTTCCGTCTTCAGACCCTGCAGAGATACCTTTACGTCGAGCCCCCTCCTAGGTGGTGTGCTCTGGCGACGTATTTCTTCCGCCAGCAGCGCGACCTCAATTATGACACGCAGCTCCTGTTTGTGAACTTGGGGGGTGTCAGGACCGCCCTCCGGGAGCTGCTTGTCTTTTACAAGGAACTCATCAGGGTCTGGAACAAAGTCTCCACCAAGCGCAGCTCTCCGCCGGCTGGAGTGGCGGCCGTCCTGCAGGAGCCGCTGCTCGGGAATCCGTACCTCCACGACCGAGGTTTCATGTGGCGGTCGGAAGAGAGGGCTGTGGCTGGTGAGGTGACCAGGATCAGGGACCTGCTCGATGGCGGAGGAGCGGGCTGGATGGCGCCAGACACGCTGGCGCGGCGCCTAAATTCTGCCAACGTCCGCCACGCGGCCGATGCCATCGAGTCACTAAAAACAGCTCTGGGCCCTGACTCCGTTAGGTGCATCGAGGAGGCTCAAGCACGTGGGGAGATCCCGTCCGAACTGACCCCAGTCCGGACGGAATTCCTCTTCGGCGCCAAACCCTGGAACCTCCCTCGGGGGCCGGCGCCTCACAACTTGAGCCGCCTCGGGGAAATCCCCTCCATGCCTTTCAGTTCTGCGTGGAGGTGTTTCCTGTACGGGCTGCTCCTGCACACTCTCAACTTTGCCATCCTCGCCGGCCGTCCGGACACGCCATGGCGTACCATCTTGCCGTCCGGAGGAGGCGGGGGTCCCCGATGGAGGGCACTCTACGCAGGGGTCCTCCCACTATTCATCGGGGACTTGGCCTGGAGGGTGGTGCACGGAGCAGTGCCGTGCAATAAATTTTTAAGCCGGTTCACGGACTCCCAGGCCGCCTGCAATTTCTGCGGTCTGGAGGAGTCCGTGTTCCATGTTTTTATTGAGTGCACGAGGTTGCAGCCCCTGTTCCATTATTTGAAGGGGCTGCTCCTGAAATTCTGGCTGCACTTCAGTCCCACTCTCCTGATCTTTGGGCACCCTGTGCGGAGGGGAGCGGGTAGGTCCGAAGGCCTCCTCGTAGGACTGCTCCTGGGCACGGCCAAGGGTGCCATCAGCCGCTCCAGGCAGCGGGCGGTCGAGGGGGTCGTTCAACCTGACTGCCTGCCTCTCTTCCGCTCTTACATCCGGTCCAGGGTGTCCTTGGAGATGGAGCACGCGGTGTCCACCGGTACGCTCGCGGCCTTCCGCGAGAGGTGGGCACCGGAGGGACTGGAGTGCATCATCACGCCCGGCAACCAAATTTTAATTTGATTTTACGTTTTAAAGTTTAATTTGTTTTAATTGCCGGTGCTTTTAGTGTCCCCCTTCCCGTTTATAGGGGGCACTGGGGAAAATTGTGATTTTAGTGCCCAAAAAAAAACCAAAAAAAGAAAAACACACAAAAAAAGGGGAAAAAAAAAAAGGGCCTTGTAAATGTCTGGTGTGTCACCCAGGTCGGGTGGCACGGTTTAATGTGTTTTGTTTTGCAGATGAACTCCAAAAAGAGTTTCATGCACAAGGACCAATTGTGGAGCAGTGGAGGCGTGTCCTGCACAGTTGGAGCTGAGCTGCAGTGAGAAGAGCAGCTATCAACTTTAGCTCCTGCCTGGAAGGCCTGGAGAGCCCTGAGAACAGCCCAGGAAGAGAAGGAAGGAAGGGGCTTCACCACCAACTTTCACCCAGAGGGAGAGGAGGAAAAAGCAGAAAATTTTGAACACTTTTACCATTTCTGCAAAGAGTTGGAGAGAGGGGGAAAGACCAAAACAACATCCAGTGTGGAAGGAGGGAGACTCTACATTTCTACAGGTGGGTGTGGGTGCATTTCCCAAACAGACTTTGTTGTATCGGTGGGGGGAGGAAAGAAGACCACTGAGGGCCGGAACATCGCGGGGTGTGTGTGTGTGTGGAAGTGTGTGTGGGGGCCTTGCTTACAACTAGGCCCCACACACAACTGAACCCCCCCCCCCAATTGCCTAGCCTGTGATAGCTGGAGCTACCAGGCTAAAGATTCTTTAAACACCTAATTAAACATCGTTGGGAGTGTGTGCCTGGTTGGCTCTAGCTGCCCCAGGTGAAGACATCTTCTCCCCTCACCTGAAGACCACCCCAAAGACTATTTGTGTTTTGCCATCTGGGGATTGCACCCACCCACAGCTGCGAGGGGAGACCTGCCCTTGCAGTTCCCCCCCCTTCCCACCCCCCCTCTCTCTTTCTCTGTTACTCTCTGTTTCTCCCCTCTCTCTCTGAGAGCCCTTCCTTCCAAATTACAAAAAAAAAACAATTGAGACAACTGAGCAGAGGGAGCAAGGCCCCTCCCCAATTGCCAACTAGGGGAGAGGTGTGCCTCGTTAAGAGCTCCTCTGCTCAGTCTATATACGAGGCCAATTAAGACCATTAAGGCCTGTGACTTTGGGGTGGGTGTAGCCCTTAAAGGGACCCCGTGATGGTGACCCCATCCACGCCGGTGGCGGGGCCAGCAAGGACGTATGCGCAGGCGGTGTCCACATCCACGGCACCTCCTGCGCCACCCGCTGCCCTGCCACCTTTTCAACTAATCACGAAAAAACACGGGGTCAAGAGCTACACTCACCCCACAATGACCATCGAGGAGTGCGTGCGGGCGATGGCTGGGGTAGTCGGCCCCTCGGCCATTGTCGCAGCCTCCAAGATGTCTGGGAAGGCCGTGTTCTTCCTGGGGTCAGAGTGGGCGGTGTCCCTGGCCCTCGAAAAGGGGCTCACGGTGGGCGGGACGTTCCTGCCGGTGGACCGTCTCGAGGCCACCGCGCAGAGGGTCATCGTGTCAAACATCCCGCCCTTTGTTCCCGCTGAGCTCCTCCTCCCTCACCTACACCAACTAGGGGAGGTAAGGTCAGGGATCAACCCCATACCGCTCGGTCTCAGGGAGAACAGCCTGCGCCACGTGTTCTCCTTCCGCCGCCAGCTCTTTGTCCGGCTGGCGCGGGAGGACACGACGGAAGGGCACTTCAATGTGGTGCACGAGGGGACTGCCTACCGCGTCTTCTGGACGTCGGACGGCGTGCGGTGCCATGCCTGCAGGGAGGTGGGGCACGTTCGCAAGAACTGGCCCGCCTCCAAGGCCGCCAAACCACCGAGGGCGGCCAAGGCTGGCGCCGCCGCCACCCCTCCCCCTAGTAGCGTCTGCGTGCCGGGAGCTGTGGGTGCGCGGGCATCGCCGGGGGCCTTTGCTTTCACGGCCTCTGGCGGGGGGGAGGGAGAGAGTCCGATCGGAAAGAAGGCGCGGGGGAAGGCGAAACATCCTGAGGCGGGTCCCCTCGGTGCGCCAGACAGCTTGAACACCGCGCTCAGCCCAACCCAATCACCGGCGAGCGTGGGGTGCCCTGAGCCCGTGCCTGAGCCCTTGACCAATACCACAGAGGGGCTCGGGCGCGGGCAAGAAAAGGAAAAGGGGGGGGTGGAACGGGAGGCCTCGGCAGACATGGAGGTCCCCCTGCCTCCGCGCGCCCCCAGGAACAAAAGGAGGCGCGGCTCCGATGAGGCGGAGGGGGAACAACATCCCTCCGCGGAGGATTCGGTGCCCGCTGCGTGTCCCGCGTCCCCAACCAGCGCCCCCAAGCTGCGCTGTAGGCGAGAGGAGTCTGTCCCCGGGGAGGGTGAGACAGTCGAGGCTGCCCAGCCTCTGCCTCCCGGGGATGGCGTGGAAGATCTGCCTGTCGTGGGGGGCGTGGGGCCAGCGGAGGAATACATTGCCGCCGGGCCGGGCGTCCCGGGGACTGAGGCGGGCGGGGCCGAAAAGGCCGAACCTGAGCCCGCCCAGCTATTAATCAACTTCCCCCAGGAGTCGCTCGACCCGGCAGAAAATGAAATTCAGGATTTTAATGACACTGTAAATTCTGGGCCGGGAGGTGGCAGCGGGGAGGGGGAGGAACACCCACCCTCGCCCCTTACTTTGGAGCTGGAGCACTTGGGGAGCCTGGGGATTTCCTATGGCCGGGTCTCTCCTTGTTCCCCGGTTCCTGGGGCGGAGGGGGAACCCCTTCCGCTGTCGTTTCCCGACCCAGCACCGTTTTTAAAAGAGCCCAGTGGGGACTCCTCTGCCGACGATCCTGGGGGTGGGATCGGGGCAGAGCCAGGGCCGGTTGGAGTGGCCGGGTCATTTGCCGTACCTTGTGCGGTCGATGGGCCGGCTGCTGGCGGCCACCTCCTGGAGGAGGACGGGGAGTCGGTGGGGGACGCGGGAGAAGAACTAGAGACCACCGCCAGGGAGGCGGTGGATCTGCTCGCGGCCGCCGCTGAGGCCCTCCTCATTCCTGCAAAGGAACTCCGGGACTTTTTGGCCCAGAGCCGGGGTCGCTGCGACCAAGCCCGACTGGCCCTGGAAAAATGGTCCGAGCCAGAGCTGATCAAGGGATCCGTCCGCGGTGCCGCTAAAACCTTGGCCGCGGGCGGGCCCTTGACAAAGGAGCAACACCTTGAGCTGCGCGAGCTCGAGGGACTCCTCGCTGGGCTGCGGAGGGAGCTGAGTTCAACAAAAGACTTCGCTCCCTCCCCCCACAACAGGTTAAGGTAGAGGTTGCACTATGCTTTTGCCATGAAGATAACCATAGCCAGCCTCAACATCAACGGCGGCAGAGGGGCACGCCGTAGATTTGACAATTTTTCGCTCCTGCGGGAGGGGAAATATGCGGTGTGCTTCCTGCAGGAAACCCACACCGTTCCGGGAGACGAAGCCACGTGGCTCCTGGAATGGCAAGGAGAGGTCCGCATGAGCCACCTCACCGCCATTTCTAGTGGGGTGGCCATCTTGCTGGGCCCGCATTTTCAGCCGGAGATCTTGGGGGTCGAGGAGCCCGTGCTAGGCCGCTTGCTGCACGTAACGGTTCGCCTGGGGGACGTGCCGCTCCATCTCGTGAACGTGTACGCCCCTCAGCCCGGCCCGCAGCAAACGCGCTTCTTTGAAGAGGTGTCCGCTCTTCTTGGCTCCGTCGACGTCGGCGACTGCATTGTCCTCGGGGGGGATTTTAACTGCACCCTCGAGGCGAGGGACCGCTCCGGTGCCCCGCAGTGCATGACGGCGATGGAGAAGTTGAGGGACCTGGTTGGGTCCTTCGACTTGGTGGACGTCTGGCGAAATCTCCACCCCGACTCCAGCGCCTTTACTTGGGTGAGGCCTGGAGTAGGATGGTCCAGAGTCGACCGCCTTTACGTGTCTCGGGCGTATGTTTCCTTTGTCCCGGCGGCCTCCATGCGGCCGGTGCCGTGTTCGGACCACCACCTGGTGTGGGCGGAGCTCGCTTCGCTCCGCGCGGGGACGGGGTTCGCGTACTGGCACTTTAACAACCGGCTGCTGGAGGACGTCCGGTTCCAGGACTCGTTCCGTCGATTCTGGTCCGACTGGAGAAGGAAGCAGGGGGGCTTCCCCTCCTTGAGGCTATGGTGGGACGTGGGCAAGGCTCACGTCCGCGTCTTCTGTCAAGAGTACGCGAGGGAGTCGACCAAGAGGCGGGCGGTCAGAGTCGGGCGCCTAGAAAAAGAGGTGCTCGACCTGGAATCCCGTCTCGGTCAAGTCGTCCAGGACCCGGCCCTGCGGACGGTGTACGAAGCGAAGAAGGCCGCGCTGAAGGACCTGCAGCTCGTCGGTTCCCGAGGCGCGTTCGTGAGGTCGCGGATCCGGTTCCTGCGGGATCTGGACCGTGGCTCCCCCTTCTTCGACTCGCTGGAAAAAAGGCAGAGTGTCCGTAAGCAGCTCTTGACGCTGCTGGCCGACGACGGCTCTCTCGTCTCGGATCCGGAGGGCGTCAACAACAGGGCCCGTGAATATTACGGGGCTCTGTTCTCTCCGGATCCGTCCAGCGAGGAAGCGCGTAGAGTTTTGTGGGAGGACCTGCCGAAGGTCAGCCCGGAGGGCGCCGAAAATCTGGAAGCTCCGCTAAGCCTGGCGGAGCTGACCGGTGCCCTCGACCGGCTCTCGAGGGGAAAATCCCCGGGGCTGGACGGGCTGACCGTGGAGTTCCACAGGGCATTCTGGGACGTCCTGGGGAGCGACTACGCGCGGGTCCTGGGGGAAAGTCTGGCGACCGGGGAGATGCCCCTCTCTTGGCGCAGGGCAGTCATCGTCCTGCTGCCTAAGAAGGGCGATCTCCGCCTCCTTAAGAACTGGCGCCCGGTCTCCCTCCTCAGCACGGACTACAAAATCTTCGCCAGGGCGATGTCTGCTCGCCTTGGTGCCGTGCTGGACCACATGATCCACCCCGACCAGTCCTACACGGTCCCGGGCCGGACAATCCACAACAACATCCATCTGGTCCGGGACCTCATCCATTGTTCCCAGGAGGCTGGTCTGTCGCTCACCTTCCTATCCCTCGACCAAGAGAAGGCGTTCGACAGGGTGGATCACGACTATCTGCTCGGAACTCTGCGCGCTTTCGGGTTCGGGACGCATTTCGTCGCCCGGATCCGACTTTTGTACGCCGCCGCGGAGTGTCTGATTAAGGTTAACGGGTCCTTGACGGCGCCCCTTCGCTTTAGGAGAGGGGTGCGCCAGGGATGCCCCATGTCCGGCCAGTTATACGCCGTTTGCGTGGAGCCTTTTCTGCGCCTCTTGCGGACGAGGTTGACGGGACTGGCTCTGCAAGGGCCGGGCGTGGAGGTCGTCCTCTCGGCATACGCCGATGACGTGCTCCTCGCGGTAGAGGATCCCGCTGACCTGCGGAGGATGCGTGAGTGCCAGGAGATTTACTCGGCCGCGTCCTCCGCCAGGATCAACTGGGAGAAATGTTCCGGACTCCTGGTGGGTCAGTGGCGGGTGGACTCCCTGCCGGAGGAGCTCAGGCCTTTTGCCTGGAGCACGACCCATCTCCTCTATCTGGGAGTCTACCTTAGCCCCGACGAGGGAGCCTGGCCGGCGAACTGGCAGGAGCTGGAGGCCAAGGTCGCCGCTCGCCTAGGGCGCTGGACAGGACTGCTCCGAGTGCTGTCCTACAGGGGTCGAGCGCTAGTCATAAACCAGCTGGTGGCCGCAATGTTGTGGTACCGGTTGGTCACTTTGACCCCTCCCCCTGCGTTTGTCGCCAAGATACAGAAGAAGCTGGTGGACTTCTTCTGGAACAACAGGAAGCACTGGGTCTCTGCTGCGGTCTTGAGTCTCCCGCTTGAGGAGGGCGGTCAGTCGTTGGTGTGCGTCAGCGCCCAGCTCGCGACTTTCCGTCTTCAGACCCTGCAGAGATACCTTTACGTCGAGCCCCCTCCTAGGTGGTGTGCTCTGGCGACGTATTTCTTCCGCCAGCAGCGCGACCTCAATTATGACACGCAGCTCCTGTTTGTGAACTTGGGGGGTGCCAGGACCGCCCTCCGGGAGCTGCCTGTCTTTTACAAGGAACTCATCAGGGTCTGGAACAAAGTCTCCACCAAGCGCAGCTCTCCGCCGGCTGGAGTGGCGGCCGTCCTGCAGGAGCCGCTGCTCGGGAATCCGTACCTCCACGACCGAGGTTTTACGTGGCGGTCGGAAGAGAGGGCTGTGGCTGGTGAGGTGACCAGGGTCAGGGACCTGCTCGATGGCGGAGGAGCGGGCTGGATGGCGCCAGACATGCTGGCGCGGCGCCTAAATTCTGGCAACGTCCGCCATGCGGCCGATGCCATCGAGTCGCTAAAAACAGCTCTGGGCCCTGACTCCGTTAGGTGCATCGAGGAGGCTCAAGCACGTGGGGAGATCCCGTCCGAACTGACCCCCGTCCGGACAGAATTCCTCATCGGCGCCAAACCCCGGATCCTCCCTCGGGGGCCGGCGTCTCACAACTTGAGCCGCCTCGGGGAAATCCCCTCCGTGCCTTTCAGTTCCGCGTGGAGGGGTTTCCTGTATGGGCTGCTCCTGCACACTCTCAACTTTGCCATCCTCGCCGGCCGTCCGGACACGCCATGGCGTACCATCTTGCCGTCCGGAGGTGGCGGGGGTCCCCGATGGAGGGCACTCTACGCAGGGGTCCTCCCACTATTCATAGGGGACTTGGCCTGGAGGGTGGTGCACGGAGCAGTGCCGTGCAACAAATCTTTAAGCATGTTCACGGACTCCCAGGCCGCCTGCAATTTCTGCGGTCTGGAAGAGTCCGTGTTCCATGTTTTTATGGAATGCACAAGGTTGCAGCCCCTGTTTTATTATTTGAAGGGGCTGCTCCTGAAATTCTGGCTGCACTTCAGTCCCACTCTCCTGATCTTTGGGCACCCTGTGCGGAGGGGAGCGGGTAGGTCCGAAGGCCTCCTTGTAGGACTGCTCCTGGGCACGGCCAAGGGTGCCATCAGCCGGTCCAGGCAGCGGGCGGTCGAGGGGGTCGTTCAACCTGACTGCCTGCCTCTCTTCCGCTCTTACATCCGGTCCAGGGTGTCCTTGGAGATGGAGCACGCGGTGTCCACCGGTACGCTCGCGGCCTTCCGCGAGAGGTGCGCACCGGAGGGACTGGAGTGCATCATCACGCCCGGCAACCAAATTTTAATTTGATTTTATGTTTTAAAGTTTAATTTGTTTTAATTGCCAGTGCTTTTAGTGTCCCCCTTCCCTTTTATAGGGGGCACTGGGGAAAAATTGTGATTTTAGTGCCCAAAAAAAACCCAAAAAAAAGAAAAACACAAAAACAAAGGAAAAAAAAGGGCTTTGTAAATGTCTGGTGTGTCACCCAGTTCGGGTGGCACGGTTTAATGTTTTGTTTTACAGATAAACTCTAAAAGAGTTTCATGCACAAGGACCCCCAGGTCCCTCTGCACCACATCATGTTGTAATTCCTCCTCATTCAAATAATATTCCCTTTTCCTGTTTTTTTTCCCAAGGTGGATGACCTCACATTTTCCGACATTGTATTCCATCTGCCAAACCTTAGCCCATTCGCTTAACCTATCTAAATCTCTTTGCAGCCTCTCTGTGTCCTCTACACAACCCGCTTTCCCATTAATCTTTGTGTCATCTGCAAATTTTGTTACACTACACTCTGTCCCCTCTTCCAGGTCATCTATGTATATTGTAAACAGTTGTGGTCCCAGCACCGATCCCTGTGGCACACCACTAACCACCGATTTCCAACCCGAAAAGGACCCATTTATCCCGACTCTCTGCTTTCTGTTCGCCAGCCAATTCTCGATCCATGCTAATACATTTCCTCTGAGTCCGCGTACCTTTATCTTCTGCAGTAACCTTTTGTGTGGCACCTTATTGAATGCCTTTTGAAAATCTAAATACACCACATCCATCGGTACACCTCTATCCACCATGCTCGTTATATCCTCAAAGAATTCCAGTAAATTAGTTAAACATGATTTCCCCTTCATGAACCAATGTTGCGTCTGCTTGATTGCACTATTCCTATCTCGATGTCCCGCTATTCCTTAATGATAGCTTCAAGCATTTTCCCCATTACAGATGTTAAACTAACCGGCCTAAAGTTACCTGCCTTTTGTCTGCCCCCTTTTTTAAATAGAGGCGTTACATTAGCTGTTTTCCAATCCGCTGGTCCCTCCCCAGAGTCCAGAGAATTTTGGTAGATTATAACGAATGCATCTGCTATAACTTCCGCCATCTCTTGTAATACCCTGGGATGCATTCATCAGGACCAGGGGACTTGTCTACCTTGAGTCCCATTAGCCTGTCTAGCACGACCTCCCTAGTGACAGTGATTGTCTCAAGGTCCTCCCTTCCCATATTCCTGTGACCAGCATGGTTTTTGTGTCTTCCACTGTGAAGACCGAAGCAAAATAATTGTTTAAGGTCTCAGCCATTTCCACATTTCCCATTATTAAATCCTCCTTCTCATCTTCTAAGGGACCAACATTTACTTTAGTCACTCTCTTCTTTTTTATATATCGGTAAAAGCTTTTACTATCTGTTTTTATGTTTTGCACAAGTTTACTTTCGTAATCTATCTTTCCTTTCTTTATTGCTTTCTTAGTCATTCTTAGTCATTCCAGCATCCCTGGTGACTGGATACACATCCATGTGCAGGATGTGTATCTGCCTGAAGCACCTGACAAACTGCATTGCGACACTGGAACTGCAGGTGGATTTACTCTGGAGCATCCACAATGCTGAGAATGACGTGAATAGCATGCTTAGTGAGTTGGCCACACCGCAGGTAAAGGGTACACAGCCAGATAGGGGATGGGTGACCAACAGGAAGAGCAGTGGAAGGAAGGTAGTGCAGGGGTCCCCTGCGGTCATCCCCCTGCAAACCAGATACACCGCTTTGGGTACTGTTGAGGGGGATGACTCATCAGTGGAGGGCAGCAGCAGCCAAGTTCATGGCACCGTGGGCGGTTCTGCTGCACAGGAAGGGAGGAAAAAGAGTGGGAGAGTGATAGTGATAGGGGATTCGATTGTAAGGGGAATAGATAGACTTTTCTGTGACCGCAATCGAGATTCCAGGATGGTATGTTGCCTACCTGGTGCAAATGTCAAGGATGTCTCAGAGCGGGTGCAGGACATTTTGAAAAGGGAGGGTGAACAGCCAGTTGTTGTGGTGCATATAGGTACCAATGATATCGGCAAAAAATGGGATGAGGTCCTACAAGCTGAATTTAGAGAGCTAGGAGTTAAATTAAATAGTAGGACCTCAAAGGTAGTAATCTCAGGATTGCTACCAGTGCCACATGCTAGTCAGAGTAGGAATCGCAGGATAGCTCAGATGAATACGTGGTTTGAGGAGTGGTGCAGAAGGGAGGGATTCAAATTCCTGGGATATTGGAACCGGTTCTGGAGGAGGTGGGACCAGTACAAACCGGACGGTCTGCACCTAGGCAGGACCGGAACCAATATCCTAGGGGGAGTGTTTGGTTGTGCTGTTGGGGAGGGGTTAAACTAATATGGCAGGGGGATGGGTACCTATGCAGGGAGACAGAGGGAAGTAAAATAGGGGCAGAAGCAAAAGATAGAAAGAAGAAAAGTAAAGTTGGAGGGCAGAGAAACCCAAGGCAAAAATCAAAAAGGGCCACATTTCAGCAAAATTCTAAAAGGGCAAAGTTGGTAAAAAGACAAGCCTGAAGGCTCTGTGCCTCAATGCAAGGAGTATTCGGAATAAGGTGGACAAATTAACTGCGCAGATAGCAGTTAACGGATACGATGTAATTGGCAACACGGAGACATGGCTCCAGGGTGACCAAGGCTGGGAACTCAACATCCAGGGGTATTCAACATTCAGGAAGGATAGACAGAAAGGAAAAGGAGGTGGGGTAACGTTGCTGGTTAAAGAGGAAATTAATGCAATAGTAAGGAAGGACACTAGCTTGGATGATGTGGAATCTGTATGGGTGGAGCTCCGGAATACCAAAGGCAGAAAACGCTAGTGGGAGTTGTTTACAGACCACCAAACAGTAGTAGTGAGGTTGGGGACAGCATCAAAGAAGAAATTAGGGATGTGTGCAATAAAGATACAGCAGTTATCATGGGCGACTTTAATCTACATACAGATTGGGCTAACCAAACTGGAAGCCATACGATGGAGGAGGATTTCCTTGCATGTATTAGGGATGGTTTTCTGGACCAATATGTTGAGGAGCCAACTAGAAGGTTGGCCATCCTAGACTGAGTGATGTGTAATGAGAAAGGACTAATTAGCAATCTTGTTGTGCGAGGCCCCTTGGGGAAGAGTGATCATAATATGGTAGAATTCCTTATTAAGATGGAGTGTGACACAGTTAAATCAGAGACTTGGTTCCTGAACTTAAGGAAAGGTAATTTCAGTGGTATGAGACGTGAATTGGCTAGAATAGACTGGCAAATGATACTTGGAGGGATGACGGTGGATAGGCAATGGCAAACATTTAAAGATCACATGGATGAACTTCAACAATTATACATCCCTTCCTGGAGTAAAAGTAAAACGGGGAAGGTGGCTCAACCGTGGCGAACAAGGGAAATTAAGGATAGTGTTAAATCCAAGGAAGAGGCATATAAATTGACCAGAAAAAGCAGCAAACCCGAGGACTAGGAGAAATTTAGAATTCAGCAGAGGAGGACAAAGGGTTTAATTAGGAGCGGGAAAATAGAGTATGAGAGGAAACCTGCCGGGAACATAAAAACTGACTGCAAAGACTTCTAAAGATATGTGAAGAGAAAAAGATTAGTAAAGACAAATGTAGGTCCCTGGCAGTCAGATTCAGGTGAATTTATAATAGGGAACAAAGAAATGGCAGACCAGTTGAACAAATACTTTGGTTTTGTCTTCATGAAGGAAGACACAAATAACTTCCGAAAATACTCGGGGACTGAGGGTCTAGTGAGAAGGAGGAACTGAAGGATATCCTTATTAGGGGGAAAATTGTCTGAGGGAAATTGATGGGATAAATCCCCAGGGCCTGATAGGCTGCATCCCAGAGTACTTAAGGAAGTGGCCCTAGAAATAGTGGATGCATTGGTGATCATTTTCCAACAGTCTATCGACTCTGGATCAGTTCCTATGGACTGGAGGTTAGTTAATGTAACACTACATTTTAAAAAAAGGAGGGAGAGAGAAAACGGGTAATTATAGACCGGTTAGCCTGACATCAGTCGTGGGGAAATTGTTGGAATCAATTATTAAAGATGAAATAACAGCGCATTTGGAAAGCAGTGACAGGATTGGTCCAATTCAATATGGATTTATGAAAGGGAAATCATGCTTGATAAACCTTCTTGAATTTTTTGAGGATGTAACTAGTAGAGTGGACAAGCGAGAACCAGTGGATGTGGTGTATTTGGACTTTCAAAAGGCTTTTGACAAGGTCCCACACAAGAGATTGATGTGCAAAATTAAAGCACATGGTATTGGGGGTAATGTACTGACGTGGATAGAGAACTGGTTGGCAGACAGGAAACAAAGAGTTGGGATAAATGGGTCCTTTTCAGAATGGCAAGCAGTGACTAGTGGGGTGCTGCAGGACTGCAGGACTCTGTGCTGGGACCTCAGCTATTTACAATATACATTAATGATTTAGATGAAGGAATTGAATGTAATATCTCCAAGTTTGCAGATGCCAGTCAACTGGGTGGCGTTGTGAGCTGCAAGGAGGATGTTAAGAGGCTGCAGGGTGACTTGGACAGGTTCGGTGAGTGGGCAAATGCATGGCAGATGCAGTATAATGCGGGTAAGTGTGAGGTTATCCACTTTGGTGGGAAACACAGGAAGGCAGAATATTATCTGAATGGCGGCAGATTAGGAAAAGAGGAGGTGCAACGAGACCTGGGTGTCATGGTTCATTAGTCATTGAAAGTTGGCATGCAGGTACAGCAGGCGGTGAAGAAAGCAAATGGTTTGTTGGCCTTCATAGCTCGGGGTTTTGCGTATAGGAGCAGGGAGATCTTACTGCAGTTGTACAGGGCCTTGGTGAGGCCTCACCTGGAATATTGTGTTCAGTTTTGGTCTCCTAATCTGAGGACGGATGTTCTTGCTATTGAGGGAGTGCAGCGAAGGTTCACCAGACTGATTCCAGGAATAGCTGGTCTGACATATGAGGAGAGACAGGATCGACTGGGTCTTTATTCTCTGGAGGTTAGAAGGATGAGAGGGGATCTCATAGAAACATATAAAATTCTGATGGGATTGGACATGTTAGATGCAGGAAGAATGTTCCCGATGTTGGGGAAGTCCAGCACCAGGGGACACAGTCTAAGGATAAGGGGTAAGCCATTTAGGACTGAGGTGAGGAGAAACTTCTTCACTCAGAGAGTTGTTAACCTGTGGAATTCCCTACCGCAGAGAGCTGTTGATGCCAGTTCATTGGATATATTCAAGAGGGAGTTAGATGTGGCCCTTACGGCTAAAGGGATCAAGGGGTATGGAGAGAAAGCAGGAAAGGGGTACTGAGGTGAAAGATCAGCCATGATCTTATTGACTGGTGGTTCAGGCTCGAAGGGTCGAATGGCCTACTCCTGCACTTATTTTCTATGTTTCTATGTCAAGATAACTAAAATTTCTGACAGTCAACTTGCTGTTATTATGGCAAACTGGTATTTTACTTCGAGCTGATTCAGCAATAGTGCAAGTTGTGAGTTAGACTTGTCGACCTAAGTGCTCAATTCATGAGGCACTCCAGTGTGCCAGCATGAATGAATGACCTCATCTCTCTCATCTGGAAGAGGAGAGCATACCGGCAGAGCTCAAAGATGCAGTAATCGTGACCATCTTTAAAAAAGGCAACACTGGGAAAGCCGTCGCTGGAATCCTCCTCAATCATCTTTTCCCTGTGGCTGAGGAGCTCCTCCCGGAGTCACCATGCGGATTTCGTCCTCTACGAAGTACAACGGACATGATTTGTACAGCGCGACAGCTGCAAGAAAAATGCAGGGAACAGCACCAACCCTTGCAAATGGCGCTCTTTGACCGTACAAAGGCCTTTGACACTGTCAACAACGAGGGACTATAGAGCGTCCTCCTCCATTTCAGCTGTCCCCAAAAGTTCATCACCATCCTCCGCCTGCTCCACAACAAAATGCAAGCCGTAATCCTGACCAATGGATCTATTACAGACCCAATCCACGTCCGGACCGGGGTCAAGCAGGGCTGCGTCATCGCGCCAACCCTCTTCTCAATCTTCCTCGCTCTACATCACACTCAACAAGCTCCCTGCTGGAATGGAACTAAACTACAGAACCAGTGGGAACCTGTTCAACCTTTGTCGTCTCCAGGCCAGATCCAATACTGTCCCAACCTCTGTCGCCGAACTACAGTACGCGGACGACTCTTGTGTCTGCGCACATTCAGAAACCCTGAACTCCAAGTCATAGTCAACATCTTCACTGAGGCATACAAAAGCATGGGCCTTGCACTAAACATCCGTAAGACAAAGGTCGTCCACCAACCTGACCCCTCCACCAACCTATCCCCCCAGTCATCAGATCCATGGCGCAGCCCTGGATAACGTGGACCACTTTCCACACCTCGGGAGCCTATTATCAGCAAGGGCAGACATCGATGACGAGATTCAACATTGCCTCCAGTGTACCAGCGCAACCTTCGGCCGCCTGAGGAAAAGAGTGTTCGAAGATCAGGCCCTCAAATCTGCCACCAAGCTCATGGTTTACAGGGCTGTAGTGATACTCGTCCTCCTGTATGGCTCAGAGACATGGACCATATACAGTAGATATCTCAAATCGCTGGAGAAATACCACCAATGATCTCTCCGCAAGATCCTGCAAATCCACTTGGAGGACAGACGCACCAACGTTAGCATCCTCGATCAGGCCAACATCCCCAGCATCGAAGCATTGACCACACTCGACCAGCTCCGCTGGGCGGGCCACATTGTTCGCATGCCTGACACAAGACTCCCAAAGCCAGCGCTCTACTCGGAACTCCTACACGGCAAGCGAGCCCAAGGTGGGCAGAGGAAATGTTTCAAGGACACCCTCAAAGCCTCCTTGATAAAATGCAACATACCCACTAACACCTGAGAGTCCCTGGCCAAAGATCGCCCTCAGTGGAGGAAGTGCATCCGGGAGGGCGCTGAGCACCTCGAGTCTTGTCGCCGAGAGCATGCAGAAATCAAGCGCAGGCAGCGGAAGGAGCGTGAGCCAAATCAGTCCCACCCACCCTTTCCTTCAACAGCTGCCTGTCCCACCTGTGACAGAGACTGTAATTCACGTATTGGACTGTTTAGTTACCTAAGTACTCACTTTTAGTGTGGAAGCAAGTCTTCCTCGATTTCGAGGGACTGTCTATGATGATGAATTTAGTCAAAGAATGAGGGGAAACTATGCAGCAAAAAGATAAGTTTGAAGCTTTGGCAGAAAAGGAAGAAGAAATGGTTGCAAATGATGTACAGCCAGGACAGCTGTGATATCAATTCTTCATCTACAGGACTCTAACTTAACTCTGTAAATGTGCCCCATATGCACAGTCATCAAGTCCCGATCAAGCATTTAATCTTTTAACTGTTTTGTACTTTTCCTATCCTATTCTCATACACATGAAAAAGATTCAACCATCGAAACCATTCACAATAGGTGGGTCACAGCATTCTGTTTCAAATTGTATTATAAGCCACGATGTTCAGAGTTAACTGCAATATCTGTTACACCTGCAGATGGCACTGTGATAAGAGTTTTTAATGTTAAAAGTTTAGCCAGCACTCCTAACTGTACTGACAACCTGGCTGCTAACAAAATATCTGCTATTTCATACTGAGTGTTTAGGAGCCTCATGCAGTTATTAGTAAAAGAAAGTAAAGGTAAGTTAACAAGGCAAAGAAGAAATTGTAATTTGTGAAAGCTTTGGCCACTAACAGTGACTTGGAGCCATCTGTTTGATCAATTTAATTCCAAGCTCTCTATCCATCCTTTGGTTCCATCTTCAGTCTGAGGTCTGTGCCCCTGCTCTGAGAACCCATCCTCTGGAAAGATCTAGGGAAGAAATAGCAAAGGCTCTGAAAGGAATGTTCCCAATATTTTTGGAAACAAAAATTGTACTCAAAAAGTGAGAAAGGGGTAAGCCTGGAGATTTATAGGGCAGTTAATCTTCAGTTGTTGGTAAACTATCAAACCTGGATTTTCCAATCAAGTGTTAAAATAATGGGGATTGAGAAAATCTTGGCTCTGGAATCTATAATGCAGGATGAAATTACTAAGCACTTGAAGATACATGAGTTACACAGGACTAACCAGGACAGTGCTTCACCAATCTTATAGCATTCATTGAAGATATTACAAAGATTGATACAGTGGAAGTGGTTTACATGAATATTCAAAATGCATTTATGGCACAGGTAATGGCCCTTGGAATTAAGAGAAATATGTTCATGTGGATCAAATGATTTTGGGAGGGCAGAAAACAGAGGTTAAGATCAAAAGAAGGTTCTCAGACTGGAACGATGTGTGAGCAGTGTTCCACAAGGGCGTGTGTTGAGGTGACTGTTTATAAATTATCTGGATTTCAGAATTGAGGGAACAACATTGAAATTTGCTGATGAAACCAAATTAGAGGTATAGCAAATGATGATGGGGAATTGTAGAATATTGCAAGAGGCCATAGATAGACTAGCAGATAGGATAGCCCATTTTACATCTCTCCCGATTCTTATTTCATTGAGGTCAATCGAAATAAAAATCATGAGAGATGTCAGATGAGACATTAAACTGATGCCTCACTCTGGTGGATGTAAAAGATTCCATGACACTATTTGAAGAAGAGCACGAGAGTTACCCCCGGTGTCCTGGCCATATTTATCCCTCAATCAGCGTAACAAAAACAGATTATCTGGTCATTATCACATTGCTGTTTGTGGGAGCTTGCTGTGTGCAAATTGGCTGTCGCATTTTCTACATGACGACAGTGACTACACTTAAAGAGTACTTCATTTGCTGTAAAGCGCTTTTGGATGTCCTGAGGTCATGAAAGGCGCTATAGAAATGCAAGTCTCTCTTTAAAACGTACTGCTGATTCTCTATCGCCCATTTTACAATATTGCACAAAGTCAAAATCTATCTCACTGTATATTTTGGTCACCCATCATGTTTAAATCTGAACATCTTTTTTTTTGCTATGGATTTCTAGGGGTCAAGTTTTGGTTCTGGCATATATCAGGCAAGCAGTGGACAGGACATCGATTCCGTCCACTTGATGACATTGACGGGAGGTCTGATCAATTTTTGTGATCGGGCCTCATTTCAATACAGGAGGCGAGTTGCTGGTGCTAATCATGCTGCTTTTAGGCAGCTCACCAGTTGGAGAGTAGTAAATCTGGTGGAACAGAGACGGAATGGACCTCCAGCAACATTTTAAAGGGGAATGCTGAAAAGTTCATTGAAGGGGGGGTAGGGCTGGAGCGGTGACGGGTGGAGAAAGGTCAACGTTGAACTAGATTCAAATGGCAGAGAAATGTACAGAGCACACAAGCAGCAAGGAGTTGAATTTATGTGAGCTTTAAAGTTTAAATGTGTAATGACTCAAGGGTCTTGTTACTGTAAACTCACTCAGGTGATACCTGATCCATCTTTATTCCAGCCCAAGAGTGCCAGCTTGACAAAGACACCCAGCTTATCTACAGGTGACCAAGCACACATGCCATATGCATACAGCCCAACGACCTCCGACCGTGGCACCCTCTGGTGTCTGGTGACCCCCAAGCATTAATACATAACAACATCCCCCTTTTAAAATCTTAACAACAGTCTTTTTACAAATTAAGATGATCTGGAGCTTTCCTCTCACGAGTTGATCGTCTCAGTTCAACTTTGGCTCTGAGCGGGCATTCTGAGTCCATTGAAACACAGAAACATAGAAACATAGAAAATAGGTGCAGGAGTAGGCCATTTGGCCCTTCGAGCCTGCACCGCCATTCAATGAGTTCATGGCTGAACATGCAACTTCAGTACCCCATTCCTGCTTTCTTGCCATACCCCTTGATCCCCCCAGTAGTAAGGACTACATCTAACTCCTTTTTGAATATATTTAGTGAATTGTCCTCAACAACTTTCTGTGGTAGAAAATTCCACAGATTCACCACTCTCTGGATGAAGAAGTTTCTCCTCATCTCGGTCCTAAATGGCTTACCCCTTATCCTTAGACTGTGACCCCTGGTTCTGGACTTCCCCAACATTGGGAACATTCTTCCTGCATCTTACCTGTCTAAACCTGTCAGAATTTTAAACGTTTCTATGAGATCCCCTCTCATTCTTCTGAACTCCAGTGAATACAAGCCCAGTTGATTCAGTCTTTCTTGATATGTCAGTCCCGCCATCCTGGGAATCAGTCTGGTGAACCTTCGCTGCTCAATAGCAAGAATGTCCTTCCTCAAGTTAGGAGACCAAAACTGTACACAGTACTCCAGGTATGGCCTCACCAAGGCCCTGTACAACTGTAGCAACACCTCCCTGCCCCTGTACTCAAATCCCCTCGCTATGAAGGCCAACATGCCATTTGCTTTCTTAACCGCCTGCTGTACCTGCATGCCAACCTTCAATGACTGATGTACCATGACACCCAGGTCTCGTTGCACCCCCCCTTTTCCTAATCTGTCATCATTCAGATAATAGTCTGTCTCTCTTTTTACCACCAAAGTGGATAACCTCACATTTATCCACATTATACTTCATCTGCCATGCATTTGCCCACTCACCTAACCTATCCAAATTACTCTGCAGCCTCATAGCATCCTCCTCGCAGCTCACACTGCCACCCAACTTAGTGTCATCCGCAAATTTGGAGATACTACATTTAATCCTTTCGTCTAAATCATTAATGTACAATGTAAACAGCTGGGGCCCCAGCACAGAACCTTGTGGTACCCCATTAGTCACTGCCTGCCATTCTGAAAAGTATCCATTTACTCCTACTCTTTGCTTCCTGTCTGCCAACCAGTTCTCAATCCACGTCAGCACACTACACCCAATCCCATGTGCTTTAACTTTGCACATTAATCTCTTGTGTGGGACCTTGTCGAAAGCCTTCTGAAAGTCCAAATACACCACATCAACTGGTTCCCCCTTGTCCACTCTACTGGAAACATCCTCAAAAAATTCCAGAAGATTTGTCAAGTATGATTTCCCTTTCACAAATCCATGCTGACTTGGGCCTATCATGTCACCTCTTTCCAAATGCGCTGCTATGACATCCTTAATAATTGATTCCATCATTTTACCTACTACCGATGTCAGGCTGACCGGTCTATAATTTCCTGTTTTCTCTCTCCCTCCTTTTTTAAAAAGTGGGCTTACATTAGCTACCCTCCACTCCATAGAAACTGATCCAGAGTCTATGGAATGTTGGAAAATGACTGTCAATGTATCCGCTATTTCCAAGGCCACCTCCTTAAGTACTCTGGGATGCAGACCATCAGGCCCTGGGGATTTATCGGTCTTCAATCCCATCAATTTCCCCAACACAATTTCCCAATTAATAAGGATCTCCCTCAGTTCCTCCTTCTTACTAAACCCTGTGACCCCTTTTATATCCGAAAGATTGTTTGTGTTCTCCTTAGTGAATACCGAACCAAAGTAAATGTTCAATTGGTCTGTCATTTCTTTGTTCCCCGTTATGACTTCCCCTGATTCTGACTGCAGGGGACCTACATTTATCTTTACTAACCTTTTTCTCTTTACATATCTATAGAAGCTTTTGCAGTCCATTTTAATGTTCCCTGCAAGCTTCCTCTCGTACTCTATTTTCCCTGCCCTAATCAAACCCTTTGTCCTCCTCTGCTGAGTTCAAAATTTCTCTGGGTTCACTGCTATTCCTGGCTAATTTGTATGCCACTTCCTTGGTTTTAATTCTATCCCTGATTTCCCTTGATAGCCACGGTTGAGCCACCTTCCCTTTTTTATTTTTACGCCAGACAGGGATGTACAATTGTTGTAGTTCATCCATACAGTCTGAGGGTTGAGTGGCCGATCTGATGGGAGTGGTCATGACCATATCAGAGACTGAAGGTTCATAGTCAGTAATGTAGCAGTGTCCTCTGATGAGTGAACAATGGTTGGTTAGTCACTGACTACATGTTGCTCGTTGGTTTCAGTTCATCCATGTGCCACAGTTTAACCTAGTCAGGGTGTTTCCTGCATGTTTGCCCATTCTTGAGCACGACAATAAACACTCTGTTACCCTCCTTGGCTGTAACAGTGCCGGCGATCCACTTTGGACTTTGACCATAGTTCAGTATATAAACCAGATCGTTGACCAAGATGTCACGTGACACAGCAACATGATCATGACACCATTGCTGACTTTGACGTCTGTTTTCAACACGATCATTCAAATCAGGATGAACAAGAGAAAGCCTGGTCTTGAGATTTCTCTTCATCAGTAGTTCAGCAGAAGGAACCCCAGTAAGCATATGAGGTCTTGAGCAATATACATGATAACCGTCTTTGCAGTGAACCTTGAGTTACACGTTTCTATGTCTCTATGTTTCATACTTTGCTTGATCGTTTGAATGACACGCTCTGCTTGACCATTAGAAGCAGGCTTGAATGCTTGAATGGAGCTGATCTCATATGTCTGATGCCATTGAGTTTCATGAACTCCTGGAACTCAAGACTTGTGAAGCAAGATCCGTTGTTGCTCACAACAATGTCAGGCAAACTATGAGTAGCAAACATTATACGAAGGCTCTCAATGGTAGCAGTAGACATGCTGGATGACATAATAACACACTCTATCCACTTACAATATGCATCCACTATGACAAAAAACATCTTTCCTAGGAACAGGCCTGCAAAATCAATGTGGATCCTCGACCATGGTTTGGATGGCCACGACCAAAGACTCAGCGGAGATTCCGCTGGTACTTTACTTAGCTGCATGCAAGTATTGCACTGATGCACGCATGATTCCAGATCTGAGTCAATTCCAGGCCATCATACATGAGACCTAGCAATGGACTTCATCATGACAATACCAGGATGAGTGCTATGAAGTTCATGTACAAATTTTTCTCTACCTTTCTTAGGCATGATTACACGATTACCCCACAGTAAACAGTCTGACTGAATGGACAGCTCATCCTTGCGATGGTTGTAAGGTTTGGTCTCTTCATGCATCTCCATAGGTATGGCAGACCAATCACCACTGAGTATATACCATTTCACAACCGATAAAATAGGGACATGGCTGGTCCAGATCCTAACTTGTTGAACAGTGACAGGGGTTCCTTCATTCTCAAAAGCATCCATTACTAACAGTAGATCAGCAAGTTGAGGAGTCTCCAACTCAGTTGTGGGTAAGGGCAGAAGACTCAGTGCATCGGCACAATTCTCAGTACCAGGTCTATGACAGATGATGTAATCATAGGCAGACAATGTCAGCGCCCACCTTTGAATATGGGATGATGCATTGGTATTAATACCTTTGTTTTTCGCAAAGGTATTAATACCAATGCATGTTGGTATTGGCTTGTGATCCGTTTCTAGTTCAAAACAAAGACCGAACAGGTACTGGTGCATTTTTTTTACCCCATACACACAGGCCAAAGCTTCTTTCTCTACCATACTGTAAGCTCTTTCCACTTTAGACAGACTTCTCGGAGCATACGCAACAGCTTGTAGCTTGCCCGATTCATTTGCTTGTTGTGGTATGCAGCCAATCCCATATGATGAAACATCACAGGCTAATACAAGACGCTTACACAGATCATAATGAACAAGCAACTTGTTTGAACATAGCAGATTCTTGGCTTTCCAAAAGTCTCTATCTTGAGACGCACCCCAGACCCAGTTGTCACCTTTTCTTAGTAACACATGTAGTGGCTCTAGTAAAGTGCTCAAATCAGGGTAAGAAATTACCAAAGTAGTTGAGTAGCCCAAGGAACGAACACAGCTCCGTCACATTCTGAGGCCTGGGTTCATTTTTGATGGCCTCGGTTTTCAAATCAGTGGGCCTGATGCCATCAGCAGCAATCTTACTCCCGAGGAATTCGACTTCAGGTGCCATGAATACACACTTCAAACATTTCATCCTGAGTCCCACTTTGTTCAGATGCTGTAGGACTTCTTCAAGATTGTTCAGATTTTCAGCAGTGTTGCGACCTGTGACCAGAATGTCAGCTTGAAACACAACAGTTCTAGGAATGGACTTCAGTAAATTCTCCATATTCCTCTGAAATATGGCTGCAGCCGAATGAATCCCAAAAGGTCATCTGTTATAGATAATCAATCCTTTATGGGTGTTGATGCAGGTGACTTTCTTCGATGTGTCGACAAGCTCCTGTGACATATAGGCCAATGTCAGACCCAGTTTTGTGAACAACTTTCCACCAGCTAGTGTGGCGAACAGGCCCTCGGTAACGGATACTGATCCTGTTTCGAAAATCAGTTAATCATAACCTTGTAGTCTCCACAAATCCTGACAATGCCAAGACTCTTCAACACAGGAACAATGGGACTAGCCCACTCGTTAAACTCGACCGGTGATATGATCCCTTCACGCTGGAGTCTGTCAAGCTCTATTTCAACCTTCTACCTCATCATGCACGGAACAGACCGAGTTTTGTGATAGACAGGCCTTGCATTGGAGTCCAGGTGACTCTGCACCTTGGCTCCTGTAAAATTGCCAATGCCCAGTTCAAACAAAGAAGGAAACTTTTTCAATAATTGAGCACATGAAGTATTATCCACCGAGGACAATATCTTGACATCATTCCAGTTCAGCTTGATTTTCTTGAGCCAATTCCTGCCGAACAGCATTGGACCATTACCTGGGATGATCCATAATGGTAGCTCGTGAACCACACCATCATATGACACCTCGATTGCTGCACTGCCGAGCACCAGTATGAGTTCCTTAGTGTAAGTACACAGCCTGGCATTGACTGGACTCAGCTTCGGTTTCGCAGCCTTAGTGCCCCACAGCTTGTCGAATGTCCTTTGGCTCATTATTGACTGGCTCGCACCCATGTCCAGCTCCATTGATACAGGCATGCCATTCAGCTTCACATTAAAGACTATCAGCTGGCTCTTGCTCAGGAATGAATACGGTCCATTCACTTCCTCCTTGGGTTGTGTATCCGGGCCATCACCGAACTGGTCCTCATCAACCACATGGTGAGCCGCACCACGCTTGCTCCGTTGTGGGCACACCCTGTGAAGATGCCCCACTTTCGAACATCCATTGCATGAGTATTGTCTAAACCAACACTGATGAGGCTGACGATTGCCCCCACAATGCCAACAGGGTGAAATCTGGTTCGAACCAGTTGGCGGGCTCTAAGCAGCGGCAGGTTTTGCGTAAGCAGCTCTGCCTGAAGATGACGCCATCTTGTTTACAGTACTTGGCGTGGAACTCCGACTCATCGATGATATCCGCCTCAAATTATCATCTGTCATCATGCATGCCTGGGCAGTCATGATGGCCTTTTTCAAATCCAGCATCTCTGCAGCCAACACTTTCCTGAGGATCGCATCTTGGTTGATGCCTATCACGAAGACATCACGCAGCATGTCTTCCAGCATGTTCCCGAACTTACACGGCTCAGCAAAATGTTGCAGGTCGGCGACAAATCCTGATGCGTCTTGGCCCTCAGCATGAACATGTGTGTAGAAACGGTAGCGTGATATGATGATCCCCACTTTTGGCTTCAGATGGTTACCCACCAATGTACACAATTCCTCGTACCTTTTTCCACCGGACATACAGGCGAGAGATGATTCTTCAAGAGGCCATAAATTTTCAGACCACAAATGGTGAGGAGTACTGCCCTGCGCTTAACTGCATAGGCCTCTGCCTCCATGCCATTGGCCACAAAATACTGATCCAGGTGGTCGACAAAATCCACCCAATCCTCACCCTCCACGAATCTCTCCAGAATTCCAACAGTGCCCATTATGCATGCGAAGGTTCTTAAATTACCTCGTCGCCAATTGTAATGATTCAAGAGTCTTTACTGTAAACTCACTCAGGTGCAACCTGATCCATATTTATTCCTGCCCAAGAGTTCCAGCTTGACAAAGACATACAGCTTATATACAGGTGACCAAGCACACATGCCACATGCGTATAGCCTGATGACCTCTGACCGCGGTGCCCTCTGGTGACTGGTGACCCCTAAGAATTAATACATAACAAAATGTCCTTAAAATAATTAAGAAAAAGTAATTGTCAGACCTGCTTCCAGCTTTCCAACTGCAGCTTATGATCTCTTTATGTAGCGCATGGTTTGTGGGTGGGTTCAGGAAGCAATGGTGGCAGTGGTGATTGATACATACATGGTGTTTGGGTCCTAATAACTTCACAGGATCCTACTTTTAATATATTAATTAAGTCCCTGCCAGTTTTGGGAGGGAGCATTGGCCTCCTAAATGGAGTCCCACCTGAAAATTCAAATGGGCAGGCCTTTGGCAGTAAGTTGCCATTTGCTTTTTTTATACAATTTTCATCACCCCATTCACGCTGAAAAACAGGGCAGTAGGGAAACAAAAATATAAGCCCCTCTTCCTGTGTTTTTCCCTTTTATTTCAGATTTCCAGCATTGGAGTTTTCTTCTTTTTATATCTATCCCGATTGATGGCTAATAATAATAATAATAACCTTGATAAACTGTATCAATGTTATAAAACCCAAGTTTTGTTTTTGTGACAATCAAGAATATTAGTGCTGGAAGAACTTTTTGAATTTGGATATAAATGATTACTGGACAAGGAACAGAAGGGACTCCCATAAACAACTTGAGCAAAATGTTGACTTTATAAACTCCTATATATTCAGATACGACCAAACACTCTACCACAGAAATGTTAGGATGTGGGTTTGTCCCAGAATTCCACACACCCAGTGATTTTCTGGTTTCAGTAGTGTTATTGTGATGAGGTGCAAGTGGAGACTGGGCACAGCCCCAGAGTAACAGAATAAAAAGGAATCAGCAGAGCCCTCCTATTGTTTTTTTTCACATAGCTTCTATCGGGCACCAGCTGAGAACTGGTAACAGGCTAACTGTCTGCCCTTGGGTCTGCTGATGGCACATGGCTTGGGTAAAGGGAGCTTTACATGGCATATGGCTGTGTTATATGTGACCTACTCCTGCACCTAATTTCTATGACAGGGAAAGAAAGGGAACTTTATTCTGGATGTCACCTGAGGCCTATTGTGTCTCTCGAATTCTGGGACAAACCCATATCCTATCATTCTGTGGTAAGGTGTGCGGTGGTAAGCAATAAAGTAGTTGATACATTTAAAAAGCTGTAAAATGTGAAATGAGTTGTAAATGAAGTTTAGCCTGGAACTTACCAAATTACACTTGTGTATAATGAACGGTCCACAATGACTGAATCCGTTGCACAGACAATATTGTTTGCAACTCAAAAGGCATTTTCAAAAGGTTTAATCACTGAGATTTTTCATGGGACCTATTTAGTCCTTGTGATCTTCCTCAAACGATGAATGAATCAATAAATGCACAGTTATGAAATATGTGCAAATAACAAGTTACTCCTTCCTGCTCCATCTCTACAATCTGGAAACATGAATGTGACAACTTGCAGAGTATCAGTTGTCACCTCAGTTGTCAATCTGTCAGCATTTTTTGATCACGATTATGCATAAGTAATTATTCATGACCATTAACAGAGCTGTTAAAATAATTTCAGAAGTGACATTTATTCCACATGCAAACTTATGACTTTCACCATGCACAAATGTTGTACCTGGAGGCATTTCTAACCAATGATTCATATCCCATAAGAAAGTCTGATTTGACAGCTCACAAGTGAATCACCTTCCACAGTCCTAATACCAGGAACAAATGTGATGTGAAATGATATAATTACATTGAGAGACTCTCCATGAATGCTGTGTTTTTTCCACAACTGAGGTTGACTTAACAAATGGAATATCTAATTAGGTATAGCCAGCCTCACTAGTGGAAATAAAAATCAGATTTCCTATGGAAGAAATGAGTACTTCAATGTTATATCTATTATATTTGAAGACTTAAAACATTAATGTACTAAAACCAAAATTATTTAAAGCTAGAAACACATAGAAAAGAGTTGTAAACCAGCACTCTACTCATAGCAAAGAAGGAACCATTGTGTGCTGACACAATTGACACAATGTAATAGTTACCATTTTTAATTAATAACATTTTGAAAGCCGTAGCTTCAGTGAATAGACCTGTTTTAATCTATTCATATAGCAGGCAACTTGAGAGTCCATTAAAATAAGGGGGCGAAATTCAGTACTGCCTGCATTGAGGTGGTGACATCGCTGGGCCGTTAACTTTAGCTCCGAGCGGTGTGTACCGCCTCAAAGTGCGATATTCAGTTGTTTTGCCCCAAGAGGAGAGTGGAGCGCTAAGAGAAGCATTCACACTGCTCTTAGGGTGCAAATATAGTGATAGCACAGGAGGCCTACTCCATTTTATGGTGCTAGTATGCTGGCATCCTAGCTCCTGAAGATGAAAAAAAATCTTGATGAAAATTTCAGTGAACTACACCCACATTTCCTCACTGCTGCAACAAATAAATAGAAGTTTAAAATCTTACATGTCAGCAGTTACCTTGCTGTCCGGACGATACCGCCCCAGGGTCGACGCTGTACCAACTGTTTTCCCTGCCGGTGACAGCACCAGGTGTTATGGCAGGCAAAAGAGTGAAGTTAGAAATTGCGGGACTACAGCGGTGTTGCACACTCGGTGACTTCATCGAGTGGGCGGCGTTAACGAACACAGCGCAATCTGTCAGCGCCGTCGCTAAACCTTCATTGAAGTCGGCAGCAGGCGCTGACAGCACAGTGCTTGGGCAGCAGGTGTTTAGTGGCCCCTAACAGATGGCACTAACAGCTGAATTTCTATCCCAAAGTATTTAAATTGATAGCTTAGTAGCCATTTAGTAAGTGGAGCCAATTGAAAATACTATGGTCTAGAAATCTGATACTTTAACGGCGGCCATCAAAGCCAGTTTTGTAGAAAAAATGGCAGCAACCTCACTTCCGCCCAACTCCAGCATGGAACACAGCGGTCGCCATATTGGGCAAGTTGACAGCACCGCTGTTACCTGCCCTCGCTGCAAGTATTTTAATTAATAGGAGCATGACCTCAATCAACATGCAACGCCATATTGACGCATGCTCATCCATTTTGGAGCTTGCTGCTCCTCTTACCGCCCTCTCTAAAGCATTGCGGGCAGCAGTTGACAGTGGGTAGAGCTGGGAGAAAGCGGCGATGAGCTATAAAGCATACAGTAAACAGCTGCTGAGATAACTGCTGACTGTAGGGAGCTCAGACTATGTAATTGGAGTGAAAACCACTTCGAATGAAATGCATCAAATCTCCCCCCTGGCCAGTAAAAGATTACAGGATGTAAATACTTTTAACATAAACTATACCATACTACAGTTGTACTAATCCCAGGAGAAAAAAATCGAAGCTGCATTTCCCTAAATTTTAGACATTGGACCAAAATTGGCCTTTGTGCGTCTGCCATCAGCGCCTCGAAGCGCTAACAGGGCGCAAATGGTTTTTCGCACAAGCGCAGTGAAAACAGCGCTCCCCACCGAATTGAGCGGAGATTTTGCAGAGACGCTAATAGGTAGCACCCTGCTTGGCTGTGCCCGGTGATTATGACGTAATCACTGAGCACAGCGCCCTGTTACTGCCTCAGAAGATAAATTCAGCTGGGCCCCCTCACTTACCACCTGGTGCTGACAACGACAGCTTCAGCTGTCGAGTTGCAGTCGGGAGTTGGCTGAAAGAACGCTATTTAAAGGCGCCATCTTGACTGACAAATTTTTCTCGGCTATTACTCTATGCATCTTGCGAACACATGGGCAGAGTGGCTGGTGGATAGATTTCAGTGATTTTCACTTGAAGGACTGTTCTGCCTCCTAGCTATTTCCTTGTATCATTGAGGGCAGATTTGAAACCAGACTTCCTGCTCTGCTTTCACCATCGGAGGCTGCTTAGGCGGAGACAAATGCAGGGAGAAGGACAGGGAGCAGGACAGGGAGAAGGACAGGGAGAAGGACAGGGAGCAGGACAGGGAGAAGGGCAGGGAGCAGGACAGGGAGCAGGATTGTGAGAAGGACAGGGAGCAGGACAGGGAGAAGGACAGGAAGCAAGGATAGGGAGAAGGACAGGGAGCAGGACAGAGAGAAGGACAGGGAGCAGGACAGGGAGAAGGACGGAGCAGGACAGGAAGAAGGACAGGGAGCAGGATAGGGAGAAGGACAGGGAGCAGGACAGGGAGCAGGACAGGGAGCAGGATAGACAGGGAGCAGGACAGGGAGCAGGACAGACAGGGAGCGAGGCAACAAAATGTGGCCAGTGGGAGAAGGCCTAACATGGGTAGCAACAGGAGACCTTACCCTCCCAGGGTATTCCAGCAGCAGTTCTCCTACATCAATTTCACTGAGGAACTGTGTGTTCGAAGGCTGCGCTTTAGCAAGCATGTAGTCACAGAACTCTGCCATCTGCTGTAACCAGACCTCGAGCCTCAGACCAGTTTGAGGATGGCTCTATCAGTGGCAGTTGTTGGACTGCTTTCTTGCTCTTTGTCATTTTGTTGCTTTAAACATCAGATTACAGACACACACACACTCAGTTATAGTAATGGCAGGATCAGGGCTTTATTTAAAACTTCATAATACACAAAAACCAGTATGAAGGTTACAGAGATATACACGTCACAAAACCAGTGCATGCTCCCTTGCTTGTGAGGCACACACTCCAATTCTAGTGTCTCTGCTAAAACACAACTCTTTCACTAAATATATTCAAAAAGGAGTTAGATGAGGTCCTTACTACTAGGGGGATCAAGGGGTATGGCGAGAAAGCAGGAATGGGGTACTGAAGTTGAATGTTCAGCCATGAACTCATTGAATGGTGGTGCAGGCTAGAAGGGCCGAATGGCCTACTCCTGCACCTATTTTCTATGTTTCTATGTTTCTATGTTTATACAAAATCAAGTCTTTGAACTCTATATTCCATGCATACTATCAATATATCATGGTACATCCAAAGTACATACAAATACTAATAGACTGACAATGTAAACTAAACAACCAAATACCCATTGTCTTGAAATCAGATCTTATTGCCGCAATCGACTCTTGCCATGAATTTTATTACTATAAACACACAGGTGACTAAATTGACACATTCGAATGGCTGAATGACTCACACATTCTAGCATCTGTTTCTGTGGAAGCATTCTCTGCTTTGATCTTGTCATGTATTCTACTGTCATTGTAATCCATGTATAAACTGACCTAAGTTGTACACCATGAGAACATTGATCAGTAGGTGGTGAACTTGTGGGAGACACTCCTAACCTGGACTTTCAGGTATAAACGGGGAAGCTCCACAATTTTCTCCACTTCAGTGCTGGAATAAAGGTTACTGGTCACAGATGAACATCGATTTACAATCCATGCTCATCAGAAAAGCTGCTTAAACTTTTAATGCGGTATGTGTCATCTCAGACTGCAGCGAAAACGAGATATTCCAGAAATACGGGCTTTCGCTCCCACAGCAGTCAAGGTCACCATCGTGCTCAATTCCTTCACAAATGGATCTTTCCAGGGAGCGACGGGAGACATCTCCAACATCTCCCAGTTTGCCATCCATCGCTCCATCCACGAGTCACAGATGCTCTGTACAGAAGGAGGAGAGACTACATTTCCTTCCTCATGACGAAATAGAAACAGCACGGGCGTCCATGTGGCTTCGTCAGGATAGCGGGCTTCCCCATGGTGCAGGGCGCCATTGACTGCACCCACTTGGCTTTGAGGGCACCGCATAACAATCCTGAGGTCTTCCTTAACTGCAAAGGCGACCATTCACTGAATGTACAGGTCGTGTGCGACCACACATGCAGAATCCTCACCATCAAATACCCGCTATCCTGGCAGCAGCCATGATGTCTTCATCCTGCGCCACTTCAGTGTGCCAGATATTTCCAGCCATGACATCAAGCTCGCGGCTGGCTGCTCAGAGACAAAGGCTATCCGTTCTCCACCTGGCTCATGACTGCACTCTGTAACCCCAACACGCTTGCCCAGCAATCATAGATTGAGAGCCATGCCGCCATCAGGAACATCATTGAGCAGACTCGAGGAGTGCTCAAGCAATGGTTCTGCTGCATTGCTTGCTCAGGAGGAGTCCTCCAATACTTGGCTGAGTGGGTGTCCCTTTTTGTCATTGTCTGCTGCATGCTGCACAACCCGGCCATCATGAAGGCACAGCCATTGCCACCAGGCATAGCCACACCACCCCAGGAGGAAGAGGAGGAAGAGCAGGAGGAGGAGGAGGTGGACGAGGAGCAGGAGGACGGAGGAAAAAGAGCAGGAGCAGCAACACCAGCGATGGAGGAGGCAGCGAGTCAATCGCGATTTTGCAAGGGCGGTCCGCGACCGTCTCATCAGAGTTCGGTTCCAGTGAATTCCATCCCCATCACCACAGCAATTTGCCTTTCCATACCAAAGTCTCAAAACTGAAATGACAGACAACAACAAAGATAAAACAGCAAAGATGAAACATTCCAATCAAAATTTATATATCAATAAACTGTTTCATAATGTATTTAATAATCACCTTTGTGCATTTCCTTATATCCCCTCTTTGCTTTAACTATTCTACAGTTCCTCCGCAGTGTGTCCCCTGTGGTTGCAGCATGGCTGGTGGATGGCTGCTAAGTGTCAGGGCCAGAGAGTACAGATGTCCTTGCAGGATGCCCTCGACCAGCTCTGGGCCTGGAAGACCCAGCTGTCGACTACAACACCTCAAGCTGGGCGGTGGCAATCTGGGCTGGCTGGGTGACAGGCAGCGACAAGTGCAAGGATGGAATGGCAGTGGTGGGATCAGGAAGGCTGTCGTCCTGAGAGAGGACAGCAGGTTCTTGCTCTACTGACCCACTGCCACTCCCCCAGGGCAGCACCTCAGCATCCCCTGCTGGAGCACAGTCTGGTTGTCTCCTGTGACACCGTGACATCCCCGGTGGACTATGGTGGACCCAACGGCAATGGCAGCTGTCAGAGCACCCATGGCATCAAGCTGAGCCTGCGTGCGAGCAGTCTGAGACTAGATGCCAGCAACCATTGATTGCATGACAGCACCAAGATGTTGCATGGTATCAACCTGAGACTGCACGAGAGCAGTCTGAGCTTCCATGCCACCAACCATTGTCTGCATTACAGAACTAAGATGCTGCATTGCTTCTGCCTGTGCTGCAATGGAAGCCGCCACATCGCCAATGACACATGTCATGAGGTCTGGGTCCCCACGGTCTCTCTGGGAGGTCACCATCGTCCGCAGACTGGCAATGATGGGCTCCATGGTGTGCGCAGAGCTCTGTGCAACGTTGGAGGTGGACTCCTCCATGCTCCGTACCACTGCTGAGAGGCTCTCTGACAGCCTTGCCATTGCATCTATGATGTCAGAGTGCATGGCCATCACCCTTTGTGTGAATGCCTCGCCATCGAGGTTCTCATCTGAGTCCTGTGCAGTAGAACTTTGCGCAAACTCACCCTCCAAGGGCTAGGCCCCGGTGCATCACCCAGTGCAAACCCTCTACTAGCCTAACCTCTAAGGAACACTTAGTGCCAGTATCTGAGCTGGTGCCTGCGGGTGAGAGAAGCAATGACACAGTGCTCGGCTCCTCCACCTCCTGCTCTTCCTCTTCTTCCTCCCCGTCCAGAATTTCTTGGGGGGCCTCAGGTGCTGGCTCCAGAGCTGCTGGTTATCAGAAGCATAAATAGCACAAGACTAGCATTAAGGCGAGTGCAGTGGGGCAGGACTGAAGCAAGCAATGCAGACAGTATCAGGAGCTGGAAAGTGATAAAGCCTTCTGGTGTGGAGGGGGCGGCGGGGGGTGGGGGGGGAGTGGTATGATAAAAGGAGAAGGGATAAAGATACAGTTGTTGCCCCCAGCGGGGTCGACGTCTCCTCCGGCCATGGCGCCCACTATCTGCGGGCCAATGAAATGCAGCACTCGTTCCTCAAGGTCATTTAGCGGCCGCAGTTCAGGTTCCCCTCCTCCAGTCTGCTGCTGCTCCCTTCTGTTATGTACCATCTTAGCCTGCAAAAGAAAGGAACTCATGTGAGCAAGAGTTCTGCCATGTATGTGGAAGAAATGCCTGCCATGGTTGAATATCCGTGAATGTAGGCGAGGCGTAAAATGAGGATGTGAGTGTGCATATCTGCAGCTGCTTGGTGGTTGAGTGGTGGTTTGCACAGTGTGCCAGAGGTTGAGAGGCTGGTATGGAGGAGGTGTAGAAACATGTTCTCAACTTCACCACCCGACAGAGGTCGTTGAACATTTTACTGCACTGGGCGAGGGCTCTCTGCACCACTGTGCTTGATGCCATCTCCTGGGCCATCTCTCGCCACATGGCCCTGAAATATTTGGAGATGACCTCCTTCCCGATGGAGGGAACAGCGACTCCCTCCTTCTCTCCACTGCCCCAGCAATGACTCCAGCGCCACATCATTAAAGTGTGGCCCTCTACCTTAAAGGGAAATTCACAGCAGCCATTTCAGAAAAGATCTCTGAGTTCCTGAGATGCACAGATCACTGACTCAAGTGCAGCAGTGCTGAAAATGAACAGCAGCAGATTCAAATGACCTCCCTTATAAGAGCCAATCGAGCTGGAGTCAAGAATTGAAGACTAATCGCTGAATGGAACTCAGCTGAAATTGGGTAAGTGGCTGTGAATAGTGCCCCTGCAGTGCCTAGATAAGGCCATTAGCGCCTCGTTTACTGCCCCCTCCCTTTCACTGCTGGGGCAAAATCGCCGAATTTCACACAATTTGGCAAGGCACCTCGCTGGGCGCTAAATTTTCTAAAAGTGATGGGGCGCTTCTGAATTTTGCCCCATTGGGTTTTCTAGTTTAGGAACTGATAAAATAACATGCAAAGTTTGGAAGTTTGTTTTTAAAAGTCTTGGGGCTAGAAATTCACTAGTTTGGCACCTCCTGCTAGCACTTTGGGGGGGGGGGGGAACGCTAAGGGGCCGCAACGAATGCAGCGATGCCCGCTAACTTCATTGCTGCTTTAGCGTTGGCTCCAACTTGTAGCGCCTGGGCCTTTAAGTCTCGCAGATCGTGACGTCATAAAGTGCGTAGTGCCCCGTTATCGCCCCGGACTTAAAATTGACTCTCGCCCCCTGCTGTATCATTTCGAGCCGACAACACCAGCAGGAGGAGGCGTTGTAAACTCGGCTGGTCGCTTGGGTTGCGGTAATTAAAGGGAACAGTTTTCAGCTAGCCCAACCTTTATTATTTGCACCAGTCTGGTGCCTGCACAAAATTTTTCATGTTTCACTAGTGCAAGACATCCAAGCCCTCCACTTTGTGAGAGTGTTTGGGGCGTAAAGCAGGCGTGCAGGTTGTCTTGTAAAACACAACTGCTGACAACTAGCTTGTGCAGCATCATTGGTCCTTCCCTTTAAGCGAGGGAAGCAGCCTCTCATGCTGTGACCAATGCACTCAAAATTGTTTAGTGCTCTGCCGACACCGCCCCACCCTCAGACTTTAGCACCCTAAGAGAAGTGGTTAATGCTTGATTTAGCGCTGCACTTCTCTCTTGGAGCACTAAAACTGAATATCGCTGGAGGAGAGAATGATTAGCGCTACTTTTACAACTTTTCAAAATTTAGCATGGCAATTGGGGCCCTTAACATCATATTCTCACCAACAGTTCTTCAAAAGTCTGTGGTAAAAATGTAATTGAATTCTCTTCTCACGATTTACTCCAGTAAACACCTGACCAAGAGGTTCATGTTCCCCTTTTTGCGGAGGCAGCACTGGTGGTACTTCTCCAGCGCTTTGAGGTGTCTGCTGTATATAGTCCATGTCTCTGAGCAATAGAGAAGGGTGGGTATCACTACAGGCCTGTAGACCATAAACTTGGTGCCAGATTTGAGGTCCTGGTCTTCAAACACTCTCTTCCTCAGGTGACCGAAGGCTGCGCTGGCATACTGGAGGCGGAGTTGGACCTCATCATCAATGTCTGCTCTTGCTGATAGTAGACTCCCATGGTATGGAAAATGGTCCACCTTGTCCAAGGCCGAGCTGTGAATTTTGATGACCGGGGGGCATTGCTGTGTGGTGGGGTCAGGTTGGTGGAGGATCTTTGTCTTACGGATGTTTAACGTAAGGCCCATGCTTTCGTACGCCTCAGTGAAGTGGAGACAGAGCATCCGGGAGGGCGCTGAGCACCTCGAGTCTCATCGCTGAGAGCATGCAGAAATCAAGTGCAGACAGCAGAAGGAGCATGTGGCAAACCAGGCTCCTCACCCAATCGTTCCTTCAACCACTGTTTGCCCCACCTGTTACAGAGATTATAATTCCCGCATTGGACTGTACAGCCACCTGAGCTCACTTTTAGAGTGGAAGCAAGTCTTCCTCAATTTTGAGGGACTGCCGATGATGATGATGATCTCCTTTTTAAAAAATGTACTTCTATTGGTTTCTCATGCATCAGTTTAATGACATCTATCCCACAGTATTTATGTGGTGTTTCCAGTCACATTCCCTCCAGATCTGAACCTGTGCCTTCAGACCCACTCAACATGGAGTGAATCCCCTATGCGATATGCAGGCTAGTGCACTGTCACTGCAAGGTGCAAAATGGTGCATCACCATCCCCCTCCCCCTCCCCTTCAGCATCATGGTCCACCACAAACCTCCACATAGCAAATATCTGGGTGAAACATTTTTGGACATATGGCAGCCAGTGAAGGTGGGAGTAGCATTGGAGGAGGCGGGAGTCCGGGGAGATCGGGAAGACAATTAAAGGCCTGCGAGTGAAGAGTCCGGGGAGCAGCGTCAGAGGAGGCGGGAGTCCGGGGAGATTGGGAGGCCGATTAAATGCCCGCATGTGAGGAGTCCGGGGAGCAGCGTCAGAGGAGGCGGGAGTCCGGGGAGATCGGGAGGCCTATAAAAGGTCTGCGAGTGAGGAGTCCGAGGAGCAGCGTCGGAGGAGGCCTACCGGTGCAGCTGCAGGGGGAGAAGGTAAACAAAGAAGTAGAAAGAAATCGAAAGGTGACGTCACAGCCAAGGGGGTTAATGATTGGTGAGTAGTTTTATTTTTCTTTTCCCTATCAGTAGGTAATTTTTATCATTGTTGTTGCCAAATTAAATTAATCTAAGGAGTAAATCATGGCAGAAGAACTCGGACACATGTCATGCTCCTCCTGCGCTATGTGGGAAGTCAGGGACGCTTCCAAAGTATGACCTCAAAGGTAGTAATCTCAGGATTGCTACCAGTGCCTCGTGCTAGTCAGAGTAGGAATCGCAGGATGGCTCAGATGAATATGTGGCTTGAGGAGTGGTGCAGAAGGGAGGGATTCAAATTCCGAGGACATTGGAACTGGTTCTGGGGGAGGTGGGACCAGTACAAACCGGACGGTCTGCACCTGGGCAGGACCGGAACCAATGTCCTTGGGAGAGTGTTTGCTAGTGCTGTAGGGGAGGGATTGAACTAATATGGCAGGGGGATGGGAACCTATGCAGGGAGACACAGGGAAGTAGAATAGGAGCAGAAGCAAAAGATAGAAAGAAGAAAGGTAAAAGTGGAGGGCAGCGAAACCCAAGGCAAAAATCAAAAAGGGCCACATTGCAGCAAAATTCTAAAAGGGCAAAGTGAGTTAAAAAGACAAGCCTGACGACTCTGTGCCTCAATGCAAGGGAAATTTGTAATAAGGTGGACAAATTAACTGCACAGGCAGCAATTAATGAATATGATATAATTGGCCTCATGGAGACATGGCTCCACGGTGACCAAGGCTGGGAACTCAACATCCAGGGGTATTCACTAAGGAGGAGACAAACAACCTTCCGGATGTAAAAGGGGTCAGAGGGTCTAGTAAGAAGGAGGAACTGAGGGAAATCATTATTAGTCGGGAAATTGTGTTGGGGAAATTGATGGGATTGAAGGCCGATAAATCCCCAGGGCCTGATGGACTGCATCCCAGAGTACTTAAGGAGGTGGCCTTGGAAATAGCGGATACATTGACAGTCATTTTCCAACATTCCATAGACTCTGAATCAGTTCCTATGGAGTGGAGGGTAGCCAATGTAACCCCACTTTTTAAAAAAGGAGGGAGAGAGAAAACAGGGAATTATAGACCGGTCAGCCTGACATCGGTAGTGGGTAAAATGATGGAATCAATTATTAAGGATGTCATAGCAGCACATTTGGAAAGAGGTGACATGATAGGTCCAAGTCAGCATGGATTTGTGAAAGGGAAATCATGCTTGTCAAATCTTCTGGAATTTTTTGAGGATGTTTCCAGTAGAGTGGACAAGGGGGAACCAGTTGATGTGGTGTATTTGGACTTTCAGAAGGCTTTCGACAAGGTCCCACACAAGAGATTAATGTGCAAAGTTAAAGCACATGGGATTGAGGGTAGTGTGCTGACGTGGATTGAGAACTGGTTGGCAGACAGGAAGCAAAGAGTAGGAGTAAATGGGTACTTTTCAGAATGGCAGGCAGTGACTAGTGGGGTACTTCAAGGTTCTGTGCTGGGGCCCCAGCTGTTTACATTGTACATTAATGATTTAGACGAGGGGATTAAATGTAGTATCTCCAAATTTGCGGATGACACTAAGTTGAGTGGCAGTGTGAGCTGCGAGGATGCTATGAGGCTGCAGAGTGATTTGGATAGGTTAGGTGAGTGAGCAAATGCATGGCAGATGAAGTATAATGTGGATAAATGTGAGGTTATCCACTTTGGTGGTAAAAACAGAGAGACAGACTATTATCTGAATGGTGACAGATTAGGAAAAGGGCAGGTGCAAAGAGACCTGGGTGTCATGGTACATCAGTCATTGAAGGTTGGCATGCAGGTACAGCAGGTGGTTAAGAAAGCAAATGGCATGTTGGCCTTCATAGCAAGAGGATTTGAGTACAGGGGCAGGGAGGTGTTACTACAGTTGTACAGGGCCTTGGTGAGGCCATACCTGGAGTATTGTGTACAGTTTTGGTCTCCTAACTTGAGGAAGGACATTCTTGCTATTGAGGGAGTGCAGCGAAGGTTCACCAGACTGATTCCTGGGATGGCGGGACTGACATATCAACAAAGACTGGATCAACTGGGCTTGTATTCACTGGAGTTCAGAAGAATGAGAGGGGATCTCATAGAAACGTTTAAAATTCTGACGGGTTTAGACAGGTTAGATGCAGGAAGAATGTTCCCAATGTTGGGTAAGTCCAGAACCAGGGGTCACAGTCTGAGGATAAGGGGTAAGCCATTTAGGACCGAGATGAGGAGAAACTTCTTTACCCAGAGTGGTGAACCTGTGGAATTCTCTACCACAGAAAGTTGTTGAGGCCAATTCACTAAATATATTCAAAAAGGAGTTAGATGTCATCCTTCCTACTAGGGGGATCAAGGACTATGGCGAGAAAGCAGGAATGGGGTACTGAAGTTGCATGTTCAGCCATGAACTTATTCAATGGCGGTGCAGGCTCAAAGGGCCGAATGGCCTACTTCTGCACCTATTTTCTATGTTGCTATGTTTCAATACTCAGGAAGGATAGACAGAAAGGAAAAGGAGGTGGGGTAGCGTTGCTGGTTAAAGAGGAAATTAATGCAATAGTAAGGAAGGACATTAGCTTGGATGATGTGGAATCTGTATGAGTGGAGCTGTGGAATACCAAAGGGCAGAAAACGCTAGTGGGAATTGTGTACAGACCACCAAATAGTAGGAGTGAGGTGGGGGACAGCATCAAACAAGAAATTAGGGATGCGTGCAATAAAGATACGGCAGTTATCATGGGCGACTTTAATCTACGTATAGATTGGGCTAACCAAACTGGTAGCAATACGGTGGAGGAGGATTTTCTGGAGTGTATTAGGGATGGTTTTCTGGACCAACTAGAGGGCTGGCCATCCTAGACTGGGTGATGTGCAATGAGAAACGACTAATTAGCAATCTTGTTGTGCGAGGCCCCTTGGAAAAGAGTGACCATAATATGGTAGAATTCTTTGTTAAGATGGAGAGTGACACAGTTAATTCAGAGACTAGGGTCCTGAACTTAAGGAAAGGTAACTTCGATTGTATGAGACGTGAATTGGTTATAATAGACTGGCAAATTATACTTAAAGGGTTGACAGTGAATTGGCAATGGCAAACATTTAAAGATCACATGGTGGAACTTCAACAATTGTATATCTCTGTCTGGAGTAAAAGTAAAATGGGAAAGGTGGCTCAACCGTGGCTAACAAGGGAAATTAAGGATAGTGTTAAATCCAAGGAGGAGGCATATAAATTTTAAAGAAAAAGCAGCAAACCTGAGAACTGGGAGAAATTTAGAATTCAGCAGAGGAGGACAAAGGGTTTAATTAGGAGTGGGAAAATAGAGTATGAGAGGAAGCTTGCCGGGAATATAAAAACTGACTGCAAAAGCTTCTATAGATATGTGAAGAGAAAAAGATTAGTGAAGACAAACGTAGGTCCCTTGCAGTCAGAATTAGGTGAATTTATAATTGGGAACAAAGAAATGGCAGACCAGTTGAACAAATACTTTGGTTCTGTCTTCACAAAGGAAGATACAAATAAACTTCTGGAAGTACTACGGGACCGAGGGTCTAGTGAGAAGGAGGAACTGAAGAATATCCTTATTAGGCGGGAAATTGTGTTAGGGAAATTGACGGGATTGAAGGCCGATAAATTCCCGGGGCCTGATAGTCTGCATCGCAGTGGAAGTGGCCATAGAAATAATGGATGCATTGGTGATCATTTTCCAACAGTCTATCGCCTCTGGATCAGTTCCTATGGACTGGAAGGTAGCTAATGTAACACCACTTTTTAAAAAAGGAGGGAGAGCGAAAACAGGGAATCAGTAGTGGGGAAAATGTTGGGATCAATTATTAAACATGAAATAACAGCGCATTTGGAAAGCAGTGAGAGGATCGGTCCAAGTCAGCATGGATTTATGAAGGGGAAATTATTCTTGACAAATCTTCTGGAATTTTTTCAGGATGTAACTAGTAGAGTGGACAAGAGAACCAGTGGATGTGGTGTATTTGGACTTTCAAGAGGCTTTTGACAAGGTCCCACACAAGAGATTGGTGTGCAAAATTAAAGCACATGGTATTGGGGGTAATGTACTGACGTGGATAGAGAACTGGTTGGCAGATAGGAAGCAGAGAGTCAAGATAAACGGATCCTTTTCAGAATGGCAGGCAGTGACTAGTGGGGTGCTGCAGGGTTCAGTGCTGGGACCCCAGCTATTTACAATATACATTAATTATTTGGATGAAGAATTGAGTGTAATATCTCCAAGTTTGCAGATGACACTAAACTGGGTGGCGGTGTGAGCTGTGAGGAGGACGCTAAAAGGCTGCAGGGTGACTTAGACATGTTAGGTGAATGGCAGATGCAGTAAAATATGGATAAATGTGAGGTTATCCACTTTGGGGGCAAAAACACGAAGGCAGAATATTATCTGAATGGTGGCAGATTCGGAAAAGGGAAGGTGCAACGAGACCTGGGTGTCATGGTTCATCAGTCATTGAAAGTTTGCATGCAGGTACAGCAGGTGGTGAAGAAGGCAAATGGTATTTTGGCATTCATATCTAGGGGATTTGAGTACAGGAGCAAGGATGTCTTCCTGCAGTTGTATAGGGCCTTGGTGAGGCCTCACCTGGAATATTGTGTTCAGTTTTGGTCTCCTAATCTGAGGAAGGACGTTCTTGCTATTGAGGAAGTGCAGCAAAGATTCACCAGACTGAATCCCGGGATGGCTGGACTGACATATGAGGACAGACTGGATCGACTGGGCCTATAGTCACTGGAGTTTAGAAGGATGAGAGGGGATCTCATAAAAACATATAAAATTCTGACAGGACTGGACAGGTTAAATGCAGGAAGAGTGTTCCCGATGTTGGGGAAGTTCAGAACCAGGGGACACATTCTAAGGATAAGGGGTAAGCCATTTAGGACTGCGATAAGGAGAATCTTCTTCACTCAGAGAGTTGTTGACCTGTGGAATTCCCTACCTCAGAGAGTTGTTGATGCCAGTTCATTGGATATATTCAAGGGGGAGTTAGATATAGCCCTTATGGCTCAAGGGATTCAGGGGTATGGACAGAAAGCAGGAAAAGGGTACTGAGGTGAATGATCAGCCATGATCTTATTGAATGGTGGTGCAGGCTCGAAGGGCCGAATGGCCTACTCCTCCACCTATTTTCTATGTTTCTATGTACCAGGAAGACAGATACTGAGTGGGATGCTTCAGTGCTGGGACCCCAACTATTTACAATCTATATTAACAACTTGGATGAAGGGACCGAGTGTAACGTAGCCAAGTTTGCTGATGATTCAAAGATGGGAGGAAAAGCAACGTGTGAGGAGGACACAAAAAACCTGCAAAAGGACACAGACAGGCTAAGTGAGTGGGCAAAAATTTGACAGATGGAGTATAATGTTGGAAAGTGTGAGGTTATCCACTTTGGCAGAAAAAAATCGAAGAGCAAGTTATTATTTAAATGGAGAAAAATTGCAAAGTGCTGCAGTACAGCGGGACCTGGGTGTCCTGGTATATGAAACACAAAAGGTTAGTGTGCAGGTACAGCAAGTGATCAGGAAGGCTAATGGAATCTCGGCCTTTATTGCAAAGGGGATGAAGTATAAAAGCAGGAAAGTCTTGCTACAGTTATACAGGGTATTGGTGAGGCCACACTTAGAATACTGCGTGCAGTTTTGGTTTCCATATTTACAAAAGGATATACTTGCTGTGGATGCAGTTCAAAGAAGGTTCACTATGTTGATTCCGGAGATGAGAGGGTTAACTTATGAGGAAAGGTTGAGTAAGTTGGGCCTCTACTCACTGGATTTCAGAAGAATGAGAGGTGATCTTATCGAAACTTATAAGATTATGAGGGGGCTTGACAAGATGGATGCAGAGAAGATGTTTCCACTGATGGGGGAGACTAGAACTGGGGGACATAATCTTAGAATAAGGGGCCGCCCATTTGAAACTGAGATGAGGAGGAATTTCTTCTCTCAGAAGGGTGTAAATCTGTGGAATTCGCTGCCTCAGAGAGCTATGGAAGCTGGGTTATTGAATAAATTTAAGACAGAGATAGATAGTTTCTTAACCGATCAGGGAATAAGGGGTTATGGGGGTCAGGCAGGGAAGTGGACCTGAGTCCATGATCGGATCAACCATGATGGTATTAAAGTGTGGAGCAGGCTCGAGGGGCCGTATGGCCTACACCCGACCCTATTTCTTATACCCATTTGTGGACCCCACACAAGACCCAGGCAAATATCCAAGAAAGTAATGGACAAACAAATGCTTCCTCATGTGCCACAACAGACAGTGCTCCAACCCTACAAGGGCTATCAGTGGACTCGATGCCTCCTGACCCAGCCAAACCCAGGAGCTGCCACCAAATGATCCCAAAAGCACATTGCCCGAGAACGCTACAGCGATGCTGAGGATACTACCGGAAAGAGCGCGTTGCACAAAAGATTCTGCGCTCCATTCATATAAATCTGCAGGCAGCACCAAAATAACAGAGCTGCCTGCACTCTTTTTGTGGGTGCCAATTAACCTCGGTTCGCAGTGGCACCAGTCATTTTCCCGCCTCGTCAAATTTCTCGGCCTATTTCTTTCATTAAGTTACAACATTATTACGTAGCAGATACTTAAATCCTTTCCTGAGGTGCAAGAACATAAGAATTAGGAGCAGGAGTAGGCCATACGGCCCTTTGAGCCTGCTCCACCATTCAGTAAGATCATGGCTGATCTTCAACCTCAACTCCACTTTCCTGCCCTTTCCCTTTATCCCTTAATTCCTCTGGAGTCCAAATATCTATTGATCTCAGCCTTGAATATACTCAACGACTGAGCATCCACAGCAATTTGAAGCAGAAAATTCCAAAGATTCACACCCTCTGAGTGAAGAAATTTCTCATCTCTGTCTTAAAAACACAAGCCCCTTATCCTGAGACTATGCCCCCTAGTTCTAGACTTTCCAGCCAGGGAAACAATCTCTCAGCATTTATTCTGTCAATCACTCTCAGAATCTTATGGGGCCGAAATTGTCCTTCTCCTTAAGGTCCATTACCTCTAAGAGGTAGTAATGGTGCGGATAAGCCTCACAGACCGGGGGCAGATGGATGGGCCGATCCTTCATAAGTTGCCCCCGGGCCGGGAGTGGCGGGAACGGGTTTCTGCACCATCTGTGCTGCCACCCCATTAGGCAGGCGCCATCCCCACACATGGCCAGCAACGACCCACTTTCTGCCTACCGTGCGGGAAATTGCCCCACGGGAGTGGCACCACTGTCAGTCGGTGCCCTTGACAGTTTTCCCCTGCTGGAAGCTGTGTGTGGCTGGGCAGCACGTCCGCCCTTAAAGGGGAGGGTGTGCTGCCAGTGCCTCCATTTTATTTTAATTTTCAGCCGACTCAGAGTTCGGCCACAATGGTTCAGCCGGGCTGCCAACAGTCAGCCCGGCACCCCCTCTTGGGTATCAGGCTGCTGGCCTGGCTGAAGCCCTCCCTAGTGGCCCAGTGGACCTAACTAAAACCCATGCAGAACTCACAGAGGCCCTCTTTAACTGAAAGGGAGGACGTTGTGATGCGTCAGCACGACATGGCGCTGATGACACATACCGGCGTCCTACCCGCTCCACACGCACTTCCGCCCCGCAGCCGACCCGAACAGCACCCGGAGATGAAACATTTTTTTAAAGTCTTCAATGTCATTCTACTCCCCACCCCATGAATTGAGGCAGAATAAACCCTTCAGAAACGGTTGGTGCACCTACTTTCAGTTGGGCAGCAATTTCAGCCCCTATATGTTTCAATGAGATTGCCTCTCATTCTTCTAAACTCCAGAGAGTATAGGCCCCATCTACTCAATCGCCGTAATATCCGTAATGATATTAATCACATCAATCTTCTTACATAAAATGTGTAGCTGTGGGAACTTTTTTATTTGACTGTGTTAATTTTAGTCTGATTAAAGAATCCATCCTGTCAACCTTATCAAAAGGAAAATCCAAATAAATGTGGAAAACACCAACAGCGAACAGAAAGTGCATACGTGTACTTCAATTCTGATTCCAGGTACTGTCAATTATTAGTCATTTAGCTTGTGAAAGAAGGACAACAATCAAGATATTAAAAGCACAGCATCCCACAAAGGAAATGCCATGGGCCATGCTTTCAACAACTATCTTTTGGTGCACAGATAAGTTTGTCACCGGAGATAAAACCACCTACATTATCTTATAAATAAAGTACTTTGTAAACCTATAAATTGCGCCTGATTAAGCAAAAGGTAGCAACACTTTATGGGAATCATAGAAATCAAATTTTTTTCCCCTTAAAGTTATCATAGATCAAATCAAGTTTCACAATCACAAAGACCCCAAACCAGTAGTAAACCTATCAAGCACACAAGTACTTCAGTATCTTCGGTTCAAAGAGAGTTTATGCAATTCTCACTGTAACCTGCAAATAGGTGAAAAGCAAACAAACCTTACTTTGACGGCCTATCGCAGAGCACCTTGGATGTTTGTGGGAGCAAATCGAATTTAATAACAATCTTCTTGTTATGTGGTGCAGTATGTTTTACCACTGGTTCACTTCTGACATTATCATCATCTGTGTGCACGAGGTCCATGCAGCAGAGCTGGTCTCCAGTCATCTTGGTTAATCCTTGCCACTGGAACAAGACCTAGCTCTGTTAAGCCCGTGTGGTGGCTGGTGTGCAATGGTCACCACACGTTAAAAAAATCCATGCACAGGCATCTTCCATCCTTCAGTATGTAGTTCGGGACCTGGAATGTCAGGTCCTTCATTGAAACACCTGTGAACTCATCCCTTGTTGGTGTGGAAGCAAGTCATCCTCGATTTGAGGGATGCCTAAGAAGAACATAGGCAGTCCCTCGAAATCAAGGAAGACTTGCTTCCATTCAAAAGTGAGTTCTCAGGTGGCTGTACAGTCCAATGCAGGAATTACAGTCTCTGTCATGTGGGGGGCAGATAGTGGTTGAAGGAAAGGGTGGGTGGGGAGCCTGGTTTGCCGCATGCTCCTTCCGCTGCCTGCGCTTGATTTCTGCATGCTCTCGGCGATGAGACTCGAGGTGCTCCCGGATGCTCTTCCTCCATTTTGAGCGGTCTTGGGCCAGGGATTCCCAGGTGCCGGTGGGGATGTTGCACTTTATCAAGGAGGCTTTGAGGGTGTCCTTGAAACGTTTCCTCTACCCACCTGGGGCTCGCTTGCTGTGTAGGAGTTCTGAGTAGAACGCTTGCTTAGGGAGTCTCGTGTCAGGCATGTGGACGATGTGGCCCACCCAACGAAGCTAGTCGAGTGTGGTCAGTGCTTCGATGCTGGGGATGTTGGTTGAGCGAGAACACTGACGTTGGTGCATCTATCCTCCCAATGGATTTGCAGGATCTTCGGAGGCAGTGCTGGTGGTATTTCTCCAACGCTTTGAGATGTCTGCTGTATATAGTCCACAACTCTGAGCCATATAGGAGGGCGGGTATCACTACTGCCCTGTATACCATAATCTTGGTGCCAGACTTGAGGTCCTGGTCTTCAAACACTCTCTTCCTCAGGTGACCGAAGGCTGTGCTGGCACACTGGAGGCGGTGTTGGACCTCGTCATCAATGTCTGCTCTTGCTGATAGTAGGCTCCTGACGTATGGAAAATGGTCCATGTTGTCCAAGGCCCGGAAGACCGGGGACTGTGCTGTGTGGCGGGGACAGGTTGGTGGAGGACCTTTGTCTTACAGATGTTCAGTGTAAGGTCTATGCTTTCGTACGCCTCGGTGAAGGTGTTGACGATGGCTTGGAGTTCGGCCTCTGAGTGTGTGCAGACGCAAGCGTCGTTTGCTTACTGTAGTTCGATGACAGAGGATGGGACGACCTTGGATCTAGCCTGGAGGCGGCGAAGGTTGAACAGGTTCCCATTCATTCTATAGTTTAGTTCCACTCCAGCGGGGAGCTTGTTGAGAGTGAGATGGAGCATTTCAGCATGGAAGGTCGAGAAGAGCATTGGTGCGATGACGCAGCCCTGCTTGAGCCCCGGTCCAGACGTGAATTGGGTCTGTGGTGGATTCGTTGGTCAGGATCATAACTTGCATGTCATTATGGAGCAGGTGGAGGGGACAGCCAAGATGGAGGAGGACGCTCCATAATCCCTCACAGTTGACAGTTTCAAAGGCCTTTGTGAGGTCAAAGAAGGCCATGTACAAGGGTTGGTGCTGTTCCCTGCATTTCTCTTGTAGTTGTTGCGCGGTGAAGATCATGTCCGTTGTACCCCTTAGTGGACAGAATCCGCATTGCGACTCTGGGAGGGGCTCTTCAGCCACTGGGAGAAGTCGATTGAGGAGGATTCTTGTGATGACTTTCCCAGTGGCTGACAGCAGGGAAGTTCCTCTGTAGTTGCCCCAGTCAGACTTGTCCCCTTTTGTGAAGGTGGTCACGATTACGGCATCTGTGAGATCTCCTGGCATGCTCTCCTCCTTCCAGATAAGGGAGATGAGGTCATGCATTCATGCCAATAGTGCTTCTCTGCCATACTTTAGTGCCTCAGCAGGGATTCCATCTGCTCCTGATGCCATGTTGTTCTTGAGCTGATGGATAGCCTTTTCTACCTCGTGCAGTGCTGGGGTTGTGTTGAGATGGTGGCGGGTAGCTTGCTGCGGGATGGAATCGAGGACACTCATGTCAAAGGCAGAGTCTTGGTTAAGGAGATCTTCGAAGTGCTCCTTCCAGCGGGCCTCGGTGTCCTTAATGAGTGCCTCTCTGTTCTTGGCCAGCAATGGGGTGGGGCCTTGGGTGACTAATGTGTATTCATCAGCAGAGGGTTACTGTTTCTTTGTTCTGAAATAGGCCATTAGAATGCGAAGATTGACAGCTGTGATGAAACATTTTCCCAGGACAAAGAGAAACTGTGAGGTAAAGCACTCAGGCTGGTCTTATGTGTCTGCTGGTCTCTAGTTGCATGGTGTCATCAACAAAGGCCTTCTTGTTTGAGTAAATGGATCATAGGAAGCAGAAAACAGCACCATCGGCAGCACAGACACTTGCCTCAGAGTCAAGCTCAAGCTTTAGGCCCCTGAGAAAGGTTCGGCTTTAAGGTGGAAAAACTAATTGATGTAGTTCCAACAGGTGTTGGCCAATTCTATGGACAATTTTGAAATATTTGTTGGAAAATGTTTGTGTTTTTACACATGTGTTATGTTAGAAATTTTATTTGTTACCAATGAGCAGTCAGACTTCAGAAACAAAAACATTGGCTAAATAGAGAATAGCACAGGAGAGACCAAAATTAAATATTTATTAAAGGGTGGATTCTACTGTTGGGTTCGCAGAGAGCCTTGGCTGATAAATCAAGGTACTGCAGTGCCTTATTTTTTGTTCTTCCATTAAAATCCAGACCTCATTATTGGCTTATTCCTACCATCTGACTCACTTCTATGCTAATTCTTCCCAGCCTTAGTTCTCCTAACTACTTACCCCTGATTGGCCATCAATCTCTTAATAGGCTCCCATTATTGGTTCTCTCAGCCTGCTTCAATTCGGTCATTCACTGCCATGAGCAAATTTACCTTTCGATCCAGGTATCCTCTTCTGCACAGGCACTCCACCTGCCTGATATCCTCATTCTCCTACTCCCAGGCACCTCTACCTGCCTGATATCCCCATTCTCACCTCTCCTCCACTTGTATCAACCTCTCCATTGATCCGCTCTCCCTGCTCGTCAACTGTTTTCCTGATCCACTCACAGCTTTCTCTTTTGCCTTGTTAATTCACTTGCCAACTATATATGGTGCTGAACCGACCAAATGCTGAAAACACTCAGCGGGTCAGCCAGCATCTATGCAGAGAACAGGCATGACATTTTGGGTACAGACTTTGTCAGAATTGTTATACTACAGAACTAGTTTGGTTGTTAGGTGGTTCTTATCTCAGAGAATAGTGGACCTGTAAAACCGATTGTTGGCTTGTGTGGTGAAAGCTGATTCCTGTATTCCTTCAAGTGAGAGCTGGGTTCATTTGAAATTACATTGTACAAGAGGTGCATATCCTGTAACATAAATGTGAAGGTTACATGGCTTTGAGTGGGAGGGGAGTAACTGCGTGTGATAGGTTGGATGGACCAGTAGGTCTTTTCCTGGTCAAAACTTTTGCATGTATGTTTGTATAAAACATCAAGGGGGCTCAAAAACTTACAATATTTTCCCAATTCTTTGCACCATACAAAACAAAGAATATATTCAGATTCTGTATATAGTCCTATTGTGTTCTTATATATTCTAACAATGACTCCACGAGGCAGTGTGTTGTACTTGAACTGTAGTGATCTTATTCCTTTATTAGTTAACTCCAGAGTGAGGATCACAACTGGTGGCCTGCCTTTTATGCTAGGCCAGGCACACCTGTACAGATAACCTATGAGTCTCCCACTGCTGTGCCCTCTGGTGGCACACCTTAAGATAGTACCAACAGTAGCCATGTAAGATACATGACATCACTCCCCCCTGAACCCTGAGTGCAAATCGCCTCTGCATTAACTGTGCTCTGGGCTTAGCTCTATATGGGTTTTTTCTGGTAGATCTCTGGCGGGCCAGCTCAACCTTGGGTGGGTAGTTGGTGCAGTAGTGTGCTGGTGGTTGCTGTTTGTGTGTGTGTGTTCCTGACCACTCCATTCTACCCCCCCTCTCCATATCGGTGTGGCGGGGGCTCCTAACATAGAAACATAGAAACATAGAAAATAGGTGCAGGAGTAGACCATTCGGCCCTTCGAGCCTGCACCAGCATTCAATAAGATCATGGCTAATCATTCCCTCAGTACCCCTTTTCCTGCTTTCTTTCCATATCCCTTGATCCCTTTAGCCGTAAGGGCCATATCTAACTCCCTCTTGAATATATTCAATGAACTGGCATCAACAACTCTCTGCAATAGGGAATTCCACAGGTTAACAACTCTCTGAGTGAAGAAGTTTCTCCTCATCTCAATCTTAAATGGCCGACCCCTTATCGTAAGACTGTGTCCCCTGGTTCTGGACTTCCCCATCATCGGGAACATTCTTCCCACATCTAACCTGTCCAGTCTCATCAGAATCTTATAAGTTTCTATGAGATCCCCTCTCATCCTTCTAAACTCCAGTGTATAAAGGCACAGTTGATCCAGTCTCTCCTCATATGTCAGTCCCGCCATCCCGGGAATCAGTCTGGTGAACCTTTGCTGCACTCCCTCAATAGCAAGAACGTCAGATTAGGAGACCAAAACGGAACACAATATTTGAGGTGAGGCCTCACCAAGGCCCTATACAACTGCAGTAAGACCTCCCTGCTCCTATACTCAAATCTCCAAGCTATGAATGCCAACATACCATTTGCCTTCTTCACCACCTGCTGTACCTGCATGCCAACTTTCAATGACTGATGAACCATGACACCCCGGTCTCGTTGCACCTCTCCCTTTCCTAATCTGCCGCCATTCAGATAATATTCTGCCTTCATGTTTTTGCCCCCAAAGTGGATAACCTCACATTTATCCACATTTTACTGCATCTGCTATGCATTTGCCCACTCACCTAACCTGTCCAAGTCACCCTGCAGCCTTTTAGCGTCCTCCTCATAGCTCACACCTCCATCCAGTTTAGTGTCATCTGCAAACTTGGAGATATTACACTCAATTCCTTCATCTAAATGATTAATGTTTGTTGTAAAGAGCTGGGGTCCCAGCACTGAGCCCTGCGGCACTCCACTAGTCACTGCCTGCCATTCTGAAAAGGACCCGTTTATCCCGACTCTCTGCTTCCTGTCTGCGAACCAGTTTGCTGTCCACGTCAGTACATTACCCCCAATACCATGTGCTTTGATTTTGCACACCAATCTCTTGTGTGGGAACTTGTCAAAAGCCTTTTGAAAGTCCAAATACACAACATCCACTGGTTCTCCATTGTCCACTCTACTAGTTACATCCTCAAAAAATTCCAAAAGATTTGTCAAGCATGATTTCCCTTTCATAAATCCATGCTGACTTGGATCGATCCTGTCACTGCTTTCCAAATGCGCTGCTATTTCATCTTTAATAATTGATTCCAACATTTTCCCCACTACTGATGTCAGGCAAACCAGTCTATAATTACCTGTTTTCTCGCTCTCTCCTTTTTTTAACAGTGGTGTTACCCTCCAGTCCATAGGAACTGATCCAGAGTCGATAGACTGTTGGAAAATGATCACCAATGCATCCACTATTTCTATGGCCACTTCCTTAAGTAATCTGGGGTGCAGACTATAATGTACATTCAAATTCAGGTAAGTAGGTTTTTTGTTTTCTTTTTTGTGTTGTTCCGTGGTGCAACGAGAGCATTCGATGCGATGGCTGGTGCGTAAGGACGGTTCCGGAACTGCTGGGTGGTGTTCCTGCAGTCTGGTGGCGGCTCAGTGCCCGGTGCTGACAGTGGGAAGCCGGTTGGCTCACGTAGCCTGCTCTTGGGGCTGTTACCATGGTCCCTAGTGTCAGGCAGGTTCACAGATGTCTGTGATCCACACCCCCCCGTCCTTTCTTGACGCTCTGGCTCCCAACTGCTCCCTGAGGAGCTGTCGTCTAGCAGTGCACAGGGAACTGCTGACTCGCTGGCCTGAGCGTGGCTTCGTTTGAAATCCTGGCTGGTGCTTGTTTCCTCTGGGGGAACAGTGTCAGGTGACCCTACATCTAGGGGAATGACCTTGGGGCACTCTGCTCCTTCAGGTTCGTGGCAGTTGGTGCCATCGGTTGCCTGAGAGATGGCGCCGACCCAGGGCATGGCATTACTACCATTGCCATTGCCCTGCTGAGGTCGCTTGCTTCGCAGCTCGTGTGTGTTGGCTGCTTGTGGTCACACTTTATGACTCTGGTCCCCGGGATGCAGGCTACAGCATTAGCACCTGTGTGCACCTGATGGGTATCTGCCCGCTGCAATGGCTGCCTGCAGTGGGAATCCTGCATCGCACAGCTTTTCCTTACTTATGATGGACGCTCTGGAGGTCCAATCACGACTTTTCCTCGCTGGTTGCCTATGCACATTTCAGATCATTAATTACACATTGTACATAATCGCGCTACTTTTCCTCGCCGGTCGCATGTATACAATTCTGATTATCAGTTACACATTTTACATGGTCAGTTACAGGCTTTACATAATCCGTTACACCTTTAGTCTCTAACTTACATTGCTTAAATGTCCCTTTAATTGTAGTGGGTTGCAGGCCTCCTTTAAGAGAGCCTTGTTTGCTTTATCCCAATCTGCTTCTCCGTTTGGTGCCACGTGTTGCTCCATTAGCTCTGCACCTCGTGGTCTGGTCGCGGCCATCTTTGTCTGCAGCGCATCACCTCATGGTTCGGGCGCCATCTTTTCTTCGTCCACGATGTCGACTGCGGTGATCCTCTTCTCCCCGGGTTCTGCCTCCACAGTTGGGAAGATGCTTCTGGATCCGTTTTTCTCCTTCTTGAGTCCTGCCACTGGAGCCTGGAAGGTGCGTTCAGGTCGTCTCAGCTGGATTATCTCCACGCAGTCGTGCTGAGCGGTCTTGTCTCGAGTGCCGTGCTGGTCAGCTCACCGATGCTGGGTCCACCCTCAAATGAGGGCTTGCTTTGTCTCTGAGCGCAGAGGGCTTCAATCGCTGGAGGAGTGAAGTCCACTTCCAATGGATCTTCTCCATCCACCTTCTGCCGAGCAACGTTCGTCCATCACTTGCAACAATCCACAGAGGTAACTTATGCACCGCGCCATCATGGAATACCTTTACATTCACACAACCAACAACTGTGATGATTTCATTGGTGTAGGTGCACAGCTTTGCCTGAACTGGGGCCAACTCGGATCGTTCAGCCGGATTGTCCCATAGCCTCTCAAAGGCTCCTTGATTCATCACTGACTGACTCGCCCCCGTGTCCACTTCCATAAAGGCTGGACTTCCCTCTATCCCGACTTCCATCTTCAGCGGAGAGCACTCGGTGGTTCAGGTAAACATGCTGTGTACCTCCCCGTGGGACTGTGCTGCCTCTCTGTCTAACAATTCATAATCTATGCTGGATTCATGGCCATCTGTGGACTCCTCATCGACACAGTGAGTCCTATTTCTCTTACGAATTCACTGGAGGTGGCCCTTTGTGGTGTAGCGTTTGTAAACATAGTTTTTAAAACGGCACTGGTGAGCCCTGTGATTCTCTCCACAACGCCAGCATGGTACTACTCGATTCGCCCCCCTCGGTGGACTCTGAATTAAGGGACTCTGGGGTCTGTTCTCTCTTCCCTGAGAGGATTCGCGCTCTACAGTCCAGCTCCTGAACAGTGCCACTCTGTGCACAGTACCTGCCAGGTTTGAGTCCTGAGGGTGAGATATCTGCCTAGAGCCACAGGTCAAGGTCATGAATGACTGGCTCACAGAGATGGCCTTCTGCAATGTGACTGTGGTATCCGCCGACAGTAGCTTGTGAAGAAGGCCCTCATGGCTAATGCCAATGACGAAAATGTCCCGCAGCGCTTCATTGAAGTTGGTGCCAAACTTGCACGGTGCCATCAGCCTCTTGAGGTCTGCGGCGTACTTCCCGACTTCCTGGCCTTCGGGCCATCGGTGGGTATAGAACCGGTATCTGGCTGTGAGGAAGCTCTCCTTGGGCTTGAGTTGCTCCTGGATCAGGGTTACGAGCTCCTTTTACGACTTGGTCGTTGTCTTCGCTGGTGTCAGCAAGTCCCTGACGAGGCCATAGACGTTGGGCCCACAACTGGTTAACAGGATAGCTCTGCGCTTATAAGACAGTGCGGCTGGGGGGTCGTCTCCTGCCAGGTCGTTTGCTGTGAAGAAGTGTCCCAATCATCATCATTGGTGAACTGCTGCAACGTACCACAAGGGTAGCCATTTCCGCGTGAAAGTTCGTAATCTTGTTGCCAGTTGTTGTGTTCTTAGATGCTCTAACAATGACTCCACAAGGCAGTGTGTTGTACTTGAACTGTAATGACCTTCGTCCTTTATTAGTTAACTCCAGAGTGAGGATCACACCTTGTGGCCTGCCTTTTATACTAGGCCAGGCACACCTGTACAGGTAACCCATGAGTCTCCCACTGCTGTGCCCTCTGGTGGGACATCTTGAGATAGTACAAACAGTAGCCATGTAGGATACATGACAGTCCGACAACTCTGTTCAGAAATAATTAACTTTTGTCAGTCCTTATAGATTACTACATTCCCCATCATAGTGCCCCTGTCAGTGGATGCAGTTCATTATCATTGATGGATGTCAAATCTGATAACTATGGGCCAGATTGTAATAAAAACAGAAAATGCTGGAAATACTCAGCAGGACAGGCAGCATCTGTAGAGAGAGAAACACAGTTAACATTTCAGGTCAATGACCTTTTGTTGGAACTGGAAAAAGTTAGAGATGTAACAGGATTTAAGCAAGTACAGAGGCAGGGAAAGGGGGGATGGGAGGAAAGGACAAAAGGGAAAGTCTTTTATTAGGGTGGAAGGCAGGAGTAATTAAATGGCAAAAGGGATGATGGTGCGAGGCGAAAGGAGATTGTAATAGGACAAGTAAAGAAACAAAAGGTGGGTCTAAAGGAATGGCAGAATCATCAGCAGCAACTACCATGTGAAAATATGGGGCAGAGGTTATGATCTGGAATTGTTGAACTCAATGTTGGGTCCGGAAAGCTGTAAAGTGTCTAATAGAAAGATGAGGTGCTGTACCTTGAGCTTCATTGGAACAATGTAGGAGGCTCTGGACAGACTGGTTGGAGTGGGAGGAATATTAAAATGATAGGCGACTGGAAGCTCGGGGTCACAAAGTGGTCACCCAATCTGCGTTTGGTCTCCCCACTGTAGAGGAGACCACATCGTGAGCAGCGAATACAGTATACTTAATAAAATAAGTGCAAGTAAATCGCTGTTTTACCTGGAAGGACTGTTTGGGGCCTTGGTCAGTGGGAAGGGAGGGGGTAACAGGGCAGGTGTTGCATCACCTGCGCTTGCACGGGAATATGCCTTGGGAAGTGGAGGGGGTGTTGAGGGTGACCAGGGTGTCGTGGAGGGAATGCTGAAAGGGGAGGGGATGATATGTTTGGTGATGGGATCATTCTGGAAGTAGTGGAAATGGCAGAGGATGATCTGTTGAATGTGGAGGCTGGTGGGGTGAAAGATAAGGGCAAGGGGAACCCTATCGTGGGATGGATTTTGTGGGGGGTCAGCGGGTGGGATTGATAGTGGGTCAGGTGGCTAGTGGGATAGTGGGACATGCAGCGGAGGGGGAGACAATTAAAATCATTAGTTGCTTGGTTAGAGCCACTTATCAATGTTTTTTCCAGCTTTTTGGATTTGACAGGTTGTCCACCATTTTCCCATTGTGCCTAGACCTCGTCTGTGAAACTGAGGCTATTGAATCAGCTGATGAGTTGACAGCTTCTAATGTCAAGTCAAAGCTCCTAGCTGATTGAGACCAATAGCTACTCTAAACTGCATTTTCACTACAGATTCAAGATGATACAAGTCTTTACACAAGTCTCCATCCAGTCTGGCCTCATTACCTCTCCTGTCATTGACAGATCGCTTCTGTCATTTCTACTTCAACTGCCATCTATTCCATCAGCATGAGTGCCCTTGAAACTCTCTGACCTTATTCCTCAGAATCCCACCACAATAACCAGGCATACCAGCAGCACCAGGCACACCAGCAGCACCAGGCACACCAACAGCTCCAACAACAAGACCAACCTTCTCCACAATCAACTGATACTGCACAGGACAGAGGGCATCAGCACCCGACCACATTGCTGCCGGAAGGCCAGGGATGGCCTCACCATGGCTAGATTTGCTTCACTTGACATCCAGGCTGCCACATGATGTGCCAGGTTGGTACCACCGCACACCGTCATTATAAAGCATCCCTACAATGTCCAAGCCATTCCTTTCACACTTATCACCATTGCGGGTGTTCCCGTTTTTGTCTCTCCATTCACTGCAACTCACTAAGTCCAAAGTTGCACAAAAATCTGTCCAAGAATGCAAAGTGTTGAAAATAAAGGTTTCAATATTTGACACCATATTAACAGAAACTTTACATGAACATTAACCTCAAAGGTAGTAATCTCCGGGTTACTACCGGTACCACGTGCTAATAAGTACAAGAATAGAAGGATAGAGAGGATGAACATGTGGCTGGAAAATTGGTGCAGGAGGGAGGGCTTTAAATTCTTGAGGCATTGGGACTGCTTCTGGGGGAGATGGGACCTGTACAAACCGAATGGGTTGCACCTCAACAGCGTCAGGACCAATATCCTCACGGGGAGTTTTGCTAGTGCTGTTGGGGAGAGTTTAAACTAGCTTGGCAGGGGGATGGGAACTGGAGAACAAATTCAAGAGGGAAGGAAGTAAAGCAGAAATTGAATAGCAAGAATCTAGAAAGCAAATCTGTTAGACAGAGAAAACAAGGCTTCGTAAGTAGTAAGCAAGGAGATCTTCCTGTGCTGAATGGTATAAACTTTAACGCAAGGAGTATAGCGAATAAGGCGGATGAACTAAGAGCACAGGTAGACACTTGGTAGTATGACATTATAGCCATTGCAGAAACATGGCTGAAAGAGGGGCACTTTTGGCAGATCAATATTCCTGGTTAAAGGATTTTTAGACAAAATAGAGAGGGGGGTAAAAAGGGTAGTATTGCAATACTGATTAAAGAAACTATTACAGCGGTGAGGAGGGATGATATGTTAGAGGGATCATCAAATGAGACCATATGGGTTGAATTGAAAAATAAAAAAGAGGTGATCACACTGCTGGGTGTGTATTATAGACCCCCAAACAGTGGGAGGGAGATAGAGGAGCAAATATGTAGGTAAATTGCTGTGAAGTCCAAAAACTATCGGGTAATAATAGCAGGGGATTTTAACTATTCAAATATTGATTTGGACAAATATAGTGCAAAGGGTATAGAGGGTACGGAATTCTTGAAATGCATTCAAGAGAACTTTTTTAGTCAGTATGTAGCTAGCCAAACATGAGAGGGGACAGTTGTGGATTTAGTTTTGGGGAATGAAGCTGGGCAGGTTGAAGGGGTATTAGTGGGAGAGCACTTGGGTGCCAGCGACCATAATTCAGTCAGATTCAAGTTGGTTATGGATAAGGACACGGATAGGCCTGGAATAAAAGCCCCAAATTGGGGAAAAGTTAATTTTGCTAAGTTAAGGAGTGATTTGTCCATAGTGGACTGGAAACAGCTACTTGTGGGTAAATCAGTGTCGGAACAGTGGGAGGCATTCAAGGAGGAGATCCGGAAGGTGCAGGCCAAACATGTGCCCTTAAAGAAAAAGGTTGGGAATAATAATTCTAGAGCCCCCTGGATGTATAGGGACTTACAGTGGAGGATAAAGTAAAAAAGGGATGCTTATGTCATATACCAACGGCTAAATACTATAGAATCTTTAGAGGAATATAGAAAATTAAGAGGCAAAATTAAAAAGGATATTAGGAATGCTAAGAGAGAGCACGAGAAATTCTTGGCTAGTAAAATTAAGGAAAACCCTAAGATGTTCTATAAATATATTAAGAGTAAGAGGATAACTAAAGAAAGGATAGAGCATATTGGAGACCATGAGGGTAATCTTTGTGTGGAGGCGGAAGATGTTGGTACGGTTCTTAACTAATACTTTGCATCTGTTTTCACAAAGGAAAGGGGCAATGCAGATACTGCTATCAAGGAGGAGTGTGATATTCTGGATGAAATAAATATAGTGAGAGAGGAAGTATTAAGAAATTTAGCAGCTTTGAAAGTAGATAAGTCCCCAGGCCCGGATGAAATGCATCCAGGGCTGTTGAGCGAAGTAGAAGAGGAAATAGCAAAGGCCTTGACCATCATTTTCCAGTCCTCTTTGGATTTGGGCATGGTGCCGGAGGACTGCTCATGTAGTACCCTTATTTATGAAGGGGGAAAGGGATAGGCCGAGTAATTACAGGCCTGTCAGTCTAAGCTCAGTGGTGGGAAAATTACTGGAAAAAATCCTGAAAGACAGGATAAATCTACATTTGGAAAGGCAGGGATTAATTAGGGACAGTCAGCATGGATTTATTAAAGGAAGATCGTGTTGAATAATCTGATTGAATTTTTTTTAGATGGTAACCAAGAGGGTCGATGAGAGTAGTGGTACGGAGTAGTGTATATGGACTTTAGGAATGGTGCAAGGAGGAAGGATTCAAATTCCTGGGGCATTGGAACCAGTTCTGGGGGAGGTGGGACCAGTATAAACTGGACGGTCTGCACCTGGACAGGACTGGAACCTATGTCCTTGGCAGAGTGTTTGCTAGTGCTGTTGGGGAGGGGTTAAACTAATATGGCAGGGGGATGGGAACCTATGCAGGGAGGCAGAGGGAAGTTAAAAATGGGGCAGAAGCAAAAGGTAGGAAGGAGAAAAGCAAGAGTGGAGGGCAGAGAAATCAAGCGCAAAAATCAAAAAGGGTCACATTGCAACATCATTCTAAAAGAACAAAGAGTGTTTAAAAAAAAACAAGCCTGATGGCTCTGAGTCTCAATGCGAGGAGCATTCATAATAAGGTGGATGAATTGACTGTGCAGATAGCTGTTAATGGATATGATGTAATTGGGATTCCAGAAACATGGCTCCAGGCTAAGCAAGGCTGGGAACTCAGCATCCAGGGGTATTCAATATTCAGGAAGGATAGACAGGAAGGAAAAGGAGGTGGGTTAGCATTAATGGTTAAAGAGGAGGTTAACGCAATACTAAGAAAGGACATTAGCTTGGATGATGTGGAATCTATATGGGTAGAGCTGCGAAACACCAAAGGGCAGAAAACGTTAGTGGGAGTTGTGTACAGACCACCAAACAGTAGTAGGGAGGATGGGGATGGCATCAAACAGGAAATTAGGGAAGCGTGCAATCAGGGTACAGCAGTTATCATGGGTGACTTTAATCTACATATAGATTGGGCTAATCAAACTGGTAGCAATACTGTGGAGGAGGATTTCCTGGAGTGTATAAGGGATGGTTTTCGAGAATATGTCGAGGAACCAACGAGAGAGCAGGCCATCCTAGATTGGGTCTTGTATAACGAGAGAGGATTAATTAGCACTCTGGTCATGCGTGGCCCCTTGGGGAAGAGTGACCATAATATGGTAGAATTCTTCATTAAGTTGGAGAGCGACACAGTTAATTCAGAGACTAGGGTCCTGAACTTAAAGAAAGGAAACTTCGATGGTATGAGACTGATTTGGCAAGATAGACTGGCGGATGATACTTAAAGGGTTGACTGTGGATAGGCAATGGCAGACATTTAAAGATCATATGGATGAATTACAACTATTGTACATCCCTGTCTGGCATAAAAATAAAACAGGAAAGGTGGCTCAACTGTGGCTAACAAGGGAAATTAGGGATAGTGTTAAATCCAAGGAAGAGGCATATAAATTTACCAGAAAAAGCAGCAAACCTGAGGACTGGGAGAAATTTAGAATTCAGCAGAGGAGGACTAAGGGTTTAATTAGGAGGGGAAAAAGAGAGTATGAGAGTAAGCTTGCAGGGAACATAAAAACTGACTGCAAAAGCTTCTTTAGATATGTGAAGAGAAAAAGATTAGTGAAGACTAATGTAGGTCCCTTGCAGTCAGAATCAGATGAATTCCTAATGGGGAAGAAGGAAATGGCAGAAGAATTGAACAAGTACTTTGGTTCTGTTTTCACTAAGGAAGACACGAATACCCTCCCGAAAATACTAGGGGACTGAGGGTCTAGTGGGAAGGAGGAACTGAGGGAAATCCTTATTAGTCAGGAAATGGTGTCAGGGAAACTGATGGGACTTGCAGCATACGTAGGCACCTTTAGCAATGACTTCACGAGGCAGGGTATGATACTTAAACTGTGTAGACCTGTAGTCCTTTATTTGCAGCTCCTGAGTGAGGACAACAAGCTGTGTGTTCCTTTTTATACTGGGTTACCTGCAGTGTGCAGGTAACCCTTAGGTCTCCAGCAGCAGCACCCAGCAGCAGGCAAGGTGTGTACAGTGTAAGGGTATATTCAGTGTTGCATAACAGTGTTAGAGACATCACTCAGTAAACAGGCATGCATACACAACAACTCTTCTCCCCTAAGCATTTTTCATATCCTTATTGTCATGCCCAGGAGAGGTGATCAGTGGTGGGCTATGGGAGGTTGTGGTGAGGGTTGTGTGGTTGCCAGGCTTTGACCCCTCCCCCTGCGTTTGTCGCCAAGATACAGAAGAAGCTGGTGGACTTCTTCTGGAACAACAGGAAGCACTGGGTCTCTGCCGCGGTCTTGAGTCTCCCGCTTAGGGAGGGCGGCCAGTCGTTGGTGTGCGTCAGCGCCCAGCTAGCGACTTTCCGTCTTCAGACCCTGCAGAAATACCTTTACATCGAGCCCCCTCCTAGGTGGCGTGCGCTGGCGACGTATTTCTTCCGCCAGCAGCACGGCCTCAACTACGACACGCAGCTCCTGTTTGTGAGCTTGGGGGGTGTCAGAACTGCCATCCAGGAGCTGCCTGTCTTTTACAAGGAACTCACCAGGGTCTGGAACAAAGTCTCCACCAAGCGCAGCTCTCCACCGGCTGCACGGGAATCCGTACCTCCACGACCGAGGTTTTAGGTGGCAGTCAGACGAGAGGGCTGTGGCTGGTGAGGTGACCAGGGTCAGGGACCCTGCTCGATGGCGGAGGAGCGGGCTGGATGGCGCCAGACACGCTGGCGCGGCGCCTAAATTCGGCCGACGTCCGCCGCGCGGCCGATGCCATCGAGTCGCTAAAAACAGCTCTGGGCCCTGACTCCGTTACGTGTGTCAAGGAGGCTCAAGCACGTGGGGAGATCCCGTCCGAATTGACCCCGGTCCGGACGGAATCCCTCATCGGCGCCAAACCCCGGAACCTCCCTCGGAAGCCGGCGCCTCACAACTTGAGCCGCCTCGGGGAAATCCCCTCCGTGCCTTTCAGTTCTGCGCGGAGGGGTTTCCTGTACGGGCTGCTCCTGCACACTTTCAACTTTGCCATCCTCGCCTGCCGTCCAGACACGCCATGGCGTACCATCTTGCCGTCCGGAGGAGGTGGGGGTCCCCGATGGAGGGCACTCTACGCGGGAGTCCTCCCATTATTTATCGGGGACTTGGCCTGGAGGGTGGTGCACGGAGCAGTCCCGTGCAACAAATTTTTAAGCCGGTTCACGGGCTCCCAGGCCGCCTGCAATTTCTGCGGTCTGGAAGAGTCCGTGTTCCATGTTTTTATGGAATGTGCGAGGTTGCAGCCCCTGTTCCAATATTTAAAGGGGCTGCTCCTGAAATTCTGGCTGCACTTCAGTCCCACACTCCTGATCTTTGGGCACCCTGTGCAGAGGGGAGCGGGTAGGTCCGAAGGCCTCCTCGTAGGACTGCTCCTGGGCAAGGCCAAGGGTGCCATCAGCCGGTCCAGGCAGCGGGCGGTCGAGAGGGTCGTTCAGCCTGACTGCCTGCCTCTCTTCCATGCCTACATCCAGGCCAGGGTGTCCTTGGAGATGGAGCACGCAGTGTCCGCCGGTACGCTCGCGGCCTTCCGCGTGAGGTGGGCGCCGGAGGGACTGGAGTGCATCATCACCCCCGGCAACCAAATTTTAATTTGATTTTATGTTTTAAAGTTTAATTTGTTTTAATTGCCGGTGTTTTTAGTGTCCCCCTCCCCTTTTATAGGGGGCACTTATAAAATTTATGATTTTATTGCCCCCCAAAAAAATCTTTTTTTAAATAAAAAAAAGTAAAAAAAAACAAAAAAACAAAAAAGGACAGTTGAGAAATGTTTAGAGTGTCCCCCAGATTGGAGGGCACTTGACTTAACGGTTTAATGTTATCCAACCAAAAGTGTTGTGTGGTTGCCAGGTGTGACCCCTGTGCTTGAGGCTGACCTTGTACGTTTCCCCTCCCTCGCACACAGACCATGTGGGTGTTACTGTTGTGGGATCCCTCGGGGGGGGTGGAGGGTAGCCACGGCAGCAGTGGGTGGTGTGTATACACTGTGATGTGGGTAGTTGTGGGCAGGGCCACAAGACTGGGTGGGCTCCTTGTCCACCAATTGGGATGAGGGTCAGGTCGTCCCTGGGAATCTGGAGGGTATTGGCATCATGCTCCTGGTGTTGGCCCTGGTGGCCAGGGGTTGTAGGGATGATCTGGTGCAGGTTGCCATTGGTGGTGGCTGGGCTGCCCATTGACCACTGTCCCTGTAGTGGCCCTGCTCCCACTGGCTGTGTGTGTATCCTGCAAGGGGCATCACATTCGTTCCAAAGGTCCAGGCTGCATGGTCAGGTAGCCTGCTGGACCTGGGGGTCTCCCACAGGGGGATTCCATTGGCATCAGCATAGTCCCTGTAGGACCCAATGTCCTTTGTCAGTGTCCTACCGGTTTACATGACACCTTGGCTCTGATCACCCATAGTCGAGCCTGCATTATACATTCTAGCATTTGCATCACTTTTGCATGTCCTGGTTTCAACAGACATGGTTACATTAGGCATTTCACATTCTTTATCATTATTGTCAAGCATAATAAACTTGTTCTTAACCTTACTGACACCTGCATTCATCTCATTAGTTACATTAGTTAAACCAGCATCACAATTCATGGTTACATTGCATACATTTTCATACTTGCACCCTTTAATTGCATCTTTAGCTTTAAAGTTCTTGTACTCAAATAGTTGAAACTTCCCCTTTAAATGTTTTTGGTTACTGGTCTCCTTTAAGGGAACCTTCAAATCCGATTGGCCGCTCGATGCCACATGATGCTCCTCCATGTTCACTCGTGGCATGGCGGAGGCCATTTTGATTACAGGTTCTGCTGCTTGTGGTGCTGCAGCCATTTTCTGGTCTTGCTGCGGGTTGGCTGTGATGCTCTTTTCTTCCACAGGTTCGATCCTGGATGTTGGGAATCCATTTCTTTTGTTGATGTTTACCTCTTGGAGTGCTGTCCCGGCCCGGAAGTTGGAGTTTGGATCCTTGGTCTCAGAGATTTTGCCGGGATGCTGTGGGCAGTCGAGCTGGACAGTGAAATCTCCAGATGCAGCGATGCATCCATGTTCGAGGTCGATTGCCGGAGCCCGGAGGCCTGGGAGCAGCTTCGCTTGGACAGGCTGCCATTGTGGTCAATTTGCGGGATTCATCCAAAGTTCTTCAAAGGTCGCTTGGCTCATCACAGACTGGCTCGCCCCTGAGTCGCTCTCCACAGTAACTGGAACCCCGTCGACGTCTACTTTCATCGCCCACGGAGAATCTTCGGTGGAGCAGGTATGAGTTCCATACTCTTCTTCCAGGGGTTGAGCAACTTCACCTTCCTCTGTGTCGGAGCCCCGGTGATCAGCCAACTCATCAGAGACGTGGTGAGTAAAGCTTTCTCTGCGCATCTTTTGAAGGTGCCTGTTTTCTTTGCAGCTTTTGCATGTATAGTCTTTATAGCGGCACTGGTGGTGGGCCTTGTGGTTTCCTCCACAGCGCCAGCACGGGGCCATCCGGTTTGCTCCATGTGGCGGACTCAGGGTTGTGGGACTTGGGGCAGCATTTCTGCCTTTAGAAGTATCCATGCAGTGCACTGCGCTCACCGGTTTAGAGTCCTGGGTCAGTATTCGCCTGGAGTCGTAGGCCTGGCTCACTTGAATTGCTTTCTGCAGGGTGACCGTGATGTCAGCCAAGAGCAATTTGTGCAGGAGGCCTTCATGGCCGATTCCGATGACAAATATATCCCTTAGTGCTTCATTAAGGTGGTCGCCAAAATCACACGATGCAGCTAGTCTTCTTAAGAGTGCAGCATACTTGGCAATTTCTTGGCCCTCAGGTCGCCGGTAAGTGTAGAACCAGTGCCTGGCTGTGAGGATGCTTTCTTTCGGTTTTAGCTGTTCCTGTATGATTGTTACATGTTGCTCATAGCTCTTGGTGGTTGTCTTCTCCGGGGCTAGTAAGTTCCTGACGAGACCGTAGATGGTGGGCCCACAACTGCTAAGCAGGTTGGCCCTGTGTTTGTTCGGTAGTGAAGCCAGTGTGTCCCCGTCCAGGTCATTGGCTATAAAGAAGTGTTCCAATCTTTCCACAAAAGCATCCCAATCTTCCCCTGTGTAAATTGCTGAAAGTTGCTAAGGTTAGACATGTTGAGCGTGTAGTTCATGACCTCGTATTCCCGTCGCCAGTTGTAGCGTATGTAGGCACCTTTAGTAATGACTCCACGAGGCAGGGTATGATACTTAAACTGTGTAGACCTGTAGTCCTTTATTTGCAGCTCCTGAGTGAGGACAACAAGCTGTGTATTCCTTTTTATACTGGGTTACCCGCAATGTGCAGGTAACCCTTAGGTTTCCAGTAGCAGAACCCTCTGGTGTACAGGCAAGGTGTGTACAGTGTAAGGGTACATTCAGTGTTGCATAACAGTGTTACAGACATCACTCAGTAAACAGGCATACATACACAACAGGACTGAAGGTCGATAAATCCCCAGGGCTTGATAGTCTGCATCCCAGAGTATTTAAGGAAGTTGCCCTAGAAATAGTAGATGCGTTGGTGGCCATTTTCCAAAATTCCATGGACTCTGGATCAGTTCCTATGGATTGGAGGGTAGCTAATTTAACCCCACTTTTTAAAAAAGGAGGGAGAGAGAAAACAGGGAATTATAGACTGGTTTGCCTGACATTGGTGGTGGGGAAAATGCTGGAATCAATTATTAAAGATGAAATAGCAGCGCATTTGGAAAGCAGTGACAGAATCGATCCAAGTCAGCATGGATTTATGAAAGGGAAATCATGCTTAACAAATCTTCTCGAGTTTTTTGAGGATGTAACTAGTAGTGGATAAGGGAGAACCAGTGGATTTGGACTTTCAAATGTGATAAATGTGAGGTTATCCACTTTGGTGGCAAAAACAGGAAGGCAGATTATTATCTGAATGATATCAGATTAATAAAAGGGGAGGTGCAACGAGACCTGGACGTCATGGTACATCAGTCACTGAAGGCTTTTGACAAGGTCCCACACAAGGGATTAGTGTGCAAAATTAAGGCACATGGTATTAGGGGTAATGTATTGGCGTGGATAGAGAACTGGTTGGCAGACAGGAAGCAAAGAGTGCGAATAAACGGGTCCTTTTCAGAATGGCAGGCAGTTACTAGTGGGGTGCCGCAAGGTTCAGTGCTGGGATCCCAGCTATTTACCATATTATTAATGATTTAGACTAAGGAATTGAATATCACCAAGTTTGCAGATGACACTAAGTTGAGTGGCAGTGTGAGCTGTGAAGAGGATGTTAAGAGACTGCAGGTCTGACTTGGACAGGTTAGGTGAATGGGCAAATGCATGGCATATGCAGTATAATGTGGATAAATGTGAGGTTATCCACTTTGGTGGCAAAAACAGGAAGGCAGATTATTATTTGAATGGTATCAGATTAATAAAAGGGGAGGTGCAACGAGACCTGGACATCATGGTACATCAGTCACTGAAGGTAGGCATGCAGGTACAGCAGGCAGTAAAGAAAGCAAATGGCATGCTGGTCTGCATAGCGAGAGGATTTGAGTAGAGGAGCAGGGAGGTCTTACTGCAGTTGTACAGGGCCTTGGTGAGACCTCACCTTGAGTATTGTGTACAGTTTTGGTTTCCTAATCTAAGGAAGGACATGCTTACTATTGAGGGAGTGCAGCGAAGGTTCACCAGACTAATTCCCGGGATAGCAGGACTGACATATGAAGAAAGACTGGATCGGCTAGACTTATATTCACTGGAATTTAGAAGAATGAGAGGGAATCTCATAGAAACATATAAAATTATGACGAGACTTGACAAGTTAGATGCAGGAAGAATGTTCCCGATGTTGGGGAAGTCCAGAATCAGGGGTCACAATCTAAGGATAAGGGATAAGCCATTTAGGACCGAGATGAGGAAAAACCTTTTCACCCAGAGAGTGGTGAACTTGTGGAATTCTCTAGAAAGTTGTTGAGTCCAGTTCGTTGGATATATTCAAGAGGGAGTTAGATGTGGCCCTTACGGCTAAGGGGATAAGGGGATAGGGAGAGATGGTGAAAGTGGGGTACTGAAGTTGCATGATCAGCCATGATCATATTGAATGGCGGTGCAGGCTCGAAGGGCTGAATGGCCTGCTCCTGCACCTATTTTCTATGTTTCTATGTTTAGCAAAGCTTTTGATAAGGTCCCACGTGGTAGACTGGTCAAGAAGTTTAAAGCCCATGGGATCCAGGGCAAAGTGGCAAGTTGGATCCAAAATTGGCTTGGAGCTAGGAAACAAAGTGTAATGGTTGATGGGTGTTTTTGTGACTGGAAGAATGTTTCCAGTGGGGTTCCGCAGGGCTCAGTACCGGATCCCTTGCTTTTTGTGATATATATCAACAATTTAGATTTGAACATAGGGAGTATGATTAAGAAGTTTGCAGATGACTCTAAAATTGGTTATGTGGTTGATAATGAAGTTGAAAGTCATGGGCTGCAGGAGGCTATCAATCTACTGGTCGGGTGGGCAGAGCAATGACAAATGGAATTTAATTCAGAGAAGTGTGAGGTGATGTACTTTGGGAGGGCTAATAAGGAAAGGGTATACACATTAAGTGGTAGACCACTAAATAATGTAGATGAACAAAGGAGTGCTTGACCACAGATCCCTGAAAGTAGAAGGCCAGGTGGATAAGGTGGTTAAGAAGGCATACGGAATGCTTGCCTATATTGGCTGAGGCATAAATATAAGAGCAGGGAGGTTAAATTTAAATTGTATAATACTTTGGTTAGGCAGTTCTGGTCGCCATATTATAGGAAGGATGTGATTGCACTAGAGAGGGTGCAGAGGAGATTTATTAGAATGCTGCCTGGAATGGAGAATCTTAGTTATGAGGATAGATTGGATAGGCTGGGGTTGTCCTCCCTTGGAACAGAGGAGGTTGTGAGGAGATCTCATTGAGGTGTACAAAATATTGAGGGACCTGGACATAGTGGATAGTAAGGGCCAATTTCCATTGGTGGAGGGGTCTGTTACGAGGGGGCATAGTTTTAAGGTGGGTGGTGGAAGGTTGAGAGGGGATTTGAGAGGGGTCTTCTTTATGCAGAGGGTTGTGGGGATCTGGAACTCCTGCCTGGAAGAGTGGTGGATACAGAAACCCTCACCACTTTTAAGAGATGGTTGGATGGGCACTTAAAGTGCCGTAACCTGCAGGGTTACAGACCTAGAGCTGTTAATTGGGAATAGACTGGATAACCTTTTGTTGGCCAGCGCAGTATTAATGGTAAGTACTGCAAGGAATTGAATACAGCTCCTGGACTAGTTTCGATCGCCTGGATGGGTTGGAGAGCAATTTTCCAAGATTTCTTTCTCCGGAAATTGGCCTGGGTTTTTATCGGGTTTTTGCCTCTCCCAGGAGATCACATGGCTACAGTTGGGGTGGAGTGTAGAATGTTTCAGTATAAGGGGTGTCGTAGTGGTGTCGGGCGGACTGGTTGGGCTGGGTGCTCTTTGCCTTTCCGTCATTGTTCATAGGTATATAGGTAACCTTTAGGGTTGCTGACAAAGGGAGGCTTCTTCTGTGCTGTAAATTTCTATGTTTCTATGTTTCCATTACATAAAACACCCAAGTGCCTATCCTTGTATGTTGTTAGTTGGTATGATTGCACTAGGATGAGGGTGAGTGTGAGGGGTGGCTAGTGAGATGGGGATGTGATAATGTAGGTAGAGAGGGATAGGTGGAGATGCAAGGTAAGTTGATGTGAGTAAAGATATGTAGGAGTAGGGTAGGGAAGGCAAAGTGATGGGGATGTGATGAGTGGCACAGCAGGATGAGGTTGAGTGTGGCTTTGTATTGACATTTGGTGATCTACTGAGATATTTGAAAGGTTTGTGGCACTGCACCCAGGTCCTCCTGACCACAAGCCTGCTTGTACCCTCCTTTGCAATGTGCAACAAGCTGTGTGTTAGTGTTCTGGGGAGGTTTTCTCCACCCATGGGAAGGGAAGAGGACTTCCCTACGTGCTGTAACTTCCTCCATAAGCATATGGAGGAAGTTAAGGGAGAGCCTGGGTGCAGCCGTACACCTTTATGCACTGCTTGTCAGTGTTCGCAGCACCTCAATGCTGTAGAACACTGACAGCACAAATGTCAAAACAAAGTTGATCATGGTCACCTTAAGGAAACTGGCTGATGATGTGTCATCAAATGACTTCACCAGACCCGCTTCCTCCAATTGGCCAGGAAATGCAGTGGGCGGGCTTAACAAGCCCAATCATGGAAAAATAATTTCAGAGGTCAGGATGGAGACAGCAGCAGGGTTGGGACTCGTCACTGATGTCACCCGCCGGGCACTCCCCGAGGTTCATAAAATCCAGCCAGTGGTTCTGGGAGGGAGGGGAAGGCTTGAGAGCAGAAGTGCGGGAAATAGACCGGACACGGTCGAGGGCCCTGTCAACCATAGTGGAGGGGATTTCTCGGTTGTGGTAAAAGGAAGTCATATCAGGAACACTGGTATGGCAGGTAGCATCATCAGAGATGGTGTAATTGGGAAAATGGAATAGCGTGCTTACAGAAAGTGGGGTGGAGGAAGTGTAGTCAAGATTGTCATTGGGCTTATTGTGGATATTGGTCAATAAACTAGCTCCAGAAATGCAGACAGAGAAATCGAGAAAGGGAAGGGAAGAGTTGGAGATGGACCATGTGAAGGCTAGGGAGGTTGGAAAATGGAAGCAAAGGTAATGGGCCTGGAATTTGCAGTGGATAGTAACAGCGAACGAACAGTGCTCGCCGTTATTACCTCTTTAAGCTGAGCGCAACCTCAAGATGTAGATCATGCACATCCTACCATGGAAATCCTGAAGTTACGGTCAGTTATTCACTGCTCTGACACTGGCTGCACTGTGAGACAGCTTTGAGATAGAGTGAGTCCATGCTGGTAAAGAGAGATTGCCAGATTGTAATATTCTGAGTACAAAAAAAAAATCAGCATCACAAATACTTTTGATTCCTGAATGCATTGAAAAGGTTTAGTAAATGCAAACTGATATTAAAGAACAGACCAGAGATGAGAGCGACTGGGTAACACAGTGTGTTTTGTCTGTTGTATTTGCACTGCCAGTTTCATAAAGAAATCCTAAAGGGGCACTGGTTTAGTCTAGGAGATCCTATTCCTAACTGCCCTGGTTAAGTTAGGAAAGCAAGGAAGGCTGTACTGTGAAGTTATCCTCCTTGAATCGGTGTTGTGGCTATAGACTCATTTTTTCCTCAATCTGTTTTAGCTACATTTGTGAAATTTTTATCCACCACAGATCAACAAATAGTCCATGAAATATTATTCTCATATGAATATGTTTCCAGTTCCTATCTATTCAATCAATAAGCGTCTCTGTCATTTCATTATTGTCACTTTCCCTTCTAAAATGTGAGAAATCGACCAAATGTCTGTGAGCAGTCGTGTCACCCGGAAGTTTAAGATTTAAGAAATTGAAATAATTAAATATATTTTAAAAAATAGAAGTTATTTTCAACTGTTGAAAAATGTATTTGTTAGTATATTTAATTTCGGATGTAATCATTTATTTATTTAGTTTTGTCAAATATGGGAACACAAATCAGTGTATTTTGCACTGTAATTAATTGTTGAACATTTCAGGATGTTATTCATAGGTGGTCCCTCGAAATGAGGATTACTTGCTTCCACGCCAAAAAGGGATGAGTTCACAGGTGTTTCAATGATATTCCAGGTCCCGAACTACATCTTGAAGGATGGAAGATGCCTGTGCGTGGATTTTTTTTTACATTGTGGTGGCCGTTGCCACCCCAGCCACCACACGGGCTTGGTCCAGTGGCAAAGATTAACCAAGACGACTGGAGACCAGCTCCTGCTGCACGGACCTCTTCTGGGTCCTGAACTCTCGCTTCTCCTGGGCTCCCTCTACGAACTCTTGCCGCTCCTTCGTCCCGACTCGCCACTCCTGTTGTATCTGCCCGCACTGCAGTCAGCCGTTGCCCTCCTTATCGACGAGTTCTTATTGCATTTTTTTTCCACAGAGAACTATTTTTGGAGCAAGGTTTTCGGGCTGAAAGGATTACTGAAGCAAGCTGAAGTCCGCACCTCTGAAAGGACTGCTACCCCACTGCTGCTGAAAGGGCCACAAAGGACCTCTCCTCCTGCACCCTCCCCCCCCACTGGACCCCTGGCTGGATCTGTTGTCACTGCTCCGCCCCCCCCCCAGCCACCGCTACCCCCACCTCTCCCCACCGCCTTGGGCTGGACCTGCTTCAATTCCGGGCCGAATGGCCCTCCTGCTCCCGAACTTTCACTCGCAGGGAGAACTGGGGGTGGGGAGTAGTCCTTATGGCCCGGGATGCAGCAGTTCCAGCCGGTGGGAAGCAGTCCTTTTGGCCCAGGATTGCAGTGGGGGGAGGATGTTATTATTCACCATAGTACACCTGCAGCCATAATTTTTAGCCAATCCAGCAAACAGCAGCTAAGTCCTAAGTATAATATTTATACAACAAGTAGAGTCAATCACCTAGCACAGGAATGAGGGACTTCAGTTATGTGGATAGACTGGAGAAGCTGGGGTTGTTCTCCTAAAAGCAGGGAATGTTGAGCGGCGATTTGACAGAGGTATTCAAAATCATGAGGGGTCGAGACAGAGAAAAACTGTTCCCATTGGCGGAAGGTTCGAGAACCAGAAGACACAAGATTCAAGATGATTGGCAAAAGAACCAAAGGCAACATGAGGAAAATCTTTTTCGCGCAGCGAATGGTTAGGATCTGGATTGTCACTGCCTGAAAGGGTGGTGGAGGCAGACTGAATCGTGGCTTTCAAAAGGGAATTGGTTAAGTACCTGAAGGTAATAAATTTGCATGGCTATGGGGAAAGGGGGGGGGGAGTGGGATTAGCCGAAGTGCTCTTGCAGAGAGACGGTACGGGCTCAACGGGCGAATGGCCTCCTTCTGTGCTGTAACCATTCTATGATTCTATGATTCATTAAAGTCCACTTTTACATGGAATGTTGGGGATATCTATGACATGATGGCATTAGTCTCTCTAGTTGATTTGCACACTTAACCTTGACATTTTTAAGGAATTTAAAGATGGACTATTTCATTTCTAGCATAATTCCTTGCAAGTTTGAGTCCTTTTGGAGCAGGATGTAGTCTGACAATTGATGGGAACTTTGCCTGAATGAGGCATTCTACATTGAGGAGGAATGAGTATTAATGATCATCCTGGGAAATAGTTAGGTCATTATTATTTTAAATGTGTATATCCAAATGTTTCTGGTTATGAAATGTGATCTTCTTGCTGAATATTCACAGATTGGAGCTGAGGCATCAGTTTATCTCTAGCTGTCTTCCTCTGTGCTAGGAGGGCCAGGAAAGCCAGATTGAACTCATCTATTGCCAGTTCTGACGAAGGGTCATTGACCTGAAACTTTAACTCCGTTTCCCTCTCCACAGATGCTGCCTGACCCGTTGAGATTTCCAGAATTTTCTGTTTTTATTTCAGATTGCAGCATCTGCAATATTTTGCTTTTGTTGAACTCGTCTATATTTTCTTCTTTGAGTCAGGAGGTGATATTATGACCATGATCTAATTTTTTCTTCAATCTGTTTTACCCACATTTGGGTAGCAGGTTCAAACTACATATGGCAAAATTCTCAGCTCCAACTGTCTCACTTTCTTGCTTCTCTCCCTACCCCCATCCACTGCAACATGTTCCATCTCCTTCTCTTCTAACCCCTCAATAGTGGAGCTCCCTCTCTTGCACTCACCCAGAACTGTATCTGTCTCTTTCATCTGCAGAATAGATCTCCCTCCCTCTCTCTTGTCCTCCAATGCTCAACAGGGTCGGTCTCTCCCTCTACCTTTCTCTTTTGCTTCATTATTTCCCCTGTGGAAGGTGGAGCCAGAGTCCGACAGACTTTGGCTGAGAGATTAAGTCTGGAATGGAGTTTTGTACTTGGAATGGTAAAATGGTGAAGAGTGGAACATGGCATGACAAAGCAATGGACAGAGGTAGAAGCTGGAAACAAGACTGCCTTTGTAAGGTCTTGGCCAGAAATGACAAAGGCTTGGGGTTTCAGGGAGCTTGGCTGGGCTCAAGGATAGAAGCTCAGCCAATCGATTGAGTGCAGATTTAATGGGCTGGAAGTGGAAACAAAAAGGTCAGGGTAGGCCTGGGCAGCAGTGGGGCACTTGAGGTAGCTGGGGCAGGAGGCCCAGCTCAGCACATACTAGGTATTGAACCTGGAGCCTTCAATTGCAAAGTTGCATAATAACTCAATGAGTAATTCAATTATGCAGTTTACTAAGCACTCCTAGACGACATGTATAAAATAAAAACATGAAACGATCATAGCTAGTTAAAAATGTATTCAAATGAGTTGTATACAGCAACAAGCATTTTCCAAGCAAACCTTAAACTTAGCCAAAATATGAGAACACAAGAAAGTATGGAACACAAAAAAGCCAGTCAGCCAATACCTACACAGACCTTGTATACAATCTTCCCTTGTATACAATCTGCCCTATTGTGGACTCTACCCCACTTGGATAAATCTTCATGGAAACATTTTGCACAAATACTGCCTAACCCCACAGTTTCACGTGCATGCTCCAGTACTTCCATCTATTTTCACATCTCCACTGTACAACCCTGACTGACTGCCACTACAGATAATAATCCTTTCCCAAACCCAGCAACAGAGGAACTATTGTGTCCCATATAATGTCATCTCAGTTTCTACTTATAGGCTCAAATCTTGTTCTCCACTGGTTCCCCCAGCCCGCAAAACTTTCTGCTTCGAACAGTTACAGCAGTTCAAAAAGTAATTTGTGGTGTCAAGTGCTTTGAGATATTTCAAAGTAGCAGGAGCCATACATATAAATTCCAGTTTTTTAAAATTCATCCCTGGGATGTGGGCGTCACTGCCAAGGCCAGCATATATTGCCCATCCCTACTTTCCCTTGAGAAGATGGTGGTGAGCCGCCACCTTGAATCGCTGCAGTATATGTAGTGAAGGAACTCCCACAATGCTGTTTGGGAGGGAGTTCCAGGATTTTGACCCAGGCCTGGACTAATAATCCAGAGAGCGTAAATTCAAATCCCACCATGGCAGTTAGAGAATTTGAATTCAGTTAAAAAATTTGGACATAAAAAGCTAGTATCAGTAAAAGTGACCATGCAGCTGAGAGATTGTCATAAAACCTCAATTGGTTCACTCATGTCCCTTATGGTAGAAAACCTGCCGTTCTTACCCAGTCTGGCTTTTGTGACTCCAGTCCCACACTAACGTGATTGACTCTTAACTGCCCTCTGAAGTGGGTTAGCAAGCCATTCAGTTGTGTCAAATCATTACAGCGGTTCAAGAAGAAAGCACACCATGACCTTCTCAGGGCAACTAAGGAAGGGCCATAAAAGCTGACCTTGTCAGCGATATTCACATACCGAGAATGTAGATAATGAGCATAGCAGTCCTTCTATATTCAGATTGCGTTAAGTATTTCTGTTTGTTCAGGCTAATCATGCAGCTGGAAAGCACCAAAAGAGAAGTAGGGGGTTTGACAATATGGACTTTAAAAGTCCATAGATTGTAGGCGGGGGGGATGCGATGGTGTCGGATAACACAGGAAAAGCACATGGGAAGATGTTTAAAACTCACACTGTCTACCTGACCTGAGGTCAATAAAGATAAACTGAGGGGCCAGGCACAAGAGTTTATGGGCCACTTAGATCCAAAAGATTACTGGAATTTTGGCCTTTATCGCAAAGGGGGTTGGAAGGCAAAGGGGAGGAAATAATCCTTCAGTTGTACAGAGCCTTAGTCAAACCCCGTCTGGAGTACTGTGCTCAGTTCTGGACACCACACCTCAGGATTTTGCAGTGGTAATGATGGTAAAACTGTCAGCAATCACCGTCATTACCCTTCTGAAACTGACAGCAAGTTCTGGAGATATCACATGTGCACATAACCACGGAAATCCAGAAGTTGTTGTCAATGATTCTACGCTTCTCCATAGGGTGCTCTGTTGAACTCCCCGGAGCTGACACTCTTTGAGAAATCACTGAACTGATGCAAACTTAAGCTTTTACACTGTAAATTTCTTCGTAAAACCCCCCGAAAAGTTAAGCCTTGTTGAATGAGGCTATTGTTTTTTTAATGGCGTACTGATTCATAATTACTGCTGAACAACCATTCTGACCCTGAAAAACAAATATATTTGTGGAATGTCAATTTTTTCCATTAATATGGTAAGAATTATTATTTTTTAATACAGTTTTTTTTAAGTTAGTTTGTGATATTTAAGCTTTTACCTTAATTCTATGGTTTGTCCCAATTTTTATTTCGCTCAGTAAAATTTATAAAAAGTAAATTATAATGTGCATTTTACTTCCTGGTTTGCTGTCTATGAGAATTCTTCAATGTAATTGGCTGTTTAGCCTGCTTAATGAGATCACTCTTACTGGACGCTGGTAATTCGCTTGAATTGGCAGCAGATTCTAACTTTGGAAGAAGTGAAATTAACGCCACAGAGATCACTAGAGTTCTGTCACTTCGTGGCTGACCACAAATTCCGGGCCAGTGGTTTTGGAGTGGGAATAGCACGGATTCACCAGAATGAAATTGGAGCTCAGAGAGTTAAATTATGAGGACAGGTTGCATAGACGTGGCTTGTATTCCCTTGAGTTTAGAAGATTGGGGGGGTTGAAAAAGGGATTGAGTGTGATTACTAACTGTTCCTTCTAACATAGTGTAGATCATTGGTGAAAGCACTTTTGGAATATTAGAGTAAATTTGGCTGCGCTGTGCTGCCAGAAGAGCCTCGCAAATGTAATCATTACATATTAATAAATGCAGTCAGTACACACAGCCAGCACATACGTGAAAATCAGGAGCAAACACCTTCAAACTCTCCATCCATTGATTTTACTATGACTATATTTAAGAGGCTCCACGGCAGCATAGTGGCCCCCAATTTAATCTAATATTCCAAATGTGCTCTCACCAATGATCTATATTATGTTAGAATGGCCTCAAAATACATCATAATATTGACTAATTTATTGATAAAAGTTCCAGATTGATTGAGAATTTTCAATGAATAGTTAGTAATCACACCCAGATCCTTTTTGTTTTCCACCTTTGTTAAAGGGAACCTTTTGTCAAGTACACATGTATAATATATTAAAAATCTTACATCTGCATGCAGTTCTTGTCTACAAAAGATTTCTTTTCATGCTGTTACATTTCTGTATGGCTTTTAAATTAAAACTAAATTAAATCTGCATGCCGTAATCCAATTAACAGCACGGACTAGACCTCTGCAAACCTCCACTGGTCACTGTCTTTCAGACAGAGCTTTTCTCATTTTTCACTACCTGCTACTTTCTGTTTCTAACTCAGTTTTCAATGCAGCTAGCAAACTCTCCATGAGCCGTAATTTAAAATTAAATTAAAATGAATGCTTTCTGAAATACAACAAAGTTATTTCTACTGGATAGCCCATAGTTATATCTTCCAAGAAGTCCAACAGAATAGTGAGGTCTGATCTATTGCTTTTAGGTCTGTGCTTCTTAGAGAATTTGTGCTCTTTGTGTGAGCATCAATATCATTTTAATGACTTCAGGTTTTTAATGCAGATGTTAGGCAAACAATAATTTCCAGGCTCGTGCCCTGCTACTTTTCTTCGGCTGTTTGGATAACATTTGCTCTCCTCCAGTCCTCAAGAATAGACATAGTCCACATAGAATTCCAAACAATATTTACTGGAACCTTGTCTGTATCTTCCTTTATTCTCCTTGAGGACTGTAAAGTGCATGTCTTGATTCCCGGGATGGTGGGACTGACATATGAGGAGAGACTGGATCAACTGGGCCTTTATACACTGGAGTTTAGAAGGATGAGAGGGGATCACATAGAAACTTATAAGATTCTGACGGGACTGTACAGGTTAGATGAGGGAAGAATGTTCCCCACCATCTGGATGATGGGGAAGTCCAGAATCAGGGGACACAGTCTTTGGATAAAGGGTAGGCCATTTAGGACTGAGATGAGGAGAAACTTCTTCACTCAGAGAGTTGTTAACCTGTGGAATTCCCTACCACAGAGAGTTGTTGATGCCAGTTCATTGGATCTATTCAAGAGGGAGTTAGATATGGCCCTTACAGCTAAAGGGATCAAGGGGTATGGAGAGAAAGCAGGAAAGAGGTACTGAGGTGAATGATCAGCCATGATCTTATTGAATGGTGGTGCAGGCTCGAGGAGCCGAATGGCCTACTCCTGCACCTATTTTCCATGCTTCTATGTTTCTATGTTATTGTGTTCCTAACACAGATGAGACTGCACACAAGGAGGTTAAAGTAACAGTGAGCTCAGTCTTTATTAAGACACTCCAGAGTGAGGAACAGGCCTTCGGGGCCAGCTTATATACAGTGCTCCCAAGGGATGCTGGGATCCCTTGGGAGTTCAGGGGATGCGCTCCCTGGTAGCGGAACATGGGAGTGCATGCTTTACAGATACACAACATCACTCCCTCCACAAAGTCAAAGTGAAAACTATTTACAAGGTGAGGCGGTCGGGAGCCTTTCTTTCCCTGGTGGACCGCCTCGGTACAAATGTCTGTTCTGGTGTGTTGGCTGTGCCCTCACTGGGCTGGCGTGTTGTTGGCCCTTGTCATATCTCTTAATTTCCAATGAAATACGAACTCCGATGGTAGTTTTAACTTTTTAATCTTGGCAGAGAGTAACAAGCTGCTGGCTGATTGCCAGTTTCTTGGTCTTACTGAAACCACATGGTCAAAATGGCTGTATTTATACCTGGATCAATTTACAGAAAAGAACTCGCCTTCTTTGACCTAATTGGCTCAATTGAAAGTCTTTTAACGTTTTAATTGGCTCGCTACCCAAGGTCCGAAAATGTCAAGTTGATTGATGACTGAATGCAATGTGGCCTGTGTTTTTTCACAGCTTGTCTAAATGCAGCCTGTTTGAATTCTCTATCAATCCCCCCTTTGATTCTTTCACAAACTGAATCATAGAACATCAGGTATCACTGGTTAAACATTCTCCAAAATAATTTCATACATGTTAATAGAGTTTCCTTCTAAAATTTGTTGATGTGTTTCGGCTCATGTCCGGACTAGTAGCTTCCACACAAATTTACACCAATCCGAGTTCCATCGTGGCCACAATGGAAGTCTGGTTTTAGGAGGTTAATTAACCTTATTCCAATTTAATCCAAATCAATATCTTAATTCAACCAGTAAACAACCTTCCCTTAAGCATAACATACCCCTGTGCCACGTACAGATGGTCTGCTGGGACCTGCAAGGTGTCTCACCTGCGGGACAGCAGCTACAGCCGCCTGGTCGCAACAACATTTAATCAACATAAACAATATAAAAGTAAAAGGTATTTACATGTAATTCCCTTGCTACCCTACTATTTCCCTTTGGTGCAGAGGGTCGGCTAGTAAGAAGTAGGCCTATGCCTAGAATACCTACAATCAATACTACAGTAAATTTATACATTTTCGCGAAAAGTAATTGTCCTTATTAGATTTCAGCTTCAGTTACGGGTGCTCGTTTAACGTGTGAAGCGTGAATCCAAGCTTTCTTTCCTTGGACTTTAACAGCTGCCTGGGTGGTCAATAACACTTGATAAGGTCCCTCCCACTTGGCACCCAAAGGTTCTTTATGCAACTTTTTCACATACACCCAGACTTCCGGGATGATGCCATGTCCTCCTTCGGGTGGATTACCCCAAGCTGCCGATACCTGTCGGGAAACAGAACTAATAGCATTGGTTAAGTTCTGACAGTATGATAACAAAGTGTCACTCATTAAGTGAACATCAGCTTTCCGTAAATCGATAGTTCCTGGCAACGACATGGGTCTTCCTGTTATAATTTCAAATGGGCTTAGACCTGTAGTTCTGTTCGGGGTTGCCCTAATGCTACATAGCACTATTGGTAGTGCTTGGGCCATGGTGTTCCTTCTTGGTGATATTTGGCAAGCCGTTGTTTCAGAGTTCGATTCATTCGCTCTACTTGTCCTGATGATTGTGGATGATAAGGACAGTGTAAATCCCACGTAATGTTCAGATTAGGAAAAGGGGAGGTGCAACGAGACCTGGGTGTCATGGTACATCAGTCATTGAAGGTTGGCATGCAGGTACAGCAGGCGGTTAAGAAAGCAAATGGCATGTTGGCCTTCATAGCGAGGGGATTTGAGTACAGGGGCAGGGAGGTGTTGCTACAGTTGTACAGGGCCTTGGTGAGGCCACACCTGGAGTATTGTGTACAGTTTTGGTCTCCTAACTTGAGGAAGGACATTTTTGCTATTGAGGGAGTGCAGCAAAGATTCACCAGACTAATTCCCGGGATGGTGGGACTGACCTATCAAGAAAGACTGGATCAACTGGGCTTGTATCCACTGGAGTTCAGAAGAATGAGAGGGGACCTCATAGAAACGTTTAAAATTCTGACGGGTTTAGACAGGTTAGATGCAGGAAGAATGTTCCCAATGTTGGGGAAGTCCAGAACCAGGGGTCACAGTCTAAGGATAAGGGGTAAGCCATTTAGGACCGAGATGAGGAGAAACTTCTTCACCCAGAGAGTGGTGAACCTGTGGAATTCTCTGCCACAGAAAGTAGTTGAGGCCAATTCACTAAATATATTCAAAAGGGAGTTAGATGAAGTCCTTACTATTCAGGGGATCAAGGGGTATGGCGAGAAAGCAGGAAGGGGGTACTGAAGTTGCATGTTCAGCCATGAACTCATTGAATGGCGGTGCAGGCTAGAAGGGCTGAATGGCCTACTCCTGCACCTATTTTCTATGTCTATGTCTATGTCTAACCTACAGACTTCTTGGCAGACAGCACCTGTGAAGTGTGTTCCCTGATCTGAGTCAATGCTACTCGGGACTCCCCATCAGGGAATATAATCCTTACACAAGACCTTTGCAGTGTGATTGGCTGTGGCTCTTTTAGTTGGGACAGCTTCTACCCATCTAGAGAATCTGTTGACCATGACAAGAATGTTAGTGTATCCTTGGCATGAAGGAAGAGATATATAATCAACCTGCAGATGCTGGAATGGTCCGACAGGGGCAGGGGGCCTCAGTTGGGGCATTACCGTGATGGGTCCAGAATTATTTTTCTGGCAGACCACACAGCGGTCTGTTACCAGCTGGGCATGTTTTTTAAATCCCCGACCCCATCAGCTTTTCTGGAACCGTGCCGTCATCTGTTGTGAGGCCAAGTGTCCCCACGAGTGGATCTGTTGGGCTAAAAAAGGCATCAGCGCTTGTGGCGCGACTGGCTTGTCGGTAACTCTTTGTCTCCAGACACCATCTTCGCATAGCTTAATTCCTGCCTCAATCCATGTCCATTTTTCCTCTCGGGAGCACTCGCCGTGCATTGTTTGAAGGTCTCGTGTCAGAGTCCTGAGTGCTTTCAATCTGCACATCTGTGTTGGTTCTTCTGGAGGAATGCCCTGTGAGGCGGCATCTTTAGCTGCCTGGTCGGCTAGGGCATTTCCCTGTGCTTCTGTGGTATTTTCCTTAGTATGGGCCTTACACTTCAGGATGGACACTTCCTGAAGTAATTGTATGGCCTCCAGTAAGTCTCGGACTTCTTTTCCATTTCGGATAGGTGTTCCAGCAGCAGTGAGGAATCCTCTTTTCTGCCATAACATACCAAAGTCGTGAGCGACTCCAAAAGCATAATGCGAATCTATGTAGACATTAGCTGTCTGTCCTTCTGCTATTCGACATGCTTCTGACAGGGCCCGTAACTCGGCCTATTGTGCTGACGTTCCTGAGGGTAAACAGCCTTTTGCCACTACCTCATATAAGGTTGTAACTGCCCATCCTGCTTTTCTGGTACCATTGTCAACAAAGGAGGAACCATCTGTAAACAGGATGAGGTCTGGGTTGTGCAGAGGCTTCTCTGCTGCTAAGGCTGCTTCTTCTGTTTCTTTTAAAATCTCCACGCAGTCATGCTCTTCACATTCTCCCCCCTCTTGCTCCCTCGATTCTGACATCGGGAGCATAGTTGCGGGATTAACCGGGCTGGCCCGGACGATATGCAGATTAGGAGCTTCCAAAACTGCGGTCCAGTGGGTCCATCTTGCTGCTGTCACCTGAGACATTCTATTCATAGACAGCAAAGTGTGTACGGTGTGGGGACACTTGACAATCAGCTTTTGGTCGAGGAGTAGAACCGCAGTGATCATTACCGCTCGACATGTAGCTTCCATGGCCCTTAGGCAACTTCCCCATCCGAGGGCTACCGCATCCAGTGTTGCCGAATAATAGCCAATAGGTCTTTGCCGATCCCCATGTTCTTGTGTCAGTATGGCTGTCATATACCCTTCTTTCTCATGAACAAACAGGGTAAATGGCTTCCCACTGTTGGGGATTCCCAGAGCCGGTGCCGAACACAAAGCCTTTTTCAAACTCAGGAAGGCCTCTTGCTGTTCTTTAGTGAGGGTGATGGTTTCTTTAGAGGCACGTTTCCCCTTTAAAATATCATTCAATGGCTGAGCAAGCTGTGTGAAGGAGTCAATCCAATTTCTGTTAAAGTTACACAATCCCAAAAAAGACCTTAGTTCCTGAATAGTGGTGGGTTTTTTAGCAGCCCGAATGGCTGCAGTTCTATCCTGGGTAAGTTCTCTCTTTCTTTGTGAAATCTTTTGTCCCAGGTATACAACCTCTTCTTGGGATATTTGTGCTTTGTCGATGCTGGCTTTATGTCCTTTCAGCCGAAGGTGATCCAGCAAAGCTCGTAAATCTTGTTCATGCTGTTCTTCCGTGTTTGAAGCTAGCAGGATATCGTCTACATATTGGATGACTGTGGATGACAGGGGAGGTAATTCTCGCAAATGGCTTTGTAAAGCCATGTGGAATACCATAGGGCTGTTGTGGAAACCCTGCGGTAACCGGGTCCAAGTATTCTGTTGTCCTTGGACAGTGAAAGCAAACCACTGTCGAACCTCCGGTGCCAGAGGCACCGACCAAAATCCGTTGGCCATATCTATAACCGAGAAATATTTATGTTCCGGTTTGAGGGCATTAAAAATGGTGGAGGGATCTGCGACCAAAGGAGCTTTTTGATCAATACACTGGTTAGCTTTCCTATAATCGACAGTCAAACACCAAGTCTCATTAGATTTCTGTACCGGCCACATGGGGCTATTGGAGGAGCTATGCGTTTTAATAAGCACCCCTTGTTTCTCCAATTGCTGAATAACTGGTAAGATTCCCATGATGGCAGTTGGACTGATGGGATACTGTTTAGTGCATGGAGGCTTGGTCCCTGTAAATGACGCAGGCTCCATCTGGAGTAGGCCACAATCGTTCTTATCTTTAGCCCATATCGGGTGTTCCTTCAATTCTTCTTTCTTCAAAGTTCTAATTGACCATGTCACCCGACCATCCTCCAAACGCAACGATGAATCTATTTGGATTAGAACGTCCATTCCCAAAAGGGGTTGATCTATTGGGCCTATCCAGACCGGCGTGGTTAGTTCATGTGGACCCAGCCCTATAAGTACCGGTGTTGTCCTTTTAATTTCCATTTTATGGCCCCCAATTCCATAGGCTGTACGTGCCCTACCATCCAACGGCAAAAAGTCTCCATATTGTAGGGGTAAGCATGTTAATTCTGCCCCTGTGTCTAAAAGACAGTCCACATCCTTATCGCCCACCCTCACAGTTATATATAGCCCATCTCCCCTTTGTTGTATTAGTGCGAGGAGGGGGGCCATGGTGGGCTCTAATCGTTTTTTGCTATCCCAAGTAACTCCTTCTGTTGTTCTATTGTCAGTCGCTTAAATGCTTCTATGAGGTCATTATCTTGTGACAAGCCTGGCTTGTTGGCTGAATTGTATCCCTGGCTGCGTCCTCTTCCCCAGCCACGACCTTGCTGTTTTGCCCTGCACGTCTTGGCCCAGTGACCTTCTTTCCCACAATAATGACATTTTCCGGGTAATTTTCCTAATGACTGTTTATCGGAATCCTGGGATTTCCATCCCATAGCCTGTACAGCTCGGACTTTAGCTCCCATATCCCGATCTAATTGGTTACATCGATCCACTAATGCTGCAAAGGTAGTTCCTCTACCTTCCCAGTCCGGTAACACTACCTTAAGCATTTTGGACAGTTCTGGCTTTAGACCTGCCACGAAAGCTGCTTTCAGGGGTCCAAACGCTTGTTCATCCATTTCCTCATCCTTATTATTCATACCCGAATGTTCTAGCCACGTGCATCTAAACCGCTCGTCATACTCCAGGACCTCCTCTGTTCCTTTCTGTTGGCAAGCTGCAATTTTTCCCCAGTCTGTCTTAGCTGGACTGAAGGCTTGCAGCCAGTGTTTAATCGCCTCCCATCCTGCGTTTAATTCTTGTTCATCCTGCCCCAAAGCTTCATCTACCTTGTCATGCAATTTTCTTCCGTGTTTTTGGCACCATTATGGTCAAAATTTGCACTCCGTCCCAGGGATGAAGTTGATATATATTTCTTAAGCGGTCCAATTGGTCCCACATTTTTACTCCCCCTTTCTTTGGATTGGGCAATTCCTTGGACCATTTATCAATTTTCTCTGGGTCTGCCGGATCATGAACTAAGTATTCTCCATACACCCTTCTCTTTGTTTTTTTGGTTCCGCCCTTATCCACAGTCTCTTCTGATTTGACTACAACTCGTCTTTTTTTAAACGGGGCAAAGCGCACCCCTAATTCTTCATCATCCTCCGACACTGTATTGTCGGAGGATTCAGAAACCGTATCTATTCCTCGGTCGTGTCTTCGGGTTTGCGCTTTTAATTTATCCAAACATGGATACCCTGGCAATTGATCAATACATTTTCCTTTTCCTATTACTGTCTCTTGACCTAATGATATTTTCCATTCTTTAATTTCACCTTTAAGATCTTTAACTTCCGCTTCCAGCTTTTCAAGTTCAAGCTTTTTCTGTCGCAGCTGTGCACAAACAGCTTGCAATTGATCCTTTGTACTGGTCAGTTCTCGATCATGTTGGGAACGCATTATAATTTCATTCCGGTTTCGGATCTGGCCCATAACCGCTAGGGACCATCTAGTTCGCTCTTTATTTTTCATACGGGTCGTTTTTCCCGAGACCCTTTTAATCTCGTCCAAGGACCATTGTCCTTTGGAGGTTCCGTACTTTTGTTCGATCTTAATACAGGTTTTAGATAAGTTGAATTGTTGCTCTATGTATTCTTTCAACTGTTCGAGAATTAAATCTAGCTAAACTTCAGGTGGTGCCTGCCCACCTTTAACAGTTGTAGGCAATTCTTTGTTCTTATCTCCTGCTGCCATTATACTGAGTTCTTTACTGGGGTCTCGAGTCGTAGGCTTGCTAGCCGATCAATAGGTCGGTGATTAATTAACTAACACACCGACGAGGTTTGGACGTCTATGGGACCTCGGGCCGACTACCAACCGGAGGGTTCGCAAACCGGAGGCTTTCGGAATCGCGTAGAAGGAGAGGCGATTTTAGACTTTTGACCGAGGACTTGTTTTTGAAAAAGAGGTGTCCTTACCTCAGTATGTAGGTCCGATGTCCAAAATTCAGTTTCTTTCCTCAGCGACCCTGCTCACAGCACCAAAATTGTTAGATCTCTTAATTTCCAATGAAATACGAACTCCGATGGTAGTTTTAACTTTTTAATCTTGGCAGAGAGTAACAAGCTGCTGGCTGATTGCCAGTTTCTTGGTCTTACTGAAACCACATGGTCAAAATGGCTGTATTTATACCTGGATCAATTTACAGAAAAGAACTCGCCTTCTTTGACCTAATTGGCTCAATTGAAAGTCTTTTAACATTTTAATTGGCTCGTTACCTAAGGTCCGAAATTGTCAAGTTGATTGATGATTTAATGCAATGTGGCCTGTGTTTTTTCACAGCCTGTCTCAATGCAGCCTGTTTGAATTCTCTATCAGCCCTACAGGGCTGCTGGGTGAGCCTGGCCTTGCTGGGCTGTTGGGCGTGATGGGTTCAATTTCCTGGTCCGGGGTGATGTCGTTGATCCTTTGGGTGTGTGTTGTGGGCTCGAAAAAGGTGGTGTCTGCTGTGGGTTGTTCAGGGCAGTCTGTGAACCGTAGCCTCGTTTGGTCCAGGTGCTTTCCGCAAATTTGTCCATTGTCTAGTTTGACTACAAGCACCCTACTCCCTTCCTAAGCTATCACAGTGCCCATGATCCATTTGGAACCATGTTCATAGTTGAGCACATACACAGGGTCATCCAGATCAATTTCCTGTGACACAGTGGCACGACCATCGTTTACATTTTGTTGCTGCCGCCTGCTCTCTACCTGATCATGCAGGTTGGGGTGAACCAGCGAGAGTTTGGTTTTAAGTGTCCTTTTCATGAGTAGCTCAGCCGGTGGCACCCCTGTGAGCAAGTGGGGTCTCGTGCGGTAGCTGAGCAGTACTCAGGACAGGCGGGTTTGGAGTGAGCCTTCTGTGACTCGTTTAAGGCTCTGTTTGATTGTTTGTACTGATGGCTCTGCCTGGCCATTGGAGGCTGGTTTAAACCGGGCCGAGGTGACATGTTTGATCCCATTGTGGGTCATGAATTCTTTAAATTCGGCACTGGTGGAACATAGCCCATTGTCACTGACCAGTATGTCAGGCAGGCCGTGGGTGGCAAACATGGCCCTCAGGCTTTCAATGGTGGTGGTGGTGGTGCTTCCTGACATTATTTCACATTCAATCTATTTGAAAAAGCATCCACCACCACCAGGAACATTTTACCGAGAAACGGACCTGCATAGTCAACATGGATCCTTGGCCATGGTTTGGAGGGCCAGGACCACAAACTTAGGGGTGCCTCTCTGGGCTCATTGCTCAACTGAGCACACACGCAGCATTGCTGTACACAGGACTCTCAGTCAGAGTCGATACCGGGCCACCACACATGGGATCTGGCTATCACTTTCATCATTACTGTACCCGGGTGTGTGCTGTGGAGATCCGAGATGAACGTCTCCCTGCCCTTTTTGGGTAGCACTGCGCGGTTACCCCACAACAGGCAGTCTGCCTGAATGGACAGCTCGTCCTTTTGCCGCTGGAACGGCTTGATTAGCTCTTGCATTTCAATGGGGATGCTGGTCCAGCTCCTATGCAGTACACAGTTTTTTTTACTCGGGACAGCAGAGGATCTTGGCTGCTCTGGCGGGCCGTGACGGGTAATTTATCATTTTCAAACGCTTCCATGACCATCAACAGGTCTGTGGGCTGTGCCACCATCAACAAGTTTGCAGGCTGTGCCATTTCCATCCCCGTGGTGGGCAATGGTAGCCGACTGAGAGCATTTGCACAGTTCTCGGTGCCTGGCCTGTGGCGGATGGTATAATTATACACTGATAGCACGAGTACCCACCTTTGTATGCGGGCTGAGGCATTAGTATTTATCCCCTTGTTTTCAGCGAACAGGGATATGAGGGGCTTGTGATCGGTTTCCAGCTCAAATTTGAGGCCAAACAGGTACTGATGCATTTTCTTTACCCCGAACACACACGCTAATGCCTCTTTCTCAATCATGCTGTAGGCCCTCTCAGTCTTAGACAAGCTCCTGGAAGCACAGGCAACAGGTTGCAATTTCCCCGCAATGTCAGCTTGTTGTAATACACACCCGACTCCGTACGACGATGCATCACATGCTAACATAAGTCTTCTACACGGGTTATACGATACAAGCAGCTTGTTGGAGCATAAAATGTTTCTGGCTTTCTCAAAAGAAATTACTTGTTTTTTTCCCCATACCAGTTCTCACCTTTATGCAATAACACATGTAGGGGCTCTAAGAGGGTAGGAAGTTACCAAAATAGTTGAGGAGTCCCAGGAACGACTGCAGCTCCATGACGTTCTGGGCGCGTTCCTGATAGCCTCTGTCTTGTCGTCTGTGGGCCGAATGCCATCCACCGTGATCTTTCTCCCCAAAAACTCCACTTCTGTTGCCATGAAGAGGCATTTCGACCTCTTCAGCCGCAGCCCTACGCGATCCAGTCGCTGGAGGAACTCCTCCAGGTTTTTTTAGGTGCTCGACGGTATCCCGACCCGTGACCAATATATCGTCCTGAAAGACCACCATGCGTGGTAATGACTTGAGTAGGCTCTCCATGTTTCTCTGGAAGATCGCTGCAGCTAACCGAATTCCAAATGGGCATCTGTTGTAGATGAACAGTCCCTTGTGTGTGTTGATGTAGGTGAGGCCCTTCGAAGACTCCTCCAGCTCCTGCATCATGTAGGCCGAGGTCAGGTCGAGCTTGGTGAACGTCTTGCCTCCTGCCAGCGTCGCAAATAGGTCATCTGCCTTCGGTAGCGGGTATTGGTCCTGTAGCGAGAAACAATTAATTATTACTTTATAATCGCTGCAAATCCTGAACGTGCCATCACTTTTGAGTACTGGAACAATTGGGCTGGCCCACAACCTGAATTCCACTGGGGAGATGATGCCCTCGCATTGAGCCTGACCAGCTTGATTTCCACTCTCTTCCTCGTCATGTGAGGTACCGCTCGCGCCTTGTGGAGAATGGGTCGTTCCTCTGGAACCAAGTAGATCCGTACCTTCATCCCGGAAAAGTTTACAATGCCTGACTCAAAAAGGGAAGGAAATTTGTTAAGAACCTGGGTACATGAGGCCTCATCGACATGTGATAGCCCTCGGATGTCATCCCAGTTCCAGCAGATTTTGCCCAGCCAGCTCCTTCCAAGCAGTGTGAGGCCATCGCCTGCGACAATCCAGACTGGCAGTTCATGCACCATGCCCTCGTAGGTGACCTTGACCATGGCGCTGCCCAGGACAGTGATGAGCTCTTTGGTGTACATTCTCAGTTTCGTGTGGATGGGGCTCAGGGCTGGTCTGAGTGCCTTGTTGCACCACAGTCTCTCAAACATCTTTTTACTCATGAAGGATTGGCTAGCGCCAGTGTCCAATTCCATGGCTATGGGTAAGCCATTCAATTTTACATTTAGCATTATAGATGGACATTTCATTGAAAATGTGTGTACCCCATGTACTTCAGCATCTGCCTTCTCTCTCTGAGGCTTGAAATTGCTTTGATCCACCATGGACCGACTTCCTCTGCCACGCGGTAGTTAGCAGGTTTTACAGAGCTTGCAGCTCGTCCGCAAGCTCATTGGAGGTGCCCCACAGCTCTTGCAAACATAGCCTTTGAAGCAGTATGAATAGGCTGAATGGAAGCTTCCACAACGCCAACAAGGTGTGAATTGCCTTGCATTCATCCTTTGTTGCGGACTCTGAGTCATCTGGGTCACCTGAGGCCTGCTGGCATTTGCAGACTCGTGGTTTCTGCCCTGTACATTTCTGCTCGCAAACACAGTTCCAGTTAATTTATGAACATTGCTTGCACTTGTGTGTTGAGAGATTTGTTTGGTGTTATCATTGATGGACATAAACGCCTGTGCTATCGCAATGGCCTTACTGAGGGTCGGTGCCTCTACAATCAAAAGTTTTCGTAGGATGGTCTCGTGGCCAATGCACAATACCAAAAAGTCTCTGAGAATCTGATCCAGGTAGCCATCAAACTCACATTGTCCTGCAAGTCACCTTAGCTTGGCGACGTAGCTCGCCACTTCCTGATCTCAGATCGCTGGCACGTGTAGACCCGATACCTCGCCATCAGCACGCTCTCCCTCGGGTTAAGATGCTCCTCATACAACTTATCTGTGGGTTTCACCGGAGCCAGAAGATTCTTCATGAGGCTGTAGGTCGGTGCCCCGCAGACCGTGAGGAGGACCACTCTCCTTTTTGCAGCGCTTCCTTCTCCGTCCAGCTCGTTGGCTACAAAGTACTGGTCTAGCCATTTGACATATGCTTCCGAGTCCTCACCCTCCAAGAACTTCTCCAGGATGCCCACAGTTTGCTGCATCTTTGCGTTGGATTCGGATACTCGTCGCCAGTTATTGTATTCCTAACACAGATGAGACTGCACACAGGGAGATTAAAGTAACAGTGACCTCAGTCTTTATTAAGACACTCCAGAGTGAGGAACAGGCCTTAGGGGCCAGCTTATATACAGTGCTCCCAAGGGATGCTGGGATCCCTTGGGACTTCAGGGGATGCGCTCCCTGGTGACGGAACATGGGAGTGCGTGCTTTACAGATACACAACATATGTCACATGTGCCTTCTAGACATTCAATTCTTTGAGTTTCCTCATAACACAAACTTACAGGGCTTGAAATTGGATTAGGCCCTGAAACGGGCATGGGGATCACAAAGCACGATCTGACTGTGCCCTTTCAAAGTGGTGCAGGCTGCATGCAAAATTCGGCACTGTTTGAACTTTAGAGGGTAGTACAGAGGCAAGATCTGCATGTGGTCAGTCGCTGAACATGAGTGGGCTCCAGCCAGGTCAGGGGGAAAGGGTAGCCTGGTGCCAACAACCCGGAGGATGAGTTTGCACACAAAGTCTGCTGCACAGGACTCAGATGAGGACTTCGATGGGGCAGCCTTTTGAAGAAGGGTGATGGGCATACTCATAGAAATGCTTGTTGCAACGGGAGGCCTGCCAGCGAGCCTCTTGTCAGTATCAAGGACAATGGGGGATTCTGGCTCCAACATTGCTCGGGGATTTGCACGGAGCTGGGAGCTCATGATTTCCAAGATGTAAATGATGGGCAACTCCACTAGAGTACTTGTGGGCCCAACCATGATGCTGGGTGTGATGGGCAATGTCACAGCTTCCATTGCAGCACAAGTGGACCAACATCTGAGTGCTGCAGTGGAAGCTCAGACTGCTCTCATGCAGGCCCTTCCTGCTGTCACGCAAGCTCAGACTGATGTCATCATGGCTGGGTTTATGACTGTGAAAAGGGGCTTGCAGGGTCTCGCAGCAGTCCAGCAATCTGTCCTCCAACAGATGGTGAGCAATTCTGAGACGCCGGCCTGGGGGAATGGCAGTGGCTCTGTGGAACAAGAACCTGTCCTCGCTCAGGATGACAGCATTTGTACTCCCACCACTGCACTCCACCAGTGGCCTTGCTGCTGCCTATCAGTCAGTCAGCCAAGACTGCTGCTGCCTATGCTGAGGTGGTGCAGTCTACAGCCGGGACTTCTCATAAAACAGCTGTGCAAGGTCATTCTGCAAGGCTATCTGCTGTGTCCCCCACAGAAAGTCAGCAGCTTGCACTGCGTAGGAGCACAAAAATAGCCAAAGGAACATGAAAGAAGGGAATGCACAAAAGTGATTAGTTGACTTTGTTATGTAGTATTGTATGGAATTATTTAAAGATTATGCATGTAATGTTTTTTTTATGGTGGCTTTCATTTCAGTTTTGTGCCCAAGGGAACACTGTGATATTCCATGATAGAGGGATGATAAGGTGGGGAAGTGTTGAGCAATGGGGATCTGCGGTTTCATTCATTAGAAGCGGAGACTGATGAGGTGCTCACAGACAGCTCATGAGCAGGATTTGCTGATGCCTTCTCCTCTTCTTCCTCCTCTTCTGCCTCACCTCCTCTTCCTTCACCTCCTCTTCCTCCTAAACCTCTTCTTCTTCCTCCTCCTCCTGAGGTGGCTGTGAAATATGTGGTGGCAAGGGCTGCGCCCTCATGCCACATGCACACAGCCACAAGTGCACTCCTCCTGCATCTCCCTGTTAAAAGAGAAGATAATAAAGTCCCTTTACTTGGAGTATACAGAGCTTCTGTGACTTCTCGGATGCATCGATCGACAGTGAATTAGGAGATGTTAGCTATGTCGCCTGCTCCAGACTGGAAGGATCCAAAGGCGAAAACATTCAGAGCCACAATCGCCCTGAGGGCCACTGGCAGCACCGTCGTCACCCTGCTCTGATGCACAAGTCTGATTCCAAGAGGTGACAGAGTTCTGTAACAACCTCCCTGGTGAAGCGGAGCCTCCGAATACACTGCTCCTGTTTTAAGTGCAGGTAGGAGAAGTGCTCTCGGAAGACCCTAGAAGGGTAAGGCCTCCTGCTGAGAGCCCCCTGCTCTTTCTCCTCCTCCCTTTGTGAGCAGCTTGTCCTCTTCTTTGCTGCCTCTGCTCCATCCCCCCCATCATGCTGCAGCTCGAGGGGGACTGCAAATAGAGGCCCCATGACTGGGAGCAAGTGATGTGAGCGGAACCCTTGAATTCAGAAGCAAGGCCTTGTCCACTTGCAAAACCACACCCTGTCACCTCACCAATTTTAAATAACTCTAGAAAACTCCAAACAGTTGCACAAACTTACACAGAGCCAGTAAAAATCAAAAAGCAAGTTACCTGAAAGTTGCTGATGATCCCTGTAAATATCAGTGGTGTGGAGGGTCGCTCGTGCAGCTGAACGCAAGCTTTTGAAAGGGCATGTACTCGAGCGGCGATGTCTAAGATAGCACATCGTGCGTCAAATCAGTGTTGCACGCTGATTGATGTTGCAATCTCTCTCATTAGCATTTCTCTGACGAACACAGGCAATGGTTGTGCTACCAACCAAAATGACCTGTGTCGGAAGTGGGCGGAAGCGAGGGGGCCGCCATTTTTCTGCTGAAATCGGCCATAAATTCAAGCATTGAGGGGGAAATTTGCAACCATTGGTCCTTACTTGTGCTATAGTGTTTGCGATAACTGAAAAATTTAATTATTAAAACTCTGAGCAACTGCATCAGATTGTTCAGATTAGGTGCAGCTTTTTGTTTACAATAAGGAAGATGCAGTTGAAATTTGCATCCCTCTGTGCAGGCGCAATGTTTTCTTGCGTATGTTGGAATGTGTACAGGTGGTGAGATGATCCATTTGTGATGCTTGTAATGATATAATGTATAGCGCCCTCTAGCTAGGAGGTATAGCGCCCTGGATCTGTATTGAGAGAAACAGGCTGTGTAAGGAAAGTCATGTTAACTGAACATGGCTGACTGAGATCTACTGAATAAATAGAGTTAAATTGAATGAACAGTGTTCAAGAGACTATAAAATACATGCTATCAGAAGTGGAGACTTACACTCTTTCATCGAAATATTGGAACTGTAAGACCTTTTTGAGCCGATCAAAATCAACATTAAGCAGTGCAGTGCAGAATGTGTTTCATACACGTCATATGTGGATCCGTGAAGGGCAATAAATAGTCATAAGCTTGTAGAGTAATCTAGAGATAATGGTAAAGTAAACTTAAGGTTGCATAAGCTATTGTAGAGCCTTGATTGAAAAAGTACTTCTACAATTACATGGCCACAATATTTTACTAATTAGATTTGTTCTAGTCCTCTGGTTATTTGAACTGTATACATGTATGTGACATACTCAAAGTCCTAAACTGTAGTGAGCTATCACGACCACATGGTGCCAACTCCCGCACACATTCCTCTCCCACCTCCATTGCAGGTGACTGGCAATTTGAAAGCCAACTGGAAAAAAATTCAAACATCTGTGGGACAGCTATGAAATTATCATGAATATTGTGGAAAAAACAGATAGCATTATGATTTCAACGTTTATCACTGCCATTGACAGAGATGCCCTAGATATCCACAATAATCTTCCCTACAAATCAGAGGACAACAAGCAGGTAACTGAGATTATTTTTGAAGCTCTGGGAAGAGCACTGTAAAGGTAAAACCAACATCATCTATGAACAATACCAGTTTAACAACTGTGTACAAGGGGGCGAGTGATTTGACAGACGGACAGATATCGCGTGAAAGTGAGAGAGCTAGCATCATCATGTGATTTTTGACAATTCGAAGGATGATTTCATCAGCGACCGCATAGTCTGCGGAATATCTGATAACATTCAGCAGAAGAGGCTGTTGCAAGAATCAAGCCTAAAACTAGAAACCTTTGGTGTTGATACCAATTAGGTTAATTTAAGGATTAAGTCATGGCAGGAGAGCCCAGATCCGTGTCATGCCCCTCCTGTGCTATGTGGGAAGTCAGGGATGCTTCCAGTGTCCCTGACAACTATGTGTGCAGGAAGTGAATCCAGCTGCAGCTCCTGACAGACTGCATTGCGGCACTGGAGCTGCGGATGGATTCACTGAGGATGTCGTGAACAGCACGCTTAGTGAGTTGGTCACACCGCAGGTAAAGGTTACACAGCCAGATAGGTAATGGGTGACCATCAGGCAGAGCAGTGGAAGGAAGGTAGTGCAGGGGTCCCTTGCAGTAACCTCCCTCCAAAACAGATATACCACCTTGGGTACTGTTGGGGGAGATGACTCATCAGGGGAAGGCAGCAACAGCCAAGTCCATGGCATCAGGGATGGCTCTGCAGCACAGGAGGGCAGGAAATAGAGTGCGGGAGCTATAGTAATAGGGGATTCTATTGTAAGAGGAATAGATAGGCATTTCTGCTGCTTTATTGAAATTTGCCTCATTTACACATTCCTTTAGATGTGACATCTAGTCTCACTATATCAAGTGAATCAATATCATTTTGGGCAAGTGGGTGTATGTAGATATCAACTGTGATCCTTTAGACTTCAAATTGGCAACGTTTTCATTTAATATTGAAAAATTTAAATCAATTTAAATTGGTACTTCTCGTTAGAGTTAAAACTTTTATTTTAAATTAAATATGTTACCAAATATCGCTCAAATATCACTTTACCAAGGCAAGTAAAGGCTGATAAACAAATAATTTATTTTATACTTTAGATTAGGATCATAAGAACATAAGAACATAAGAAATAGGAGCAGGAGTAGGCTATAAGGCCCCTCGAGCCTGCTCCGTCATTCAATAAGATCATGGCTGATTTGATCATAGACTCAGCTCCACTTCCCTACCCACTCCCCATAACCCCTTATCCCCTTATTATTTAAGAAACTGTCTATTTCTGTCTTAAATTTATTTAATGGCCCAGCTTCCACAGCTCTCTGAGGCAGCGAATTCCACAGATTCACAATCCTCTGAGAGAAGAAATTTCTCCTCATCTCAGTTCTAAATGGGCAGCAACTTATCCTAAGATCATGCCCTCTAGTTCTCGTCTCCCCCACCAGTGGAAACATCCTCTCTTCATCCACCTTGTCAAGCCCCCTCACAACCTTTTCCGTTTTTATCAGGTCACCTCTCATTCTTCTGAATTCCAATGAGTTAAGGCCAAACCTATTCAACATTTCCTCATAAGTCAACCCACTCATCCCCGGGATCAACCTAGTGAACCTTCTCTGAACTGCCTCCACAGCAAGTATATCCTTTCATAAATATGGAAACCAAAACTGCACGCAGTATTCCAGGTGTGGCCTCACCAATACCCTGTACCATTGTAACAAGAGTTCCCTGCTTTTATACTCCATCCCCTTTGCAATAAAGGCCAAGATTCCATTGGCCTTCCTGATCACTTGCTGTACCTGCATACTATCCTTTTGTGTTTCATGCACAACTACCCCCAGGTCCTGCTGTAGTGCAGCACTTTACAATCTTTCACCATTTACATAATAACTTGCTCTTTGATTTTTTCTGCCAAAGTGTATCACCTCACATTTTCCAACATTATACTCCATCTGCCAAATTCTTGCCCATTCACTTAGCCTGTCTATGTCCTCCTGTAGCCTCGGTATGTCCTCCTCACACATTACCCTTCCTCCCATTTTTGTATCATCAGCAAATTTGACTACGTTACACTCAGTTCCCTCTTCCAAGTCATTAATATAGATTGTAAATAGTTGGGGTCCCAGCACTGATCCCTGTGGCATCTCACTCATTACTAATTGCCAACCAGAGAATGAACGATTTATCTCGACTCTCTGTTTTCTGTTTGTCAGCCAATCTTCTATCCATGCTAATATATTAACCCCAACCCTGTGAACTTTTATCTTGTGCAGTAACCTTTTGTGTGGCACCTTGTCAAATGCCTTCTGGAAGTCCAAATACACCACATCCACTGGTTCCCCTTTATCTACCCTGTTCATTACATCATCAAAGAATTCCAGCAAATTTGTCAAACATGACTTCCCCTTCATAAATCCATGCTGACTTTGCCTGACCAAATTTTGCTTTTCCAAATGTCCTGCTACTACTTCTTTAATAATGGACTCCAACATTTTCCCAACCACAGATGTTAGGCTAACTGGTCTATAGTTTCCTGCTTTTTGTCTACCTCCTTTTTTGAATAGGGGCGTTACATTTGCAGTTTTCCAATCTTCTGGGACCTCCCCAGAATCCAGGGAATTTTGGTAAATTACCACCAATGCGTCCACAATTCCTGCCGCTATTTCTCTTAAGACCCTAGGATGCAAACCATCAGGTCCAGGGGATTTATCTGCCTTTAGTCCCATTATCTTACTGAGCACTGCCTCCTTCGTGATTGTGATATGTTCCTCCCCTCCCCCCTATAACCCCTTGATTATACACTGTTGGAATATTGTTAGTGTCTTCTACCGTAAAAACTGATACAAAATACGTGTTTAGATTTTCTGCCATCTCCATGTTCCCCATTACTAATTCTCCGGTCTTGTCCTCTAAGGGACCAACATTTACTTTAGCCACTCTTTTTCTTCTTATATACCTATAGAAACACTTGCTATCTGTTTTTATATTTTGTGCTCATTTACTTTCATAGTCTATCTTCCCTTTCTTAATCTTTTTTTCAGTCATTCTTTGCTGGCTTTTAAAAGCTTCCCAATCTTCTAACCTCCCACTGGGCCACTTTATATGCTCTTATTTTTAATCGGATATCATGCTTTATTTCTTTAGTTAGCCACGGATGGCTTTCTTTTCTCTTGCACCCTTTCCTCCTGACTGGAATATTTTTTTCTTGAGAGTTGTGAAATATCTCTTTAAATGTACACCACTGTGCACCAACCGTCCCACACTTCAATATGTTTTCCCAGTCCACTTTAGCCAACTCTGCCCTCATACTTCATACTCTTCTTTTTTGAAGCTTAGTACACTGGTTAGAGATCCAACTTTCTCACCCTCCATCTGAATTTGAGACTCAATCATGCTCATTCCAAGTGGATCCTTTACTAAGAGATTGTTAATTAATCCTGTCTCATTACACAGGACCAGATCTAGGATAGCTTGTCCCCCGGTCAAGATTTACTTGAAGTGCTTATGAGACCTCAGATGATGCAATGGGAAGATCCACCACATAGTGTGGTACTGAATCATCTGGACTGATCGCAGTTTAATCCTTGCTTTGTGCCGGGTTGGCTGACTTCAGCCAAGACAGCAGTGGGGATGTTACAATTGGCTTCATCGTCTCCAGTGTTCGGAGATGAAAAAATCTGCCAGGGTCATGCTACTGATGGCAATTTGGTGATGGCTTGGACATTGTAGAATAATGTTTGACCTAATATGTTTGCCTCTGTTCATTTAATCACTCATTCCTCCTACACTCAAACTCGATGCTTGGATTCAAACTTCAACCAACTAAAGTGAGCAGGAAGTGGTTTGATGCACCGAATTTACAAAAAATAACAATGTCACTGCTGTGCATACACATGACAAACTTACAGGGAAGATTCATATATATATATATTTTAATTCTCTTTTGAACATAAACGAATAACATTTTGCATGCATCATGAAAATTAAATGATTCAAATCATGGAGTAACAATGCCACGAATGCTTGCAGTTGCTGATATAGATGGTATTAGTAGGAAAATTTATCATATATCAAATCTTCCTTTGAGGTTCAAAAATAACCTTTTTATGACTGAATGACAAGCATTTTACAGTCCTACTTAATTTTCCCATTGTGAAACTGATATGCACTAGATAATGTGAGTCAACAAACTTTAAAAAATTTTCTTATTGTACAATAGGAAAAGTAATACCCATCTGTCCATTCACTTATCTCTGCAAGGGACCTCCCCCTCGTCAGGGAATTTCTGAACAAAGCCTGATTTAAGTACATGGCTACATGGTCTCAAATCAATATTTTTTGACACACTCCTCTGAGTGACATATTAAGGAGCACTTGTTCAAACAGTAAAATGCGTAAATACGCAGCATTCAGCTTTAGCCTGATTCTCTGTGTTCTGTGTGAAGCAGTGGATAATTGCAGTTCAATAGTTGAACTAATAGAGGATGTGAAGCGTGCAAAGCCGATTTGCAATCAGGTATTCTAACAATAATCAAGAATATTATTCGCAATATATTACATTTTGTTTAATTAGAAGTTGACTTCTAAACTTCAAAGTATCAGGAAATCATTGTTTTTTTCTTTTATTCTGCAGCAGCCCAAAATGATTAACTGTGACAAAATAAAGGTAAATAATATATAAACTAAATAATACTTAATTTCATTTTTCAAAATATAATATAAAAAGTTGCAAAATTCTATATTGCATATGATGTAGCTCAATAAAGAGGGATTCATTTTGGATTATGATATAATGCAAATTGTGATTGTTTAAGATAGATTTGTTGGTAAGATTTCAAATTTTTTTCTTTTTCTCTCTTCATTCAGGTTAGAACTCCTAACATCAATCAGATAACAAAGGTTAATGGTTTTATTTTGAAACTTTCTTAAAATTTACAGATCTTTTTGTTGTTAAATTATAAAAAAATGTAAATGTCAAAATTACGCAGCCACTTCATGTGATTATTGTTACCATCAGCATAGCGTTGCAATGAGCTGTATGGTCTATAGCATTATCCCCTGGAGAATATGAGCATCATTGTCACAATATTGCACAGCCATATCTTGTGCCTGGACTAGAGAAGGTTGGCTAGATTCCGGAGATGACGGGGTTGACTTATGAGGAAAGGTTGAGTAGGTTGGGCCTCTACTCATTGGAATTCAGAAGAATGAGAGGTGATCTTATCGAAACATATAAGATTATGAGGGGCTTGACAAGGTGGATGCAGAGAGGATGTTTCCACTGATAGGAGACTAGAACTAGGAGGCATAATCTTAGAATAAGGGGCCACCCATTTAAAACAGAGATGAGAAGGAATTTCTTCTCTCAGAGTGTTGGAAATCTGTGGAATTTGTTGCCTCAGAGAGCTGTGGAAGCTGGGTCATTGAATACATTTAAGACGGAGATAGACAGTTTCCTAACCAATAAGGGAATAAGGGGTTATGGGAAGTGGGCAGGGAAGTGGATCTGAGTCTGTGATTGGATCAGCCATGATCATATTAAATGGCGAAGCAGGCTCGAGGAGCCGTATGGCCTACACCTGCTCCTATTCTTGTGTTCTTATACATCCCAATAAGGCAAGTTGCTGATCTGTCTGATCATTTCATGCACAGACCACAAGAGGTCACAGTGGAGATAGTCTGCAATCATTAAGCTAATGATACATGGCAACGACTAACTTATGCAATTTGCTGGAAGTAGATATGCAGTTTAAAGCAAAATATCAGGTATTATTGTAGGGTAGGAATGCAGTAAACAAGTGTTGAGTCTGTCAGTAACTTCTGGGTAGGAGCAATTCTAAAGAAACATTTAAGGTTAACTGGAAGATTTTTAATGAACAAATATCTCAAAATAATTTTAAAATAATATCTATAGTCTCATCACTTTTGTATTATGGGTGGATTTTGTTAGAACAGCTTTAATTTGTAATTTTTTTTGTAACAGATTTGTTTTTATCAGAAATGTGTTGCTCAGGTACAGGCTAGATTCTTTGAGTGTTTACCCCTCATCAGTTAGTTTGCATCTTCCTGAAATCATCTTATTTCATTAACAAAGCAGCACGATTTCTGAATTTCAAAAAAAATGTTGTGCTCATCAAGGTGAGGGATTATCATGCTAGAGAATGGAACTCTTCCCATGTCATGAACCCAATCTCAGGATCAAACATTCCCAGGTTTGATATGGCACAGTCAGATGCAAAGTAAAACTCTTTGGGGGAGAAATTTGACTGTTTTGCACCTCCCATTAGCGGGCATGGGAAATTCAGTGACGTCTGCGAACATCAGTGCCGTTTTAGTGCTGGCGCTAACACTTACTGTCTCTACCTCTAGCGTCTCGCAGATTGTGATGTTAGAAATTGCGCAGCGCCCCATTAGCGATCTGGATGTGAAATTGCCTCCCGCCCCCTGCTGGATTGCTGGGTATCAACAGCAGCAGGAAGAGGAGTCGCTGTCACCTCGGCTGGCCACTTGGGGAGTGCTAATTAAAGGGAGTGGTTTTCAGGTATGCCAGTCTGGTGCCTGCTGAAATTTTTTGATGCTTCATTGCTGCAGGGTGTCCAAGCCCTTCACTTTCTGAGAGTGTTTGGGGCTGTTATGGCAGTCGCGTAGGTCACCTTGCAACACAGAACTGATAAGAAGTATGTTGTACCCCATCATTGGCCCTTCCCTTTAAGCAAGGGAAGCAGCCTTTGATGCCGGTAGTATTGCACTCCACATTGTTCAGCGCTCTGCTGCTACCGCCCTGCTCTCGCTCTTTAGCGCCCTAAGAGAAATGTTTAGTGCTTGATTTAGCACTCCACTTCACTCTTGGGGTGGTAAAGCTGAATTTCCCTGGAGCAGAAAATTATCGGCTGACGCTACTTTTTCAAGATTTCAAAAGTTATTGCCCCAAACGGGGCGCTACACAATTTCTAGCCCATGGTGTAGGCTTTTGATTCACCTGTCCTTCTGTCTTGCTGTAATATAATGCTCCACCAAATGGGTCTGGCCAGGAACCGAGGCAATTTACAAATAAATTAAGTTCAATTGATATGACAACCCTAGGACTCCAATTCATGACTTCATGGATCAGGTTAAAGCACCTGAAAAAGTTCTAAAATTCCCAGTAATTAAACATGGCTTTCCTGTAGATCAATTCTTAAGAAAATATGTGGAAATAGAAGATTATACATGCAAGATTGAGTTATTTAAAATATGTATTTCAAAGATCCTATAGAACAGCATGGAAGGGCAACTCTGTAACATAATATATAGGCGTGCCAAATCCTTTCCACCAAGAAGTAGAACACAGGTTTGCTTGTGTGATTCCTAGTGTGGTGTAGCAGGTTCAGAATTTTGGCCTGGCTGTTAGGAGGGATGAAGTTCTCAGAAAAATTGAGGCCCTCTATCTCTATAAGAAGGAAGAAGTTGAATAATGAAAAGCCACTAATTTTCTTGATCATGGGCTGACATTAATGATGTTGGAAAATTCCACAAGCCGAACTGTTACTTCCACATTGTTGCAAAAAGATGCAAGATAAATAATATGAGGGAAACATTCTTAATGAATCAAATTGCTATGGTAAGAAATATTTGTTGCAAATAAATTGCCTCAATTATAAACTAATCCATACACATTCTGGTGGGCAGTTATTAAGTAATATCGATTAGTTGTGCCTGACCACTCACGTAGGGGTGTGTAATGCAGTGAAGAAAACAGATTAAAAATAGGGCGGTATGGGAGAGTGTCTCAATCCTTTAGTTAACCAGAAGAGTTCACACTTTATTAACATTTCTAATTTTATTGCAAAAATAAAATACATTGAATATAACTAGATACATAACAGGCTAAAGTATTTTTTTGTGAATTTTAATATTACATGTCATGTTCTACAAATGAAATACTTCCTCATTTTAACCATTCAATGCCAACATCAAGCATTCCCAAGTCAGCATTAGTACAGTTAGATATAGAGTAAAGTTCTCTTTTCACCATCCCAAAAATGTGCCTTCGCCCTAATTTCCCAAGAGCTCCCCATACTGTAACAGATGATACTTTTTAATTTCTTATACCAGACAATTTGGTGCCAAAGTAATGGCAATTTTGTGCTGCATTGCCTTAAACTCACTTTTTATGTGTGATCTTTACAACCACTACAGAGAACCGTTTCCCATCAGCTAGCATTTGTCGACAAGTTTTGTTATATTTGACATCAGATGATGATTTGTTTATTTGTGTACACATGCATTATTTTTCCGTTGGCAAACAGTGCATATGGCATCAACAAATTACTTTACAATCAGCTTGGCAGACTTTTGACAGTGATGCTTGTTACAAACATCTTGTGAACTCTTGCTCTTCATTGAACAACAATTGCATGTTGATAAACATTTATACTGCAAGGCGAATTCACTTCAGGAGAATAGATGACCAACCACACACATGCATGTACCATTCCTATGAAGTTGCATTTTACAACTTTGTTTCTGACCCCAGTGCTGGTATAGGACCATATAGCCAGTATGGGCAACTTGAGCTGCTCAGCCCACTGGCAGCCAGTAGAGATGGTTGCCTGTTACTCTGGTTGTAATGTTTGCATTGCTGCCATGAGCACTGATGCATTAGGAAACTCCAGCACAAGGTAGTTCACAAGACTGATGGGATTCAGAGCCGTTGGAGGCAGTAGCATTGCCTTACTTATCATCAGCCAAAGTTGGAGCTGCCATTGACAATAAATTTATTGTACAATAAATGTAGCATTGCCATATGTAAACATATTAGACCACCACTTGAGAAAATTTCCCACTCAGAAGTGAAGCACACAGATTTCACACCAGCAAAATAAACTAATTTCAAACTTTTGTTTTAAATTCTCTAGGGCAACAGCAGCAATGTTGCTTTGGCTTGTTTTGAACGAGGGCTGAGAAAATTTCAAAAAGAATTTCCCACTTTACAGCTTCACTACCAAGACTGGACTAAAGTAATGTTGGTAAGTGTCTTTATGTGTAGGATACTTGAACCTTAAACGGTACAACAAATCAAAAAAAACCTTTCAAAATTTCTCTCACTTCCATAGCAAAATAAAAAAAGGAAGACTTGCATTTATGTAGTGTCTTTCAGAATGAGAGGTGATCTCATTGAAACATACAAAATTCTTACAGGGCTTCACAGGGAGGATGTTTCCTCTGGCTGGGGAATATAGAACCAGGGGTCACAGTCTTAGAATAAGGGGTCGGCCATTTAGGATTGAGATGAGGAGAAACTTCTTTGCTCAGAGGGTGGTGAATCTTTGGAATTCTCTATTCCAGAGGGATCTGGAGGCTCAATATTTGAGTATATTCAAGACAGAGATCGATCGATGTTGGAACATTAAGGGATATGGGGATAATGCAGAAAAGTGGAGTTGAGGTAGAAGATCAGCCATGGTCTTATTGAATGGTGGAGAAGGCTCGAGGGGCCGAATGGCCTACTCCTGCTCTGAATTTTTATGATCACACCACACCATATGGTGCTTTTATCCATGAGTCTAGTATACCTGGTTCCTAACTGGCTAGCGAGACCTACAATTCAGAAGAGTTTCTGATTTATAGAAGTTAGCTTGGTGCGTAAAAGTAAATGAAATCCTGACACCTTGCTTAATACAGATTTTTTTGAGTTTTTTAACAATATAAAAATAATGTTGACTTTGGAAGGATTACGCATTTAGCTTTAGAACACTATCTGTGCCAAATCCTCCCATACTAGTGGACCACACTACAAACCACTTGGAATTTCTACACTTTAGCTTTAAGTAAATATTTGGTACTGAGAATCCTGTTTTCTATTGGGAACCAGTCTGTTTAAAACTTCAGTTCAATGAGGTTAAAGTCAATGTCCAAGGTTTCTCAACCTTATTGAAAATGGAGTTTTAAACATTGCTGTTCCTGCTCACACCAGATTCTTGTACGCATCTTAATACATTGCAAAACCGCTTATTTTAAATGGGCAATATGTACAATAGCACGCAGAGAAATCAGAATGGGGATGTTAAGCATTCTTAAGCAAACCAATCAAAAAATAAACACCGGCTGCAGATTGGAGTGGGGTGGGAAAGAAAGAGCAATGAACTGATAGACGGCACCTGTACAATCAACTCCTCTTAATTCAAAATTGATTCATTCAAATGATCTGATTCCATTTTTTAGCAGTAAATTCCCACTTTTCTGTGTTACTTAAATTGATTAATTCAAATATTTGGAATAATTAATTTTTTATGTGACAAAATGTTTAAATCATCAAGAATAGGCTTATACAAAATACACATTGCTTGCAAAGGATCAGTTCAATTGCTTAAGCTCATAGTCATAAATAAAACTTGTTTCAAGATGTACACTCTACAGATTTGACAGTATTTTATGAACAACTTAATTATTGACAACTCCCCCAAAAATTAATCAAGTTACCAAAAAGTTTATCACATTATGAAACTTGGGACCTTCGTATATTTATTTGAAGGGCAAGTGTATTTACTGTTTATTAAACACGAAAGGACACACAGTGATCATCACCCTTCCTGACCATGTTGAAGTAATGCAGTAATGTAATACTAGTTGTTTATTTCATACCCAATATTTTGTTTAAAGTTCACTCTACACCATGTGAATCTACGTTGTATTCTCTTTCAATTTTCAACTAATTTTATTGTATATTATGCAAATGTTTTAATTTTTTTCCTTAATCTTACTCCTGGCCTCTATTCCAGTTTAAAGAGGGAAAAATCAACCGGCATCCTAACTCCCAATTGTTAGTGACCTCTGCTGCAATGTATGTGGTCATTAGTTAAGCGCAGTATTGGATTTGACTGTAATGCTGCTCATGCCCCCACAACTGAATAATCTGCTTGTATTCACTTTTTAGCTTCATACATCAATAATAGCTACTTGGGCAGGATAAAATAAGGGCACTGAGCAGTACCATTAAGTTGCCTTGCAGCAGATATTCCTGGTTTGGTGTGAGCTATTGAGAAAATGTAGACCAAATACCAAGATTCTGTTAAGTCTCCATGCTTCAGTATCTTACAAGGTAAAGGTATTAACTATCAAAGATTTCTATTTATTTTCATTAGTAGAAAAGAAAACGTTAGATACCACCCGGATTTGGTATTGGCAAAAGGTGGAGTGCTGGAAAACAATAAATCTATCTTAGATGTGTGTTAATAGTTCTATCGGCATGATGGAGATTTGAAACTATTTATGGTTAACTGACTAAAACTATATTTTTCCGTTTACTTCACAGCCTAAAATAAAAAGACCTTGTTGGAGATACAAAAAGAACAATGGCACGACATTGCTGACGCAACTCCTGCTCTTTCTACAAAAAGAGTACAAAGAATGTACATGATATTTAATATGAATATTTATTGCAGACATGAAGACATAATTATTAATTTAATATTTTGTTAGTAGTTCCGTTCTGTAATTTATACCATTTAAACAATGCAATAAAATGTTATTTAGTTTTACAAAAAGCAATGTTTCCTAATTTTTTGTAACTGTTTCGTTTAGATTTATATAAAAAAAGACTGTTAGATGGAACTTTATGTAATAAATAAATGTACATTGGCAGTGCAATTGTACATAGTGGACTAGTTTGCTGAACTGGTAGGTAGTTGGGATAAGTCAGCCATGTAATTTAGGGTCGCCCAGCTGAATGGAACTGCCCTCGCCTGGTTTCATTCTTATCAATCCAGTTGTAGCCAGAGAATCACCTTCAATGGCTTCTCTTCCTGCTTCTGTACTGTTACTTCTGGAATCCTCTAATCATCTATCCTTGGTCTCTTCTCATCTACATGCTACCCCTTGGTGACATCATCCAAAAACACAATGTCAGGTTCCACATGTACGCTGACGACACCCAGCTCTACCTCATCACCACTGTCTCTGATTGATTGCACTGCTTGTACAACATCCAGTCCTGGATGAGCAGAAATTTCCTCCAACTAAATATTGGGTAGACCAAAGCCATTGTCTTCGGTCCCCGCGACAAACTCCATTCTCTAGCCACCAACTCCATCGCTCTCCCTGGTCACAATTCCCAACCTTGGGATCCTATCTGACCTTGAGATGAGCTTCTGACCACATATTCACTCCATCACCAAGACTACCTACGTCCACCTCTGTAACATCACCCATCTCCGCCTCTATTCATCTGCAGCTGAAACCCTCACCCATGCCTTTTTTTCCTCGAGATTTGAGTATTCCAATGCTCTCCTGGCTGGCCTCCCATCTTCCATCCTCCGTAAATTGAACTCATCCAAAACACTGCTGCTCATATCCTAACTTTTGCTAAGTTCCATTCACCTATCACCACTGTGCTTGCTGACCTACATTGACTCCAGGTCTGGTAACACCTCAGTTTAAAAATTCCCCTCCTTGTTTTCAAATCCTTCCGTGACCTTGCCCCTGCCTGTAACCTCCTCCGCCCTTCAACCCACCAAGATCTCTGTGCTCCTCCATTTCTGGCCTCTTGTTCACCCCCATTTTAATCACCCCATCATTGATGGTCATGTCTTCAGCTGCCTAAGCCCTTGGCTTTCTAATTTCCTCCCTCAGCCTCTTCGCCTCTCTATCTCTCCTCCTTTCAGATGTTCTTTGAAACGTACCTCTTTGACCGAGCTTTTGGTCATCTGCCCTAATATCTCCTTGTAAGACTGGGTGTCAAATTTTGTTTGATAATGCTCCTATGAAGCGCCTTTGGATGTTTACTATGTTAAAGTACTATATAAATGCAATGTGTTGTTATTGTTGTAGGTTTCTGGAGGGAGGATTAGAGAATGAGACAACCTGGGCCACTCAAGTATCTCTTCTGTTGGGAGAGACCTGCAAGCAATCATGGAAATAGCGCAAGAATAGCACAAGTGTGTTGATACAGATGGACCAGTGAGATCAGCAGCAATTGCATGTACAATACTAGGTGCTGGTTCTAATGAGTTTTGGACTACTCTAGTCTGCTTTTCGGAAATAATGCCACAAAATAATCATTGTCATCTTAAATGAAAATAATGATAATTCTGAGGAATGATTGCAAATTGGCAGTACTAGAGGGATACAATCTTTTAATAATTAAGGTACTAAAGAAAAACGTAATAATTTTACTTGCCAAATAACCGTTTCCATGGGCGATCCAGCAGTCTCGCACCAGAGTTCTGGCAGGTGTCTGAGAACCCCCCATGAAGCTTCAGGGATTGGATCTTAAGATGCAACATTTGGCCATTCAGACTGAACTACGAATTTGAATTTATATAGCACCCCTCACATCCTCTTTCACATCTGTTTTGGTCACCCTTTTTGAGGAAGGAATATTGGTCAGGACACATGGAGAACTCCCCTGCTTTTCTTTTGAATTGTGTCACATGTTCTTTTATGCCCATTTGAACAGGCAGATGTGGCTATAATTTATCAACTCATTCAAAAGATGTCACCTCCAACACCACTGCAGTTTCAAGTGTTGGAGTCGGGCTTGAACACACACAAGTGCAGCCCAAAGGCCGTCGAGGTCCCTGATGGTTCTTTGGGCGGGGTTTTCATCAGCAAGGTCCCTTGAAGGTCAGTGGGCAGCAAAACAGCGATGTACACTGCCAATCTGGGCGGGAGCGGGCGGGAGCTCTCATTCTCGGCGGCAAATCCGCTTGCCGCCCAAGTGCTGCCAAGAATGGAGTCAGGCCCAGGGAGGGTCGAACACCCAAAAATAAAAAGCTATAAAAACCCCCACATCTGACGCCCTTCAGGGGACCCCATACAGGTAAGTCCCTGTAAATAACTAAATTTAAAAAAATGTCACTAACCGGTTTTCCCCCATCTTCACACTTACCGTTGACAGACCAGCCTCCACGCAGCGATCCACCGTCATCCTGCCACCGATGCCAGTTGATTTCCGCCCGCATGAATATGGCGTCTCGGCAGGTGGGAGTCTACTTACGTGCATTGGCCATCCGCTGATGTCGGCGGGTGCTTCTCGGCGGCTCTCCCCTCCTGCCCGCTCCAGGCCACGTCGAAAGTGGCACTGGGCGGTTCGAGCAGAGGAATGTCGGCAGCAGTTGGCGGCAGTGGATGGTAAGTTCATCAATTTCAGCCCCACAGTCTTCTGACTTGTGTGAGTATTAGCACTGAATCAAGTTAATGTTATCATATCCAATCAAAATCCTGCCATAACATTAATTTGAATCTGATCTATTTCAGCTTAATTCTCTTGACACTAGACAGAAGCTTCCAGTAGAACACAATGGTTTGGAATTTGCAGTCAGCTGCGAAGCGAAGGCATTTGTTGTTATCCCGGAATTACACTTCACATAAGGATCTCACGATCGCAGTGTCGAGAACTTCAGGATTTCCGAGCTCCAGTTCAAATTAACGTACTGTAGTGGAGATCCTCTTGTGTGATTATCATCATCATAGGCAGTCCCTCGAAATCGAGGAAGACTTGCTTCCGCTCTAAAAGTGAGTTCTCATGTGACTGTTCAGTCCAATATGGGAATTACAGTCTCTCTCACAGGTGGGGCAGACAGTTGTTGAAAGAAAGGGTGGGTGGGGAGCCTGGTTTGCCTTCCGCGGTCTGCGCTTGTTTTCTGCATGCTCTCGGCGACAAGACTCAAGGTGCTCAGCGCCCTCCCGGATGCTCTTCCTCCACTTCGGGCGTTCATTGGTCAGGGATTCCCAGGTGTCGATGGGGATGTTGCACTTGATCAAGGAGACTTAAAGGGTGTCCTTGAAACGTTTCTTCTGCCCACCTGGGGCTCGTTTACTGTGTAGGAGTTCTGGGTAGAGCGCTTGCTTTGGGAGTCTTGTGTCGGGCATGCAGACAAAGTGGCCCACCCAACAGAGCTGATCGAGTATGGTCAGTGCTTCGATGCTGGGGTTGTTGGCCTGATCGAGAACACTGACGTTGGTGCATCTATCCTCCCAGGGGATTTGCAGGATCTTGTGGATACATCATTGGTGGTATTTCTCCAGCGATTTGAGGTGTCTACTGTATATGGTTCACGTCTCTGAGCCATACAGGAGGGCGGGTATCACTACAGCCCTGAAGACCATAAGCTTGGTGCCAGATTTGAGGGCCTGATTTTTGCACACTCTCTTCCTCAGGCGATCGAAGGCTGCGCTGGTGCACTGGAGGCGGTGGTGGACCTCGTCATCGATGTCTGCCCTTGCTGATAATAGGCTCCTGAAGTATGGAAAGTGGTCCACGTTGTCTAAGGCTGCACCGTGGATCTTGATGTCAGAGGGGCAGTGCCGAGTGGCGGGGTCAAGTTGGTGGAGGACCTTTGTCTTACATATGTTTAGTGTAAGGCCCATGCTTTCATATGCCTCGGTGAAGGTGTTGACGATGACTTAGAGTTCAGCCTCTGAATGTGCGCAGACGCAAGCATCATCCGCCTACTGTAGTTCGACAACAGAGGATGGGACGGTCTTGGATCTAGCCTGGAGGCGACGAAGATTGAACAGGTTCCTACTGATTCTATAGTTTAGTTCCACTCCAGCGGGAAGCTTGTTGAGCATGAGATGGAGCATTGCAGTGAGGAAAATCGAGAAGAGGGTTGGCGCGATGACGCATCCCTGCTTGACTCCAGTCCGGACGTGGGTTGGGTCTGTGGTGGATCCGTTGGTCAGGATCACGGCTTGCATGTCGTCGTGGAGGTGGCGGAGGATGGCGACAAACTTTTGGGGGAAGCTGAAGCGGAGGAGGACGCTCCATAGACCCTCGCAGTTAATAGTGTCAAAGGCCTTTGTGAGGTCAAGGAAGGCCATGTACGAGGGTTGGTGGTCTTCCCTGAATTTCTCTTGAAGTTGTCACACCATGAAGACCATGTCTATTGTACCCCATAGCAGATGGAATCTACACTGTAGTTGCCTTAGTCTGACTTATCACTTTTTTTCTAGATGATCACGATTACGGCATCTCTGTGATCTCCAGGCATGCACTCCTCCTTCCAGATGAGGTCATGCATTTGAGCCAATAGTGCCTCCGCCGTACTTTAGGGCCTCAGCAGGGATTCCATCTACTCCTGATGCCTTGTTGTTCTTGAGCTGATGGATGGTCTTTTCTACCTCATGCAGGGCTGGGGTTTTGCTGAGATGGTGGCGGGTAGCATGCTGCAGGATGGAGTAGAGGACACTCGTGTCAAAGGCAGAGTCTCGATAAAGGAGATCTGCAAAGTGTTCCTTCCAATGGGCCCTGACTGCCTCGGTGTCCTTGATGAGTATTTCCTCATTCATGGCCAGTTGTGGGGTGGGGCCTTGGGTGCTTTGGCCATAGGCGGACTTGACTGCGGTGAAGAATCCTTGCATGTCATGGCTGTCGGCCAGCTGCTGAATCTCCTGTGCTTTTTCCACCCACCATCTATTCTTTAGGTTGCGGGTTTTTTGTTGGACTTCGGCCTTCAGCCGTCTGTAGAGCTGCTTTGCTGCTCCCGAGTTGGGTTGTTGCTTGTAGTTGCTTGGGTTGAACTGTACTGGGGATCCTCTTGTGTGAACTGCTGCGATGTCAACAGGCTGCCTCAGAAACCAATCAAAATGTAGAATTCTCAGACAGTAAACAAGGAAATGGGTAAGTTCTTAAAATACTAACTTTTAAAAAATGTTAGAGAGAGCAAAATAAAGATTGGTGCTCTCACAAGGGGAAAAGGCAAACCTGCGGCCGGAATTTTCTGGGGTCCGTGCAGGTATGATTGGAGGCAGGCAAGGTGGGAAATTTGAAATATCTTGCAGTGGGTCATGAATCTGCCGTCATCCCACCCCCATGTGTCTTTCCCTCGGGCGTGTTTGCCAGCGCGGCAGCGACCCGAATGGCAGAGGTGGGCGATCTAATTGAAACCATTTAGGTGCTTAGCAGTCTCTTAAGCGTCGTTTTCACCCTACCTTTCAAATGTCCCTGGATGAGCACGGGAATCACAAAGCTCGGGAACCTGAGTGGCCATTGATCCAGCTCATTGGAATACAGCATGAAAAGTATAGTAAAATCTCTGACCTCACATCTGATAACTTTCATAAGGCAGATGCTTTTCCTGACTGCATTGTTAGCACAGATTTAGCTTTCTTGAACATCCCTCATTATAACTGCTCAACCATCGGTGGCCGTTCCTGCAACTGTTTGGGCCCTAAGCTCTGGAACTCCCTCCATAAACCTCTCCACCTCGCTACCTCTCTTTCCTCCTTTAAGACGCTCCTTAAAACCTACCTCTTTAACCAAGCTTTTGGTCATCTGCCTTAATTTCTTCTTTTGTGGCTCGGTGTCAAATTTATCTGTTTTGTCTTATAACACTGCTGTGAAGTGCCTTGGGATGGTTTACTACGTTAAAGGTGATATATAAATAAAAGTTATTATTATTATAGAGGCTGGAAGTGTTTCCAGCAACATCGGCATCCAGTGTCACCTCATTGGTGGAACCTATCACACCACTGACAGATTGCTTCCATCATCTCTACTTGACCTGCCATCTATTACATCAGCATGGATGCATTTATACTGTCTCACCTTGGTCCTTAGAATCGGACCACAATGAACCCCAACACAAGCAGCACCAGGCACAACAACAGCATCAACGACAACACCATCAAACTTCTCCTCAACCACCCGATGCTGCGCAGGACAGAGGGCATCAGCGCAGGCTGCACCATGCCAGAGGCGATACCGCCAACAATGGGTTTACAGGCACAGGATGAGCTTCCTCAACATGATGAAGCAGCAGTGCCAAAGGAGGCTCAGGCTATCGCGCCAGGTTGTGGCAGACATTTGCAGCTTGCTGGAGGAGGACCTGCACCCCAGAGGAGCGTGTGGACTCGACTTAAAAGTCAAAGTCACCAGTGCCCTTAACTTCTTTGCCTCAGGTTCCTTCCAGGGATCTGCAGCAGACATTTGCGGCATCACACAGGTCACCGATGCCCTGTTTGCCAAGTCAGCCAATTATATCAACTTTGTCACTGATGAAGCCAGGGTTACTGAGTGGGCGCTCGGCTTTGCCACTCTGATTGGCTTCTGACACGTGTAGAGAGTCATCGACTGCATGCATGTGGCCATCAGAGCACCTCATCATAACCCAGGAGTCATTGCCAACCGTAAGGGCTTTCACTCCCTCCATGTGCAGCTCATCTGCAAAAATAATCATGCAGTGTGTGCAAAATTTCCTGGAGCAGGAGAAGGAGCAGCTGGAAGATGAGGGGAAGGAGGTGAAGCTACTTGTGTTTCACCTTTCTCTTATGCATGGAGGTCGGAGCGGAGCAGGTCAGGAGCAGCGAGGCCCATAAAAGGGGCCCAGCAGTCGGAGGAGCAGCGGAGGTCAGAGTGGAGCAGGTCGGGAGCAGCGAGGCCATAAAAGGGGCCCAGCAGTCGGAGGAGCAGCGGAGGTCAGAGTGGAGCAGGTCGGGAGCAGCGAGGCCCATAAAAGGGGCCCAGCAGTTGGAGGAGCGGCGGAGGTTGGAGCGGAGCAGGTCGGGAGCAGCGAGGCCCATAAAAGGGGCCCAGCAGTCTGGAGGAGGCCAGCTGCAGCAGGGACAGAAGGTAAACAAAGAAGTAAAAAGAAATCGAAGTAGGATGTCACAGCCAAGTGGGTAGGTGATTGGTAGGTGAGTATTTAATCTTTTTCTTTTATTTTCTTATCAGTAGGTAACCTTTGGCATTGTTGCCACATTAAGTTAATTTAAGGGTTAAGTCATGGCAGAAGAGCCCAGACCCATATCATGTACCTCCTGTGCTATGTGGGAAATCAGGGATGCTTCCAGTGTCCCTGACTACTATGTTTGTAGGAAGCGTGTCCAGCTGCAGCTCCTGACAGACGGCATTGCGGCACTGGAGCTGCGCATCCACGATGCTGAGGATGTCATGAATAGCACGTTTAGTGAGTTGGTCACAGTGCAGGTAAAGGTTACACAGGCAGCTAGGGAATGGATGACCAGCAGGAAGAGCAGTGGAAGGAAGGTAGTGCAGGGGTCCCCAGCGGTCATCCCCCTCCAAAACAGATACACCATTTTGGGTACTGTTGTGGGGAGATGACTCATCAGGGGAAGGCAGCAGCAGCCAAGTTCATGGCACCATGGGTGGCTCTGCTGCACAGGAGGGCAGGAGTGGGAGAGCTATAGTGGTAGGGGATTCTATTGTAAGGGGAATAGATAGGCGTTTCTACGGCCGCAATCGAGATTCCAGGATGGCACGTTGCCTCCCTGGTGCAAGGGTCAAGGATGTCTCGGAGCGGCTGCAGTGCATTCTGGAGGGGGAAGGTGAACAGCCAATTGTCGTGGTGCGTATAGCTAACAACGATATAGGTAAAAAAATGGGATGAGGTCCTACAAGCTGAATTTAGGGAGCACATCCCTGTCTGGCGTAAAAATAAAATGGGGACGGTGGCTCAACTGTGGCTAATAAGGGAAATTAGGGATAGGAAGAGGCATATAAATTGGCCAGAAAAAGCAGCAAACCTGAGGACTGGGAGAAATTTAGAATTCAGCAGAGGAGGTCAAAGGGTTTTGATAGAGAATTCAAACAGGCTGCATTTAGACAGGCTCTGAAAATTCACAGACACCAAGTCAGAGATGCTACGTGAGTGGGAGCATGTTGCATTAAGTCATCAATCAACTTAACATTTTAGGACCTTGGGTAGCGAGCCAATTAAAAGACTAAAATACTATTAATTGAGCCAATAAGGTCAAAGAAGGCGAGTTCTTTTCTGTAAATTGATCCAGGTATAAGTACAGCCATTTTGACCATATGGTCTCAGAAGGACAAAGACCTGGCTTAAAGCCAAGAGCTTGTTACTGCTGCCAAAAATAAAGTGACATTAAAACTACAATCGGAGTTCGTATTTCATTGGAAATTAAGAGATCTAACAGGTTTCATTAGGAGGGGGCAAATAGAGTATGAGAGTAAGCTTGCAGAGGACATAAAAACTGACTGCAAAAGCTTCTTTAGATATGTGAAGAGAAAACGATTAGTGAAGGCAAATATAGGTCCTTTGCAGTCAGAATCAGGTGAATTTATAATGGGGAACAAAGAAATGGCAGACCAATTGAACAAATACTTTGGTTCTGTCTTCACTAAGGAAGACACAAATAACCTTCGGGAAATACTAGGGGACTGAGGGTCACGCAAGAAGGAGGAACTGAGGGAAATCCTTATTAGTCAGGAAAATGTGGTCGGGAAATTGATGGGATTGAAGGCCGATAAATCCCCAGGGCCTCAAAGTCTCAATCCCAGCATACTTAAGGAAGTGGCCCTAGAAATAATGGATGCATTGGTGGTCATTTTCCAACATTCTATAGACTCTGGATCAGTTCCTATGGATTGGAGGGTAGCTAATGTAACCCCACTCTTTAAAAAAGGAGGGAGAGATAAAACAGTGAATTATAGGCTGGTTAGCCTGACATTGGTAGTGGGGAAAATGTTGGAATCAATTATTAAAGTCGTAATAGCAGCGCATTGGGAAAGCAGTGACATTATCGGTCAGAGTCAGCATGGATTTATGAAATGGAAATCATGCTTGACAAATCTTCCAGAATTTTTTGAGAATGTAACTAGTAGAATGGACAAGGGAGAACCAGTGGATGTGGTGTATTTTGACTTTCAAAAGGCTTTTGACAGGGTCCCACACAAGAGATTAGTGTGCAAAATTAAACACATGGTATTGGGGGTAATATATTGATGTGGATAGAGAACTGATTGGCAGACAGGAGGCAAAGAGTAGGCATAAACAGGTCCTTTTCAGAATGGCAGGCAGTGACTACTGGGGTGCCGCAAGGTTCAGTGCTGGGTCCCCAGCTATTTAAAATATACATTAATGATTTAGACGAGGAATTGAATGTAATATCTCCAAGTTTGCAGATGACACTAAGCTGGGTGGCAACGTGAGCTGCGAGGAGGATGCTAAGAGGCTGCAGGGTGACTTGGACAGGTTAGGTGAGTGGGCAAATGCATGACAGATGCAGTATAATGTAGGTAAAGGTACATTATCCACTTTGGTGCCAAAAACAGGAAGGCAGAACATTATCTGAATGGTAACAGATTAGGAAAAGAGGAGGTGCAACGAGACCTGGGTGTCATGGTACATCAGTCATTGAAAGTTGGCATGCAGGTACAGCAGGCAGTGAACAAGGCAAATGGCATGTTGGCCTTCATTGTGAGAGGATTTAAGTATAGGAGCAAGGAGGTCTTACTGCAGTTGTACAGGGCCTTGGTGAGGCCACACCTTGAATATTGTTACAGTTTTAGTCTCCTAATCTGAGGAAGGACATTCTTCCTATTGAGGGAGTGCAGTGAAGCTTCACCAGGTTGATTCCCGGGATGGCAGGACTGACATATGAGGAAAGACTGGGGCTTATATTCACTGTAATTTAGGAGAATGAGAGGGGATCTCACAGAAACATAGAAAATTCTGATGGGATTGGACAGGTTAGATGCAGGAAGAATGTTCCTGATGTTGGGGAAGTCCAGAACCAGGAGTCACAATCTAAGGATAAGGGGTAAGCCATTGAGGACCGAGATGAGGCGAAACTTCTTCACTCAGAGAATTGTAAACCTGTGGAATTCTCTACCACAGGAAGTTGTTGAGGCCAGTTCGTTAGATTTCTTCAAAAGGGAGTGAGATGTGGCCCTTATGGCTAAAGGAATCAAGGGGTAAGGAGAGAAAGCAGGAATGGGGTACTAAAGTTGCATGATCAGCCATGATCATATTGAATGGTGGTGCAGGCTCGAAGGGCCGAATGGCCTACTCCTGCACCTATTTTCTATGTTTCTATGTTTCTATACTTCTATGAGGTGCTGTCCCTGTGGCTTCAGCAGAGGTAGAAGCAGCTTGTTCAGACACTTTTGGCAACTGTCCTCTGGTTTTTGGAGGCTCTGATGGCGCCGCCAAAGTTTGCTCCTCCTGCGACTGTGCAGGGGCAGACTCGGCCAATGTGATCCCAGGAGACACGTGGGGCTCTGACTGAGGGGGAGGCAACAGGGGAAAAATGTGAGCGCTTTGAGTAGAGCCCTCACTTCATGTCCCCTCTCACCCTCATCCTTCTCATGGAGCTGGAGAGCACCCTGCTGCACAGCAGTGGGGTCATGAGGACCCAATTCTCCATTCACAGCCCTCCTACCGAGAAGATCTATGAGCCTCAGCTGTCTATTCTCCATAGAGATCTTATGCTCCTATGAGTGACGCATTAGATGCTCCATGCAAGTAGCCAACATATCCACGGAAGAGCCTACAGTCGCCATCGCCTGCAACACGGTGGTAACCTTTATTTTCTGCAAATTTGCAGACATCATGTTCACAAAACCTTTCAAAGCCTCCTGCATTTCTTGCTGCACCTCCAGGATCGCCCTCTTTCTCAATGGATCCCAGCTCTGCAGCTGAGCATGTGCCCTCTGGTGAGGTGTCGTCACTGCTGTTACTTTCTCCATCTGCTCTTGCTCACTTGTGACTTGTGAGGCAGCAGGTGACAACACTACTCTGTCTCATGTGCAACCCACCGAGGTGTGCGTATCTGCATTGGTGCCTGGTGATATATGTCTATGTATTATCTCTGAGACTGGAGGCTGCTCTGAGGAATCATTTTCCTCTTCCTCCTGGGCAGTCGGGTGCCTGTTGTTAGATCTGTGGGAGAGTAAAGAGATGAGATAGATATATTACATGAGGAATGGATACAGATACCCTGATGCACAAGATGACCAATCAATAGCTGCTGATATCAATCCCTTTATGAGTAACTGCTGTATGCCATGTGGTTGTTTGAGATGTGTCATATATCTTACATTATTATATATAACTGTATCCTAACATGCTATACATGACTGTAATAAGATATGACCTGTAACCACCAGCATACCTTACCACAAGGGGTGCACTTGCAAGAGACAGGTATATAAGGACAGGTCTCAGACAAGTGCAGCATTCCAGAGCTGTGAAATAAAGGTGCAGGTCCAGAGTGACCTTGACTTCACTACATGCCTCGTGTGAATCTGTACTGAGGGGACAGGACTTTACAGTGGCGACGAGTTACGGGATTACAGAATCAACAGAATGGTGAACAACGGATCAGATGAAAAGTACAATGCGGGAGACAATTGGGAGGACTTTATAGAAAGGCTCCAGCAAAGCTTTGTAACCAAAGACTGGTTAGGCAACGATTAGGCAGACAAGAGAAGAGCCCATCTCTTGACCAGCTGTGCCTCAAAAACATACGCTTTAATGAAGGATCTGTTGGCACCCGAGAAACCAGCAAGCAAGTCGTTTGAAGAATTGAGCACACTGGTAAGAGACCACCTGAAGCCAGCGAGCAGCCTACACATGGCCAGACACAGGTTCGACAACTACAGACGCTGTGTGGGCCAGAGCAGACCCGACATCGTGGCGGAACTTCGGAGGTTGGCTAGTTTATGTGAGTTCTCCGATGAACTGAGGAGAGAAATGCTGAGAGACCTTTTCATTGAAGGAATAGGCCACGCAGGCATATTCCAAAAGCTCATAGAGATCAAGAACCTGACCTTAGAGGCAGCAGCACTGGTTGCACAGACATTCTTGGTAGGGGAAGAAGAAACGAGGTTGATTTACAATGCAGGTACGACAACTAACGAAATATCGGAACAAGAAGTTCACAGCACTAAACAAGCTGCTACCCCCACACACAGACAAAACCGGGAGAACAGGCTCTCGACAGCAGGCAGAAGCCATCAAGGGCCACAGGAATGGCCGTTCACACCTCATCAACCCACAATGCGAGCAATCAACTACAAACTGAGAGAAGCTCAAGAGAGATCAGCCGGACGCAGCTCATTCTTTGGGAACACTTTGAACAATGGAACAGGTCTGTGCTGGAGGTGTGGGGGTGGGCACTAGTCAAGGGAATGTCAATTTCAGCAGGCTGTTTGTAGAAATTGTGAAAATACAGGGCATTTGGCCCACATGTGCAAAAAAACAGCAGCTCGGCTGGTATACGAATCGGATGGGTCGGAAAGCGGACCAGAAGATGGTGGGGACAGTACCCGGGACACCGATGTACAGCGGGTCAACACGATCAATGGCCGCTGCTCCTACAACAGGACGCCTCCTATAATGATGAGGGTCCTACTCAACGGGATATCTGTCAACATGGAGCTGGATACGGGAGCGAGTCAATCTCTCATGGGCGCTCAACAATTTGAACAACTGTGGCCGCATAAAAGAGACAGACCAAAACTCACAAGGATCGACACCAAACGAAGGACCTATACCAAAGAAATCGTACCAGTCCTCGGCAGCGCCATGCTCTCTGTCACACACAAAGGGACAGTGAACCGACTTCCCCTGTGGATTGTCCCCGGAGACCCCCCCAGCACTGCTGGGGAGAAGCTGGCTGGCAAAATTAAACTGGAAATGGGATGATGTCCATGCCATGTCATTAGAGGAACGGACCTCCTGCTCAACAGTTATAAAGCGATTTGAACATCTTTGTCAGCCAGGTGTGGGCACTTTCAAAGGGGCCAAAGTCAAAATCTACATCACACAGGATGCTAGATCACAAGGACAGAGCTGTATCCTATGTGATGAGGGAAAAGATTGAACACGAACTAGACAGGCTTCTGCGGGAAGGCATTATATCACCTGTGGAATTTAGTGACTGGGCAAGTCTCATCGTCCCAGTCATGAAGCCTGATGGATCCATACAAATCTGTGGGGACTACAAATCTACCACAAACAGAGTCTCCCTACAGGACCAGTACCCGCTGCCCAGAGTGGAGGACTTATTTGTCACATTGGCTGGAGGTAAATTTTTTTCAAAATTAGACCTCACATCTGCGTATATGATGCAAGAATTGACCGAGGAATCCAAGCTACTCACCACTATCAACACACATCGAGGCCTTTTCATGTACAATCGATGCCCATTCGGCATCAGGTCGGCAGCTGCCATATTCCAGCGCAACATGGAGAGCCTGCTCAAGTCCATCCCGGGGACGGTTGTATTTCAAGACGACACACTTATCACGGGCAGGGACACTGACTCCCACCTTCGTAATTTGGAGGAAGTACTAAAGCGGTTGGATCAGGTAGGCCTACGAGTCAAGTGCCTGTTTCTCGAGGTTGAATGTTTAGGCAGAAGGATTTCCGCTGATGGAATCCGCCCAACAGAGTCCAAAACAAGCAATTCGCCTGGCACCCAGGCCCCGGAATGTCTCAGAACTACACGACTTTCTCGGGCTACTCAATTACTTTGGGAACTTTATGCAGAATTTAAGCACGTTGCTGGAGCCTCTCCACGTGCTACTCAGAAAGGGGTGCGATTGGTTTTGGGGGGACGCCCAGGAACACGCCTTCAATAAGGCACGCAATCTTCTGTGTTCCAACAGTGTTTTGACTTTCTTTGACCCAGGTAAAAAGCTAGTTCTCACATGCGATGCGTCAACGTATGGGGTCGGGTGCGTTTTGCAACATGTCAATAGTGCGGGCAAATTACAACCCATAGCATGTGCCTCCAGATCACTTTCGCGGGCGGAGCGCGGGTACGGAATGGTTGAGAAGGAGGCGTTCGTCGTGCGTGTACGGTGTCAAAAAGATGCATCAATACCTTTTCGGGGCCAAGTTCGCGTTAGAAACCGACCACAAGCCCCTCACGTCCCTCCTATCCGTGAGCAAGGCAATAAACGCCAACACCTCAGCGCGAATTCAATGGTGGGCACTCATGCTGGCGTCCTACGACTATACCATAAGGCACAGACCAGGCACAGGCAACTGTGCCGACGCGCTCAGCAGGCTATCCCTGGTGACCACGGAAGGGTCTGACGAACAGGACTGTGAGATAGTCATGGCAATCAATGCCTTTGAGTCCACAGGTTCGCCCATGATGGCTCGCCAAATCAGAGCCTGGACGGCCAGCGACCCCACGTTACCCTTAGTAAAAAGATGTGTCTTAACCGGTGACTGCCCCAAGGAATTAAAATCCTTTCACAGGCGCATGCATGAGCTATCACTCCAAACAGACTGCTGATGTCGGGCAGCCGAGGAGTCATGCCTCTGCGAGGCAGAGAGGCATTTGTCCGGGAGCTCCACCGCGAGCACCCGGGGATCGTTCTCATGAAGGCCATAGCCAGATCCCACGTCTGGTGGCCTGGTACTGACGTGGACTTGGAGCTCTGCGTCCGAAGGTGCACCATTTGTGCCCAACTCAGCAATGCCCCCAGGGAGGCTCCACTGAGCCCCTGGCCCTGGCTTACCAAACCGTGGTCGCGGGTGCAGATAGACTATGCAGGCCCATTCATGGGCAAAATGTTCCTCATAGTTGAAGATGCATTTTCAAAGTGGATCGAATGAACCATTTTAAACTCGAGCACAACCTCCACCACTGTGGAGAGCCTCGCAACCACATTTGCAATGCACGGAATCCCTGACATATTGGTCAGTGACAATGTTCCGTGCTTCACCAGCGTAAAATTCCAAGACTTTATAATTGACCACGACATAAATCACGTCATGACGGCACCATTCAAGCTGGCTTCCAACGGCCAGGCGGAGAGAGCAGTGCAAATCATTAAACAAGGCATGCTTAGAATCCAAGGTCCCACGCTGCAGGGTCGCCTGTCGCGACTGCTGCTGGCATACAGATCTCGTCCGCACTCACTGACTGGGATCCTCCCTGCGCAACTGTTGATGAAAAAGACTTTGAAAACAAGGCTCTCATTAATCCTCCCAGATATGCACGAAATCATTGAAGCAAAGCGCCGTAAGCTGACTGAGTACCATGACAGATATTCGAGGGGGAGATGGAATGAGATAGGGGACAAAGTGTTTGTACTAAACTATGGCAGGGGTCCCAAATGGCTTGCAGGGACAGTAATGGGCAAGGAAGGAAACAGGCTACTGGTAGTACAAATGGACAATGGCAAAACCTGTCGGAGGCATGTAGACCAAGTCAAAAGCAGATTTACCAACAACACTGCGGAACCAGAGGCAGACTACAATGTGTAATTCGCACCACACCTGGTGGACAGACAGAGGGAACAACCTGAGGAAAGGGCAATCGAAACAGACAGCCCAAGCGAGATACCAGCAACCACACCCAAAGAAAAACAGGCACCAAGGCAAACAACTGAACCACAACTCAGACGATCCACGCGAGAGCGTAGACCACCTGAGAGACTGAACCTATCATAGAAACATAGAAACATAGAAAATAGGTGCAGGAGCAGGCCATTCAGCCCTTCTAGCCTGCACCGCCATTCAATGAGTTCATGGCTGAACATGAAACTTCAGTACCCCCTTCCTGCTTTCTCGCCATAACCCTTGATCCCCCGAGTAGTAAGGACTTCATCTAACTCCCTTTTGAATATATTTAGTGAATTGACCTCAACTACTTTCTGTGGTAGAGAATTCCACAGGTTCACCACTCTCTGGGTGAAGAAGTTTCTCCTCATCTCGGTCCTAAATGGCTTACCCCTTATCCTCAGACTGTGACCCCTGGTTCTGGACTTCCCCAACATTGGGAACATTCTTCCTGCATCTAACCTGTCTAAACCCGTCAGAATTTTAAACGTTTCTATGAGGTCCCCTCTCATTCTTCTGAACTCCAGTGAATACAAGCCCAGTTGGTCCAGTCTTTCTTGATAGGTCAGTCCCGCCATCCCGGGAATCAGTCTGGTGAATCTTCGCTGCACTCCCTCAATAGCAAGAATGTCCTTCCTCAAGTTAGGAGACCAAAACTGTATACAATACTCCAGGTGTGGCCTCACCAAGGCCCTGTACAACTGTAGCAACACCTCCCTGCCCCTGTATTCAAATCCCCTCGCTATGAAGGCCAACATGCCATTTGCTTTCTTAACCGCCTGCTGTACCTGCATGCTAACCTTCAATGACTGATGTACCATGACACCCAGGTCTCGTTGCACCTTCCCTTTTCCTAATCTGTCACCATTCAGATAATAGTCTGTCTCTCTGTTTTTACCACCAAAGTGGATAACCTCACACTTATCCACATTATACTTCATCTGCCATGCATTTGCCCACTCACCTAACCGATCCAAGTCACTCTGCAGCCTAATAGCATCCTCCTCGCAGCTCACACTGCCACCCAACTTAGTGTCATCTGCAAATTTGGAGATACTGCATTTAATCCCCTCGTCTAAATCATTAATGTACAATGTAAACAGCTGGGGCCCCAACAGTACAACAAGACAATAAGACCTTGGGGGAGGGTGATGTCACGTATCTTACATTATTATATATAACTGTATCCTAACATGCTATACATGACTGTAATAAGATATGACCTGCAACCACCAGGGATGCACTTGCAAGAGACAGGTACAAAAGGACAGGTCTCAGGCAAGTGCAGCATTCCAGAGCTGTGAAGTAAAGGTGCAGGTCCAGAGTGACCTTGACTTCACGACATGCCTCGTGTGAATCTGTACTGCGGGGACAGGACTTTACAAGATGTAATTCTGTTACCAGTTTGCTGAGATGATCCCCTCTCTCTGTCTCCCACCTCCAGCTGCTCAGCGACTCCAGAGACTTCCAAGGCAGCCTCCTGTGTTGATGTTAGTGTGGCCAATGATGGTATGCCACATAACACAAAAGCAAAATACCACAGATGCTGGAATCTGAAATAAAAACAAAAAACGTTAGCGTGTCAGGCAGCATCTGTGGAGCGAGAAACAGAGTTAACTTTTTAGGTCATTGACGAAGGGCCATCAACCTGAAACGTTAACTCTGTTTCTCTCTCTACAGATGCTGCCTGACCAGCTGAGATTTCCAGCATTTTCTGTTTTTATTATGATGGAATATCACCTCCGGTTCTCCTCCTCTCCCTCTTCGGGCCAAGTTTCGGTCTGAGTTGCTCCTGTTTTTTTGGAGCAACTGGTTTAGAATGGAGTATCTTAGAAATTGCAATTCTCGGCATTTAGTTTGCTCCAGTTCTAGTCAGTTGGAACAGTTTCAGTTTGGAACAGATTTCTTTTTTCAAAAGGGGGCGTGTCCGGCCACATACGCCCGTTTTCAAAGTTTAGGCAGTGAAAACATACTCCAAACTAACTTAGAATGGAGTAAGTGTAGATTTTTGTACGCTCAGAAAAACCTTGTCGACACTTAGAAAATCAGGCGTAGGTTACAAATCAGGCTTAGGGAAGGCGGGAGGTTTAAAGGGAAGTTTACAAACATTAAACACTTCAGTTTTACAAATAAAGAGCCATCATCAATAATACGAGAAGAAGCTTGCAGGAAACATTAAGACGGATTGCAAAAGTTTCTAAAGATATGTAAAGAGAAAAAGGTTAGTAAAGACAAACATAGGTCCCCTGCAGTCAGAATCAGGGGAAGTCATAACGGGGAACAAAGAAATGGCAGAACAATTGAACAAGTACTTTGGTTCGATATTCACTAAGGAGGACACAAACAACCTTCCGGATATAAAAGGGGTCAGAGGGTCTGGTAAGGAGGAGGAACTGAGGGAAATCCTTATTAGTCGGGAAATTGTGTTGGGGAAATTGATGGGATTGAAGGCCGATAAATCCCCAGGGCCTGATGGACTGCATCCCAGAGTACTTAAGGAGGTGGCCTTGGAAATAGCGGATGTATTGACAGTCATTTTCCAACATTCCATTGACTCTGGATCAGTTCCTATCGAGTGGAGGGTAGCCAATGTAACCCCACTTTTTAAAAAAGGAGGGAGAGCGAAAACAGGGAATTATAGACCGGTCAGCCTGACATCGGTAGTGGGTAAAATGATGGAATCAATTATTAAAGATGTCATAGCAGCGCATTTGGAAAGAGATGACATGATAGGTCCAAGTCAGCATGGATTTGTGAAAGGGAAATCATGCTTGACAAATCTTCTGGAATTTTTTGAGGATGTTTCCAGTAGAGTGGACAAAGGATAACCAGTTGATGTGGTATATTTGGACTTTCAGAAGGCATTCGACAAGGTCCCACACAAGAGATTAATGTGCAAAGTTAAAGCACATGGGATTGGGGGTAGTGTGCTGACATGGATTGAGAACTGGTTGTCAGACAGGAAGCAAACAGTAGGAGTAAATGGGTACTTTTCAGAATGGCAGGCAGTGACTAGTGGGGTACCGCAAGGTTCTGTGCTGGGGCCCCAGCTGTTTACACTGTACATTAATGATTTAGACGAGGGGATTAAATGTAGTATCTCCAAATTTGCGGATGACACTAAGTTGGGTGGCAGTTTGAGCTGCGAGGAGGATGCTATGAGGCTGCAGAGCGACTTGGATAGGTTAGGTGAGTGGGCAAATGCATGGCAGATGAAGTATAATGTGGATAAATGTGAGGTTATCCACTTTGGTGGTAAAAACAGAGAGACAGACTATTATCTGAATGGTGACAGATTAGGAAAAGGAGAGGTGCAACGAGACCTGGGTGTCATGGTACATCATTCATTGAAGGTTGGCATGCAGGTACAGCAGGCGGTTAAGAAAGCAAATGGCATGTTGGCCTTCATAGCGAGGGGATTTGAGTACAGGGGCAGGGAGGTGTTGCTACAGTTGTACAGGGCCTTGGTGAGGCCACACCTGGAGTGTTGTGTACAGTTTTGGTCTCCTAACCTGAGGAAGGACATTCTTGCTATTGAGGGAGTGCAGCGAAGGTTCACCAGACTGATTCCCGGGATGGCGGGACTGACCTATCAAGAAAGACTGGACCAACTGGGCTTGTATTCACTGGAGTTCAGAAGAATGAGAGGGGACCTCATAGAAACGTTTAAAATTCTGATGGGTTTAGACAGGTTTGATGCAGGAAGAATGTTCCCAATGTTGGGGAAGTCGAGAACCAGGGGTCACAGTCTAAGGATAAGGGGTAAGCCATTTAGGACCGAGATGAGGAGAAACTTCTTCACCCAGAGAGTGGTGAACCTGTGGAATTCTCTGCCACAGAAAGTTGTTGAGGCCAATTCACTAAATATATTCAAAAAGGAGTTAGATATAGTCCTTACTACTAGGGGGATCAAGGGGTATGGCGAGAAAGCAGGAATGGGGTACTGAAGTTGCATGTTCAGCCATGAACTTATTGAATGCCGGTGCAGGCTAAAAGGGCCGAATGGCCTACTCCTGCAACTATTTTCTATGTTTCTATGTAATAAATGATAAATACATCAATAAATCAACCAATAAATCAATCAAAAAAAAATTAATAAAATTTTTTAAAAATCAATAAATAAAACATTTTCTACTTACCGACTGCAGCACTGGGAGTCCTCCAACAGCGTGCTGGAACGGCCCCCCAGTGTGTCTCTGTCGGTGTCTCTATCTCTCTTTCTGTCTGTGTGTGTGTCTCTCACTCTCTGTCTGTCAGTGTCTGTGTTTCTGACAGCGAGGGGAGGGGGAGAAGGGGCGGTTGCGGGGGGTGAAGGAGGAGGGAGGTACAGGGGGGTGGGGAGGAGGGGGTGAGAGGAGGGGGTGAGAGGAGGGAGGGGAGGGGGAGAGGAGGGGAGGGGGAGGGTGAGGGGAGAGGAAGGGAAGAGAGAGACGGGAGGGGGAGAGGAGTGGGGGGGAGAGGAGTGGGTGTAGGGGGGAGGGGAGGGGGGAGAGGAGAGAATGAGGTGGGGGAGGGGGAGGGGAGAGGAGGGGGGAGAAGGGAGAGGAGGGGGAGTGGAGGGAGTGGAGGGAGGGGGGAGGAGGGGGAGGGGAGGGAGAGGAAGGGGAAGGGATGGGAGGGAAGGGGAAGGAAGGAGAAGAGAGGAGAGGGAGAGAAGGAGGCTGAACAGCCGGGCCCAAGATGTCGGGCTGGATTTACAGGTAGGTGGCGTTGAGTCTTGGGTCCCAGGTCCGGGGGGGGGGGGGTCGTGGAGATTGGGGGGTCGCGGAGATTGGGTGTGGGGAGTCGCGGAGATCGGGGGGGGGTCGCGGAGATCGGGGGGGAGGTTGGGAGGGAGAGTCGCGGAGATCGGTGGTCTGGGGGAAGAGAGTCGCGGAGGTCGTGGCGGGGGGGGAAAGAGAGTCGTGGAGGTTGGTGGGGGGGGAAGAGTCGCTGAGGTCGGGGGGGGAAGAGAGAGTCGCGGAGGTCGGGGTGGGAAGAGTCGCTGAGGTCGGGTCGTGGGTGGGGGGTGGGAGCGGAGGTCGGGTCGGGGGGCGGGGGGGAGCAGAGGTCGTGTCGCCGGAGGGGGAGTTGGGGGAGCGGAGGTCGGGTCGCCGGGGCAGGGTGGGGAGAGTGGGGGTCGGGTCCAGTCCGGTCCGGGGAGCGGGAGTCAAGTCGGGTCAGGACCGGTCGGGTGGGAGGTGAGCCTTATCCACGCAGCCCCAGTGAGGTCATTCGGCCAGGGCTAGGAGCTGTGTGCTCCCACAGTTTTGGACGCCTGGAGCTACTGCACATGCGCGCCCACTGTAGCGCGCATGTGCAGAGGTCCCGGCGCTGTTTTCAGCACAGGGACCTGGCTCCACCCCCCACAGCTCATGCTGTGCCGCGCCCAGCTCCAGAGGACCTGCAGGGAGCCGGAGAATAGGTGAGTTTTTTTTAGGCGCACTTCGTGGCACGAAAAACGGGTGTCCAGGTCCGGGCTGCGCCGTTTTAGGCGCGGCCCGAAACTTGGGCCCATTATGGGCTGTCTTTTCCTGCAAAGAGGATAAGAAGGGGAGGTTGAGTGAGAGTGATTGAATGAGTGTAAGGAATGAATGTGTTACATCTTTAAAGGGTGACTGATGGAGTGGGGTGGCAAAGCCAAGTGGTCTCCTTATGTGCTGTTAGTTGGTACGATTACATTAGGATCAGAGTTGCTAGTCAGATGGGGATGTGATAATGTAGATAGAGAGGGATGGGTGGTTGTGCAACGTAAGTTGTTGTGAGTATGGACGTGCAGGCATAGGGTTGGGAAGGCAGAGTGATGGGGATGTGATGACAGGCGCAGCAGGATGAAGTTGCGTGTGGCTTTGCACTCACCTTTCCTGATCTAATGAGATCATTGAAACATTTGCGGCACTGTACCCAGGTCATCCTCCCTGCTGTTGACCTCCTTTGCTATTTGGAGCCAGGCTCCTTTTGTCTCCTAGGGAGGTCTCTTACACCTATTAGAAGGACCTCCCTGCGTGCTCTCAGTCTCTCCACAAGCATATAGAGGGAGTCATTGGGGAACCTGGGTGCAGCCCTCTGTCTCAGTACAGACCTGTTTGGCACTATTTGTAGCCGTCCAATTTCGCAGTATTCTCGATGAACCTTCAAATGCAATGTGGTCATGGCTCCTTTAAATACTGTGGTTGAAAACGCGCCATCACTGATGCCAACAGAACCGCACCATTTAATAGGGCCGGGTAATGCGCAGGGATGCCTTAATAGGCCCCATTAACAGAAAGTCAATCTCCGGAGCAGAACATAATAAGAATATAAGAATTAGGAACAGGAGTAGGCCATCTAGCCCCTCGAGCCTGCTCCGCCATTCAACAAGATCATGGCTGATCTGGCCGTGGACTCAGCTCCACTTACCCGCCCGCTCCCCATAACCCTCAATTCCCTTCTTGGTTAAAAATCTATCTATCTGTGACTTGAATACATTCAATGAGCTAGCCTCAACTGCTTCCTTGGGCAGAGAATTCCACAGATTCACAACCCTCTGGGAGAAGAAATTCCTTCTCAACTTGGTTTTAAATTGGCTCCCCCGTATTTTGAGGCTGTGCCCCCTCGTTCTAGTCTCCCTGACCAGTGCAAACAACCTCTCTGCCTCTATCTTGTCTATCCCTTTCATTATTTTAAATGTTTCTCTAAGATCACCCCTCATCCTTCTGAACTCCAACGAGTAAACACCCAGTCTACTCAATCTATCATCATAAGGTAACCCCCTCATCTCCGGATGTGGGGGTTACCTTATGATGGTAAATAGAACCAGTTTGCGACCTGCCACAACGACCGTCCGCACCCGACCGGCCCAGGAGGTACAGAAAATTCCGTCCAGACAACTTAATTTTTTGGAAAGTTACTTAATATAATTTTTATTAAAATGGACAAATTTCACACTGCATAAAATTAAAATTCATTTTCCAGGCCCTTGTCATTTGTTTAGCAGTAACGCTGTCAAAACCCCACAACACCTAATCCTTTGCGTTTAACTTTTAATGGAGAATTTAACAGCTTACTGACTGTTAAAGCTGAAGTTTTTGTCAGTTTCCCTGATATGGCTGATTACACAGATTGCTGGCTCTGTGGGGAGTAGAGGAGTGGGGTGGTGTACAAGGCAGCCTGTTTTGGAGCTGTCATTGACAGACCGCAAATTCAGAATTTCTGCATGCGCCAATTCCCGAAGTTGCGGTCAGTTTCAAAGGGGCGGATGACAACGAACGTTGCCAGTTTGCTATCTCAGACTGCAAACTCAGGGCCAATAATATTGGCCAATATTCAGCAAGGTTAGGGTGAGAAATGTTAAATGTCGGTTATTTTGTGTGCATAACATTTGCTGACCATAGTCAAATCTTGCAACATACTTAGATGCAGAGTATAGCTTCCACTACTCTGCCTTATCACTAACCTCATCAGAACTCTATTACTGCATGTGTGACACTTTCCAGTTCCAGCAACAGCCACCCATGGCTTTCAATAGGTTCTAAATTGGTGCAAATCAGAACCAGTTCATACCCACTAGGAACTGGGTAACTTTATTTCACATGGAACAGCCAGCTAATAAAGGAGGCTTTTGATCTCGGGGATCTACATTGAATTCAAACAGAGGTCCAAAACTGAAATTTGCTGTATTAGATAGCTTTCCATTACAAATAATAGTACAGCGAGTTTTATATTTGGACATATGTTTGAATTCAATGTAGAGATCAAAGCCTCCTCTATTGGTTGGTCTTTACAATTATGAAGGGGTTTGATAAGGTAGACGTAGAAAAGGTGTGTCCACTTGTGGGGGAGTCCAAAACTAGGGACCATAAATATAAGGTAGTCATCACAGACCAGGCATCAAACCTTGAGCTTCCTCGTCCATATGCTTAGTACCACACTGGGCAGTACAATTATCCAGTGAGGCATCTGAGGCACTGAATTCATGCAGTATTCTATTAGATCATATCCTGAGCAGCATGAGCAGAAACACTACTAGATGTGAAATAAGGAAGGGTCGAGAGTGGCTCACAAGATCTCTGTGTACACTGGAACAAAAAGTGAAGACACTGTACTAAATTTACAACATAACAATTCTACTCTTCCCGAGCAATGTATCCCCCCAAAAAGTGTCCCACACATCAACGTGACATTTACATTTCTTACATCAGTCATTCTTATGCACTTGGAGTGGGATTGCTAATTTGTGTCACATTTTGGACAATTTTATCCTGTGGGTGCATAGGCCAAATTCTTTCTCTTTCTCTCCAGTGTGATTACCAGAAAACACATGGGCCAAAAATTGGGGTCGGAGGCTTCCCTGCCTGCTGCGCACATAGTGAATTCCGATTTGAACTGGCAGAGTCCTGGGCAGTGCCTGATGTCATGCTGCCTCAGAACGCTGCACGCGCGTGCGCGAAGCCCGTCACTTAATTCGAAAAATAGTACTGTCCACAAGACCTGTCAAAAAGGTTCATTCAAATAGGCCACGCTCCCGATTCTTTTTAACTCCATGGTCTTGTTGTACGGAGCTGCCATTACTATGAATGGGAATACCCCCGAAAACAAAGAAGACACTTTACAGAAATAAAAAAAAACACCTCACTTATTTAAAATTAATAGAAATTGAATTAGATTGTTTTAGAAAAAAACATTTTTGATTTAAAAAAAATGTTTTAATAGTGTTAAAAATAAACTTACCTTAATGAACAGCATTTTTAATATAAAAATGAATTTTAAGGACATTCGCTGGGTAGGAGTTGGGCAAATAGCTTTCGCATTCGTATGATCTGTCAAAAGAAATTTTAACAGATTGCAAGTGCCGGGTTTAGGCGCATGCACAGTGCAAACCTAAACCTGGTACTTGTGGGGCCTCTTCAGCTGCATGTGCACATCATACGCACCCAGAGAGGCAGCAATTTATGGCCCTATACCTTGGAGGTACCCACTAGATGCAGCAGGAAGTAGCTGCTGTCACTGCAGGAGTCAGATACCTGCAGCAACTTAAAGGGGCCTCAGATAAAATGCACGAAATCCAGTGAAGTAGATATGGCAAGTAATCTTTCCTCCATCGATGGCCGATCCTGCTTTTGTTCTTAAACATTCGCTGGCTTTGCGACTCAGGTGGGAACCGTGAACCCCTGTTCTGTTCCAGTGTTCTTAGCATCCAGAACGAGGTGTGGCTACTTTTTTAAAACAACTCTGCCGAAAACTTCTGCTCATCTGCACAGGTGGAACCCCAGAATCATGGACTGCAGGCAGTGGTGGGGGAAGACACCATCTCTCACTACTTCATTCACAATCCATAATCCAACATTCCTGTCCTGCGGCTAATGAAAGGGATTTTCACTGGTGTACATCATAGAAGGGAGTTCTTGTAAGAACAGGAATTCCTGCCTGCAGTATGTAGCAGGCGAATCACCCTGAGTTATAGCCTGAGGTACGAAGCTTGCCTAACTATTGGTTTTCACATGTCATATACTGATAACCAGGACAATTCTTGACTTGTCAGTTTTCTGGGGCCTGAGTCAACTTTTTTGAAGTTGTTGGTCAACTGTTCCTGGTTTTCTATGTATGAAAAGATGCAGTGTGAATTCTAAAAGATCACCAAACAGCCCATAGAACCAGATCCAGCACTGCCACCTCAGCTTCCCCATAGTCATTGGACCCAAAGGGGACAAGTTCTTGGATTTCTTTCTAATTCGAGCTCATTAGTGCATTACATTGAACTAATGGCAGGACCACTGCTAATCCTTGAGTATACACTAACGCCATTGTCACTTAGTGAAATTATTATCCACGATTGTTCAAAGTCCAAGATACTTTAGAAAGCTTACTTACGACACAGCGTGCATTGTGTACACCACATAATGTAACCAATAACAATTTTAAAAAGAGAAAAAAGTACTGTAACTCAAATGAAAACAGATAGATTATCTCCAAAGTTCACAGCACTGCAGGACTTTTTCCTCCACATATTTTATGAAGCCAGTGCACATTGTTATTGCATAAAACTTTAAGGGAGTGTGCACGAGTGCATTGACACACCCATGTATGGTATGATGGTGCTTTCACTGGGAGCAAATTGGGTCTCAGGAAACTTGTTTGCTCCAGGTTTTGGGGGACCAGCTAAGGTCTGGGAATGGGGTAGGGGTGGGGGCTCTGGAGGGAGGCCTTGCTTACTTGTGGTCATGTTGGTTGGGGGTCATTGCTCTTCATAGTCAGTGGGTGCGGAGAAATTTATCCTGAGTATTCCAAGAATTGGCCTCAGACTGCTTGATAATTCCCTAGCTCAAAAACGGAGATCGAATATCACTTGTTCTGATTGGGATATATCCTATGTGCTTCAGCTACATGTTTTTCTTTGTGGGGATAGCTGTACTTTGCCGCAGCATAAAAATGCACCTTTTTGCAAATCATTGAGAGAGTCTGCTCATTGCTGGGCTGTGGGGGCGGGGGGAGGGGGGGGGGCGGGGTGGGGGTGCGGTGAGTGGTGTACGGGCTCGCTCTCCATGTGAGTAGACCCAGAAAGCAGTTCAATACTGTAATAAAGGTTAATTGTAGAGCAGAGCAGAAATTCTATTTAAGTTCATTCAGATAATGGGGTCAAAGTTTACTCGGCCAATTAGGGCCTCAAAATGGGGTCAATGGATTTACTGCCTTATTTAATGACAAAATTCTGGCTGCGACCATTTTAAAAGGTGTCTTCCGCTGGACAGTCGAAGCGTCTACCTGTTTCAGGCGTTCAGCCTCTATTATACAAATCAGCCTCCTGTGACATATTAGGATCACGATTCCAATTTTCAGGGACTCATGGACAGAGCATTTACTGTTCCAGTGGACATCTGGCAGACTTATGGCAGGTGGTTGCTGGAACAGCTATGGATGTTCCATGCCATATTGAACTAGAAAGCAGCCTGAGACAAATTTCAGAAATTCCTCTTTTTTCCTACTTACATTACTTTTACCCCAGTCTATTTTTGGATAATTATCGTTACCTATTATTATGGCCCTGCTCTTGTTGCATATTTCTCGAATTTTTCCATATATTTCTTTCTCCACTTAATTTCCAGTTTTTGGCAGTCTACAATAACACAGCATAAAGCAAGGAGGCATAATCTTAAAATTAGAGTTAGGCCATTTAGGAGTGAAATCAGGAAGCACTTTTTCACACAAAGGCTAGTGGAAATCTGGAACTTGTGCACCCAAAAAGCTGTAGATGTTGGATGAATTGAAATTTAAGACTGAGAGCAATAGATTTTTGTTAGTTAAGGGCATCAATGGATATGGAACAAAAGCAGGTAAATGAAGTTGAGGTACAGATCAGCCACAATCTAACTGAATCACAGAACAGGCTCGAGTGGCTAAATTACCTACTCCTGTTCCTATGTTCAGAGCTGCAGGATCAGCATTTCAACCACTTAAAGCTTCTGTTTAGCCCTTGTGTCAACTAACTATCTCAATATTGTGATCAATCTATTCAGCACCTTAAAGAGAATCAAAATCCTAATTGAAGAACAAACAGAAATGGATCTTGTGTCTGGTACTCCCACAACATATAGGACAAATCTTTTATTGGAGTGTCCCTCTTAGTCCACCCAGCACCCTGGGCCCAAATTTGGCCAGGAGCTGCTCTGTGTTTTTTTTTGAGCAACTTGATTTTTCTGGAATATCTTAAAAATCCCCATTCTGCACATTTAATTTGCGCCAGTATAAGTGAGTTAGTTAGGATTTTTTTTTAAGTTTCATTTTTTTTTCAACGGGGGTGTTACCAGCCACCTACGCCTGTTTTGGTCATTTAAGCCAGTTTGGACAGCTAATAGTTGCTCCAAACTAACATAGGCCAGCGTATGTGGCCACTTGTGGCCGCACAGAAAACCCTTGCAGAGAGTTAAGAAATAAGCGCAGGTAGCCATAAATTGGGGGTGGGGGGGAAGGGAAGTGGAGAGGACCTTGCAAAGCACTAAACACCTTCTCAACAATATTCATGAAGCATAAAAACCATCAATAATAAATAATAAATAAATAAATAAAAAATAAAACTTAAGTCCTACCTTCATACTCGGCCCGGGAAGTCAGCGGGCCTGCCGGTGTGAGAGGCCACTCGGCCGGGGATAGGTGCAGTGGGTGGGGAGCCCGGGTGGGAGAGCAGTGAACTGGCCACACACAATTCGCAGCAGGCTGGGTTCGCAGAAGGAGGCTGCAGGAGGGAACCTAAAGGGGGGCTGGGAACACACAGGCTGCAGGAGCCTTAATGTGTTAAGTGTAAAAGTCTATTGGGTATTTATTGTAAGTTTTGATAGTTGCCATAACACCTCAAAATAAATCATAAAAAATGCTGACAAAAAGGTCATGAAACAATCCGTGCTAGACTAAAAAAGTACATTTTTAAAATGAATGCTCATCTGAGACAACTAAAGATACTCCCAACAGCATGTACCATTTGTATGGACTTCAGAAATGATTATAAATTTGAATGGTAGTGTCGTAATTCATAGAATTAAAATCAGGTTGCATGAGATTTGCTTGAATTGAAGTCAGTGATTAAGATTGAAAGAGCTTGATTGAATCTTTACTTCTATCTGCATACTTCTCAGGTCTGCAGCCATTCTCAACAATTGCAGAGCTATTTCTCTGGGCAAGAGGTCTAATGCTAAAGCAATGCCGGTGCAAAAGGCCACTTGGCCGGGGATAGGTGCGATGGGTGGGACGCCCGGGCGCATGCGCGAACACTCCAATGCGCATGCGCAACACTGCCGGCACTGTTACACACGCTGGGCCATAGCTCCGCCCCCCTGCCGCCACTTTTTCAGCCGCATAGCCCTAGCTCTGCCCCCCACTGTGATTGCCACGCCACGCCAAGCACAAGGATGGTCCACAGAGCGGGGAGAATACGGCGATGTATTTTCGGTGCCGTTTTGAGATCAGAAAGTCGGCGCACCTCACGTAAGTGCGCTGAAAAAACCAGTGGGCCAAATTTAGGCCCTATGTAAGTAACTACTGCTGAATTAGCTCAGAAGAAATCTAGGTAAAACAAAGTGAACAATTGCTCATCATTATAACAAGACTGACTGTTATACCACCTCAAATGGGTGGCTGTACAAGCAATCAGTGCTAACATCAGATGACCAATTTTTTCAAAAAAGAGAAAGCTTTTCTCGTATCATAAAAGTTGAGTGGTTTAAAATTCTATGAACTACAATGAATTTTTTTACACAAATTATGATGCTACTCATGGAAAATCATAAGGCATACCATTTAATAAGGACAGCACTATTATACCACATAATGTACAATGGATCAAAAATCGTGGTCTCTACATGCGTGAATGAAGTGCACACGCAGCTGTAGAGGCCCCGCTATTGACAGTTCCAACGCATCCCCGGGACAAAGACATTCGTGGGCAGAGATTCGGGCTATTTGCCCAACTCTTGCCCAGCGAATGTCCTTCAGACTCTTACGCCTGGTAAAAGCAAGCGTAAGGCCTGCTTTTACCAGCGTAAGATGTTTAAAAGATAGAAAAATACATTTTTATATTAAAAAGCCTGTCCATTAAGGTGTCTATTTTTACCACTATTAAAACATATTAAAAAAAATATTTTTTGTCTAAAACATTTAATTAAATTCAATTTCAATTAATTTTAAATATGTGAATTGTTTTTTTCATTTATTTTAAATGTTTATGTGTTTTTGGGGTATCCCCATTTAGAGAAATGATGATATCCGTGCAAACGGAACTCACCATTACTGTGAATGGAAATATGCCATTTTCATTGGTTGGCCAAGCCAGGCTGCAGATATGTTCCTGGAATATGTGGGCCCGTAGGCTGGGCTGTGCATGGAGGCCTCAGAGCGCAAGTCTATGTTCCTCTGGGACTAACAGGTACTTTCGAAACATTTTTTTGATTGGAGGAATCCGTCCGCTGGAAGCCTCCGACCGCAATTTCTGGGCCAATATATTATTCTGTTCTTAAGGGACAGCTTTATAAGAATATAAGAACATAAGAAATAGGAGCAGGAGTAGGCCATACAGGCCCTCGAGCCTGCTCCGCCATTTAATATGACCATGGCTGATCCGATCATGAACTCAGGTCCACTTCCCTGCCCGCTCCCCATAACCCCTTAATCCCTTATCAGTTAAGAAGCTGTCTGTTTCTGTCTTAAGTTTATTCAGTGTCCCAGCTTCCACAGCTCTCTGAGGCAGTGAATTCCACAGATTTACAACCCTCTGAGAAAAGAAATTTCTCCTCATCTCAGTTTTAAATGGGTGGCCCCTTATTCTAAGATTATGCCCCCTATATCACCTAACCTCCCACTTTAAGGCGTAATGGTCTAAATTACTGCAACAATCAGAGGCTAATTAAAAATTAATTGCTCTGAGAGTGAGAATTTTGCTCATAAGTAGAATAAACTTTATATGTTATTCTTTCATTTATTTTTTACAAATGATTTCCTCTTGTTTGTGAAGCAAAGGTGGGGATAGTTGTGTTAATTTAATTTATATTTAATGCTAAGTGAAACTTATACCGCAAATATTTATGCACTAATATTTGAGCAGTTGATACATGTTTGAATGGTTAAGAACACAGCGATCAGTTTTCTACAAGACTCAGATAAAATCAGTTTGAGGGTTGAAGAGATTGATTTTATCAAATTTTCAACAGCAACTTGTTTATAATTCAACACATTTCTCACAGACCTATTTTCCGATACTGACTGCAATGAAAACTGCACAAAAGCTGGCCCACTTTTTAACAAATGCATTTTTTGACATTTTATATCATAACAATAGAAATTAAAAACAAAAATGCTCAACTGTAGCTCAGACAGTAGAAATACAGCTGGCATGGTAAATCAAACAATATAAAGTAGTTAACAAATACATGGCTCTAATGGAGAAGATTTTATTGATTGGGACATGTTAAAAATGGAGTGATAGATTATAGTCAACAATTTTAAATAGATTATTTGATACTCCAAATCTACAATAGCTCACTAGATATAAATTTAACATTAACTAATATTACTTACCAAGAATCAGGGTGCAAATGTAAGCCATTTCCAAGATATATGCTCCTATTTTTCTATGTGTTAATCAGACAGTGAGTTGAACGATTCATTGGTTTGAATTTCAGTTCTTTAACCAATGATTAAATTGAGGCATTGTGCATAATAATAGACTTGAACCATCTCTCTTCCTCTGAAATATCTGGAAATGCTTCTGTATTTTAAACTACTTTGCACGGTAATCCCAGTATAACTCTGTGTACAGCTAATATTGTTATTGCTGGGTCCTTCAATAATGTTAGATTGTTCATCTGATACTTGTGGAAATGCTTTATGCAAATGAATGGCACATTTCCTGCCAGATTAATGTATTCAAGGGTATAAATAAAACTAGAATGGTCATTCCTCGTGCATGCCGCTGTTGTCAATTTTCCTTCAACTACATTTGCAATTGCTGTTCATGAAGCCAGAATTATCAATGAAGAGTGAAGACCATCAACTTGCAATCAAAGTGCATTAAAACATTCTCAATCTTACCTTCAAACATGAAATGTTTGAAATGCATTGCTTATTATTGTTAAAAGGCATATTTTAACAAGCAAATAATATAATTAACTGCTATGGGTCATTCAGGTATTGACTGAAATGTGTATTCCATCCAATAATGGCCCCATTCTCCAAATGGCAAGATAACCTGGATTTCCTTTTGAACTACTGCTCCTTTTGGAGTGGTAAACAGAGTGAAATAGGTCCTAGAGTTTACCACCTCAAATCTGCTGTGAAAAATCTGTACCTGAATTATCTAAACATACTTATCACCTATCCTTATTTCCTACTCTATAAGAAGGTAGAAATGAAAATAAATGTGATTATTTTTATCTAGCACATCTGATCAAGGTGGCTAGGTTTTTGGACTTTGTGGATCACAAAGGTATATACCACAGAGCCTTGAGGGGCACATGTAGGCCAGAATTTTCTGACGTCCTTGCGGATGTGATTGGAGGTGGGTCAGGAGGGAAATTTGATAAACCTTATAGCGGGTCGGGAACCCACAATCATCCCGTCCCCACACGCCTTTCCCTCGGACGCGTTTGTCAGAGCAGCATTGACCTGAATGGTAGAGGCAGTGGAGGTAATTGAGATCATTATGAGACACTTATCAGACCCTTAAGTGTCTTCTTACCCGCTGTCTTTTAAATTTTCCTGGATGAGCATGGGAATCACGCAGCTCGGAAACCACTTCTGTGAACCTGAGACGGAAGTCGAGTGGCCATTGATCCAGCTCCTTAGTGCACAGCATGGAAAGTACAATAAAAACTCCCACCTGACAGCTGGTCACTTTCCTAAGGCAGAAATAGTTGCTAACTGCATTATCAACATAGATTTAGCTTTCTAATGGTTGGAAATCTTTTCAGCAAAGTCGGGATCCACTGTCACTCATTGGTAGAACCTATCACACCATTGACAGATTGATTCTGTCATCTCGACTTGACCTGACATCTATTATATCAGAATGGGTGCCACTTATACTGTCTCACCTCAGAATCGGACCACAATGAGCCCCAAGACCAGCAGCTGCAGGCACAACAACAGCACCAACAACACCACCATACTTCTCCTCACCCACCTGATGCTGCACAGGGCAGAGAACATCAGCACAGGGCTGCTCCACACCAGAGGCAATAGTCCTAACACAGGGTTTACAGACAGAGGATGAGCTTCCTCAACAGTGGCAGCATTGCTAAAAGAGGCTCAGGCTATTGCGTCAGCTCATCGCAGACATTTGCATATTGTTGGAGCAAGGCCTGCAGCCCAGAGGAGAGGGTGGACATGACATACCAGTGGCTGTCAACTTCTTCGCCTCAGGCTCCTTCCAGGGATCTGCAGCAGACATTTGTGGTATCTCGCAGTCAGCTGCCCACAAATGGATCACACAGGTCACCGATGCGATGTTTGCCAAGTCAGCCAATTATATCAACTTTGCCACTGATGAAACCAATGTTACTGAGCGGGTGCTTGGCTTTGCCACTCTGGATGGCTTGCAAGGGTGTAGGACGTCATCAGCTGCAGACATGTAGCCATCAGGACACTTCATTATCAGCCAGGACACTTTGAGGGAGTGGAAACCCTTGCAGCTAACAATGTGCAGCTCGTCTCCAACCATAGGAAGATTATCATGCATATGTGGACAAAATCTGTGGCAGCTGCCATGGCACTTTTGTCCTGCGCCAGTCCACCCACCTTCAGCACTTCACTCCTCGAAACAGACTTTCCATTCAACTGCTTGGAGACAAGGGGGCTGAAATTGCCCACTGCCCGAAACAAATTGTACCTATCGTCTTCGATGTGTTCCGGCTGCCCCAATGCAAGGGGCGGTCAAACCGGAGCAATTCAGCAATTGGTGCTCTTTTGGGAAGCAGGACGGCAGTGGCCTCATCATGGGGGCGGGGCAGAGTGACTGACGCTGCAAGGCATCAGCGCCGCGCTGATGACATCATCGTGCTGGTGCGTCACAATGTCCCTCCCCATCAGTGAAAGGGGAGGGCCGCTACAAACTCTGCAGCCACTTTAGTTGGAAATACTGAACCACCTGGGAGGGTTTCGGCCGGGTCAGCGACCTGGCACCCAAGAAGGTGTGCCAGGCTACCTGTTGCCGGCCTGTCTGAACCCGCAGTCATAATTGTCGGCCCGACCTGGCAGACGGCCGACAAAACAAAATAACATGGCATCACCAGCAGTGCCTCCTCCCCTTTAAGGGGCGTCGCACTGCCAAGCGACAGAGAGTGTACCGACAGCAAAAGCTGTCAGCACCGACCAGTGCTGGGACCACTCCTATGGGGCAATTCTGGGAAAGGGGTGATTTCCTGCAGGGCAATTTCGGGCAAGGGTCATCGCCTGTCGGTAAGGAGTCGGCGCCAGCACGCCGCAGCGGGAAAACGGGCGGACACCGCTCCAAAACTGAGGAAGGGCATTTTCAAAAATGGCAGCCCCTCCGAGGAGACTCAGCGGCCATTCCGCACTAACTCGTGGCCGCTGCTTTCATGAGGCTAGCGGCCTTATAGAAAGGGGCAATTTCAGCCCAAGGTCTTTCCATTACAGACGTGTCTCAAGACACCCTTGAGGAGGTCAAGTACTCCACCTTTGAGGCCCAGGAGAGATAGAGTGAAAGCCACATTTCCACCAGATATGTAATAGAGCAGACAATACATATTGTGTATGTAGGCACTCTGTTAATGACTCCACGAGGCAGGGGTATGGCACTTGAACTGTCCTTTATTGCAGCTCCTAGAGTGAGGACACCAAGAGGTGAGCTCCCTTTTATACTGGGTTACCTGCAGTGTATAGGTGACCCTTAGGTCTCCAGCAGCAGCACCCTCTGGTGTACAGGTAAGGTATATACAGGGTGGCAGAGATGCGGAGAATGAGGGTACAGGGCCCAGAAGAGCCGAGGGCCCAGGGGCAACATGGACCTGCCCACACTGTGATATGTGTGCGCACTAGGTCCATGTAGCAGAGCAGGTCTCCAGTAGTCCTGGTTAATCCTTGCCACTGGATAAAGGCCGAGCTCTGTCAAGCCTGTGTGGTGGCTGATGTGCAACAGTCACCACACGTTAAAAAAATTCACGCACAGGCATTTTCCACTCCCTCAACTGGAGTTCAGGGCTGGAATATCGGGTCCTTCATTGAAACATCTGTGAACTCTCGTGGAAGCAAGTCATCCTCGTTCGAGGGACCGCCTATGATACAGGGTGAGGATACGTTCAGGTCGAGTGTTACAGTACATCATTACATCATTGGCATGCATACATAACAATACACATGCTTAAATTATGCTTCAGACTCCTTGACAGATCTGGAGGCGCCCTTTAGTATGCACCAGCCTGGGTTTCCAGAATCACCATGGCCTGCTGCGCCCTGCACAACATAGCACAGCAGCGAGGATTAGCGCTGCATAAGGAGCAAGATTCTGAGTGCACAGGCTCTTAAGAGGAGCAAGAGCATCAGCTGGAAGATGATGATGATGAGGAGGAGGAGCAGGAGGAAACTGTGGTCCAGATCCCATCAGCACCCAAATACATTGTTGCCCGGGAGACCAGGGATGGCCTCATCATGGCCAGATTTGCTTAACTTTATGCATTAAACCCATAGGCGTGCCAGATGCTGTGCCAGGTTGGCACCAACCCACAACAACACCATAAAGCATCTCTACAATGACCAAGCCATTCCTTTCATATTGACCACCATTGCTAAAAATAATGTTATATCTCACCATTCACTCCAACTCACTAAGGCACTTACAAAGTTGCATACAAATTTGTCCATGACTGAAAAGTGATGAAAATCTGTTTTTCTGCCACTCCCAGGAGATCGCACGGCTCCGGGTGAGGAGAACTCTGCTGTGTGATATCGCAGGTAAGGCAGGTAAATGATTGGTAGTAATTGTGGGCTAAGTTTTTATTTTTTTCTTTTAAATTATCATATAGCGTATAACTAAATACTAAAACCTAACTAAAAACTAACCTTTATTTGTCTAACTAATTTAATAAACTATATAGGTAATAGTTGATTAACGCTAAACTAATTAATTAAATAAAATAATGGGAAAATAGGAGATATGCTGCTGCTGCAATATGTGGGAGCTTCTGGACGTTTTGGTCCAGGGCGACTACATCTGCGGTAAGGGTCTGCGGCTCGACGAACTTCGGCTCTGAGTTGAGGAGCTAGAGTCCGAGCTGCAGAAATTGCGAGACATCAGGGAGGGAGAAAGTTACCTGGACCTTTTGCTCCAGGAGGCAGCCATAGCCTCTAGATTAAATACTTCAGAATTGACACGTGGTCAGGGACAGGAGGGTGTGACTGCGAGTGAAGCAGGTAAGGGGATCCAGGAGGTAGTATTGCAGGAGCCTCAGTCCCTGCAAGTGTCCAATAGATTTGAGGTTCTTGCAACCCTTGTGGACAAGTGTGCAGTTTGTGGATGAGCAGACTGACCAAGGCACCGTGGTGCAGAAAGACATTCAAGTGAGGGGAGTAAAGAGGCAGATGGTTGTAGTAGGGGACAGTATAGTTAGGGGGATAGATAGGGTTATCTGCAGCCAAGAGCGAGCGTCCCGAAGGCTGTGTTGCCTGCCCCGTGCCATCTCCGCCGGGCTGGAGAACTTGGAGTGGGAGGGGGAGGATCCAGTTGTCGTGGTATACGTAGGAACCGATGACATAGATAGGACTAAGGAAGAGGTTCTGCTGAGAGAGTTTGAACAGCTAGGGACTAAATTGAAAAGCAGAACCACAAAGGTAATAATCTCTGCATTATTACCTTAGCCACGAGAAAATTGGCATAAGGTCAATAGAATCAGGGAGATGAATGCGTGGCTCAGAGGTTGGTGTAGGAGAAGTGGGTTTCAATTCGTGGGGCACTTGCACCAACACTCAGGAAAGAGAGAGCTGTTCCGTGGGGACAGACTACATCTGAACTATGCTGGGACCAGAGTTCTACAGAATAACTAGGGAGGTACACAGGGTTTTAAACTAAATAAGTGGGGTTGGAGGGGGGGGGAGGTGGAAAGGATGGTCGCAGTAGAGAGCAATCTAGAATTCTAAAGAGAAAAGAAAAGGAAGCAAGCAGGAAAGTGATTGTGGTAAGGATAACCAGGTTATGTCAGGAAGGGACGGAGCACACAAACACAAGAGTGCACTCACAAATAGGGTCCAGGTAAGAAAAAATAGCGCTAAGACAAATAAGGCTATAGTACAAAATAATGTTAAGATATCTAATAATGTTTAAAAAGACAAATTTAAGGGCATTGTATCTGAATGCACAAAGCATCTGTAATAAGGTAGACGAATTAATAACGCAAATAGATGTAAACGGATACGATATAGTTGCAATTATGGAGACATGGTTGTAGGGTAACCAGGATTGGGAACTGAATATCCAAGGATATTCTATAGGACAGGCAAAAAGGAAGAGGAGGTGGTGTGGCGTTGTTAGTAAAGGATGAAATCTGAGCATGGTGAGAAAGGATATTGGCTCAGAAAATCAAGATGTAGAATCAGTCTGGGTGGAGCTATGGAGCACCAAGGGGCAGAAAACATTGGTGGGAGTTTTCTATAGGCCTCCAAACAGTAGTGGAATCAAATAGGAAATTAGAGATGCATGTAGCAAGGGCACTACAGTAATCGTAGGCGACTTTAATTTACATATAAACTGGCCAAACCAAATTAGTAATAATACTGTGACAGATGAACTCCTGGAGTGTGTACGAGATGTTTTTTTAGACCAGTATGTTGAGGAGCCTACTAGGGAACAGGCTATCCTAGATTGGGTATTGTGTAACGAGAAGGGGTTAATTAACAGTCTTGTTGTGTGGGGTCCTTTAGGGAAGAGTGACCATAACATGATTGAATTCTTTATTAAGATGGAAAGTGAAGTAGTCCAATCTGAAACTAGGGTCCTAAATCTAAACAAAGGAAACTACGAAGGTATGAGGAATGAATTGGCTATGATAGATTGGGAAAATTCATTAAAAGGCATGACGGTGGATCGGCAATGGCTAATATTTAAGGAACGAATGCATGAATTGCAACAGTTATACATTCCTTTCTGACATAAAAACACAAAAGGAAAAGTGGCCCAACCATGGCTAACAAAAGAAATTAAGGGTAGTATTGATCGAAAGAGGAGTTATACAAAGTTGCCAAAAAAAGTAGAAAGCCTGAGGATTGGGAGCAGTTTAGAATTCAGCAAAAAAGGACCAAGAGATTGATTAAGAGGGGAAAAAGAGAATATGAGAGTAAACTTGCAAGGAACATAAAAACCGACTGCAAAAGTTTCTACAAGTACATAAAAAGAAAAAGATTAGTGAAGACAAATGTTGGTCCTTTACAGACAGAAATGGGAGAATTTGTAATGGAGAACAAGGAAATGGCAGAACAATTAAATAAATACTTCGGTTCTGTCTTCACAGAAGAGGACACAAATAACATCCCAGAAATGCAAAGGAACCAAGGGTCTAGTGAGCAAGAGGAATTAAAGGAAATTACTAGTAAGAAAATAGTGCTGGAGAAACTGCTAGGACTGAAGGCTGATAAATCCCCAGGGCCTGATGATCTGCATACCAGAGTAATAAATGAGGTAGCCATGGAAATAGTAAATGCATTGGTTGTCATCTTCCAAAATTCTATAGATTATGGAACAGTTCCTGCAGATTGGAGGGTGGCAAATGTAACCCCACTATTTAAAAAAGGAGGGAGAGAGAAAACAGGGAACTACAGACCGGTTAGCTTAACATCAGTAGTAGGGAAAATGCTGGAGTCTATTATAAAGGATGTGATAATGGCACACTTAGACAATATCAACGGGATGAAACAAAGTCAACATGGATTTATGAAAGGAAAATCATGTTTGACAAACCGACTAGAGTTTTTTGAGGATGTAACTGATAGAATAGATAAGGGAGAACCAGTGAATGTCGTGTATTTGGATTTTTAGAAGACCTTTGATAAAGTCCTACATAAGAGGTTATTGTGCAAAGTTAAAGCACATGGGATCGGGGGAAATGTATTGGCATGGATTGAAAATTGGTTGACTGACAGGAAACAGAGAGTCGGAATAACCGGGTCTTTTTCAGAGTGGCGGGCAGTGACTAGTGGGGTACCACAGGGATCAGTGCTTGGGCCACAGCTATTCACAATATATATAAATGATTTGGATGAGGGAACCAAATGTAATATTTCCAAGTTTGCCGACGACACAAAACTAGGTGGGATTGTGAGTTGTGAGGAGGATGCAAAGACGCTGCAAGTCGATTTAGATAGGTTGAATGAGTGGGCAAACACATGGCAGATGCAGTATAATGTGGATAAATGTGAAGTTATCCACACTGGTAGGAAAAACATAAGGACAAAGTATTATTAAAATGGTGATGGCTTGGGAAGTGTCGATGTACAGAGGGTCAGAGGGTCTAGTAAGGAGGGGGAACTGAGGGAAATCTTTATTAGTCGGGAAATTGTGTTGGGGAAATTGATGGGATTGAAGGACGATAAATCCCCAGGGCCTGATGGACTGCATCCTAGAGTACTTAAGGAGGTGGCCTTGGAAATAGCGGATGCATTGACAGTCATTTTCCAACATTCCATTGACTCTGGATCAGTTCCTATGGAGTGGAGGGTAGCCAATGTAACCCCACTTTTTAAAAAAGGAGGGAGAGAGAAAACAGGGAATTATAGACCGGTCAGCCTGACCTCAGTAGTGGGTAAAATGATGGAATCAATTATTAAGGATGTCATAGCAGTGCATCTGGAAAATGGTGACATGATAGGTCCAAGTCAGCATGGATTTGTGAAAGGGAAATCATGCTTGACAAATCTTCTGGAATTTTTTGAGGATGTTTCCAGTAAAGTGGACAAAGGAGAACCAGTTGATGTGGTATATTTGGACTTTCAGAAGGCTTTCGACAAGGTCCCACACAAGAGATTAATGTGCAAAGTTAAAGCACATGGGATTGGGGGTAGTGTGCTGACGTGGATTGAGAACTGGTTGTCAGACAGGAAGCAAAGAGTAGGAGTAAACGGGTACTTTTCAGAATGGCAGGCAGTGACTAGTGGAGTGCCGCAAGGTTCTGTGCTGGGGCCCCAGCTGTTTACATTGTACATTAATGATTTAGACGAGGGGATTAAATGCAGTATCTCCAAATTTGCGGATGATACTAAGTTGGGTGGCAGTGTGAGCTGCGAGGAGGATGCTATTAGGCTGCAGAGTGACTTGGATAGGTTAGGTGAGTGGGCAAATGCATGGCAGATGAAGTATAATGTGGATAAATGTGAGGTTATCCACTTTGGTGGTAAAAACAGAGAGACAGACTATTATCTGAATGGTGACAGATTAGGAAAAGGGAAGGTGCAACGAGACCTGGGTGTCATGGTACATCAGTCATTGAAGGTTGGCATGCAGGTACAGCAGGCGGTTAAGAAAGCAAATGGCATGTTGGCCTTCATAGCGAGGGGATTTGAATACAGGGGCAGGGAGGTGTTGCTACAGTTGTACAGGGCCTTGGTGAGGCCACACCTGGAGTATTGTGTACAGTTTTGGTCTCCTAACTTGAGGAAGGACATTCTTGCTATTGAGGGAGTGCAGCGAAGGTTCACCAGACTGATTCCCGGGATGGCGGGACTGACCTATCAAGAAAGATTGGATCAACTGGGCTTGTATTCACTGGAGTTCAGAAGAATGAGAGGGGACCTCATAGAAACGTTTAAAATTCTGACGGGTTTAGACAGGTTAGATGCAGAAAGAATGTTCCCAATGTTGGGGAAGTCCAGAACCAGGGGTCACAGTCTGAGGATAAGGGGTAAGCCATTTAGGACCGAGATGAGGAGAAACTTCTTCACCCAGAGAGTGGTGAACCTGTGGAATTCTCTACCACAGAAAGTAGTTGAGGCCAATTCACTAAATATATTCAAAAGGGAGTTAGATGAAGTCCTTACTACTCGGGGGATCAAGGGTTATGGCGAGAAAGCAGGAAGGGGGTACTGAAGTTTCATGTTCAGCCATGAACTCATTGAATGGCGGTGCAGGCTAGAAGGGCTGAATGGCCTGCTCCTGCACCTATTTTCTATGTTTCTATGTTTCTATGACCTGGGTGTCCTTGTACACCAGTCATTGAAAGCAAATATGCAGGTGCAGCAAGCAGTTAGGAAGGCATAAAATTCTAACTGGGTTGGACAGAATGGATGCGGGGAGGATGTTTCCTCTGACTGGGAAGTCTAGAACAAGGGGTCAGTCTCAGGATATGGAGTAGGAAAGTTAGGACAGAAATGAGGAGAACTTTTTTCACTCAGAGGGTGGTGAACCTGTGGAATTCTCTACCACAGAAGGCTGTGGAGGCCAAGTCACTGAATATATTTAAGCGGGAGATAGATTGATTTCTAGAAAAAAAAGGCATCAAGGAGTATGGGGAAAAAGCAGAAATATGGTGTTGAGATAGAGGATCAGCCATGAACATATTGAATGGTGTTGCAGACTCGAAGGGCCTAATGGCCTACTACTGCTCTTATTTTCTATGAAAATAAATATTTTTGTCTGTGACATCATTGTAACAGAAACTTTACAAAAACAGGGGGCCAACAGGGAGAAGTGGAGGTACTTTGAGAGGAGCCCCCATTTCCATGTCGCATCTCACCATCATCCCTCTCCTGGGCCACCCGCACTTCCCTGCTAGCAATGCGCTGGAGAGGCTGCACAGCATTGGGGCCATGGGGACACACTTCTACATTGACATCCCTCCTATAGAGGAGGTCTATGAGCAGATCCAGATTAAAGCTGTGAGGAGCCTAAAGCTAATAGAAGGGAAGGGCCTATATATGTACTTTTTATTTCATACAATTCATAAAATCATCAAACAAAAATAATTGTATATTTATCCAAATTTAACAACTAGCAAAAATCAAAGCTATATACATTAAAAAACAGCATACAATTCAAAGAGAGAATGGTTTCTTCCTGGCTTTAAACTGCGATATCAAACAAAAAGTTCTCTTAATATGTCTCTTCAAAAAAAGACTGGTTTCTTCCTGGCCTTAGCTGTGGCAAAGTCTGAATAATATCATCAACGTTTAAAGACCTGACAATTTCCCTCTCAATGCTCAAAAGAGACAAAGCAGTGAGATGCTCCTGATTCATGGTGGATCGTATGACATTTTTCATCCTTTTCAGAAAAGAGTAGGAACGTTCTCCACTACAATTAGTGACCATTAGTGACAAATACAGCCGTAATGCAGTTTCTACATTTGGGAAACATTCCATCACATTGGATTCAATGGCCCCAATATTGGTGGACTTATCGCCCACTGCCACCTGCTGCCGTTGACTGCCAAGTTTTGCTGCCAGTCTCCCCTCTGTGCCAGTTTCCACTTGGGCTGCAGCGGACGGGAGGGGAGTATCACCGGTGTTATGTATGTAAACTTTACTCATGTGAAAGACTTGTCACCAGGGGGTGCACCTGTTGGAGACCCAAGGGTCATCTTCACACCCCGGGCAAGCAGGCATAAAAGGCAGTCTATCATGCTGCTTCCTGACTCTGGAGTTACATTAAAGAGACCAAGGTCACAACAGTTTGAGCTTACAGTATACAGTCTTGTGGAGTTATTCTGAATGTAACAATTGGCAACGAGTAACAGATCACAAACTTTCATGCAGTTATGGCTGCCGTTGATATTCTTGAGAGATTTGTTGAGAGTGATGATTGTGAAGCCTTCAATTAGTGTCTTGACCAGTACTTCGTGGCCATCGAGCTGGATACAGAAGAGACCGCGGTCAAGCGTAGGGCGATTTTCTGCACCGTTGTGGGTCCACGATATATGGCCTCAACAAAATCTGCTAGCACCGATGAAACCAATGGAGAAGGCATATGCAGAGTTGTGCACGCTGGTTCAGGAACACCTCAAGCCAAAGGAGAGCATTTTAATGGCCAGGTATCGCTTTTACATGCACCATCGCTCTGAGAGCCAGAACATGGCGAGCTATGTCACCGACCTAAGACGCCTTGCGGGACCGTGCGTATTTGCTGGATTTTTGGGGGAAGTATTGCGGGACTTTTTGTGTTTGGAATCGGTCACAAAAGTCATTCTTCGCAAACTACTGTCTGCCGACTCCCTAGTTCTGAGCAAGGCCATCACGACAGCCCAGGCCTTTATGTCCACGAACAATAACACTAAACAGATATCTTTGCAGCATCGAAGCTCACCAGCAAATACTGTGCATAAAATAATGCCTTCAACAGGCAGAGTTGTACATGACAGGGCCTACACACCTGCAGAGGCCAGACCTAGGATGACTCAGAGTCCACTGTGGGGTGTGAATGCGAATCCATTAACACCATGTTGGCGCTGCGGGGGTAATCATCGAGCCCATCAATGTCGATTGAAGCATTACGTGTGCAAGGGCTGTGGAACAATGGGGCACCTCCAGCGAATGTGCAAACGTACTGCGACTCACCATGTGGCAGAGTCAGCAGAAGATGACCGATCCGGCGTAGATCACACTGAACGAGTAAGAGAGGCAGCTCAACCCGAGGCTGAAGAGGAAGTGTATGGGGTTCACCACAAAAAGCCCTCTGATAATGTTGAAAGTCAAATTAAACGCCATTCCAGTTTCCATGGAATTGGACATGGGGGCGAGTCAGTCAATTATGAGCCAGAAGGCGTTTGAGAAACTGTGGGGCAACAAGGCACAAAGGCCAAAACGAACCCCGATTCAAACCAAGCTGTGCACTTACACCAAAGAGCTCACACCAGTCATTGGCAGTGTGGCAGTGAAGGTATCATACGATGGAACTGTGCATGATTTATCACTATGGATTGTACCAGGCGATGGCCCAACGCTGTCCGGCAGAAGCTGGCTAGGAAAGATCCGATGGAACTGGGATGACATCAAAGCACTGTCTTTGGTGGATGCCTCATGCGCCCAAGTGCGAAACAAATTCCTGTCGTTATTTGAGCCAGGCATCGGCAACTTCACAGGCGCCAAAGTACAGATCTGTCTAGTCCCTGATGCACGGCCCATTCATCACAAGGCCCGAGCAGTTCCATACGTGATGCGAGAGAAAGTCGAGATCGAGCTGGAGAGGCTTCAATGAGAGGGGATCATAGCGCCAGTCGAGTTCAACGAGTGGGCTAGTCCAATTGTTCCGTTGTTGAAAAGTGATGGGACAGTCAGAATCTGCGGGGACTACAAGGTAACGATCAACTGAGTCTCGTTACAGGACCAGTATCCACCACCCAAAGCGGATGACCTGTTCGCAACGCTAGCAGGGGGGAAGTCGTTCACCAAGCTGGATCTAACCTCTGCTTACATGACACGGGAGCTGGCTGAACCTTCGAATAAATTGACGTGCATCAATACGCACAAAGAACTGTTCATATACCACGGATGCCCTTTTGGGATTCGCTCGGCTGCAGTCATCTTCCAGAGGAGCATGGAGAGTATGCTGAAATAGGTTCCGCGCACCGTGTTGTTTCAAGACGACATCCTGATCACTAGTCGCAACACCACAGAACACTTGCACTACCTGGAAGAGGTTCTAAAGCAACAAGACAGAGTGGGACTCAGGCTGAAATGCTCCAAGTGTGTTTTCCTGGCGCCAGAGGTTGAATTTATGGGGAGAAAGCTTGCGGCAGGCGGCATCAGATGCACGGACTCCAAGACGGAGGCCATCAAGAATGCACCCAGATCACAGAACGTGACGGAGCTGTATTCATTCCTGTGACTCCTCAACTATTTTGGTAACTTTCTACCTGGGTTGAGCACTTTGCTGGAACCCTTACATTTATTGTTACGCAAGGGTGATGACTGAGTTTGGGGTAAATCTCAAGGGACAGCCTTTAATAAGGCCAGAAACCTGCTATGTTCGAACAAGTTACTTGTATTGTATGACCCGTGTAAACATTTAGTACTAGCTTGTGATGCATCTTTGTACGGGGTCGGTTGTGTGTTACTGTAAGCCAATATGTCAGACAAACTGCAACCGGTTGCTTATGCATCCAGCAGTTTATCTAAGGCTGAAAGAGCCTACAATATGGTTAAGAAAGAAGCATTAGCATGCATATACAGGGTTGAGGAAATGCAACACTACCTATTTGGACTCTGGTTCGAGCTCGAAACCGACCACAAACCGCTCATTTCGCTGTTCTCAGAAAGTAAAGGTATTAACACCAATGCTTCGTCCCGCATCCAAAGATGAGCACTAACATGATCTGCATATGACTATGTAATCCGCCACAGACCAGGCACTGAAAACTATGCTGATGCCCTCAGTCGGCTACCATTGCCCACCACCGGGGTGGAAATGGCGCAACCCGCAGACTTGCTTCTTGTAATGGCTGTTTTTGAGAGCGAGGGGTCATCCATCACAGCTCACCAGATCAGGACATGGACTAGCCAGGACCCTGTGCTATCACTAGTAAAAAGCTGCGTCCTTAAGGGGAGTTGGTCGGCTGTACCTGGGGAAATGTAAAACAAAATTAAGCCGTTTTACCGACGCAAGGATGAAATGTCCATCCATTCTGATTGTCTACTATGGGGGAATCGCATAGTTTTGCCAAAAAAAGGCAGGGAAACTTTTATACGTGACCTACACAGTACCCACCCAGGCATAGTCATGATGAAGGCTATTGCCAGGTCGCACGTTTGGTGGCCCGGCATTGATTCGGAATTGGAGTCATGCCTACACCAATGTAATACTTGCTCACAGTTGAGCAATGCACCAAGGGAGGCCCCACTGAGTCTGTGGTCTTGGCCCTCTAAACCGTGGTCCAGGGTCCACGTAGATTTCACTTGCCCCTTTCTAAGAAAGATGTTCCGAGTAGCAGTGGACGCTTACTCTAAATAGATTGAATGTATAATAATGTCATCATGTACGTTCACTGCCACTATTGAAAGCCTCCGGGCCATGTTCGCCACCCATGGTTTGCCTGACGTCTTTGTTAGTGACAATGGACCATATTTCACCAGCTCAGAATTCAACAAATTCATGACCCGCAATGGCATCAAGCATGTCAGGTCTGCCTGTTTAAGCCCACATCCAATGGTCAAGTGGAACGGGCAGTCCAAACAATCAAGCAACGTTTGAAATGTGTGACAGACGATTCCCTGCAGACCTAGTTATCTCGGATTCTTCTCAGCTACCGGACGCGACCCCACTCGCTTACTCGTGTTCCCCCTGCAGAATTGTTAATGAAAGAGCACTCAAAACCAGGCTCTCCTTAGTCCACTCGGATCTCAATGATCATGTAGAAACCCGGTGTCAGCGGCATACCGTGTACCACGATCGTGCGTGTATCGCGTGACATTGAGGTTAATGACTCTGTGTTTGTTCTTAATTACGGTCATGGTCCCAAATGGGTTGCTGGCACTGTTTTCGCCAAGGAGGGGAATAGAGTGTTTATTGTCAAACTTTTGAATGGACAAACGTGCAGAAAGCATTTGGATCAGACCAAACTGCGATTCACTGACAACCAAGAACAGTTTGAAGAAGACATTACCATCACTGATCCACCAACACACACCCAACCAGCAATCGACCTCACGGTCAACCATGAGGATGAATCCACCATGCCCGACAGTCCGATCAGACCAGCCACATCACAGCACAGCAATGATCTGACAAACTCACCCGTGCCAGGATTTAACTCAGGCGATCAATCCGGGAATGTAGAGCCCCGGATCGCCTCAACTTGTAATTAACTTGTATCTAAGACTTTGGGGGAGTGGGGCAGTGATGTTATGTATGTAAACTTTACTAGTGTCTAAGACTTGCCACGAGGGGGCGCATCTGTGGGAGACCCAAGGGTTACCTGCACATCCTAGGTAAGTAGCTATAAAAGGCAGTCTACCATGCTGCTTCCTGACTCTGGGGTTACATTAAAGAGACCAAGGTCACAACAGTTTGAGCTTACAGTATACTGTCTTGAGGAGTTATTCTGAATGTAACAGCTGGGAACCGCCCGCTGACAGCCAAGTAGCACAAGTGTCCTCCCGCCCACCGACCTGCCAAATTGGTGCCGGCCGGAATCGGCGGGAATCGGCGCCAGCTGGGGGAAGGAATGCTGCATGGAGGCAGGTCTAGCCCTGATGGTAAGTACGAAGACCTGCAAAAAAATGTGAGTGAACATCTTTTAAAAAAATTTTTTACAGTGTCTTACCTGCATGGGGTCCCGTCAAGGTTTTCCGGTGTTTTTTTTTGGTAATGGTTTTTATTTTCAGCTCCTCCACCCACCTCGGGCCCAACTCCATCGTCGCGGGCACTTGAGCAGAAAGCTCATTAGCCACCGAGATTGAAAGCTACTGCCCGCTGCCGCCCAGATTGAAGGCGTAAGCCATTATTTTGCTGCTTGGCAGTACTGCCACCTATTTTAGATGAATCTTCCTGGCAAAGTACCACCCAGTCTCTCGGTGGCCATCAGTGGTCCTTTGGGCAGAACTTGGGCGGGCCTTGACTTCAACCATGTTCGGGCCCAATGAATAAACAGTACATCCATAGAAACATAGAAACATAGAACCATAGAAACATAGAAAATAGCAGGAGTAGGCCATTCGGCCCCTTGAGCCTGCACCACCATTCAATAAGATCATGGCTGATCATTCCCTCAGTACGCCTTTCCTGCTTTCTCTCCATACCCCTTGATCCCTTTAGCCGCAAGGGCCATATCTAACTCCCTCTTGAATATATCCAATGAACTGGCATCAACAACTCTCTGCGGCAGGGAATTCCACAGGTTAACAACTCTGAGTGAAGAAATTTCTCCTCATCTCAGTCCTAAATGGCCTACCCCTTATCCTAAAACTGTGTCCCCTGGTTCTGGACTTCCCAATAATCGGGAACAGTCTTCCCGCATCTAACCTGTCCAGTCCCGTCAGAATCTTATAAGTTTCTATGAGATCCCCTTTCATCCTTCTAAACTCCAGTGTATAAAGGCCCAGTTGATCCAGTCTCTCCTTATATGTCAGTCCCGCCATCCCAGGAATCAGTCTAGTGAACCTTCGCTGTACTCCCTCAATATCAAGAACGTCCTTCCTCAGAATAGGAGACCAAAACTGAACACAATATTTCAGGTGAGGCCTCACCAAGGCCCTGTACAACTGCAGTAAGACCTCCCTGCTCTTATACTCAAATCCCCTAGCTATGAAGGCCAACATACCATTTGCCTTCTTCACCGCCTGCTGTACCTGCATGCCAACTTTCAATGACTGATGAACCATGACACCCAGGTCTCGTTGCACCTCCCCCTTTCCTAATCTGCTGTCATTCAGATAATATTCTGCCTTCGTGTTTTTGCCCCCAAAGTGGATAACCTCACATTTATCCACATTAAACTGCATCTGCCATGCATTTGCCCACTCACCTAATCTGTCCAAATCACCCTGCAGCCTTTTATCGTCCTCCTCACAGCTCACACCTCCATCCAGTTTAGTGTCATCTGCAAACTAAGAGATATTACACTCAATTCCTTCATCTAAATCATTAATGTATATTGTAAAGAGCTGGGGTCCCAGCACTGAACCCTGCGGCACTCCACTAGTCACTGCCTGCCAATCTGAAAAGGACCCGTTTATCCTGACTCTCTGCTTCCTGTCTGCCAACCAGTTCTCTATCCACGTCAGTACATTACCCCCAATACCATGTGCTTTGATTTTGCACACCAATCTCTTGTGCGGGACCTTGTCAAAAGCCTTTTGAAAGTCCAAATACACCACATCCACTGATTCTCCCTTGTCCACTCTACTAGTTACATCCTCAAAAAATTCCAGAAGATTTGTCAAGCACGATTTCCCTTTCATAAATCCTTACTGACTTGGACCGATCCTGTCACTGCTTTCCAAATGCGCTGCTATTTCATCTTTAATAATTGATTCCAACATTTTCCGCACTACTGATGTCAGGCTAACCGGTCTATAATTACCCGTTTTCACTCTCCCTCCTTTTTTAAACAATGGTGTTACATTATCTACTCTCCAGTCCATAGGAACTGATCCAGAGTCGATAGAAACATAGAAACATAGAAAATAGGTGCAGGAGTAGGCTATTCGGCCCTTCGAGCCTGCATCGCCATTCAATGAGTTCATGGCTGAACATGCAACTTCTGTACCCCATTCCTGCTTTCTCGCCATACCCCTTGATCCCCCTAGTAGGAAGGCCTACATCTAACTCTGTTTTGAATATAATTAGTGAATTGGCCTCAACAACTTCCTGTGATAGAGAATTCCACAGGTTCACCACTCTCTGGGTGAAGAAGTTTCTCCTCATCTCGGTCCGAAATGGCTTACCCCTTATCCTTAGGCTGTGACCCCTGGTTCTGGACTTCCCCAACATTGGGAACATTCTTCCTGCATCTAACCTGTCTAAACCCGACAGAATTTAAAACGTTTCTATGAGATCCCCTCTCATTCTTATGAACTCCAGTGAATACAAGCCCAGTTGATCCAGTCTTTCTTGATATGTCAGTCCCGCCATCCCAGGAATCAGTCTAGTGAACCTTCGCTGCACTCCCTCAATAGCAAGACTGTCCTTCCTCAAATTAGGAGACCAAAACTGTGCACAATACTCCAGGTGTGGCCTCACCAATGCCCTGTACAACTGTAGTAACACCTCCCTGCCCCTGTACTCAAATCCCCTCGCTATGAAGGCCAACATGCCATTTGCTTTCTTAACCGCCTGCTGTACCTGCATGCCAACCTTCAATGACTGATGTACCATGATACCCAGGTCTCGTTGCACCTCCCCTTTTCCTAATCTGTCACCATTCAGATAATAGTCTGTCTCTCTGTTTTTACCACCAAAGTGGATAACCTCACATTTATCCACATTATACTTCATCTACCATGCATTTGCCCACTCACCTAACCTATCCAAGTCACTCTGCAGCCTCATAGTATCCTCCTCGCAGCTCACACTGCCACCCAACTTAGTGTCATCCGCAAATTTGGAGATACTACATTTAATCCCCTCATCTAAATCATTAATGTACAATATAAACAGCTGGAGCCCCAGCACAGAACCTTGCGGTACCCCACTAGTCACTGCCTGCCATTCTGAAAAGTACCCATTTACTCCTAATCTTTGCTTCCTGTCTGCCAACCAGTTCTCAATCCACGTCAGCACACTACCCCCAATCCCATGTGCTTTCATTTTGCACATTAATCTCTTGTGTGGGACCTTGTCGAAAGCCTTCTGAAAGTTCAAATACACCACATCAACTGGTTCTCCACTCTACTGGAAACATCCTCAAAAAATTCCAGAAGACTGTTGGAAAATGATCACCAATGCATCCACTATTTCTATGGCCACTTCCTTAAGTTGCAAATAGACCTACTCTCATCCTCTTTTCTTTCTATATTTGAGAAGATTGAAATTTCAAAAAATTGGAGAAACTCTTTTGTAAAATCTACTGGGAGATCTTCTGGATATTGTAGGCATCAGTGTCTGATACCTTCACTGACTTGGGAGCTTAACATATTAAGCATATTGCTGCTTTTTCTCTTTTGAGCATGGAGAGGGAAATTGTCATGGGACCTTACAATGGCCTTTGACACTGTCAACCGCGAGGTTCTATGGAGCGTCCTCCTCCGTTTCGACCGCCCCCAAAAGTTTGTCACCATCCTCCATCTGCTCCACAACAACATGCCAGCTGTGATCTTTACCAATGGATCCATTACTGACTCAATCCATGTCCGAATCGGGGTCAAACAGGGCTGCATCATCGCACCAACCCTCTTCTCAATCTTCCTCGCTGCCGTGCTCTACCTTACAATCAACAAGCTCTCTGCTGGAGTGGAACTAAACTACAGAACCAATGGGAACCTGTTCAACCTTTGCCATCTCCAGGCCAGATCCAAGACCACCCCAATCTCTATCGTCAAGCTACAGTACGCGGACGATGCCTGCATCTGCGCACATTCAGAGGCTGAACTCCAAGTTATAGGCATACGAAAGCATATGCCTTACATTCAACATCCATAAGACAAAGGTCCTCCACCAACCTGTCCCCGCCTCACAGCACTGTCCCCAGTCATCAAGAACCACAGCGCGGCCCTGGACAACGTGGACCATTTCCCATATCTTGAGAGCCTCTTATCAACAAAGGCAGATATTGACGACAAGAGTCAATACCACCTCCAGTGCGCCAGTGCAGCCTTTGACCGCCTAAGGAAAAAAGTGTTCGAAGGCCCCCAAATCATGGTCTACAGGGCTGTAGTAATACCCACACTCCTGTATGGCTCAGAGACATGGACCATTACAGTAGACACCTCAAGTCACTGGAGAAATACCACCAACGATATCTCTGCAAGATCCTGCAAATCCTCAGGGAGGATAGATGCACCAACATTGGCGTCCTCGACCAGGCCAACATCCCCAACATTGAAGCACTGACCACTCTTGATTAGCTCCACTGGGCAGGCCACATTGTTCGTATGTCTGACACGAGACTGCCAAAGCAAGTGCTCTACTCGGAATTCCTTCACAGCAAACGAGCCAAAGGTGAGCAGAAGAAACCCTCAAAGCCTCCTTGAAAAAGTGCAACATCCCCACCGATACCTGGGAGTCCCTGGCCAAAGACTGCCCTAAGTGGAGGAAGTGCATCCAGGAGGGCGCTGAGCATCTCGAGTCTCATCGCCGACCGCATGCAGAAATCAAGCACAGGTAGCGGAAAGAACGTGCGGCAAACCTGTCCCACCCACCCTTTCCCTCAACGACTATCTGTCCCACCTGTGACAGGGACTATGTTTCTCATATTGGACTGATCCGTCACCTAAGAACTCATTTTTAGAGTGGAAGCAAGTCTTCCTCAATTCCGAGGGACTGCCTATGATGATGATGATAACATATTATGTGAACAATTTGCCAAGACGCTTTGGGCTAAAATTTTGGTTTTCAGCAACGTTAGTTTTACACCAAAATTACGGTTTTTGCTGCGCTACTGTTTTTAGGCATGCTTTTCGGCCTTTAATTCGCATCAGTAAAAATTGGCGTTACACGAAGATGTGCGGCGCAATCCGCGAATTTCGGCAACTTTAGTCTGGGGTCGATAGCACTGCGAGAGAGGCCTTGGGAGGGGGAAAAACAACAACAAAAAAATTGCAAAAACAAAAAAAAAACATTCATAAAACCCTTACCTACTAGATCGCTGATAAAGAATTAAAAAATATAAACTTTAACTTACCTATTTTGCAGGTCTTCATACTTACCGCTGCTAGCAGGGCTGCACCGCAAGTTTGACCCTGTCGGTATTCTGCGCAGAATACAGGTCCCGTAATTAGGTCTTGTCAATATTGGCATTGGCCTTGATTCTATATTCTAATGCACTCTTCATTTTGTCAATGATTGTGAGGAATGTGTTAACTTTGAAGGCTTCCTTGTTGAAAAGGCAGATTACAAATCGTAATTGCAATTAATAATAATAATTGGGATGTTTTAAAATGGAGTTAACAGGTTTTTAAAATGAATCCCACAGCCTGTTTTTTAGACTGTGGGAAGCATGTGTGGGATGCCTTCCACAGAGAAGCAGATGTTCCAATTCATAGACCAAGGCCTTGGGAGCCGGGCACAGACACAGATAACATAGAATTAGAATTGTACTAAAAGATAAGAGTTAAATGAAAAGAATCATAACAACATGTATCCGGAATTACAAATTAAGGCATATAGAAGCCAGAATGGAGGAAGCACCCTACCAATCAATCATTTATTAATCAATCAGCATGTATTAATTGTAACTTGTGTAATTACGTAATGCTATAATCTGAAACTGTATAAAATAAGATGTCTCTGGCAGTTTCTTTGAGCATTCCTTCAAGGATAGCTCCCCTGCCGGCTTGTATTAATAAAAACTGCATTTACTTTAAGGCTAACGGACTCGGAGTAGTGGTTTGAAGTTAACCCTAACAACTTGGCATAGTCGGGCAGGATCTACTGGACGGGCAGATTCGACTCAAAAAACCAAACCAACCTAAAACCAAGTGAGTAGAGAATTATCTTGAGAAATTCTCCTCCCAAAGTCCCAGCCAGAGATCCAAAGAATCTGAAGCGGAGTCTGTGCAGCCGGTAATCCAGTTGAGGGGCGCGTCAGGACACTGTAAGTAAATACGTGTGTCGGGAGAATAAGTACATATAAGGGATATCGGGGAAAAAGCCTCGGTGAACTGGGGAAAAAGCCTCAGTGTAAAAGGTTCCGCATATGTAAAGACGGAAAAACAGTATCGGGGAAAAAGCCTCAGTGTAAAAAAAAATGGGGTGGCAAAGGAAACTGCCAAGGCCCTTGGAGGGGTGAGGTATAAACTACCAGAAGAGTTTCTGAGAGATAAGTTTGAAAAGGTTAAGCAGAAGATGGTTAATGAAGGATATGATGAAGGGAAAAAGATACCTTGGAAACGCAACTGGTGGTTACAAAGAAAGGGAAACAAAGGGAGAGAGGCAGTTGTAGTATGCGTGGAGATTTCACAAACGCAAGGAGAAAAGAAGTGGAAGAACAGGTGTAGAGAGGGACAGAGCCGCATTAAGCAACAAATGGAGGATTTAGTGAAAAGTCAGCAAAAATAAATTTGAAAAGGTCAAGAAGATGGTTAAGGCAGGATATGATGAAGGGAAAAAAGATAAATTTAGCAGCTGTACAGATGAATAGAAAGATACCCAAAGGTGAGATGGACAGAGAAAGTGACAAAAGGCAAGAGGATGTAAGTATAAAAATAGACATAGATGGCAAAAGGGAATGGACAGAAGAATTTGGCCGAAATTTGTATTCCCCACTAACAGGGTTAGGATTAGGACCCGAGGAAACTAAATAATTGATTGAGGGCCGGACGGCTCATTTAGGAGATATTTTTCGGACGACCATAAAAAAACCTGATAGTGACTATCTTAAGTGAAGTATGGATCCAAAAATAGAGCCAGCCAAACAATAAACTTTGTTGAATGAAGAGAGACTTTTGTGAATGTCTGTCTTTGAATGAAAATGCTTGTGTGATTTTTGACTGCGGAATATTTGAGGTGGGAATTAATGCATTTTTCAATGTGTCTGAAAGCCTGTATGAGAAAGTGGTGGAGCTGTCTGTTTGTTTTGGCTCCACCCACTTTTTCAGACAGTGTGAAAGTTTTTTTTTAACCCTTTGCAGTGTTGTCCTACATGTGGGAAGTTTTAAGAAAGTGTGAACCTAGAATTGAATTACATTTTAAGTTAAAAACGCAGATGTGGATTTATTGAGATGATAAGTTACAGAGCTAGGAAATGCACAAAGGATAGGTTTGTTGACCAAAAGATAAAAAATGCGTGGTTCCGTTGGTTTTAACAAAAATTTCGACACGCTCACTTATCAAAAGAAAACATGTAATCATTGAATTACATTGGGTTGAAAGACAATAAATTTAGTCTCGGAATGAGATAAAGAATGGAGAAGGGAAGTTGTAATGCCTTTAAAAAATGCCTGCATGGGTCTCTTGAGGCTGCAGGCTGGGGAAGTATGCCCACATTTTCCTTTGTGTAAAACCTTGATGCGAAAACTTCTAGCTCAGTAAAAACAGTTTTAAATAAAAAGTTGGCAGTACAAAATTTGAATTGGGATTTTGAGATATTTCATGTGATTCTCCTTGATAAACATTTTGGTTGTATTGGAAAATCTTGGGTTTGGAAGCCTTTTAATAAAAGTACACATATTGGGCCCAAGTTTCCACATGATTTGCGCCTGATTTTTAGGAGCAACTGGTGGAGAACGGACTATCTTAGAAATCGCAATTCTCCACAAATTTTTTTTTCTGCAGTTCTAGTCAGGTAGAACAGTTCCACTTTGGAACAGAAATTTTTCTTCAAAAGGGGGCGTGTCCGGCCACTGACACCCGATTTCAAAGTTTCCACAGTGAAAACGTACTCCAAACTAACTTAGAATGGAGCAAGTGAAGATTTTTGCAGAACTGAAAAATCCTGTTCTACACATTAAAAAATCAGGCGCAGGTTACAAATTAGGCGTCCAGAATGAGGTGGGGGGGGAATGGGAGGGAAGGGAAGTCATTAAATTCTATAATAAATCCTTATTTATACTTATACAAATATTATACAAATAAATCCAACCTGAATAAACATTTATAAGCAAAGAAAAGATTAAATAAACCATCTTCCTACCTGTGTGAAAGTGCTTCAGGCAGGCCTTTCGGGACCGAAGGCTGAACGGGCCGGCCCGAGACTTCGGGCAGGGCCCGTCCCCATCGCTAGGTTTACAGGTAGGTGGCGTTGGGTCGGGTCGAGGAGGTTCGGTTCGGTTCGGGTCGGGGGGAGGGAGGGAGAGAGAGGGAGGGAGAGAGAGGGGGGGAGGGAGGGAGAAAGAGGGGGGGAGAGAGAGGGGGGGAGGGAGAGAGAGGGAGGGTGGGAGAGGGGGGAAGGGAGAGAGAGGGGGGAAGGGAGAGAGAGGGGGGGAGGGAGGGAGAGAGAGGGGGAGAGTGAGGGAGAGAGAGGGGGGAGGGAGGGAGAGGTCAGGTTGGGGAGGGGGAGGTCAGGTCGGATCCAGTCCGGGGGCTGGGGGGGGGGGTGGGGGGAGCAGGAGTCGAGTCGGGTCGGGTCCAGTCGGGGGGAGCGGGACCAGGAGTGCGGGTCGGGTCGGGTCCAGTCGGGGGGGGGGGCGGAGCGGGAGCGGGAGTCGGGTCGGGTCCAGTGGGGGCGGGAGCGCGGGTCGGGTCGGGTCCAGTCGGGGGGGGGGCGGAGCTGGAGCGGGAGTCGGGTCGGGTCCAGTGGGGGCGGGAGCGTGGGTCGGGTCGGGTCGGGTCCAGTCGGAGGTGGGGGAGAGCGGGAGCAGGAGCGCGAGTTGGGTCGGGTCCAGTCGGAGGGGGGGGAGAGCGGGAGCAGGAGCGCGGGTCGGGTCGGGTCCAGTCGGGGGTGGGGGGGGAGAGCGGGTGTCAGGTCCGGTCCGGAGGCAGGGGGAGGGGAGCGGGTGTCGGGTCTGGTCCGGAGGCGGGGGGGGGAAAGCAGGAGCTGGCCGTGGGAGGAGCCTTATGCACGCAGCCCCAGTGAGGCCATTGGGCCAGGGCTAGGGGCTGCGTGCTTCGGCCCCTCCCACACAGTTTTGAGCGCCTGGAGCTACTGCACATGCACGCCCACTGTAGCGCACATGTGCAGAGGTCCCGGCACTGTTTTCAGCGCAGGGACCTGGCTCCGCCCCCTACAGCTCCTGCTGCGCTGCGCCGAGGGCCAGAGGACCTGCAGGGAGGTGGAGAATACCGAGGAATTTTTTAGGCGCACTTTGTTGCGCGAGAAACAGGCGTCCAGGTCGGGACTGCGCCGTTCTAGGCGCGTGTGGAAACTTGGGCCCATTGCGTCAGAAGCTGTAATTTAAAAAGATGTAATTTATGAGATATTGTATCACAAAATTGAAGTTACAGAGCAAAAGATTAGAGTTTTTGATGTTCAGCTTCTAAAACAGAAGTTAGGCACATAATTATAAAACAAGTACTTTGCATTCTGTGATCTGTGAATCACTATAATCATAAATGAGAAGTCTGATATTAAAAAAAAACAGTATTACCATATTTGACATTTTGTAATCCAACAATAAATACAAATACTACAAAAGGGGAGCAGAAATTAGGATTGGAACAATGATGAGTTAATTTTGTTGTGATGGTTTCAAGTACCACTGGTTAAGAAAAGGCACGACAAAATTAGATACATATAAAATAAAACATTAAATCTGATCTCTTAAAAAAAAGAAATAAAACTAAAAGGTCTGGAAATAATCTAGAAATACTTTCAGAGATCAGGTCAAACTCCTGGGCAAGTGGGGAGCTATCTGCGAAAGTGTAAAAAGGACTTTGGAAAATTTAAAATGTTGAAACGGCAGGCTTTAGCAGTTTAGAACAAAGGACAATATAAGTTGAACTTGTGATTTCAGATACGATGGTTGAAGAACCACAGAAAGTGAGATGTAATGGCCTTGAAGCTGGGGCATTTGAGATAAGGGAAAGCAGGTTTCAAAGCCTACGTGCTAGACTCTGTTCTAGTTATGGAAAAAGATATTTGAGAGAACAGAAAGCAGGATTTAAAGTAAATCCCAAAAAGGCACAAATCAGACAAGCTGTGGTACACAAAATATCCCAAGGAACTCGGACCATGTCCAATGACAGGAAGGAGGCCATTAGGATTATGCCCCGACCAAAAACAGTCCGAGGGGTGTGTAAGGTACTGGGGCTCTTTAACTATTGCAGGAATTTTGTACCTAACCGTGGCAATTGCAGAACCAATACAGCGGCTAATGAAAGAGGGAAGACCATCCTTAGAAACTATAGAGTGGGGCCCCGAACATGAAGCAGCATACAGTAATCTGAAGGAAGCCCTAATGTCAGCTCCTGGGCTGGGACTCCCGAACATGGATCTCCTGTTCCATGTATATTGTGAGAACCAGTGAGGCTTCTATGGAGCCGCGGTAACACAAATGCATGGGGATAGGATGAGACTCGTAGCTTACTACTGGACACAGCAATCACCAGTGGCTGCCGGTCTGTCCAGATGCCGGGTCGCACTGGATTGTGCCACTAGGGCAGTCAAAATTAATGAGCCTGTCATAATGACAGGAGAAATAATACTGCACACAAAACACACACTGGTGGAGATTCTAAATGGGAGGCAGTCCGATTACCACATGGTTGACTCAGATCAAGGGACTCATTTCACGGGTCAAGTGATGAAAGAAACTTGTAGAATATTCGGCATTAAGTAGAAGTTTCACATCCCATATCACCCCTAGAGTTCAGGGATGGTAGAGAGAATGAATCGGATACTTAAAACCGCCTTGAGTGAGGCAATGAGGTTACCAGAAGGAATAGTGACAGGAGGAGCTGACTTAGGCACCCTATGAGACAGAATCAGAAAGTATGTGAGGGAATTGAGTGAGCAGTTGAAAGGTATGCGACAGGAGGTCTGGGAAAGGCAGAAGGAGGAGGACGAAGGTGGTGTGATAACCTCCTCGGCTATAATCCCTGAGGTGGGGGCGAAGGTAATGGTTAAGGAGGTGGCAGAGAAACCAGGGTTCGCACCTAGGTGGAGCGGACCATGTGAGATATTAGGGAGATACATGTGCTTGCGTGATTATGAAAGGTAAGGGCCGATGGAAGCACTGGTCCAAGCTGAAAGAATATAAAGGTATGACAGATGGACTTTTTAGAGGATTAGGATGGATATTTGCAATATTAGGGGTACTGGCTATAATAAAATGGACCTGTAAAAGGGCACATGCCCGGAGAAACGGTGCAAACAATCGGAGAAATGGTGCAAACAATCTGGTTGAAATAGAAATGGTAAGACTCTAACTAAAAACCTGGAATATCCAGGATGTGTTTTATCAACAGAATATAAACGTGATCACCACTGCCCTTATGAGTCTACAAGGACAAGCTACAAGGCTGCCCCTAGGATGTCCAGAAGCATATACCCACACCAGAGGGTACAACAACTACGTAAAGCAGTCCCTACAGGGTGGCATCCGAGTGTCAGGAGCGTTTATCTTGAAGCCACAAGATAAGTGGGTAACAAAATGTTACCTGAATATTGTAAACCAGGGGAATTAACCTTGGGAAAGTGCATGGTAGTTAAACCTGGAACAGAAGTAATGTTGTTATTTGACAATGTGCAGCATGAAATGTTACCTGTGAGCATAAATTTAACAGCCTGCCAGAAAAGTTTAGCCCCAAGATTAAAGCGTTGTACACTCAATTGCAAGACACAATCCTAAGAAAAGCTAGTGACACATCAGGAGCAAGGGAGTATCACAAGCAGCTGAGACACAAAGGAGGAAGACAGAGGAGATCTATAGGGAATGACATATTAACTGGAGTAAGTACAGGGACCTCTCGAGTAGATGCACTAGATATACAAGCGATCCAGGTAGATGTAGATAGTTTGACGGAAATGATGGAGGTACTAATGAGGAAACAGGCCAGAGAATCTTCAGAGTTAGGATCTAAAACATCCCCCAAAAAATTGCTAAAGGGTATATCCATATTGGAAGGCCATGCATGAACAATTAACGAGCTAAATAAGCAGGAATGAGAGGACGATGCCGAGGACAGGAAAAGAGACACATGTCATGCCTATAGGAGATGGATGATTGGTCAGGTGAGACACAATATGGATCAGATACAAACCAGGTGAGTTCCAGATTGGATAAATAGCACCCAGTTGAAAGAAATGGCACAGCACACTGGGCCATTAGACGCCTGCACCCTGAAAGGAATGACTAGATTGTATGCGGTTACAGGAGGATGTAAGGGGAAACAAACCCCTATGGTAGGGATAATACTAGTGAACCCCGTAACAAACCAAGGCTTATACCCGTATTTTCAATATGAAGTTGAAAACATAGGGATAATACGAGGGGAAGAGTACATCCGCCATGGACCAATATGAGATCAAAAAGAATGGAAAGATAAGGGGAATACCTTTATCCGGATGTTGGAGAGAAGGAAGTCTAACTCTATGCCCTCACCCACTGGGAGATGGAAGCAAGGATAGCTGTGGGTTTGACAATACTACGGAAGGATGTGTCATTGGAATAAGCCCTGCATGAACTGAAACCACACATTATGCCTATCAAGGGCGAGGAGAATATAATGTGGTAACTAGCCTGGGAACTTACGATTATGGAGGCTTGACTTGAAACATTACAATGCCTAATTTTTGACATTGACATCGCCACGCTAAGCGAGACCCGGTGGGCAGGAGAAGGCCAGCTCAAGGAACATGGTGGAGGTTACACCTTTTTCTTGAAAGGAAAACCAGAGGAAGAACACTGCCTTCATGGAGTCGGCTTCGCCATCAAAAATGAATTGGTTGGCCGCCTCAAAGACTCTCGCTGCGGGGTTAATGGATGCATCATGATGCTTCGCCTTACCCTATCCCGGAACCAATGCGCCACAGTCATCAGTGCTTACGCCCCAACACTCGATGCAACGGATGAGGCTAAGAGGGTATTTATTCCAAGCTCGAGACATCCCTGTCCCGCATGCCCACGGGTGACAAATTTATCCTCCGAGGTGACTTCAATGCCACGGTCGGCAAAGACACAGCTCTCTGGGGAGGCGTGATTGGCAGAGATGGGGTAGGGAAATCCAACTCCAATGGTATCCTACTCCTGACAAAATGTCTAGAACACGAAATCCTCATCACCAACACCCTGTTCCACCAGAGGGACAAATATAAGTAATTGTGGTAACACCCTCGCTCCAAACGTTGGCACCTGCTGGACTATGTCATCGTCCGAGCCAGGGATTGCAAGGATGTGCGCATCACCCGCGCCATGACAGGAGCTGACGACTGCTGGACGGACCATCGCCTAATCCGATCCATCATCGAGATTAACATAGCCCAAAAGCAGAGGGGAAAGCAGATGCAGTGCCGCAAAAAAGTTAATACCGGGGCACTTAAAGACCCAGCTAAGAGAGCCCTAGAAAGCCAGCGCCTCACAGCCAATCTGGCGTGCCTTGATGACCCTGAGATGTTCAATGCCCACAGCAGTTGGTCTGCCCTCCAGGCCTCCATAACCTGTGAAGAGATACGTGGTTACTCAACCAGAAAACACCAGGATTGGCTTGATGAAAATGATCAGGAGATCCAAGAACTAATAGATCGTAAGTGCAGAGCATTTCTGAGCCTCAAGCAACAACCCGACTCGGGAGCTACAAAGCAACGTTACATAGAAACATAGAAACATAGAAAATAGGTGTAGGAATAGGCTATTCGGCCCTTCGAGCCTGCACCATCATTCGATAAGATCATGGCTGATCGTTCCCTCAGTAACCCTTTCCTGCTTTCTCTCCATACCCCTTGATCCCTTTAGCCGTAAGGGCCATATCTAACTCCCTCTTGAATATATTCAGTGAACTGGCATCAACAACTCTTTGAGGCAGGGAATTCTCTGAGTGAAGAATTTTCTCCTCATCTCAGTCCTAAATGTCCTACCCCTTATCCTAAGGCTGTGTCCCCTGGTTCTGGACTTCTCCAACATCGGGAACAATCTAACCGCATCTAACCTGTCCCGTCCCGTCAGAATCTTGTATGTTTCTATGAGATCCGCTCTCATCCTTCTAAACTCCAGTGTATAAAGGCCTATTGATCCAATCTCTCCTCATATGTCAGTCCCGCCATCCTGGGACTCAGTCTGGTGAACCTTCGCTGCACTCGCTCAATAGCAAGAACGTCCTTCCTCAGATTAGGAGACCAAAATTGAACACAATATTCCAGATGAGACCTCACCAAGGCCCTGTACAACTGCAGTAAGACCTCCCTGCTCCAATACTCAAATCCCCTAGCTATGAAGACCAACATACCATTTGCCTTCTTCACCACCTGCTGTACCTGCATGCCAACTTTAAATGACTGATGAACCATGACACCCAGGTCTCGTTGCACCTCTCCTTTTCCTAATCTGCCATCATTCAGATAATATTCTGTCTTCACGTTTTTGCCCCCAAAGTGGATAATCTCACATTTATCCACATTATACTGCATCTGCCATGTATTTTCCCACTTGCCTAACCTATCCAAGTCACCCTGCAGCCTCTTAGCGTCCTCCTCACAGCTCACACCGCCACCCAGTTTAGTGTCATCTGCAAACTTGGAGATATTACACTCAATTCCTTCATCCAAAACATTGATGTATATTGTAAAGAGCTGGGGTCCCAGCACCGAGCACTGCGGCACTCCACTCGTCACTGCCTGCCATTCTGAAAAGGACCCATTTATCCCAACTCTCTGCTTCCAGTCTGCCAACCAGTTCTCTATCCATGTCAGTATATTACCCCCAATACCATGTGCTTTGATTTTGCACAATAATCTCTCATTTGGGACCTTGTCAAAAGCCTTTTGAAAGTCCAAATACACTACATCCACTGATTCTCCCTTGTCCACTCTACTAGTTACATCCTCAAAAAATCCCAGAAGATTTGTCAAGCATGATTTCCCCGTCATAAATCCTGTCACTGCTTTCCAAATGCGCTGCTATTTCATCCTTAATAATTGATTCCAACATTTTCCCCACCACTGATGTCAGGCTAACCGGTCTATAATTACCCGCTTTCTCTCTCCCTCCTTTTTTAAGAAGTGGTGTTACATTAGCTACCTTCCAGTCCATAGGAACTGATCCCGAGTTGATAGACTGTTGGAAAATGATCACCAATGCATCCACTATTTCTAGGGCCACTTCCTTAAGTACTCTGGGATGCAGACTATCAGGCCCCGGGTATTTATCGGCCTTCAATCCCATCAATTTCCCTAACACAATTTTATGACTAATAAGGATTTCCTTCAGCTCCTCCTTCTCGATAGACCCTCGGTCCCCTAGTATTTCCGGAAGGTTATTTGTGTCTTCCTTAGTGAAAACAGAACCAAAGTATTTGTTCAATTGGTCTGCAATTTCTTTGTTCCCCATTATAAATTCACCTGATTCTGACTGCAAGGTACCTACATTTGTCTTCACTAATCGTTTTCTCTTCACATATCTATAGAAGCTTTTGCAGTCAGTTTTTATGTTCCCTACAAGCTTACTCTCATACTCTATTTTCTCCCTCCTAATTAAACGCTTTGTCCTCCTCTGCTGAATTCTAAATTTCTCCCAGTCCTCAGATTTGCTGCATTTTCTGGCCAATTTATATGTAAAGATAAAATTGTGTAAGGTTTTCGTTGTGTCTGTTTCTTCCCATAGATTTTCGTAGTTTATAAGTGTGTGTCAGATATGTGTTTTGATGAAGTTTGACCTTGTTGGAAACTTACCGTGGTTAATAAATTGGACTTAACCGTTTTTTTTAGGTTCCAAGTACCACTTGTCTCTGAGTGTTTTGTTTTCCCTTGCGGAAGCTCATAATCCACCAAAATTCTGAGCTTAGAACCAGACAGGGATGCTAGCGTGCTTCGCAACAGCCAGTTTAGTGGTCAGCGAGCCATAAGTTGCTGGACCGTCCCCTGGAAGAGACAGAGAGGCCCAATACACCAACAGCCACCAAAGACCCCCGTAATTGGGCAGAGCAAAAACCCCCTACACCAGTTTGGTTAGCCCAACCTATATGTGGATTAAAGTCACCCATGATAACTGCTGTATCTTTATTGCACGCATCCCTAATTTCCTGTTTGATGCCATCCCTAACCTCACTATCTCTGTTTGGTGATCTGTACACAACTCCCACTAGTGTTTTCTGCCCTTTGGTGTTCTGCAGCACTCCCCATACAGATTCCACATCATCCAAGCTAATGTCCTTCCTTACTATTGCGTTAATCTCCTCTTTAACCAACAACGCTACCCCACCTCCTTTTCCTTTCTGTCTATCCTTCCTGAATATTGAATACCCCTGGATGTTGAGTTCCCAGCCTTGGTCACCCTGGAGCCATATCTCCATATACCCAATTACATCATATCTGTTAACAGCTATCTGCGCAGTTAATTCATCCTCCTTGTTACGAATGCTCCTCGCATTGAGACACATAGCCTTCAGGCTTGTTTTTTTAACACTCTTTGTCCTTTTAGAATTATGTTGTCTAGCAACATCATAAATGCATTAAAAGATGTGTTTCTGATTCACTATACAAAGTGAACAGAGTAACTCTTTTTCTGTCATGTAGTGAGCTGAGGGCAGAAAAAAATGTAAATGCTTTGGGAGCATCATATTGATTGATCTAAAGCATGAACCACATGTATCCCACAAGCCCTGACAATCCAGCCCTCAAAGCCAAAGTAGCTTATTCATATATGCTGCCAGTCCTTATGCACTAGTTTGTCCAGTTTGAATACTGTGAGGCCAGATGTGTTTGTGTCATCAACTTCAGAAATATGCAATTTGATATAAATGTAGACTTGGACTTTATTGTCAGAATTTTCTGTACCTGGTCGGGCCAGGTGTGGGCCGTTGTCGTAGTGGGTCGCGAACCCATTCTTCATTCAATCCCTCTCCAGAGATTGACTTTCTGTTAATGGTGCCTGTTAAGGCAGCCCTGTGCGTTACCTGGCCCTATTAAATGATGCAGGTCTGATAACGCCAACAATTATGTGTTTTCAGCCAGGATAGTTAAAGGAGCCATGGTCACATTGCATTTGAAAGTTCATCTCGGATAGTGCAGGCACTGTACTGCACCATTGGAGTCTTGCAAAGAGTGGCACACAAGAATGCACAGATATAGAGGACTGCACACAGGTTCTCAGATCACCCCCTCCATATGCTTGTGGAGAGAGTGTGAGCACACAGGGAAGTCCTCTTCCCTTCTGATGGGTAGAAGAGACCTCCTCAGCAGACCAAAGTAGCCTGGCTCCAAATAGCAGGGATGTTGTTAGGAAGAGTGGGTGCAGAGCCACAAACATTTCAATGAGTGCATTAGATCAGGAAAGGTGAGTGCAAAGTCTCATTCAACTTCATTCTGCTGTGTCTCTCATCACATCCCCATCACTCTAGCTTCACAACCTGAAGCTGAATGAGCTCAGACAGTAACTTTGTACGGATTTACAGATGGCATATGAATTTACTAATGTACAACAGAAGGTTTGCAAACATAATCCTTGCATTTTTTTCCATAATGCATCTTAAATGCTGTGCTCCACAGTATGAAGATTAGCCTCATTCAAAGTTATTAACATCTAAAAAAATAAGCCTATATATTACTGTTGCCCATTTTAGTGGACGAATGCTCAATGTTTCAACACAACATTCATGTGTAATCTATTTTAGTAGCAGCATCAACCCATTTAAAATACAAGCTAATGCTTATGTTGCAATATAGCATAAGTGAATATATTTTTTTATTCATTCACAGAATGTGGGCATCACTTGCAAGGCTAGCATATATTGCCCATCCATAATTGCCCTTGAGAAGGTGGTGGTGCGCTGTCTTCTTGAACTGCTGTAGTCCATGTGGTGAAGGTGCTCCCAGAGTACTGTTAGGCAAGCAGTTCTCGGATTTTAACCCAGTGAGGATGAAGCAACTGCAATATTTTTCCAAGTCAGGATGGTGTGATTTGGAAGGGAACTTGGTGATGGTGGTGTTCTCATCTGACAGCTGCCCTTGTCCTGCTTGGTGGTAGAGGTTGAGGGTTTGAAAGATGCTGTCAAAGAAGCGTTGACAAGTTGCTGCAGTGCATCTTATAAATCATACACACTGCAACAATGTTGCGCCAGTAGTGGAGGGAGTGAATGTTTAAGGGGGCTTCTTTCTCCTGAATGGTGTCGAGCATGAGTGTTGTTGGAACTCTACTCACCAGGCAAGTGGAGAATATTCCATCACACTCATGACTTGTGCTGTGTAGCTGGCAAAATGCTTTAGCGAGTCAGGAGGTGAGTCTTGCCACAGAATACCCAGCCTCTGACCTGCTCTTGTTGCCACAGTATTTATGTGACTAGTCCAGTCAATGGTGACCCCCAGGATGGTGAGGGAATTGATGATGGTAATGCCATTGAATGTCAAGGGGAGTTGGTTGGACTTTCTCTTATTGGGAGATGGTCGTTGCCTGGCACTTGTGTGACACAAATGTTGCTTGCCACATGTCAGACCAAGCCTGAATGTTGTTCAGGACTTGCCACATGCGGGCACGGCCTGCTTCATTATCTGAGGAGTTGTGAATTAAATTGAACACTATGCAGCCAACAGCGAATATCCCCACTTCTGACCTTATGATGGAGGGCAAGTCACTGATGAGGTATCTGAAAATAGTTGGGCCTAGGACACTACCCTGAGGAACTCCAACAGCAATGTCTTGGGCTGAGATGATTGGCCTCCAGCAACCACAACCATCTTCCATTGTGCTAGGTATGAGTCCAACCAGAGGAGAGTTTATATCTGATTCCTATTGACTTCAATTTTGCTAGGACTCCTTGATGCCACACTCGGTCAAATGCTGCCTTGATGTCAAGGGCAGTCACTCTCACCTCACCTCTGCAACGCAGCTCTTTTGTACATGTTTGGACCAAGACTATAATGCAGTCTGGAGCCAAGTGGTTCTGGCGGAACCCAAACTGAGCATCAGTGAGCAGGGTATCAATGAGTAAGTGCCGTTTGATAACACTGTCGATGACACCTTCCATCACTTTGCTGATGATTGAGAGCAAACTGATGGGGTAGTAATTCGTTGGTTTGGATTTGTCCTTTTTGTGCACAGGACATACCTGGGCAATTTTCCACAATGTTGGGTAGATGCCAGTGTTGTAGCTGTACTGGAACAGCTTAGCTAAAGGTGCAGCTAGTTCTGGAGCACGTCCTCAACACTACGGCCAGGCTGTTGTTGGGGCCCATAGCCCTTGCTGTATCCAGTGTGCTCAATCGTTCTTTAATATTAGAAGTAAATCAAATTGATTGAAGACTGGCTTCTGTGATTGATTATCCACTTGGCACTTCTGGCTAAAGATGGTTGCAAACGATTCAGCCTTGTCTTTTGCACTTATAAGAACATAAGAACATTAGAAATAGGAGCAGGAGTAGGCCATACAGCCCCTCGAGCCTGCTCCGCCATTCAATAAGATCATGGCTGATCTGATCATGGACTCAGCTCCACTTCCCCGCCTGCTCCCCATAACCCCTTATCCCCTTATCGTTTAAGAAACTGTCTATTTCTGTCTTAAATTTATTCAATGTCCTAGCTTCCACAGCTCTCTGAGGCAGCGAATTCCACAGATTTACAACCCTCTGAGAGAAGAAATTTCTCCTCATCTCTGTTTTTAATGGGCGGCCCCTTATTCTAAGATTGTGCCCTCTAGTTCTTGTTGCCCCCATCAGTGGGAACATCCTCTCTGCATCCACCTTGTCAAGCCCCCTCATTTCGATAAGATCATCTCTCATTCTTCTGAATTCCAATGAGTTGAGGCCCAACCTAATCAACCTTACCTCATAAGTCAACCCCCTCATCCCCGGAATCAACCTAGTGAACCTTCTCTGAACTGCCTCCAAAGCAAGTATATTCTTTCGTAAATATGGAAACCAAAACTGCATGCAGTATTCCAGGTGTAGCCTCACAAATACCTTATATAGCTGTAGTAAGACTTCCCTCCTTTTATACTCCATCCCCTTTGCAATAAAAGCCAAGATACCATTGGCCTTCCTGATCACTTTCTGCACCTGCATACTATCCTTTTGTGTTTCATGCACAAGTACCCCCAGGTCCTGCTGTACTGCAGCATTTTGCAATCTTTCTCCATTTAAATAATAACTTGCTCTTTGATGTTTTCTGCCAAAATACATGACCTCACATTTTCCAACATTATACTCCTTCTGCCAGATTTTTGCCCACTCACTTAGCCTGTCTATGTCCTTTTGCAGATTTTTTGTGTCCTCCTCACACATTGCTTTTCCTCCCATCTTTGTATCATCAGCAAATTTGGCTACGTTACACTCAGTCCCTTCTTCCAAGTCGTTAATATAGATTGTAAATAATTGGGGTCTCAGCACTGATCCCTGTGGCACCCCACTGGTTACTGGTTGCCAAACAGAGAATTAACCATTTTCCCAACTCCTTGTTCTCTATTAGTTAGCCAATCCTCTATCCATGCTAACATATTATCCCCAACCCCGTGAACTTTTATCTTGCGCAGTAATCTTTTATGTGGCACCTTGTCAAATGCCTTCTGGAAATCCAAATACACCACATCCACTGGTTCCCCTTTATCCACCCTGTCCATTACATCCACAAAGAACTCCAGCAAATTTTTCAAACATAACTTCCCCTTCTTAAATCCATGCTGACTCTGCCTGACCGAATTTTGCTTTTCCAAATGTCCTGCTACTGTTTCTTTAATAATAGATTCCAACATTTTCCCAACCACAGATGTTAGGCTAACTGGTCTGTAGTTTTCTACTTTTTGTCTGTCTCCTTTCTTAAATAGGACATAGACAATCCGCTGGGACCTCCCCAGAATCCAAGGAATTTTGGTAAATTACAACCAATTCATCCACAACCCCTGCCACTATTCTCTTAAAACCCTAGGATACAAGCCATCAGGTCTAGGGGATTTATCTGCCTTTAGTTCCATTATCTCATTATCTTACTGAGTACCACCTCCGCCATCATTGAGGATGGGGATGTTTATGGAGCCTCCTCCTCCCGTTAGTTGTTTCATTATCCACCACCATTCACGACTGGATGTGGCAGGACTGCAGAGCTTTGATCTGATCTATTGGTTGTGGGATTGCTTTGCTCTGTCTATAGCATGCAATGAGTCCAGTGTTGTAGCTTCACCAGGTTGGCACCTCATGCCTAATGCTGCTCATGAACCTCGTCGGTTCATGTTTTGATGGTAATGGTAGAGTGAGGGATATGCCAGGCCTTGAAGTTACAGGTTGTGGTGAAATACCAATTCTACTGCTGCTGATGGCCCACAGCGCCTCATTGATGTCCAGTTTTGAGCTGCTGGATCTGTTCTGAATCTATCCCATTTAGCATGGTGGTAGTGCCATACGTGATGGAGGGTCTCCTCAGTGTTAAGATGGGACTTCGTCTCCACAAGGACTGTGTGGTGGTCACTCCAACCATTAGTGTCATGGACAAAAGCATCTGCGACAAGTAGATTGGTGGGGACAAGGTCAAGTAGCTCTTCCCCTTTTGTTGGTTTTCTCACCACCTGCCGCAGGCCCAGTCTGACAGGTATGTCCTTCAGGACTCAGCCAGCTTGGTTAGTAGTGGTGCTACCGAGACACTCTTGGATGTGGACATTGAAGTCCCCTGCCCAGAGTGCATTTTGCACCCTTGCTACCCTCAGCGTTTCTTCCAAGTGGTTTTCAACATGGAGGAGTACTAATTCATCAGCTGAGGGTGGGCGGTAGGTGGTAATCAGCAAGAGGCTTCCTTACCCATGTTTGGCCCATTGCCATGAGACATGCTAAGGATTCATCTTATATTACCAAAATTAATTTTTAAGCTATTCTCTCTTTTCATACAGTGGCGATGCATTTTGGAAGAAAATGTAGTTTTCCAAAAACAGGAAATGTATGCAGAAAACTGGCATGTGCTTACTGGAGTGATTTCAGATAAGCTGACCATGTTGAGCTCAACTTTAGTGGCATTTTACCACTAGACTTGTAATACAGTACCAGTATTCAGATTAATCAATTATTTTGGTAGTTAAAGGTTGAACCTCCTGTATCCAGAACCACCCCTTGTCCAGAACCATTCTCAGCCACCAGACATGAATAAATTGAAGTCCTTCCTTGCTGCCGGCTCCCGCAATTGCTGGCCTGATCCCCCGATCCACCGCCCCCGCGACCCCCCCATGATCTTTCTGCCGCAGTCTCAGCCTCAAACCAGCCAGCCCCGATATCCCCTTGCTCAGTACCTGTACCATCCAATTTAACGTGACCACCCCTCATCCATAAAAATCCCTTATCCAGAACAGGCCTGGTCCCGAAGGTTCTGGAAAAGGGAGATTCAACCTGTATAAGATAAAAATACCACTATACTCTAGGATATCAGTATTTGAACAATGTGTCTTGCCACATTCTTGTGCAAGTCTTCCTGTTTCTTTGGTAAGGACAAGTATACACCAGGTTTCTCCATCTAAGTCCGAGATGTGAGTCTGAGAAGACGGCAATGATGTGTCAGGTCACATGCTTGTGCCCAAGATTTTCCACGGAGTTGAGTTTTGATCCCAGCTGTGACACTGTGTAGAGATGTTGGTGGATCACACTGGAAGGGAGAACATGTATAAGAAGAGCTATTCTCAGGATGTTCTTCTGCCTCAGTTGAGGACCAATCAGACAGCCACATTGATTACAGATTTGCTTTTAGATTTTTAACCAGGGATGAGCAAAGGAAGGAAATAATACCATTTAAAAAAATAATCAAGAAAATAGACATAACAAAAATTAATTGGCAAGTGACTCAAGAAAAGTCATGAGGCAGAGGGTATTGGAAGCAGGCAAAGTTTACGTAGTCTGTCACTCCCCACACAAGTCTTCTCGAGACCCACACACCCATTGTTTAGAAACAAATCAAAAGATCTATGAAAGCACTGTTATAGGAAAACATTTTGATTGAAAATGGTCTTGTACAGTTGCATTTGAAAATCAGGCTTTTGTGTTTAACAGAATTGTCACGTATGTATGTACTTTTGGGATAACTAGCCACTAGATGGCATCACTGTTGGAGGCCATTGGGTTGCACACACACATGTGTGCAGCCCAAGTATGAAAGGCCAGCCATTTTTATATTAGTCACTTTGGGCCTTAATAAAGCAGAGCCAAGGTCATACCTCTTGGAGTTAAACAGTACTCAGTATAACAGTTATTGCATACACAACAAGAATCTAATTTTATTTTTAATGAATATTTGTATAGAAGCATAGCATCATAGAATGATACAGTACAGAAGGAGACAATTTGGCCAATTGTGCCTGTGCTGACTTTTTTGCAAGAGCTACCCCATTAGTCCCACTCCCCTGCTCTTGCACTATAGCCCTGAAATTCTTCTCCCTTCAAGTATTTATCCAATTCTCTTTTAAATGTTACTATTGAATCTGCTTCCATCACCTTTTCAGGCAGTATATTCCAGATCACAACAACTCGCTGTGTAAAGAAATGTTTCCTCATGTCGCCTCTGATTCTTTTGCCAATCACCTTAAATCTGTGCCCTCTGGTTACCAACCCTTTTGCATCTGGAAATGGTTTCTCCTTATTTACTCTATCAAAACCATTCATGATATTGAACACTATGAAATCTCCTCTTAACCTTATCTGCTCTAAGGAGAACAACCCCAGCTTCTTCAGTCTCTCCATGTAACTGAAATCCCTCAACCCTGGTACCATTTTAATAAATCACTTCTTCACTCTCCATAAGGACTTGGCATCCTTCCTCAATGTGGTGTCCAGAATTGAATTCAATACTCCAGCTGAGGCCTAACCAATGTTTTAAAGGTTTAGCATACCTTTCTTCTGTTTGTAATCTATTCCTCTTTAAATAAAGCCACGGATCTCATATGTTGTTTTAACAGCCTGCTGAACTTGTCCTGCCACCTTCAAAGTCCTGTGTACATACAGCCCCAGCTCTCGCTGTTACCGCACCATCTTTAAAATTGTACCATTTAGTTCATATTGTCTCACCTCATTCTTCCTACCAATATGTATCATTTCACACTTTTCTGCGTTAAATTTCAACTGCCATGTGTCTACCCAGTTCACCAGTCTGTCTATGTCCTCCTGAAATCTGTTACTACCCTCCTCATTGTTTACTACATTTCTGAGTTTTGTGTCATCTGCAAACTTCGAAATTATGCCCTATATACCCAAGTCCAGGCCAATGAATATATATCAAAAGTGTTATGTATTGTCCAGGTACATTAAATGTATAAGTACAATGGTGCGTCACAGAGGGCGCTGTGGTGGGAGACCTGAAAGTACCTGCTAGACAGAGTATAAAAGGCTACCCACCACATCTGAGAGGCACTCTGGAGTTACACAATAAAGGACTAAGGTCACAGCAGTTACTACAACACCAAACCATGTTGAGTCAGTGATTTGAGTGCTACATACATCACATTGGCGACAAGGACACGGACGAACTTCACGCATCACGCAACTATGGCTACTCTGAGCTCGTTAAAGGATTTTACGGTGGGAAATGATTGGGAGGCCTTTATGGAAAGGCTCGAGTACTGCTTCACAGCAAACGACCTGATGGTGGATACAGACGCACTGAGAGAGAAGCGTAAGGCGATATTACTTTCCAGCTGTGGCGATGAGATTTACAGTCTCGTCAGGGATTTGCTGGCACCCGGGAGCACCAGGAACAAGTCATATGAGGAGCTGGTCGTACTTATTCGTGACCAACTTAAACCAAAGTAGAGCATCCTCACGGCCCGGTACAAATTCTACCACCACTGCAGACCTGAGGGCCAGGATGTCACCAAATATGCTACGGACCTCAGGAAACATAGAAACATAGAAAATAGGTGCAGGAGTAGGCCATTCAGCCCTTCTAGCCTGCACCGCCATTCAATGAGTTCATGGCTGAACATGAAACTTCAGTACCCCCTTCCTGCTTTCTCGCCATAACCCTTGATCCCCCGAGTAGTAAGGACTTCATCTAACTCCCTTTTGAATATATTTAGTGAATTGGCCTCAACTACTTTCTGTGGTAGAGAATTCCACAGGTTCACCACTCTCTGGGTGAAGAAGTTTCTCCTCATCTCGGTCCTAAATGGCTTACCCCTTATCCTCAGACTGTGACCCCTGGTTCTGGACTTCCCCAACATTGGGAACATTCTTTCTGCATCTAACCTGTCTAAACCCGTCAGAATTTTAAACGTTTCTATGAGATCCCCTCTCATTCTTCTGAACTCCAGTGAATACAAGCCCAGTTGATCCAATCTTTCTTGATAGGTCAGTCCCGCCATCCCGGGAATCAGTCTGGTGAACCTTCGCTGCACTCCCTCAATAGCAAGAATGTCCTTCCTCAAGTTAGGAGACCAAAACTGTACACAATACTCCAGGTGTGGCCTCACCAAGGCCCTGTACAACTGTAGCAACACCTCCCTGCCCCTGTATTCAAATCCCCTCGCTATGAAGGCCAACATGCCATTTGCTTTCTTAACCGCCTGCTGTACCTGCATGCCAACCTTCAATGACTGATGTACCATGACACCCAGGTCTCGTTGCACCTTCCCTTTTCCTAATCTGTCACCATTCAGATAATAGTCTGTCTCTCTGTTTTTACCACCAAAGTGGATAACCTCACATTTATCCACATTATACTTCATCTGCCATGCATTTGCCCACTCACCTAACCTATCCAAGTCACTCTGCAGCCTAATAGCATCCTCCTCGCAGCTCACACTGCCACCCAACTTAGTATCATCTGCAAATTTGGAGATACTGCATTTAATCCCCTCGTCTAAATCATTAATGTACAATGTAAACAGCTGGGGCCCCAGCACAGAACCTTGCGGCACTCCACTAGTCACTGCCTGCCATTCTGAAAAGTACCCGTTTACTCCTACTCTTTGCTTCCTGTCTGACAACCAGTTCTCAATCCACATCAGCACACTACCCCCAATCCCATGTGCTTTAACTTTGCACATTAATCTCTTGTGTGGGACCTTGTCGAAAGCCTTCTGAAAGTCCAAATATACCACATCAACTGGTTCTCCTTTGTCCACTTTACTGGAAACATCCTCAAAAAATTCCAGAAGATTTGTCAAGCATGATTTCCCTTTCACAAATCCATGCTGACTTGGACCTATCATGTCACCATTTTCCAGATGCACTGCTATGACATCCTTAATAATTGATTCCATCATTTTACCCACTACTGAGGTCAGGCTGACCGGTCTATAATTCCCTGTTTTCTCTCTCCCTCCTTTTTTAAAAAGTGGGGTTACATTGGCTACCCTCCACTCCATAGGAACTGATCCAGAGTCTATGGAATGTTGGAAAATGACTGTCAATGCATCCGCTATTTCCAAGGCCACCTCCTTAAGTACTCTAGGATGCAATCCATCAGGCCCTGGGGATTTATCGGCCTTCAATCCCATCAATTTCCCCAAAACAATTTCCCGACTAATAAAGATTTCCCTCAGTTCCCCCTCCTTACTAGACCCTCTCACCCCTTTTATATCCGGAAGGTTGTTTGTATCCTCCTTAGTGAATACCGAACCAAAGTACTTGTTCAATTGGTCCGCCATTTCTTTGTTCCCCGTTATGACTTCCCCTGATTCTGACTGCAGTGGACCTACGTTTGTCTTCACCAACCTTTTTCTCTTTACATACCTATAGAAACTTTTGCAATCCGCCTTAATGTTCCCTGCAAGCTTCTTCTCGTACTCCATTTTCCCTGTCCTAATCAAACCCTTTGTCCTCCTCTGCTGAGTTCTAAATTTCTCCCAGTCCCCAGGTTCGCTGCTATTTCTGGCCAATTTGTATGCCACTTCCTTGGCTTTAATACTATCCCTGATTTCCCTAGATAGCCACGGTTGAGCCACCTTCCCCTTTTTATTTTTACGCCAGACAGGAATGTACAATTGTTGTACTTCATCCATGCGGTCTCTAAATGTCTGCCATTGCCCATCCACAGTCAACCCCCTAAGTATCATTCGCCAATCTATCCTAGCCAATTCACGCCTCATACCTTCAAAGTTACCCTTCTTTAAGTTCTGGACCAAGGTCTCTGAAATTACTGTTTCATTCTCCATCCTAATGCAGAATTCCACCATATTATGGTCACTCTTCCCCAAGGGGCCTCGCACAATGAGATTGCTAATTAATCCTCTCTCATTACACAACACCCAGTCTAAGATGGCCTCCCCCCTAGTTGGTTCCTCAACATATTGGTCTAGAAAACCATCCCTTATGCACTCCAGGAAATCCTCCTCCACCGTATTGCTTCCAGTTTGGCTAGCCCAATCTATGTGCATATTAAAGTCACCCATTATAACTGCTACACCTTTATTGCATGCACCCCTAATTTCCTGTTTGATGCCCTCCCCAACATCCCTATTACTGTTTGGAGGTCTGTACACAACTCCTACTAACGTTTTTTGCCCTTTGGTGTTCTGCAGCTCTACCCATATAGATTCCACATCATCCAAGCTAATGTCTTTCCTAACTATTGCATTAATCTCCTCTTTAACCAGCAATGCTACCCCACCTCCTTTTCCTTTTATTCTATCCTTCCTGAATGTTGAATACCCCTGAATGTTGAGTTCCCAGCCCTGATCATCCTGGAGCCACGTCTCCGTAATCCCAATCACATCATATTTGTTAACATCTATTTGCACAATTAATTCATCCACCTTATTGCGGATACTCCTTGCATTCAGACACAAAGCCTTCAGGCTTGTTTTATTAACACCCTTTGTCCTTTTAGAATTTTGCTGTACAGTGGCCCTTTTTGTTTTTTGCCTTGGGTTTCTCTGCCCTCCACCTTTCCTCATCTCCTTTCTGTCTTTTGCTTTTGTCTCCTTTTTGTTTCCCTCTGTCTCCCTGCATTGGTTCCCATCCCCCTGCCATATTAGTTTAAATCCTCCCCAACAGCACTAGCAAACACTCCCCCTAGGACATTGGTTCCAGTCCTGCCCAGGTGCAGACCGTCCGGTTTGTACTGGTCCCACCTCCCCCAGAACCGGTCCCAATGCCCCAGGAATTTGAATCCCTCCCTGCTGCACCACTGCTCAAGCCACGTATTCATCTGCGCTATCCTGCGATTCCTACTCTGACTATCACGTGGCACTGGTAGCAATCCCGAGATTACTACTTTTGAGGTCCTACTTTTTAATTTAGCTCCTAGCTCCTTAAATTCGTTTCGTAGGACCTCATCCCTTTTTTTGCCTATGTCGTTGGTACCAATGTGCACCACGACAACTGGCTGTTCTCCCTCCCATTTCAGAATGTCCTGCACCCGCTCCGAGACATCCTTGACCCTTGCACCAGGGAGGCAACATACCATCCTGGAGTCTCGGTTGCGGCCGCAGAAACGCCTATCTATTCCCCTCACAATTGAATCCCCTATCACTATTGCTCTCCCACTCTTTTTCTTGCCCTCCTGTGCAGCAGAGCCAGCCACGGTGCCATGAACTTGGCTGCTGCTGCCCTCCCCTGATGAGTCATTCCCCTCAACAGTACCCAAAGCGGTGTATCTGTTTTGCAGGGGGATGACCGCAGGGGACCCCTGCACTACCTTCCTTGCTCTACTCTTCCTGCTGGTCTTCCATTCCCTATCTGGCTGTGGACCCTTTCCGCGGTAAGACCAACTCGCTACACGTGATACTCACGTCATTCTCAGCATCGTGGATGCTCCAGAGTGAATCCACCCTCAGCTCCAACTCCGCAACGCGGTCCGTCAGGAGCTGGAGGCGGATACACTTCCCGCACACGTAGTCGTCAGGGACACCGGAAGCGTCCCTGAGTTCCCACATGGTACAGGAGGAGCATAACACCCGACCGAGCTCTCCTGCCATGTCTTAACCCTTAGATACACTTAAACTGGTAATAACAATGCTAAAAGTTACTGACTGATATAAGAAGAAAAAGAAAAACTACTCACCAATCACCAGCCAATCACTTACCCCCTAGGCTGTGACGTCACCTTTGTTTTTTTGCCTTCTCCCTGTAGCTGCACCGGTACGCCTCTCGCCGACCCCGGACTCGCGCTGCTCCGAGCTCCCGCCTCCTCGACTGACTGCTCGAACTGCTCGACTCCCGCTGGCCTTTATAGGCCTCTCGCCGACCCCGGACTCACGCTGCTCCGAGCTCCCGCCTCCTCGACTGACTGCTCGAACTGCCCGACTCGCGGCGCCGTGTGATTTTGGCACACACCTTGAAGACGATTCATGCAATGGTTCAGCGGCTGCTAAGGCGACTACTTCATGAGAACAGAGGCAACGCACCAGTAGCGATACCCTGTCTCAGCGCAGCCCATTACCTTGGGCAAAAAGGGGCTGTGTACTGCTACCGTACCTCATCCAGAGAAGCTGGGATTAAATAACTGTTCAGTGTACCTGCAACCTTTTGACATAACATCTGTACCACATATTATATGTACCATACAAATGTACCGTCTATGTATACCTGCTTTCTGTTGGAGGTTATGCTCGTGTGCTTTATCCACCATGTAGAAACATAGAAACATAGAAAATAGGTGCAGGAGTAGGCCATTCGGCCCTTCGAGCCTGCACCGCCATTCAATGAGTTCATGGCTGACCATGCAACTTCTTTACCCCATTCCTGCTTTCTCGCCATACCCTTTGATCCTCCTAGTAGTAAGGACTACATCTAACTATTTTGGAATATATTTAGTGAATTGGCCTCAACAAACTTTCTGTGGTAGAAAATTTCACAGGTTCACCACTCTCTGGGTGAAGAAGTTTCTCCTCATCTCGGTCCTAAATGGCTTACCCCTTATCCTTAGACTGTGACCCCTGGTTCTGGACTTCCCCAACATTGGGAACATTCTTCCTGCATCTAACCTGTCTAAACACGTCAGAATTTTAAATGTTTCTATAAGATCCCCTCTCATTCTTATGAACTCCAGTGAATACAAGTCAAGTTGATCCAGTCTTTCTTGATATGTCAGTCCCGCCATCCCGGGAATCAGTCTGGTGAACCTTCACTGCACTCCCTCAATAGCAAGAATGTCCTTCCTCAAGTTAGGAGACCAAAACTGTACACAATACTCCAGGTGTGGCCTCACCAAGGCCCTGTACAACTATAGTAACAGCTCCCTGCCCCTGTACTCAAATCCCCTCGCTATGAAGGCCAACATGCCATTTGCTTTCTTAACCGCCTGCTGTACCTGCATGCCAACCTTCAATGACTGATGTACCATGACACCCAGGTCTTGTTTCACCTCCCCTTTTCCTAATCTGTCACCATTCAGATAATAGTCTGTCTCTCTGTTTTTACCACCAAAGTGGATAACCTCACATTTATCCACATTATACTTCATCTACCATGCATTTGCCCACTCACCTAACCTATCCAAGTCACTCTGCAGCCTCATAGCATCCTCCTCGCAGCTCACACTGCCACCCAACTTAGTGTCATCCGCAAATTTGGAGATACTACATTTAATCCCCTCGTCTAAATCATTAATGTACAATGTAAACAGCTGGGGCCCCAGCACAGAACCTTGCGGTACCCCACTAGTCACTGCCTGCCATTCTGAAAAGTACCCATTTACTCCTACTCTTTGCTTCCTGTCTGCCAACTAGTTTTCAATCCACGTCAGCACACTACCCCCAATCCCATGTGCTTTAACTTTGTACATTAATCTCTCGTGTGGGACCTTGTCGAAAGCCTTCTGAAAGTCCAAATACACCACATCAACTGGTTCTCTCTTGTCCATTCTACTGGAAACAGCCTCAAAAAATTCCAGAAGATTTGTCAAGCATGATTTATCTTTCACAAATCCATGCTGACTTGGACCTATCATGTCACCTCTTTCCAAATGCGCTGCTATAACATCCTTAATAATTCATTCCATAATTTTACTCACTACCGATGTCAGGCTGACCGGTCTATAATTCCCTGTTTTCTCTCTCCCTCCTTTTTTAAAAAGTGGGGTTACATTGGCTACCCTCCACTCCATAGGAACTTATCCAGAGTCTATGGAATGTTGGAAAATGACTGTCAATGCATCCGCTATTTCCAAGGCCACCTCCTTAAGTACTCTGGGCTGCAGTCCATCAGGCCCTGGGGATTTATTGGCCTTCAATCCCATCAATTTCCCCAACACAATTTCCCGACTAATAAGGATTTCCCTCAGTTCTTCCTTCTTACTAGACCCTCTGACCCCTTTTATATCCGGAAGGTTGTTTGTGTCCTCCTTAGTGAATACCGAACCAAAGTACTTGTTCAATTGGTCTGCCATTTCTTTGTTCCCCGTTATGACTTCCCCTGATTCTGACTGCAGGGAACCTACGTTTGTCTTTACTGACCTTTTTCTCTTTACATATCTATAGAAGCTTTTGCAGTCCATTTAAATGTTCCCTGCAAGCTTCCTCTCATACTCTGTTTTCCCTGCCCTAATCAAACCCTTTGTCCTCCTCTGCTGAGTTCTAAGTTTCTCCCAGTCCCCGGGTTCGCTGCTATTTCTGGCCAATTTGTATGCCACTTCCTTGGCTTTAATACTATCCCTGATTTCCCTTGATAGCCACGGTTGAGCCACCTTCCCTTTTTTATTTTTACGCCAGACAGAGATGTACAATTGTTGTAGTTCATCCATGTGGTCACTAAATGTCTGCCATTGCCCATCCACTGTCAACCCCTTAAGTATCATTCGCCAATCTATCCTAGCCAATTCACTCCTCATACCTTCAAAGTTACCCTTCTTTAAGTTCTGGACCATGGTCTCTGAATTAACTGTAGAATTCCACCATATTGCAGTAAGGACTGCAAATACCACACATGTGCACCGGGTGCTCCACATGGGGAAGAAGAGGGAAGTCGATGGTTATGGTCTCCCACTCACAAATCAACCAGGACGAACAAGGCCGAGGTCACCGGCAATGGATTTTGGAACTGGAGGTGGGAGTGAGATGTTATGTATTGTCCAGGTACATTAAATGTATAAGTACAATAGTGCGCCACAGAGGGCGCTGTGGTGGGAGACCTGAAAGTACCTGCTAGACAGAGTATAAAAGGCTGCCCACCACACCTGAGAGGCTCTCTGGAGTCAGACAATAAAAGACTAAGGTCACAGCAGTTACTACAACACAAGACCGTGTGGAGTCAGTGATTTGAGTGCTACATACATCACAAAAAGGACCAGTGGTTCAAGAACCAATCCCTGGGTAACACCATTGTATACCTCCCTCCAGTCCGAAAAACAATTCTTTACCACTAATCTCTGCCTTCTGTCCCTTAACCAATTTTGTATCCATGCAGACACTGTCCCCTTAATCCCATGTGCTTCAATTTTGTTAACAAGTCTATCTTCAATATGATTATGTAACAACACACGTCATTTGTTTTATCTTTTAGGTGGTGGCTCATTTAATACTTATATTGAAATGGTGTAGTTTACTGAATCAATAATGCCACAGCTGTGAGGGAACGAATGTGACCTCAAAACCTTCAGTGGGCTTGGCTACACCGCAAGCTTTCACCAGTTGGTTGAATTTTCATCTTTAGAACATGTTCCTTATGCTGCAACAGACGTTTGAATCTAATGAAAATGTTGTGAGGGTAAAAAGGGTATTAAATATAGCAATGTTTCTGTGGTTTCAGGGATTGCTTTCGAATTCCTTCATTTATCTTTGATTTAAAAATATACTAGTAAACTATGTAATGCAATAACTATATTTATATTAAAATTGTTGAAGAATTTAATCAGGTTGGTGTGACTCTTTAAATTAGGGCACTGGAAAGTATTAACTAAGTCTGCATGTCACCACCTTCACAGAAAGCAGGTAGAACATGGAATCACGAAACCTTGCCTTTCCTGCTTATTATATGACATAATTATGATCTGTGTTCATTTATCAATTTGCTTGTCTGGCCATTTGTAGTGGACACAAGCTCCACATAACGCTCAAGAGAAACTGCACAAGACAGCATTCAGCACAGGGTCTGAGAGCCACGTGACAGGGTCGTCAGGCAAAGAGCGGCTCCTCAGACGCCGGTGCATTGTGGGATTGTAGTTTCTGAAAACCATTTTTTTACACTACGCCTATTGGTAATTAGACTACAGCTCCCGCAGTGCATCGCGCAGTCCACCGTTCTCTTCCGGCTATCATCCCCAGCACTGAAGCACTGACCACACTCGATCAGCTCCATTGGGCAGGCCACATTGTCCGCATGCCGAACACAAGAGTCCCACAGCAAGTGCTCCACTCGGAACTTCTACACGGCAAGCGAGCCCAAGGTGGGCAGAGGAAACATTTCAAGGACACTCTCAAAGCCTCCTTGATAAAATGCAACATCCCCACCGACACCTGGGAATCCCTGGCCTAAAACCAACCTAAGTGGAGGAAGAGCATCCGGGAGGGCGCTGAGCACCTCGAGTCGCATCGCCGAGAGCATGCAGAAAACAAGCGCAGGCAGCGGAAGGAACGTGCGGCAAACCAGGCTCCCCACCGAATCTTTCCTTCAATGACTGTCTGTCCCAACTGTGATAGAGACTGTAATTCCCGTATTGGACTGTTCAGTCACCTAAGAACTCACGTTTAGAGTGAAAGCAAGTCTTCCTCGATTTCGAGGGACTGCCTATGATGATGATCGTCATTGGTTGCTGCTTATCAGCCGCCCAGGCAACATGCGACTTCTCACTGGTTGGTTTACATGTCAATCATTATTGACCCCCGCACTCCCCCACACCCCACCCACACACCTGCCCTCGCGAGTTGTCCAGGTTATGTCCGCCGATGAGGCATGTGGATTGGTTGTTCCGTTTTACAATTCACTTCTGAATGGCTATTTCTCACGTCAATCAAACCTGATGTGGTGAGGCAGCGGTGTTGAGAAGCAAGTGTAAAGGACCATCGAAAGGTGATAAGGTGCAGTATATGCGAAAGTAAGCAGGAAAACATTTACCCTTGTTATTTATTATGATAATGAACGAGTTGATTGTTTTGTGGTGGGGAAAGGAGGAAGTCTTGACCTGATACATTAGAAAGTGCATGTGGAGCTGGAGCATGGGGTTTTGTCTTTGCGTCCCTGCCGGTAGAAACTAGAAGCTAAAGGCTTCCGAGCGGTTTGTTGCGCAGCACGAATTAGCAGCAGGAAGCCCGGGTGGGGTTCAGTAAGTTGACAGTTTAAATAAACAAAGGTTTCCGGTGAGTAACCACCGACCAACCCTGACAGGGTTGCCATGGTTACTCGGGATGTCAATCATCAGATAGGCCTGCAGAGGGGAAAGCTAAGCCTGCACTGCATACTGTGCAGTATCACTAATCCTATAACAAGGTTCATACAAAGCAATCTCATGTGGTTGCATTTATACTGATAATGTGTGGTTTGTTTATATTCCTACTCGTTGTGTCACTGACTTGACCTCAGTGTCCATTGTTTTTTAAGAGGAGAAGCAGTTTTGCCACTTTGATGTCTATCTTGAGTTCCTTCTGAATGTTGTAAGTGCGTGAGTTTTTCCCCAACTGCAGATCGTTACTTGTTGAACTTGCCCTGACCGTCACAATGCTTAGCCTCTTGGCCTGGCCATCATCACCACTGTACAAGAAATGTCCTTTGCAATCAGTAAAAAAAAGAGTGAAAATGAAATCCCTACACAGCATATGCTTTTAACTCTAAAGCTGCTTAAGTTGTGGATAGATATAAACTTCCTTTAATTGGGAAGATGACAGTTTTCATTTTTGACCCCTGACACAAACCGCTTCCTGAGCACTGACCTCAATCACCTCACTGGCTGCTGCTCCCTTCGGCTGAATCAAACCCTGCAAACCTTGGTGTTCTGTTTGACCTAAAGTTAAGCTTCAAATGCCCGATCCTAACTATCACCAAGATCACTTAATTCTACTTCTGCAAGGTAACTGCCCTGTGATTGAGACCCTATCCTTAGTGTTTTCACATTGTTTTCACTTTTAGACTCTAATTTTGCATTGCTTTCCTTGCTGGATGCCCATCCACTACTCTCATGAAACTCAACTTGTCCAAAAATCACCAACCAGTATCCTGTCTCTCACTAATTTCCATTCACCCATCACCCCTATCTTCATTTACCTATAATGCCAGTCCATACAATTTAAAATTCTTGTACTTATCTTCATATCCCACCATGATCTGGCTCCTTATCTCTTCAGTGTCTTCAAGCCTTGCATTTCTTCCTGCACCTTTGAATTTTCCCCCTCACTCCACTCCAGCTTTCGGTAATTTCTCCATAAAAACATAAGATAAGAAATAGGAGCAGGAGTAGGCCATTTTGCCCCTTGAGCCTGCTCTGCCATCCAATGGCTGATCTGATCATGGACTCAGCTCCACTTCCCTGCCCGCTCCCCATAACTCTTGACTCCCTTATCATTCAAAAATCTGTCTATCTCCACCTTAAATATATTCAATGACCCAGCCTACACAGCTCTCTGGGGTAGAGAATTCCAAAGATTCAAGACCCTCTGAGAGAGGAAATTCCTCCTCATTTCCGTCTTAAATGGGCGACCTCTTATTCTGAAACTATGCCCCCTAGTTCTAGATTCCCCCGTGAGGGGAAACACCCTCTCTGCATCTATCCTGTCAAGCCTCCTCAGAACCTGTTTCAATAAGATCACCACAATGAGTATAGGCCCAACCTGCTCAACCTTTTTTCATAAGACAATCCCTTCATCTCAGGAGGTTCACCTCGTGAACCTTCTCTGAACTGCCTCCAAGCCAAGTATATCCCTCCTTAAATAAGGAGACCAAAGCTGTACGCAGTACTCCAGGTGTGGTCCCTGTACAGTTGTAGTAGAACTTCCCTACTTTTATACTCCAGCTCCCTTGCAATAAAGGCCAACATTCCATTTGCCTTCCTGTTTACTTACTGTACCTGGATGCTAACGTTTTGTGTTTAATGTACAAGGATGCCCAGATCATTCTGTACCGCAGTATTCTGTAGTCTCTATTTAAATGATAATTAGTTTTTTTATTTTTCCTACCAAAGTGGATAACCTCACATTTTCCCACATTATACTCCATCTGCCAAATTTTTGCCCATTCACTTAGCCTATCTATATCCCTTTGCAAATTCTTTGCGTCCTCCCCACAACTTGCTTTCCAACCTATCTTTGTATCATCAGCAAATTTGGCTACAGTAAACTCGGCCCCTTTATCCAAGTCATTAATATAGATTATAAATAGTTGAGGCCCCAGCAATGATCCCTGTGGCACCCCACTAGTTACAGTTTGTCAAACTGAAAATGACCCTTTCATCCCGACTCTCTGTTTCTGTTAGTTAGCCAATCCTCCATCCATGCTAATATATTAACCCGAACCCCGTGAGCTCTTGTGCAAAAAACTTTTATTTGAACGTAAGAGCATAAGAAATAGGAACAGGAGTAGGCCATTTGGCCCCTCGAGCCTGCTCCGCCATTCAATAAGATCATGACTGATCTGATCATGGACGCAGCTCCACTTCCCTGCCCACTCCCCATAACCCTTTACTCCCGTATCGCTCAAAAATGTGTCCATCTCCGCCTTAAATATATTCAATGACCCAGCCTCCAGAGCTCTGTTGGGCAAAGAATTCCATAGATTTACAACCCTCTGAGAGAAGAAATTTCTCCTCATCTCAGTTTTAAATTGGCGGCCCCTTATTCTGACACTAAGCCCCCTAGTTTTAGTGTCCCCTATGAATGGAAATATCCTCTCTGCATCCACCTTGTAGAGACCCCTCATTATCTTCTAAGTTTCAATAAGTTCACCTCTCATTCTTCTGAACGCCATTGTGTATAGGCCCAACCTACTCAACCTATCCTCATCCACCTCATCTCCAGAATCAACCTAGTGAACCTTCTCTGAACAGCCTCCAAAACAAGTATATCCTTCCTTAAATACGGAGACCAAAACTGTATGCAGTACTCCAGGTATGGCCTCACCAATAACCTGTACAGTTGTAGCAGGACTTTTCTGCTTTTATCCACCATTCCCCTTGCAATAAAGGGCAACATTCCATTTGCCTTCCTGATTACTTGCTGTACCTGCATACTGTAGAATTTACCAATATTTCGCAAAGATTCCTTGTACCTTTACCTCTGCAGAGGAGAAGACTCCCTTTCTGGACTTTTAAAATGGAAGAAAAAACTTCGGGACACAAATGAGTTTAAAGAGGCAGACGAGGCCTGCAGGGGATAAAAGGGGATGCATTCATGGAGACCCCCACCCCCAGTGTTTGGACTCATAGGAAAGGGAATTTAATTTGGAACTCAATGAACATTTTGGTATCCTAGGAAAAACTCTGAGGAAGATACGTAAGAGCTTTACAAGTTTAAGATTTCTAAAGGAACATTTGGAACAGACTGCCAGGACAGAGGGTGGGACTTCACTCAGGAATTGGGTATTGGAGCTAATTCAATCTGTCTGGGAGAATGAGTCAATCGATAACTAACAAGAACTGTGAGACATAAAAATTTGCTCCCTAGTGACAATAAACGCATCAAGAGCTATCAGGCTAATCACCGGAGACCATTAGTGGTATGCATGTGCAAATAAACCTATTGAAATCACGGGCCCAGCCCAACGGCCCAAGAGTTTAAACACTGCTTCAACAATGCCAACTGGTGATTTTCCACATTAACACATCATAATCAAATTACTGCTGAACGAGCCCGACAAATTCTGACAAAGAAGAGAGCTCAAAACTAATGAGCAGCTCCCTTGAAACAAAGAGTTGGGCCAGATTTGGTGGGAGATAAGGAAGCCTTTTTGGGGTATATCTATCCCCAGTTTTACAAAGAAAAGAACTCAAGCAGCCAAAGGTGGGGAGTGAAGAAATGGAGTAGTGGAGAAAACTGCAAGAAATCATCAAGGGCCGACCAAGCATGCCAACAACAAGAGGCCCACGAAATGGAAGGCTGTCAGCAACCAAATTGACAACCCGGGCCACCACAACCAGCGAAACGACCAACCGAAACCAACTCAGCAAAAACCGAAGAATCGACATTTATTTCCACTCTACAATCTACTTCTGAACAACCAATGGGTGAGAGATTACCAAAAAGGACTAACTAAAACTATTTCCAACCAAAGAAAGTGGATACTTACCCCATACATCCAAAATGCAACTCACCACATCAATGGTTTCACCCCAACTGAAGACTGCGCAGTCCGGGGTACGGCTCGCCAAGAAGGCCAAGTGCAGCGAACCCCGAAACCGCGATTCACCAGCAACTGTCAAAAGGGATTGGTGGGCATAGCCCCTGAACCCCCAGAGCAATAACTTAGTCAGTTAGGGGAATTGGGAGGGGGAGGCTGGGATAACTTGTGTAAATGTATCTGCATTCTCCTCTTTACCCCATTTAGAGTTTAAGCTGTATTCTTTTCCCCACAGGCTGTATGTTGACAATTTATTCAATGTGTTGTACCCCTCAGTGTGTATTGGTATTACTATTCTGTGTGTGTTATTAAAGGTGTGCCTTTTACTTCCTTTTAAACACAATAAAGCCATAGCTGCTTCCTACCTTGAAACCGATTGTCTGTCCAAGTCTGTCACAGTCCCTTCATAATTCCAGAGTCTAGAACCAAGGGTGTGGGAGCAATTCAAAACCGCTCATATAAGGTCAGAAGGGAAAGCTGACCCCACTGAAAACCACCCCTTACATAATGGTGACTACGAAGGGACTCTGGGGCAAGGGACGTGATAAGAGAGAGACTGGTTTCAGAAAAGAAGCAAAATGGAAGAGGGGATTTCCTCGTATGTGCTTAAGAGGTTAAATGTGGCTAAGGAATGGGTACTCGATCTATTGTATGCTGAGCGTCCAGAAGATGCTGCAGCTCAATGGACCAAGAGCAAGGACCATAAAAGGTTGATAGAGAAGGCCATTTGGCTAATTTGCGTTCAGCGACAGTTCCGGTTTCTAGATGAGGAGAATGAGAAATTAAAGGGAGTATTAAGGCAGGCAGAAGAGAGGTCCAGTGCAAGGGCCACAGTTGGGGAAAGGCTGTGGACAGAGGTGGGGCAGTTAAAGGAAAGTAGAGAGCTCACTAAAGAAAGGCACAAAACCCAACTGGACCTTTTACAGTGTCAGATTATTGAAGCCAAGAATAGCGAACTGGCGTTGCGGGAAGAGAATTCCTGCCTCGCCAAACAAGTTAAAGAGTACGGGGAGAGGGTGAGAGACATTCAGGTAGCCTATAAGGTAGCCAGTACCACGGCCCCTGCCAGCAGCAGATCCAAAGCTTGAACCTTGCTCTATCCCGGGCTAAAGGCATGGTGTGCCTGATAAACCCGGGTTTAGCCCAGGAACACCTGGTAGAGCAAGGAGAAACCCCTCAGTCACCGCCTGCAGCTCCCGGGAATGGCCAGGAGCAGCAGGGGTGTCAGCCAGAGTGCGGGGCAGGCAAGGATTGCGAACTACCAACACCAGCGGCCCCGAGTTTTAACTCGGCTTGGCAGCAGGGGGAAGCGGGCGAGCCAATACAAGAAGGGCCGGATCTAGGGCCAATGCACCCGGTCTGGCAGCAGAAGTTTGGCTCGCCTGGCGCCAATGGGGCAACAGGACCCCGAGAAAGCAACTTCGTAGTCCCCCACGACACACAAAAACTGAGGGCTATGATAGGCCACCTAACTAAGCTCACCCAACAGGGGGATCCCTCGGTACACTTCCTGGAAGTGGAACACACAGGGGGTATTAACGGGTGCAATGATTCGGAGCAGGCTAAACTGTTGCTCTTCTCGCTAGACACCAAGCTGTGCCATTCCCTCTCTGCAGACAGCAGAAAGGGGGCAAAACACATACGCTGCGGTTAAGGAGGAGGTTCTAGAGGCCATTTAAAGTTTGAGAATAGGTTGAGATCGTTTCTGCCCCTAGACCTCTAATCATTCACTTTACCAGAGTCCTTTCTCCCGAGTGGAGAAGACAGTACAGCTCTATGGGGGACTCCACAGGCTTTAGAAACATAGAAAATAGGTGCAGGAGTAGGCCATTCAGCCCTTCTAGCCTGCACCGCCATTCAATGAGTTCATGGCTGAACATGCAACTTCAGTACCCCATTCCTGCTTTCTCACCATACCCCTTGATTCCCTTAGTAGTAAGGACTTCATCTAACTCCTTTTTGAATATATTTAGTGAATTGGCCTCAACAACTTTCTGTGGTAGAGAATTCCACAGGTTCACCACTCTCTGGGTGAAGAAATTCCTCCTCATCTCGGTCCTAAATGGCTTCCCCCTTATCCTTAGACTGTGTCCCCTGGTTCTGGACTTCCCCAACATTGGGAACATTCTTCCTGCATCTAACCTGTCTAACCCCGTCAGAATTTTAAACGTTTCTATGAGGTCCCCTCTCATTCTTCTGAACTCCAGTGAATACAAGCCCAGTTGATCCAGTCTTTCTTGATAGGTCAGTCCCGCCATCCCGGGAATCAGTCTGGTGAACCTTCGCTGCACTCCCTCAATAGCAAGAATGTCCTTCCTCAGGTTAGGAGACCAAAACTGTACACAATACTCCAGGTGTGGCCTCACCAAGGCCCTGTACAATTGTAGCAACACCTCCCTGCCCTTGTACTCAAATCCCCTCTCTATGAAGGCCAACATGCCATTTGCTTTCTTAACCGCCTGCTGTACCTGCATGCCAACCTTCAATGACTGATGTACCATGACACCTAGGTCTCTTTGCACCTGCCCTTTTCCTAATCTGTCACCATTCAGATAATAGTCTGTCTCTCTGTTTTTACCACCAAAGTGGATAACCTCACATTTATCCACATTAGACTTCATCTGCCATGCATTTGCACACTCACCTAACCTATCCAAGTCGCTCTGCAGCCTCATAGAATCCTCCTTGCAGCTCACACTGCCACCCAACTTAGTGTCATCCGCAGATTTGGAGATACTACATTTAATCCCCTCGTCTAAATCATTAATGTACAGTGTAAACAGCTGGGGCCCCAGCACAGAACCTTGCGGTACCCCACTAGTCACTGCCTGCCATTCTGAAAAGTCCCCATTTACTCCTACTCTTTGCTTCCTGTCTGACAACCAGTTCTCAATCCATGTCAGCACACTACCCCCAATCCCATGTGCTTTAACTTTGCACATTAATCGCTTGTGTGGGACCTTGTCGAAAGCCTTCTGAAAGTCCAAATATACCACATCAACTGGTTCTCACTTGTCCACTCTACTGGAAACATCCTCAAAAAATTCCAGAAGATTTGTCAAGCATGATTTCCATTTCACAAATCCATGCTGACTTGGACCTATCATATTACCTCTTTCCAAATGCACTGCTATGACATCCTTAATAATTGATTCCATCATTTTACCCACTAACGATGTCAGGCTGACCGGTCTGTAATTCCCTGTTTTCTCTCTCCCTCCTTTTTTAAAAAGTGGGGTTACATTGGCTACCCTCCACTCCATAGGAACTGATCCAGAGTCAATGGAATGTTGGAAAATGACTGTCAATGCATCCACTATTTCCAAGGCCACCTCCTTAAGTACTCTGGGATGCAGTCCATTCGGCTTTCACCGACAGGTTGTGGCTGGTCTACGAAAGGGCCTGTAGTGGGGTTCTTGACCGGGCCTACCTGGCCCTAACAAGCTGGCTCACTGGCTCCGCAGCCTGGTAGCAAACAGCTTACCTGGAGTAAAGGCAAAAACCGAGGCCTGGTTCGATCCAAGAGATCCCAGAACCACCGAGGAGACAGTGGTCAGACAGCTGTCCCTGGCTTACCGGAACGGTAGAGGGACAGAGGAGCCCTCCTCTAAAGGGAAGGTCCATGAGATTAAACCCAGCCAAGGCAAGAGAGAGCGGCATCAGGAAGGTGCGAACCCTCCCCACAAAGGGGTCGAGTGTTTTGGGTGTGGTAAAAGTGGGCACTGGAGGAAGGACTGTAGGAACCTCTGGAAAGAGACTAAGGGAAAGGCCGCTCCAGCCCTAGTCCGTAAGACCGGGGCAGGAACACCTGACTCATATGAGACACTCATAGCTGCCCTACAGATGCTCATAAACGGACAGGGAGTAGTAGCTATCGCAACCGGTGCAGTAGCCAGTACGCTAAAACCCTCTGCTCCAACCCATCCAGATGCATGACTAGAGCCAGCGCAGCCTATGTACCTCTGTTCCCTAGAGTACGATGCCTGGAAGAGACCGTGCGTTACGATGGAGGTGAAGAAAGTGAAAGGGACCTACCTGCTAGATACCGGTGCTTCCAGCACCCTTGTATATGCAGATAACCCGGCTACCTCACCTCTATCGAACGGGGTCCCATACAGTCTAGTGGGGTTCACAGGCAATGAGCAAACTGGTTCGTTTTCCATCCCGCTCACCATTCAGTTAGGGACACTCAAAACCAAATGGAAGTGTGTCCTGATGAAATGGGAGCAGGAGGGAAAAGGGATCTTGGGGGCTGATTTTATCATTGGCCACCAGATCCTAGTGGATCTCAGGAACCACTGTCTATGGGGAGCCATGGGGACTGACAGGGAAGGTGAGGTGGCGGTGATCCCAGAAAAAGGGGCCAAGGGAACGTTGTGTACCGTGAAGCCAAAGGAGGGTTACGACTTGGAATTACTGGTCAGTAACACCCCAGTGGAGTACCAGGCATATGTACGGGCACACCTTGCAGCATTTGCCACCCACAAACATGACTGTGGTAGGGTAATGGGGATGGAAGTTAGTATAATAGGGGACCCCATGACCCGACCACAAAAGCAATATAACTTCCCCAGGGAGGCAGAGGCAGACCTGACAACGGCGCTGGGATCACTGGTAGAGCAAGGGGTGTTAAGACCGATAGCAACCCATGTGAACTCTCCACTGTGGCCGGTTAAGAAACCAGACAACTCATGGAGGGCTACCGTGGACTATCGAGTACTAACTAAGAAAATCCCTGCCTGTGCACCCACTGTAGCAGCCGTAGCGGACCTCATAGGGAGTATTCCAGCATCCGTGACCACGTTCACGGTGCTGGACCTTTCAAATAGGTTCTGGTCCATTCCTTTAAAACGGGAGGACCAGTACAAGTTCGCCTTTACCTTTAAGGGCCAACAATACACGTGGAACTGTCTTTCCCAAGGCTTCTACAACATCCCCAGCATTTTTCACCAATGCATGGCGAACTGTTTAAAGGGCTTTAGCAGATCCCAGCAGTTGGTGCAGTATGTGGATGACCTGCTCCTGTTTACCGATCAGGGGGAGGAGCATGGCCCACTGCTGGCTGAGCTGCTGGAGCTGCTAAAAGAAGGAGGGTTTAAAGTAAACCCCAAGAAGGCACAGATCGGCCAGAAAGAAGTCAAATTCCTGGGGCTGACTGTGCGCGCTGGGGAAAGGGCCATAGACAAGGCTAGAAGGGAGGCAGTACAGGAGTTACCAGCCCCCAACACAGTGACAGGGGTAAGATCCTTTCTCGGGCTCACCGGGTACTGCAGAGACTTCATTGAGGATTATGCAGCCACCGCAGCCCCTCTGCTCAGGCTCCGACACAAGGGTGTAGAGTGGGACTAGGATGAGGGTTGCGAGGCAGCATTTAATCAGCTCAAGAAGGACTTGCAGACCGCGCCAGCCTTAGGAGCGATAGATGTAGGAAAAGAGTTTTTCCTGGAAGTGGCAGCCAGCGGGGACAGCCTGAGCTCAGTGCTGTTTCAAGAGCGGCACAGCCAGCTGAGGCCGGTGGTTTACTCCTCCAGGATCCTCACAGATGTGGAGAAGGGGTACTCCAACTGTGAGAGACACCTCCTTGCCACACATTGGGCAGTGAAATGATTCTTGATCTTCACGGGAGGGTCTCCTCTCACACTCCTAACCCACCACACATCTACTCAGATGCTCCTGGATGGGAGGATTAAGGACGGGACAGTGAGCAGTGCCCGCATTGCTCGCTGGACCCTGCTCCTCTCCCAGATAGACCTCCGAGTAGAAGGCCCCCACGAGCCAAGGCTCGCAGCCAACCTAGACTACCCAGGGAAAGCCCACAGGTGCTCCATAGAAGGGGTATGGGAGGTGAACATTGGCCTTTGGGCTGGGTTACACCCTACAGGCCGGGACATCTATGTGGATGGGTCCAGCACGGTATCTGCTGGCAAGCGACTCACTGGGTGCGGTGTCTATGACCCAAGGGCAGGTATTGCCCGAGCAATCAAGCTCCCCAGCACCATGAGCGCCCAGCATGCTGAACTGTCCGCCGTAATGTATATGGTGACCCACCCTGAGGAATTCCCTACCCCGTACACGATTTGCTCGGACAGTATGTTCACCTGCAATTCATGTACGGAGTACCTGGCTATCTGGTCCCGTTGCGGATACACGTCCGCTGACGGGAGACCCCTGGCAATCAAGCCCCTGCTGGAGAAAATCATGACAGTGGTGGGGGAAGAGGGAAAGGTCTACATACATAAGGTGAAGGCACATTCAAAAACCGAACCCCGTGCAGAGGGAAACGAACAGGCTGACAAACTGACCAAAGGAGGTGCCCGCACGGACCTCTATGACACCGGCCGCATAGCAGCGGTCAAGAATAAGAACAGGGCAGCAGAGAGTACGGGGATAGCTTTGGCCCCGCCTTAAAAACAGTTCACGCACAGGACCCAGTCCTGAAAGCTGTCCTGAATGTGCTAGCTAGAGGAGAGAGAGTAGAAGGTCCGTACGGCACAGCAGCCATTACCGTTAAGGAAGGCATGCTGTTTAAAGAGGGACAATGGGTCGTGCCACAGCAGCACCAGAGGGAATTCCTAAAACTGGTCCTTGAGGGTCCAGGAGCGGGACACCCCGGGCCTGAGACCACCTGGCAACGGCTGGAACAGGCAGGATGGTGGCCGGGCCTCAGGGAGGACATCCGCGAGTTCTGTGCGAACTGCCTGGTGTGTGCTGCGAACAACCCTGACCCCCAGAAAAGGAAGGTGTCCCTAGGACACGTCAGGAGGGTAGAGGGACCATGGCAGTCAATCCAAATTGACTACATCGGGGCCCTACCCACTGCCCAGGGAGGCTACAAATACTGTCTAGTCCTGGTGGACGTGTTCTCAAAATGGGTTGAAGCCTTCCCCTGCCAAACAGCCACCACACTAGGGACAGCTAAGATTCTAGTGAGGGAAGTGTTCTCCCAGTGGGGACTCCCACAGTATGTGGAGTCGGACCAGGGGAACCATTTCACTGGGCAGGTAATGCAGGCAACCCTTAAGGTGCTTGGCATTGAGGGGAAATGGCACGTTGCCCACAACCCACAGTCATCGGGTATTGTGGAGCATTTAAACCGCACCATTTAAGAGAGGCTGCGGAAGGAGACTGGAGACTCACCCCAAAAGTGGGTGGAGGTCTTACCGTTGGTCCTAATGGGGATCCGAGCCAGCCAGTCAAAGAGCACGCGGTAATCCCCATACGAGCTCATGACTGGCTGGATCATGCGGACCCCCACCCATGTCCTAGCCCCGGTGCTCACAGAAGGTCAGCTCAAACAGATTCACTGGCAGGCTGCTAGTAACATGGGCAGACAACATCGGAGTAACCGATTTTGCTGCCAGAACCCAGCAAACACCACGAATGGGAGATAGGGGACCAGGTCATGGTGAGGAACTATGCTCGGGTAGGGGTTTTTGAAGCATTATATATGGGGCCATACAGCATTTTTGATAAGGCAAGCACAATGGTCTATGCCATAAAGCTGCCCCGCCGTACTAAGTGGTTCCACATCAACGAGTGCAAGCTGTACAACCCAGGGTCAGCCAAGCACAGAGGGCAGCCGGGAGGGGTGAACCGTCCTCAGGACGGGGACCCTCCGTTGGCCGCCCCCGACGATGGAGGGCCCACAGGGAATGGGGTGGGCTCAGAAACCGTGCCCACAGGAGCGATGAATTGCACTACTGGGGGGGCTGTCCCACCCATCGTTTGGGATTCGGACGCACCCCCAGTAACCCAAGCCCTGAGAAGGAGGTACAGCACGGCCAAAAATACTGTGGTCACCGGCATCTGAGCCTCAGCGATTCTACCCTAGGAGAAGGGCAGCCCGGCAGGGAAGGCCAAAGGTCAGAAATTCAGAGGCCGCTCAGAGTAGGGACCCCCAGCCAGCCGCCTCCAGCAGTGAGGTTCTCACAGGAGCAGTAGCAACGAGCTGTCCCAGAGATAAGAGTCTCCAGCTCACCGGCTGCAGGGAAACCCTAGCATCCAGGCTGCTATGAGGCCGCACAAGGCATGGGCCCAAAATGGATTAACCAGGCCACCCGGAGATGGGTGGCGGTTGTACATAGCTCTAATTTTTAGTTTAAGGCAGCTGACTGCACCGTTTTACATTTTAAGTTTAATTTAGAATTAAGGTTAATTTTGCAGTAATGTTTAGGTGATTGTTTTGAGTTTGTCTTGTGTGTCAGCCAACCTGAGAGCAGTTCTCAAGGACAGGATCCATACATTACCGGATGATGGACAAACCTCAGGAGACCAATTGATGTCGTTTAACTTTAATCTATGTTTTTTCCCTCTGTAATATGGTTGTATGTTGCCTACATGCGGGTGAATATAATGTAACTGAAATGAAAAGTAACTGTGCTGAAATGCAATTGTAGTGATTGAACGCCCTCCAAGTTGGGAGGGTGTAAATGTAAAAAGTTTGTACCTGTAAAGGGAAAAGCGCGTATCTATGGTGATATTGCATAAGTGTAATGCATATTTTGGGTATTAGTTTAGTTAATTTGCGGGGAAGGTTATCTCTTGGGAGTCAGGACCCTTGCTCACCTGGAAGATGACACCATAAGTGGTATGGTATCACAGGAGGGAGTGTAGAATTTACCAATATTTCGCAAAGATTCCTTGTACCTTTTCCCCTGCAGAGAAGAATCCCTTTCTGGACTTTTAAAATGGAAGGAAAAACTTTGCGACACAAATGAGGTTAAAGGGGCAGACGAGGCCTGCAGGGGATAAAAGGGAATGCATACATGGAGACCCCCACCCCCCCCCCCCCCCACCCCACCCCCAGTGTTTGGACTCATAGGAAAGGGAATTTAATTTGGAACTCAATGAACATTTTGGTATCCTAGGAAAAACTCTGAGGAAGATACCTAAGAGCTTAACAAGTTTAAGATCTCGAAAGGAACATTTTGGAACAGACTGCCAGAACAGAGGGTGGGACTTCACTCAGGAATAGGGTATTGGAGCTAATTCAATCTGTCTGGGAGAATGAGTCGATTGATAACTAACAAGAATTGTGAGACATAAAAATTTGCTCCCTAGTGACAATAAACGCATCAAGAGCTATCAGGCTAATCACCAGAGACCATTAGTGGTATGCATGTGCAAATAGACCAATAGAAATCACGGGCCCAGCCGAACGGCCCAAGAGTTTAAACACTGCTTCAACAATGGCAACTGGTGATTTTCCACATTAACACATCATAATCAAATTACTGCTGAACAAGCCCGACAAATTCTGACAAAGAGAGCTCAAAGCTAATGAGCAGCTCCCTTGAAACAAAGAGCTGGGCCAGATTTGGCGGGAAATAAGGAAGCCTTTTTGGGGTATATCTATTTCCAGTTTTACAAGGAAAAGAACTCGAGCAGCCAGAGGTGGGGAGTGAAGAAATGGAGTAGTGGAGAAAACTGCAAGAAATCATCAAGGGCCGACCGAGCACGCCAGCAGCAAGAGGCCCACGAAATGGAAGGTTGTCAGCAACCAAATTGACAACCCGGGCCACCACAACCAGCGAAACGACCAACCGAAACCAACTCAGCAAAAACCGAAGAATCGACATTTATTTCCACTCTACAATCTACTTCTGAACAACCAATGGGTGAGAGATTACCAAAAAGGACTAACTAAAACATTTCCTAACCAAAGAAAGTGGGTACTTACCCCATACATCCAAAACGCAACTTACCACATCAACGGATTCACCCCAACTGAAGACTACGCAGTCCGAAGTCCTCTCCTCCGTCCGGTGTACGGCTCGCCTAGAAGGCCAAGTGCAACGAACCCCGAAACTGCGATTCACTGGCAACTGTCAAAAGGTATTGGTGAGCATAGCCCCTGAACCCCCAGAGCAATAACTTAGTCAGTTAGGGGAATTGGGAGGGGGGAGGCTGGGATAACTTGTGTAAATGTATCTGCATTCTCCTCTTTACCCCACTTAGAGTTTAAGCTGTATTCTATTCCCAACAGGCTGTATGTTGACAATGTATTCAATGTGTTGTACCCCTCAGTGTGTATTGGTATTACTATTCTGTGTGTGTTATTAAAGGTGTGCCTTTTACTTCCTTTGAAACACAATAAAGCCATACCTGCTTCCTACCTTGAAACCGATTGTCGGTCCAAGTCTGTCACAGTCCCTTCATAATTCCAGAGTCTAGAACCAAGGGTGTGGGGGCGATTCGAAACCGCTCATATAAGGTCAGAAGGGAAAGCTGACCCCCCCTTGAAAACCACCCCTTTTGAGTTTTATGCACAAGGACCCCCAGGTCTCTTTGTACTGCAGCATTTTGCAATTTTCTCCATTTAAATTAGAATTTGCTTTTCTATTTTTTCTGCCAAAGTTGATAAACTCACATTTTCCCACATTATACTTCACCTGCCAAATTATTGCCCACTCACTTAGCCTGTCAATATCCCTTTGCAGATTTTTTTGTGTCCTCCTCATAATTTGCTTTTCCACCCATCTTTGTATCATCAAGAAATTTGGCTATATTACACTCGGTCCCTTTATCCAAATCATTAATTTAGATTGTAAATAGTTGAGGACCCAGCACCGATCCCTGCGGCACCCCACTAGTTACTGTTTGCCAACCAGAAAATTACCTATTAATCCCGACGCTCTGTTTTCTAATAGTTAGCCAATCCTCTAACCATGCTAATATATTATCCCGAACCCCGTGAGCTTTTATCTTGTGCAGTAACCTCTTATGTGGCAACTTATCGAATGCCATCTGGAAATCCAAATACACCTTATCCACCCTGCTCGTTACATCCTCAAAAAAACTCCAGCTAATTTGTCAAACCTGATTTCCCTTTCATAAAACCATGCTGACTGCTTGATTGAATCATGCATTTCTAAATGTCCTGTTACTACTTCCTTAATAATGGACTCTAGCATTTTCCCAACAACAGATAATAGCCTAACTGATCTATAGTTTCCTGCTTTTTGTCTGCCTCCTTTTTTAAATAGAAACATAGAAACATAGAAAATAGGTGCAGGAGTAGGCCATTTGGCCCTTCGAGCCTGCACCACCATTCAATAAGATCATTCGCCTCTGTACCCCTTTCATACTTTCTCTCCATACCCCTTGATCCCTTTAGCCGTACTGGCATCAACAATTCTCTGTGGTAGAGAATTCCATAGGGTAACAACTCTCTAAGTGAAGAAGTTTCTCTTCATCTCAGTCCTAAATGGCTCACCCCTTATCCTTGCACTGTGTCCCCTGGTTCTGGACTTCCCCAACATCGGGAACATTCTTCCTGCATCTAACTTGTCCAGTCCCATCAGAGTTTTATATGTTTCTATGAGATCACCTCTCATCCTTCTAAACTCCAGTGAATACAGGCCCAGTCGATCCAGTCTCTCCTCATATGAAAGTCCTGCTATCCCGGGAATCAGTCTGGTGAACGTTTGCTGCACTCCCTCAATAGCAAGAACGTCCTTCCTTAGATTAGGAGACCAAAACTGAACATAATATTCCAGGTGTTGCCTCACCAAGGCTCTGTACAACTGTAGTAAGACCTCCCTGCTCCTATAATCAAATCCCCTAGCTATGAAGGCTAACATACCATTTGCCTTCTTCACCGCTTGCTGTACCTGCATGCCATCTTTCAATGACTGATGTACCATGACATCCAGTTCTCGTTGCACCTCCCCTTTTCCTAATCTGCCGCCAATCAGATAATATTCTGCCTTCGTGTTTTTGCCATCTAAGTGGATAACCTCACATTTATCCACATTATACTGCATCTGCCATGCATTTGCCCACTCACCTAATCCTCCTCACAGCTCACACCGCCACCCAGCTTAGTGTCATCTGCAAACTTGGAGATATTACTCTCAATTCCTTTATCTAAATCATTGATGTATATTGTAAATAGCTGGGGGCCCAGCATTGATCCCTGCGGCACCCCACTAGTCACTGCCTCCCATTCTGAAAGGGAGCCATTTATCCTGACTCTCTGCTGCCAACCAGTTCTCTATCCATGTCAGTGCATTAACCCCAATACCATGTGTTTTAATTTTGCACACCAATCTCTTGTGTGGGACCTTGTCAAAAGCCTTTTGAAATTCAAATACACCACATCCACTGGTTCTCCCTTGTCCACTCTACTAGTTACATCCTCAAAAAATTCCAGAAGATTTGTCAAGCATGATTTTCCTTTCATAAATCCATGCTGACTTGGACTGATCCTGTCACTGCTTTCTAAATGCGCTGCTATTTCATCTTTAATAATTGATTCCAACATTTTCCCCACTACCGATGTCAGGCTAACCAGTCTATAATTATCTGTTTTCTCTTTCCCTCCTTTTTTAAAAAGTGGTGTTACATTAGCTACCCTCCAGTCCATAGGAACTGATCCAGAGTTAATAGACTGTTGGAAAATGATCACCAATGCATCCACTATTTCTAGGGCCACTTCCTTAAGTACTCTGGGATGCAGCCTATCAGGTCCTGGGGATTTATCGGCCTTCAATCCCATCAATTTCCCGAACACAATTTCCTGACTAATAAGGATTTCCTTCAGTTCCTCCTTCTCACTAGACCCTCGGTCCCCTAGTATTACCGGAAGGTTATTTTTGTCTTCCTTCGTAAAGACAGAACCAAAGTATTTGTTCAACTGGTCTGCCATTTCTTTGTTGCCCATTATAAATTCAACTGATTGTGACTGCAAGGGACCTACATTTGTCTTCACTAATCTTTTTCTCTTCACATATCTATAGAAGCTTTTGCAGTCAGTTTTTATGTTCCCAGCAAGCTTCCTCTCACGCTCTATTTTCCCCCTGCTAATTAAACCCTTTGTCCTCCTTTGCTGAATTCTAAATTGCTCCCAGTCCTCAGGTTTGCTGCTTTTTCTGACCAATTTATATGCCTCTTCCTTGGATTTAACACTATCCTTAATTTCCCTTGTTAGGCACAGTTGAGCCACCTTCCCCGTTTTATTTTTATTCCAGGCAGGGATGTATAATTGTTGCAGTTCATCCATGTGATCTTTAAATGTTTACCATTGCTTATCCACCGTCAACCCTTTAAGTATAATTCGGCAGCTACAAATTCCCGAATCCAGAATTCTAAAAACCCAAACTGTCCGGAAGTCGGACATTTTGCAGATTGCAGAAGGAGTCTTCCGGAATCCGGAAATATGTTCCGAAAACTGGATAATTTTTAAAACAGCGCATGATAGAAGAAGTTGCCCGGAATCCGGAAATATGTTCTGAAAACCCTTTTTTAAAAAAACCCGCCACATTACATACCTGCGATCGCTCCGAACCTTTCGGAATGCCCCTCGACCCCGACCCACGTGCGACCCGAGCTGACCCGATCTAACCCATGAGTGACACAAGCCGACCTTGCCTGACCCATGTACTCCCCTCGCCCCACCCGACCTGACTCGAGCGCTGTGGTGTTTTTTCTGATTTAAAGATATTGTGAATTTGTGTTGTTTGCCATTGCAACCATGTCAAAAAGACCAACAGATACCCCAATGGGTAATACAGATCGTGCAAAGAGGAAGCATAATTCATTGTCAAATTGCCAAGAAAATGGAGTTACTCCAGAGATTAGATAGAGGTGCTTCAGTGAGAAAACTGGGTCAGGAGTATGGTGTTGGAATCTCTACCATTTATATTATAAAAACACAGATCATGAAGTTTTATGCAGAAAGTGACATTCAGAAAGAAATGAGTAAGGGAAAAACTATGCATAAGGCTAAAAGTGATGAGTTGGATCGAGTAATGATGGAGTGGTGGTGACAGAGGAGAAGTGAAAGGTTCCTTTGTCTGGCCCAATGGTGATGCAACAAGTCAAGATATTCCATGCAGAACTGGAGATTGAAATTCCATGCGAGTACTCTTCAGGTTGGCTAACCAAATTTAAAAGGCGTCATGGCATCAGGCAATTGAAAGTATGTGGTGAAAAAGCCTCAGCAAATCATGAAGCAGCTGAAGGTTATATAGATGAGTTTGTTAAACTAATTGCTGATGAAAACCTTTCGGCTGAGCAAATCTATAATGCCGACGAGCCAGCACTGTTTTGGCGCTATACACCGAGAAAGATATTAGCAACAGCAGAAGAATCCCAGCCAGCAGGTGTAAAAGATGCCAAAGATAGACTGACTGTGCTTGCTTGTGCAAATGCGGCTGGGACACATAAGTGGAAGCTTATGGTCATCGGGAAAAGCCAGTGTCCAAGATGTTTCAAGGGTGTGAGAGTATTCTCAATGCATTACTATGCTAATAAGAGAGCATGGATCACCAGGGTTATTTTTCTGAACTGGTTTGAGAAGCATTTTGTTCCTCAGGCATGTGCTCATTGCACGGCAGCTGGCCTTGAAGAAAACTGCAAAATATTTTTGCTGCTAGACAATTGCTCAGCACATTCCAATGCTGAGCTTCGAGTAAAGGATAATGTCCATGGAATCTACTTACTTCCCAATGTAACATCAATGGCACAGCCAATGGACCAAGGAATTTTGAGATCAATGAAATGTCTCTACAAAAACAAATTCATGAAGTTGTTTGCTTAATGCTGTGAACAGAGGCATGGCAAGTACAGCATTCCCAAAAGGTTTCTCTATGAAGGACGCCATATGGGCAGCTGCAGATGCGTGGAATGAGGTAACTAGAGACACTTGGTCAATGCTTGGCATAACCTCTGGCCAGCAACTATGTTTAGTGAAGATGACGAAGGTGCTGATGATGACTTTGAAGGTTTTCATGTGTCCAGGGAGAAGAAAATGATTGCTGAACTTTTAGAATACGTAAAAGGGCTGCCTTGTGAAGCTGTACTAGAATTGAATGAAGACGATGTCACAGAAGTCATGGAGTTGTGCAGCAGGGAGGGATTCAAATTCCTGGGGCATTGGAACCGGTTCTGGGGGAGGTGGGGCCAGTACAATCTGGACAGTCTGCACCTGGGCAGAATCGGAACCAATGTCCTCGGGGGAGTGTTTGCTAGTGCTGTTGGGGAGGAGTTAAACTAATATGGCAGGGGGATGGGAACCAATGCAGGGAGATAGAGGGAAACAAAAAGGAGGCAAAAGCAAAAGACAGAAAGGAGATGAGGAAAAGTGGAGGGCAGAGAAACCCAAGGCAAAGAACAAAAAGGACCATTGTACAGCAAAATTCTAAAAGGACAGAGGGTGTTAAAAAAACAAGCCGAAAGGCTTTGTGTCTTAATGCAAGGAGTATCCGCAATAAGGTGGATGAATTAACTGTGCAAATAGATGTTAACAAATATGATGTGATTGGGATTACGGAGACGCGGCTCCAGGATGATCAGGGCTGGGAACTCAACATCCAGGGGTATTCAACATTTAGGAAGGATAGAATAAAAGGAAAAGGAGGTGGGGTAGCATTGCTGGTTAAGGAGGAGATTAAGGCAATAGTTAGGAAGGACATTAGCTTGGATGATGTGGAATCTATATGGGTAGAGCTACAGAACACCAAAGGGCAAAAAACGTTAGTGGGAGTTGTGTACAGACCTCCAAACAGTAGTAGTGATGTTCGGGAGGGCACCAAACAGAAAATTAGGGGTGCATGCAATAAAGGTGCAGCAGTTATAATGGGTGACTTTAATATGCACATAGATTGGGCTAAACAAACTGGAAGCAATATGGTGGAGGAGGATTTCCTGGAGTGCATAAGGGATGGTTTTTTAGACCAATATGTCGAGGAACCAACTAGGGGGGAGGCCATCTTAGACTGGGTGTTATGTAATGAGAGAGGATTAATTAGCAATCTCGTTGTGCGAGGCCCCTTGGGGAAGAGTGACCATAATATGGTGGAATTCTGCATTAGGATGGAGAATGAAACAGTTAATTCAGAGACCATGGTCCAGAACTTAAAGAAGGCTAACTTTGAAGGTATGAGGCATGAATTGGCTGGGATGGATTGGTGAATGATACTTAAGGGGTTGACTGTGGATGGGCAATGGCAGACATTTAGAGACCGCATGGATGAACTACAACAATTGTATATTCCTGTCTGGCATAAAAATAAAAAAGGGAAGGTGGCTCAACCGTGGCTATCAAGGGAAATCAGGGATAGTATTAAAGCCAAGGAAGTGGCATACAAATTGGCCAAAAATAGCAGCGAACCTGGGGACTGGGAGAAATTTTGAACTCAGCAGAGGAGGACAAAGGGTTTGATTAGGGCAGGGAAAATGGAGTATGAGAAGAAGCTTGCAGGGAACATTAAGACGGATCGCAAAACTTTCTATAGATATGTAAAGAGAAAAAGGTTAGTAAAGACAAACGTAGGTCCCCTGCAGTCAGAATCAGGGGAAGTCATAACGGGGAACAAAGAAATGGCGGACCAATTAAACAAGTACTTTGGTTCGGTATTCACGAAGGAGGACACAAACAACCTTCCGGTTATAAAAGGGGTCGGGGGGTCTAGTAAGGAGGAGGAACTGAGGGAAATCCTTATTAGCCGGGAAATTGTGTTGGGGAAATTGATGGGATTGAAGGCCGATAAATCCCCAGGGCCTGATGGACTGCATCCCAGAGTACTTAAGGAGGTGGCCTTGGAAATAGTGGATGCATTGACAGTCATTTTCCAACATTCCATTGACTCTGGATCAGTTCCTATAGAGTGGAGGGTAGCCAATGTAACCCCACTTTTTAAAAAAGGAGGGAGAGAGAAAACAGGTAATTATAGACCGGTCAGCCTGACATCGGTAGTGGGTAAAATGATGGAATCAATTATTAAGGATGTCATAGCAGTGCATTTGGAAAGAGGTAACATGATAGGTCCAAGTCAGCATGGATTTGTGAAAGGGAAATCATGCTTGACAAATCTTCTGGAATTTTTTGAGGATGTTTCCAGTAGAGTGGACAAGGGAGAACCAGTTGATGTGGTATATTTGGACTTTCAGAAGGCGTTCGACAAGGTCCCACACAAGAGATTGATGTGCAAAGTTAGAGCACATGGGATTGGGGGTAGTGTGCTGACATGGATTGAGAACTGGTTGTCAGACAGGAAGCAAAGAGTAGGAGCAAATGGGTACTTTTCAGAATGGCAGGCAGTGACTAGTGGGGTACCGCAAGGTTCTGTGCTGGGGCCCCAGCTGTTTACACTGTACATTAATGATTTAGATGAGGGGATTAAATGTAGTATCTCCAAATTTGCGGATGACACTAAGTTGGGTGGCAGTGTGAGCTGCAAGGAGGATGCTGTGAGGCTGCAGAGCGACTTGGATAGGTTAGGTGAGTGGGCAAATGCATGGCAGATGAAGTATAATGTGGATAAATGTGAGGTTATCCACTTTGGTGATAAAAACAGAGAGACAGACTATTATCTGAATGGTGACAGATTAGGAAAAGGGGAGGTGCAAAGAGACCTGGGTGTCGTGGTACATCAGTCATTGAAGGTTGGCATGCAGGTGCAGCAGGCGGTTAAGAAAGCAAATGGCATGTTGGCCTTCATAGCAAGGGGATTTGAGTACAGGGGCAGGGAGGTGTTGCTACAGTTGTACAGGGCATTGGTGAGGCCACACCTAGAGTATTGTGTACAGTTTTGGTCTCCTAACCTGAGGAAGGACATTCTTGCTATTGAGGGACTGCAGCGAAGGTTCACCAGACTGATTCCCGGGATGGCGGGACTGACCTATCAAGAAAGACTGGATCAACTGGGCTTGTATTCACTGGAGTTCAGAAGAATGAGAGGGGACCTCATAGAAACATTTAAAATTCTGACGGGGTTAGACAGGTTAGATGCAGGAAGAATGTTCCCAATGTTGGGGAAGTCCAGAACCAGAGGTCACAGTCTAAGGATAAGGGGTAAGCCATTTAGGACCGAGATGCGGATGAACTTCTTCACCCAGAGAGTGGTGAACCTGTGGAATTCTCTACCACAGAAAGTTGTTGAGGCCAATTCACTAAATATATTCAAAAAGGAGTTAGATGAGGTCCTTACTACTAGGGGGATCAAGGGGTATGGCGAGAAAGCAGGAATGGGGTACTGAAGTTGAATGTTCAGCCATGAACTCATTGAGTGGTGGTGCAGGCTAGAAGGGCCGAATGGCCTACTCATGCACCTATTTTCTATGTTTCTATGTCGTGACAAATGAAGAAATTATGGTTTTGCAACCAGAGGAAAACAATGAAAGCAGTGAGGATGATGATTCTGATGTTGATAATCAAGTGGAAAAAGTGTCCATTGACAAAGCTATCAGCCTATGTCAAGAATTAATTAACGCCTTAAAGCAACAAAACTTCATAAGTGAAGAGGAAATAATGCAGGAAAATTCAGGAAAAATTAATGAAACACAAGCCCAAATTACTTCAACAATTAAAATTAATCGATATGTTTCAAAGGGTATCGCAGCAGAGTACCCAAGTCCTAGAGCCTGCAACTATACCAGCAATTTCCACACTTGAAAATTCTATTGCTGGCCCATCTTCAGCTCCAGACATCATAGCTGAGCCCTCTACTTCAAGCATAACCTCCAGCCAATTGTAACCTGTTTGTACCTATTTCTGTACAGCTTACTTAGGAAGTGGATTACAAGAACAATATTATTCTTTATACATTACAGGCTACCTGTATTCTGTTTCATACCTGTACTCTGTTTACCAAATAAAAATCTTTATTTACTGTTTTATATTTCATACCTGTACTTTTTACCAAATAAAAACCTTTATTTACTGTGTTATATTTCATACCTGTACAGTTTACCAAATAAAAACCTGTATTTATTATACTTTGTGCTTTGAGTATATTCCTTTTTATATTTAAAGAACATTTTAAGCTGTACTTACCTTTTCAAAGATAAATCCAGAAAAATAAGCAAACCAGCCCGGCCTAGAGGTTGCCGGATTCGGGCCGTCGGATTTTCTGCTCCGAAATCCAGAAATACCGAAACTCGGCCCAAGGGTTACTGGATTTGGGACGTCTGATTGTCTCCGAAATCCAGAAATATCTGAAAATCATCCACGAGATTGCGAGATTCAGGACGTTGGATTTTCTGCTCCGAACTCCGGAAATACCCAAAACTCTGCCCAAGGGTCCCCATTCTCGGTCCCCATTCTCGGTCCCTTCTCTCTCGCTCTCTCTCTCTCTCTCTCTCTCTCTCTGTCTCTGTGTGTGTGTGAACCGGGGATCGAGAATGGGACCGGGCGGACTCTCAGCTGGCCAAACTTCCCTAAATGATCAGAATTGGTGTAGGTGGTTGATTACGCCCCCTTTGGCTGAAAAAAAAACTGACCTTAAAAAATCATAACTAACTGAGTTACACTGGTGCAAATTGATTGGGGAAACTGTGGTTTTTCAAATTAGGCCAAAAAGAACAGCCTGCCCCCAAAAAACGGTACAAATCACTGGGGAAAATTGAGCCCATAATTTGTCTTGGTGCATATTTAAAATTCTGTGTTTGACTCATTGGCAGTCTAAATGTGAATATATTTTAAATGCAGCAGTTTGAAAAGGGGAGTGCGTCCCTATTCGTTGTAACATTGCTGGTGGCACTGATTTATATTTTTGTAATGTTCAGAATGGAGTGTGGGGATAGAGATTTGTGCTAACTCAGAGACCAGTTATTATAGTATACAGTTGTTGAGGCTGTAATTACCTGAAATTTCTAACTTTAATCCCTGCTAACAGACTTTTCAAGATAGCGGACAATCTTCTGGAGAAAATTGAAAGCTTTGTCACAGTACCAAAATTGCTCTCATCAAAATCACAAATGACATCCTTTACTTCTGTGACAAAGGTAAACTATCCCTCCTTGTCCTTCTGGACCTTTCTGCAGCCTTGGACACAGTTGACCGCTCCATCCTCCTCCAACACCTCTCCACCGATGTCCAGCTGGGTGGGACTGCACTCGCCTGGTTCCATTCTTATCTATCTAATCGTAGCCAGAAAATCTCCAGCAATTGCTTCTCTTCCCACTCCTGCATCGTTGCTTCTGGTGTCCCCCAAGGATCTGTCCTTGGTTCCCTCTTATTTCTTATTTATATGCTACCCCTTGATGATATCATCCGAAAATACGGAGTCAGTTTCCACATGTACGCAGACGATACCCAGCTCTACTTCTCCACCACTTCTGTCGATCCTGCTTGGTATCTAAATTGTCAGATTGTTTGTTCAACATCCAGTACTGGATGAGCAGAAGTTTTCTCCAATTAAATATTGGGAAGACCGAAGCCATTATCTTTGATCTCCGCCACAAACTGCGTTCCCTAACCACTGACTCCATCCCTCTCCCCAGCATCAATCTGAGGGTGAACAAGAACCTAGGTGTCATATTTGACCCTGAAAGGAGTTTCCAGCCACATATCTACGGCATAACTAAAACCGCCTTTTTCACCTCTAACATTGCCCGCCTCCACCCCTGCCTCAGCTCTTCTGCTGCTGAAACCCTCATTCATGCCTTTGTTACCTCTAGACTTGACTACTCCAACTCACTCCTGGCCGGCCTTCCACATTCCACACTACGTAAACTTGAAGTCATCCAAAACTCAGCAGCCTGTGCACTAACCCGCACCAATCAAGATCACCCATCACCCTTGTGCTTTCTGACCTACATTGGCTCCTAGTTAAACAACGCCTCGATTTCAAAATTCTCATCCTTGTTTACAACTCACTCCATGGATTTGCCCCTCCCTATCTCTGTAATCTTTTTCGGCCTCATAATCCCACAAGATGTCTGCGCTCCTCAAATTCTGGCCTCTTGAACATCACTCATTATAACTGCTCAATCATCGGTGGGCGTGTTTTCAGCTGCCTGGGCCCTAAGCTCTGGACTCCCTCCCTAAACCTCTACGCCTCTCTACCTCTCTTTTCTCCTTGAGATACTCGTTAAAACTTATCTCTTTAAACAAACTTTTGATTATCTGCCTTAATTTCTTCTGTGGTTTGGTGTCAAATTTATCTGTTTGTCTGTAACACTATTGTGAAGCGCCTTGGGATGTTTTACTACGTTAAAGGTGCTACATAAATAAAACTTATTATTATTATTATTATAAGACCTGGGAGGTATTAAGCACGTTAATAATAGTCCTCCCTAAAATACAATTGATATAGTTTTTTTGTAATTGATTTTATATCACACTTGGTATTAACAGAATAAACCATAAACTATTGAATATTGAGTTTATCTCACTTCCAAGTGAAATTTACATAGTGCAGAATTTATTATTTTTCCTGCTTTGTTTCTGGCATAAATCCTGTACTAATCAAACTAATCTAAACAAAATTAAGGTAATTTCTTTTGACACCTGATGTGGCATTGAATGGTGTATTTTCCACAAAATGCGATACATATGCACATTATAATTAAGATTTAAACATGTATTTTATTTACAGCCTTCATTTTTGGGGGAGTGAACTTAATTGGCATTCTATAATTGGCAACTTTTGCACACCACGTGTTACAATTCTGAGCTGTTGTATTAGTTGAAAGCTAGAAGTTAATAAGTCTTAACATTTTTGCTAACTTTTTTTTATCTTTAGCAGTTTTGGCTAGCACTTATACTTGCATTGATTAACATCGAATGTTTTATAATTATATGGAAAGGTAAATTGGTGCTCACAACTTTTTTGAATGCATCTTGCTTTCATGCTCAATAGCTGTTTCTGTTTTGAAAAAAATCTGTAGAAGTTCATTGAAGATATAAACCATTGCTATAAATTTATCAAATATTTATTTAATAAAATTAGAATCATTTAAAAAGTTTTAGGCAAGGTAATTCCTAGTGCAAACCACTTGTTACCTGCAGAAGGAGTCAAAAATGCAAAAATCACTGACCGTGATAATCCTGCTTAGTGCTTTCATGATTTTGTTTTGCTAAGAAGCTCATTGGCTGGTTGTAATCTTTTTTTATTCCTTTTAAGAACACATTAATAAACTTATGTTTATTAATTTTATGTTCTAGTTAAAACAACATTTTAATGAGAAAAGGTGGAGTGGTTATGGATCTTAAGTAACATTGTTAGCAAACAATATATCTTAAGTAAAATTGCTGGCAGTAAAATCATTAAATTCTGACTATAAATTAAAATATGTATGCAATTAATAATTATCTTCAGGCAGAATAATACTCATCGCTTGTCATGGCTGTCATTTAAAGAATAGACTGCTTACAACTACATGTTCTATAGCTTGATCCTGTTACCAGCATAGGTAAGGTAACATACACAATCAACATGTTTGATTGACATGGTCTTTTTTTTAAATAGAGTATGCTGCAGTCCTTTAAACATTTATTTTCTTGGTACAGGATAGGAAATTTGGCAGATAAGGTCTTGCATATAAAATCAAATCAGGATAGCATGTGTGCAAGATAAATAGTGTTCTAAACAGATTGTGAAAGAAACTATGGGCTGGATTTTCATCATTTAGCCCTACCGGTGATGTTTTGGTGCTATTTTAAAATCAAATTTGTTTTTAACCACCGAAGTACCACTCTCACTCAAAAGATGCTATTTTCATCAAATAAAACCGGTGGTAGGGCTAACTTATTTCACTCTTACTTTTCAACGTGCAACACTGAAAGTAAAATGGGTAGTATTTTTGCGCATGCATCATCAGAACCCGCCCGCACCTCCTCTCCCCGACATGGCCTTACCTTAGTCCGGCCGCTCTTCCTATCCCTGCCACCTCCACTGCTCTCTCCGAGGCCAGGGCAGCGTGCTTTCCCCCAAGTTCCCCCAATCTCCCCCACCACCACCTACACCAAGTACTTATGAAGTTCACCTGCCGGGTGCGTTGCTTCCCTGCACCCTTGCTGACTCAGTCCCTTCAGCCAGCCGGCCCGGCCCAGCGACATCCATAGCATCCTTTGGGGGTTGGGAACATGGGACACTGCAGGGACATGGGGACATTGTGGGTACATTGTAGGGACATTGTGGGGACATGGGGATATTGTGGGGTCATGCACTTGAATAAACCTTCTTCCAGATCTATTCTGCATCATATAATTAGTCAGCAATATTGGCAGAGATATTTTAGGCACCATTTCTTTAAATGTCCTGCAAATGTTCTCCAATTTTCTTAAATATCCTTAAAATGTCCTCCAATTTAATCAAATAATCCGCTAAAAGCTTCAAATAACCTTAAAATCTAACTCTGAACTCACATAAAAATGTCTGTAAAACTCAGCCTTCTCATGTGGAATGGACTGCAGCTCCGTTTTTTAAAATGGCATCCATAGCACTAGGTTCAATCAGATAAAATCAGATACGACTGCATTTTTCTCGGTGGTAATTTAGGCCAGTGGTAAAAATGGTGGTATTGATAAATTCACCTCTGGTAATTTTCGGTGGTTTTTTGGTGTTGCACACTTAATGATGTCATAAAAACAGAAAAAAAATAAGATCGGGTGGTATTTTTACCACCGGTGGTAAATCACTGATGAATTTAACACGTGGTATTTCGATGCTAAATTTTGAAATCGGTAATCTGCGATGAATTTACCACCAGTGGTATTTTCGCTGGTAAATGCATGGTAAATGATCGAAAAAATGATGAATGCAGTGTTACTTTGGGGGCCATCAATGAAGATATTCAGTCTATTTCTATGATAATGCATAAAAATGCCGGAGATTGACTTGGTTTGATCTGTGATGTTGCTACATTAATTTTCATGATTCTAGCTTTAGGTTGACCGAAAATGGTCTTTGGAGAGATTTTTTTAGCCAAACAAATTTACTTTTTTCTGTTGAGGTTCCTTCTATCATGTGTAGGAGTTGGAAGGGGAAAAAACAAAGCAGGGGCAACAAAATGAGAATAATTTTTTTAATTAATACTGTATAATTACAATAATAAAATGAATTCTGAGCTTTCAGTAGCTTTATTCATATCTGTTTCAGCATCCGTGCATGAGCTAAAACTTTCATAATCCTGCAGATAGAAATAGGTTTCCCTAACCCTAACCCTAATCCTAACCCTAAATGCCGAGGTCAACAAGTTAAAGGGAGTGGTAGATTTCGGGTCTCTGAATTTTTTTTGTTTCTTAGAAATTAATTTATGTGAAATTTAATTTCTGTTAAATGGAGATGTGTTCTCTGTAATGATGTGCATCTATTTAACAGAAGTAATGCACTTACGTAAATGTCGTAAGTATTTACTAATATAACATTTCTTCCCACAAGTACTTATAACAACTCCTTGTTCTCAACCCTGCAAATCTTGGGCTCAATTTTCCCCACTGATTTGCACCCTTTTTTTTTGAGCAGGGTGCTCTTTATGGCCTAAGTTGAAAAAACAGTTTCCCCAATCAAGTTGCACCAGCGTAACTCAGTTAATTACGATTTTTTTAGGTCAGTTTTTTTTTTCAGCCAAAGGGGGCGTAACCAGCCACCGACACCAATTCTGGCCATTTCGGGAAGTTTGGCCAGCTGAGAGTTACTCCAGTTCTGCTTAGGCCAGCGTATGTAGCCTCTGCAGAAAAACCTTTCAGAGAGTTAAGGAAATCGGCGCAGCAGATGCCTGGACGCTAAAAGAATTGAAAAACACATAGCAGCAACTTACCTCCAACTCCGCCCGCACGCTGTCCGGTCCCAGGTACACACACACACACGAAGAGAGAGAGGGAGAGAGAGAGAGGAGAGCGAAGAGAGATAGAGTCCGGGGACCGAGAATGGGACCGGATTGGGAGAATGAGGACCGAGAATGGGACCGGACCCGGCAAGCCCTTCGGGTAGGGTTGGAGGTAAGTTGCTGCTTTGTGTTTTTCTATTCTTTTAATGTGTTGGGTGCTGGCTGTATGCTTCACTTTGCAGCCTCAGCTCGCATTGTTTCCCGAGTTACCATGGCAGCCCAATTTTTTTGGCGCAGTTCAAGGCTCCACCCCCAAAACTAAAGGTCGGGTTAGGCCACACCAAAATGAAGAAATCCAACGGGGAAACTTAGAATATTTTTTTTTGGCATAATTCGACCCCCAAAAAAATCAGGCGTAACTCTTCAAGTACGCCAAAAAAAAGCTTTGGGGAAAATTGAGCCCTACGTTATGGTGACTATTAATTAGTAAATTTATGTTAGTATCAAGTGACTAATTTGAAATTTGGTTTAGCCTGCAGTCTTATGAATGCTATAAAATTTAGAGATCAGTGTTAAAAATTGCATGCTGTTTCTGCGTCTTAAGAAAAATTGTTGAATGCTATGGAATTTACAAGGTTTTAAAAGAAGGTGGACAGTTGGCCTTGTTTTGACTGAAAATAGATTTGGAGTGTTAAAGTAGTGTTTTGTTGTGCTACTGTTGGACATCTTTATTATCTATGTTTCATTCATTATAAAGAGATGGTAGAACAGTGAAAATCTGCATCGGTTCATTTTTTGTACTGTTAAAATTTAAGAACATGTTAATTCTTTCAGACAGAAAAATCAGATGGAGTTGCAGTGAGAGTTGCTTCGTACACAATTGTATATTATTGGATATAATTGAGTGACTCGATCTAATTGGTAGGCCTCACTATAAATTCCAGATCTCGCAAGCAGCTAAATCCGGGCAACATCCAGTTGCTTGGGCTGATAAGTGGCAAGTAACTTGCGGCACACAAGGGCAAGGCAATGACCATCCCCAACAAGAGAGCCTTAACCAGCTCTCCTGGACATTCAATGGCATTCCCATTGCCAAATCCCCCACCATCAATATCCTGGGGGGTCACCATTGATCAGAAGCTCAACTGGACCAGTACATAAATGCATGGCTACTAGACTGAGGCTGGGTATTCTGTGGCTAGTGGCCCCACCTCCTGACTTCCCAAAGCCTTTTTACTGTTGCATCAACCGAGTAATTTTGGGAGCAAGATTTAACAGCCTAGTGGTGGAGGGAAGCCTGGGAAATGCTGCCTGACCTGTGTTTCAAGCATTTTTCTGTTTTGCACAATGGGAAGTATCATGTATCTGCAGAAGTATTTGTAATACTTTGCCTTTTTTACTATTAAAATGTTAATTGCAATAACTTGAATTTGACCTGCAAATTAAGTTAAATTGCTGTTCCCTTTGCTTAGGCATAAAACTGCGATGAGTCATATTTTTATAGTAGACTTGTTTGCCCTTGAAGTGTTCCTCAGGTGTCTTGATTTACATCAAAGTGATCAGTAACTCACAACCTGTAGCAATATTGAGATTGACTTAGCTAAGAATAGTCAACAGAAATGAGAGGACCGAGGTCTCCTGCAAGGAACATTTCCTTGAAAAGCAGAACATTATTTCCATTTGTATTATACGGATGGACAGCAAATGCTGGCCTTGTCAGTGATGCCCATATACCAAGAATCAATTAAAAAAAATTGATCTTAGACATTTGGCATTGAAGCTGCCCAGGTCCCAGAGTAATAAGTATGCATGCATTCACTTTGCTTACTTTGCTACTTTCTGCCATAGCTCTTAACAGGATTCCCCTCTGCCCTAAAAATGGACACTTTCCTGTATGGTGCCCATCATCCAGTAGGACCTCCTAGCTCTCTACTGTGAGGGGATAGTATTCTCTGCTCTTCTAGTTGTGCTGTCTGCAAACAAGAACAGCCACCTCCATTTTAAGTGCAGGAGGGTCTTAAGAGCTGGTGAAATAGTCCTCCCTATGGACATGAAAAATTCACATAACATATTAGTATTTTCAGATTAACCAACCCATGTAAGCTTGGGCCTTTCTTTTAGCCTGATGGCAGAATTAACCCTAGTGTCCCAACTTCTACATTTGATCCAGTTTTTTTTCTCTTCTGCACTAAATGGGTATGTTTTGTCTTGGATGAATAATTACTTTTCCTATTTAATATAGTTGCATGCCCTGTATTAGCAGAAAATATGACCTGTGTTATATCATTGTAATCTGCTGTATTCTGGCAACTGCTTAAAATCTACTTGTGCATAATTATTTCATTTTTGATCACAACATTATAGCAGACCATTTGGTTGTATCCTTGTCTAGGATTGCTGTCCAAACATTACAGGATAATTGCTGTTAGGGGAACAATATTCAGTATGCCACATGCAAATAAATAATTTGAACAACATAAGCTGTATATTTGTGTTGATTTTGGGTTTTTTTATTTTAAAGACCTCAGTGTATATTGGTTTTGTATTTTTTAAAGTCTTTTGCATGAGATGTTAAACTACACCTGTGTCTGCATGTTTGGATGGGCTGTTGAGAGAAGAGCAAGGAGTTCTTCTGATATGCTGACCAACAATTAATGCACAACCAACACCCCCAGAAATAGAATTGTAAAAAATATGTGTTTCTGGAATGTGGAAGATGTTGGAAAGGCAACATTTATTGCCTATCCCTAGTTGCCCTGAGAAGATGGTAGTGGACCTTCTCTTTCAACTGGTGGTGATGGTTGTTCATTTATTTGCTGTTTGTGGGACATTTCTGTGCTTAAATTGACTGCTGCTTTTGCCTAGAACAACGGGGATTGCATTTTTTAATTACCTCGCTGGCTGTACATGCACTTGGTGTATGTCCTTTTTCTTGCCCTCAATTTATCACTTCTGTCTTTATTCATTCAAGGTATCTCATTAATGTTTAGTTTGTTCTTGTTTTTGCAGAATATATATTTCTTGAGCTCTGTTGAACACCGTTTTAAATGTTTCCCATTGCTGTTCCACATCATTGTTTACTAATATTGTTGACCATTTTATTTTCTCAAGTTCTATTCCCAGCCCCTCAAAATCAGCTTTTCCCTAATCTATTAACATGGCCTTTGGCATGCCTATGTTCTTCTCAATTATTATCCTAAACCGTATTATCTTATGGTCACTATTGCCTAGATGTTCCCCCACTTTTACTTCTCTTATCTGGTCTGGTTCATTCCCCATTACCAGATCCAGTAGCAAATTCTCCCTTGGGTTTTGTATATACTGGATTAGAAAGGAGTCATGCACACATTGTAGGAACTCAATGTCCTTATCCCCTTTACCTACCTCTTCTGGCCAATTAATTTTGGGGTAGTTGAAATCCCCATCATTATTATTCTGTGCTTGTTACTCATTTCCCTAATTTGTCTGCATAGCTCTTCCTCCACCTCTCTTCCACTCTTATGTGGGCTGTAGACTAGTTCTATTAGTGTGCTTGAGGAGCACATTGCCAAATAAATATTGTGGAACATATTGCCAAATAAGCAGGAAACTATCCCATCTTAGTGTTTACCTCCTCATTAGCCTGATGTCATAGTAAATATGTTTAGCTGCAATGTTCATTCAAGCAATAATTAATTAATCTTAAGTATTTGAAATGTGGAAGAAAGTTCATGTTTTGGATATTCAGCTCATTTCAGGATTTATAGAAACATAGAAACATAGAAAATAGGTGCAGGAGTAGGCCATTCAGCCCTTCTAGCCTGCACCGCCATTCAATGAGTTCATGGCTGAACTTTATACATTTATGAATCTTTATACATTGCTGCCAGTTTGTTCCATGACTAGTTTAAAAGTTTAAATCTTAGAATTCTGGAAACATTTCTTAGTTGATGTGCTAATTACAAGAACATAGCAATTGGTGGATCCAGTATAGTACTTGGTAATTGCAATGTTTCCTGGCACTATAATACGAGCAGAATAAATGTTATCTACAGATTTAAAGATAACATTTTCATTATCACAGTTTGTTCTTGTATCTGAACATTTCTGCTTTTTTGCTTACCCAACCGACAGTTTTAGTTGTAATGTTCTAATCTTGATCTTAGTCCTTTGATCTTTTAACTCATACTGTACCATTAAACAATCCAAAGAATGGTTATAAGAATTTGTACTTTTTTGTCTGTTTAAAGTGTTGATCTTGATTGGGGTGTTGGTATGTTTGTTGAGTCAACACTATGAAGGAGCAAACTGTCAATAGAGAGAAATGTATTTATTAACTTTTGAAATTCTCTTGGTTAATATCACTTCAATAATTTATAATTTTAGTTCCCTTGCGGTATTGAGAATAATTAGTTCTCCTAGCCAGTTTCCGATTTGAAATCAAAAGTAATATACTTGCAATTTCAATATGATATTCGAGAAAAAATATCAGACAATTTAAAAATAATTATTTGAGCTACATTTTAACCTAGGTAACTTTGTCAAAATCACACCCCATCTTTACTTTATTAAACTGCGTCTTCCCATGGACTAGTCTGAATTTGTTTAAATACAATGCTAAGTTCAAAGCTAGTCATCTGTATCCAACATTTGCTAATTATAACTGAGTGCTCACTTTCACCAAAAATAACATCGCCTTTTGTTCCTCACTTTTTTCCAGAATGAAGAAAAATAGATTTAGCCAACAAGTTGGAACCCAACCTGCTTCAGATGTTGATAAAGGAAATAAAAGACAGAAGACTAGGTTAGCTCAAGGCAGTGAAACTTTGGCCCCAAGTTTCGTCCCGCGGCGAAAACGGCTCACCTCCGAGCTGGGCGCCTGTTTTTCGCGCCGAAAACTGCGCCTAAAAAAAAGTCCGATATTCTCAAGCTCCTTGGAGCTCGATGTCTGCTTGGCGCAGTGCGCTCTTCGCAGCAGGGGGCGGAGCCTAACACTCGCGCCAATTTTCTAAGTAGCAGGGGGCGGGTACAATTTAAATTAGCCTTCGTGGTGCCGGCAACCCTGCGCGTGCGCATTGGAGCGTGCGTGCATGCGCAGTCTCACACAAACATTGGCACTCGGCCATTTTTAAAAATACTGCAGAAAAAGTGAAGATTTGTTTCTTGGACCCCTGCAAAGGCTTGTAATTTAATTTTTTTTTATATTTCTGTGTGTGAGGGAATGCTTTTAGCAGCACTGCTGAATAAATCACCTGCTGAAATCAGTGAGTTCAGCTTTTCACTGCTAAACTTGCAGAACCGGTGCTGCATTGGTGCATGCAAAGTAAGGACTGTGTGTTGGAGAAATAAGAGTGCCAATTCAATTTTGCAATAATCAACGTCCACCATTGCATAATACGTGGTGTTGACAATGCAGCACCCATTCTGCAAATTTAAATATAAAACTGTTGATGTGGCTGCCTCTCCCTGTCCAAATGGCCTCAGTCCCCCTCACAACTCGAAGGCTGCTGCTGTATCTTCGGCTGCCGTCGAGCCACTGACGCCGCCCCTAAAGCGTGGCCGAATGGCCTCAAGAACCTGAATGAGCTGCGTGTGTCCTGCGTTGATTCTTCGGCTGCCGGCCAGCCACTGACGCCGCTGATATCCTATGGCCGAATGGCCTCACGTCGGTCCGCTGCTGATTCTTCGGCTGCCGGTCAGCCACTGACGCCGCTGATATCTCATGGCCGAATGGCCTCGGGTCCGTCCGGTGTTGCTTCTTCGCGGCCAGCCACGAAGAGAATGAAGGCCTGCCTCAAGCACTGCAGCTCAGCTCGAAGCTTGTTGCCGCTGCCGTCGAGACACTGACGCCACACCTCTGCCTGTCTCCAACATGAAAGGCCTGCCTGAAGCACTTTCACACAGGTAGGAACATGGTTTATTTAATCTTTTCTTTGCTTATAAATTTTTATTCAGGTTGGATTTATTTGTATAATATTTGTATAAGTATAACTAAGGATTGATTGTAGAATTTAATGACTTCCCTTCCCCCCCTCCCCCCCCCCACCTCGTTCCCTACGCCTAATTTGTAACCTACGCCTGATTTTCTAAAGTGTAGACAAGGTTTTTTCGAGCGTACAAAAATCTTCACTTACTGCATTCGAAGTTAGTTTGGAGTAAGTTTTCACTCACGAAACTTTGAAATCAGGCGTAAGTGGCCGGACACGCCCCCTTTTGAAAAAAAATTCTATTCCAAAGTGAAACTGTTCTAACTGACTAGAACTGGAGCAAACTAAATGTCGAGAATTCCGATTTCTAAGATACTCCGTTCTACACCAGTTGCTCCTAAAAATCAGGAGCAAATCATGTGGAAACTTGGGGCCTTTGAGTGCTTCTCATGTAGACTGGGGAAACCTGCACTATGAGGTGAATCTGCACATCTTTCAGTACTTTCCATTGGTGGATCGGGCTTAAGCATCATCAGTATGTAGAACATGGAAAGAAGTATTTCACATGCTGGAACTATGGAGATGATTTGAGTTTGAACTGAACCAGCCAGCCACATCCTATTTGAAATCAACCCACCTAGGTCTGATATAGCAGATAATCAAAAAGCATGCAGATCATCTCAGTTTTATGTCAGTTTTAAGGTAAAAAAAAAGATAGTCTGAGCCATACAGGTTAAAAAAAATAAGGCTAATACTTCTTTTGATATTCAGAATTTTTCCTTCTCTTTCTCTCCCCCCCGCCGCCCCCCCCCGCCCCACCATACATTTATCTCCTTTACTGAAAGCCAGCAGTCCTCTTGTACCTTAACAGTGGCTATACTTCAGTTGACAGAGTGTCAGAAGACTGGTTGGCTGTGGGGAACATCACAGCTAAGTTTAATCCTATCTATCCTTCCACTTCATGGATTAAATCATTTTTTGATCAGGGGCAAGAATGTTAGTGCTTTTCCTCATCTCTCCCTCTCCCCAAATCCTGGGAACTGTACTAGGCATACCAATGTCCAAGAGGTGCAAGCAGCTGAGGGGGGAGGGGAAGGCAGGGGATGGTGAGAATCACAGTCACCACCGCTATCAACTTCTTCACCTCAGGCTCCTTCCAGAGGTCTGCAGCAGACATTTGTGGCATCTCGCAGTCGGCCGACCACAGATGCATCACCCAGATCAATATGCCAGGTTTGAAAGTCAGCCAATTATATTAACTTTGCTCCTGTTGAAGCCAGTGTTACTGAATGGGCGTTCAGCTTTTCTGCTCTGGCTGGCTTCCCACGGGTGCAGGGCATCATCGACTGTACACAGGTGGCCTTCAGGGCACCCTATCATCACCCAGGAGACTTTGTCAACCGCAAGGGTTTCCATTACCTCAATGTGCAGCTGGTCTGCAACCATAGGAAGATCATCATGCATGTGTGCACCAAATTCCGTGGCAGCTGCCATAACTCTTTCGTCTTGTGCCAGTCCACCCTCCTTCAGCACTTCAGTCCTCCAAACAGACTTTCCGGCTGGCTGCTTGAAGACCAGGGCTATCCACTGAAGTCATGACTCATGACACCCTTGAGAAGGCCAAGTACTGAGGCCGAGGCAAGATATAATGAAAGCCACATTTCCACCAGATGTGTCATAGCGCAGACAATAGGCATGCTCAAAATGCACTTCAGGTACCTTGACAGACCCTTCGGTATGCACCGGCCAATGTCTCCAGAATCACCATGGTCTGTTGCGCCCTGCAGAACATAGCGCAGCAGCAAGGATTAGCGCTGCATGAGGAGCAAGGCACTGAACACACAGCCTCTTCGGAGGACCAGGGTCCGAGCTCATTGCTGCCTGCGAGGCCAGGGATGGGCTCATCACGGTCAGATTTACTTAATTTAACTTTACTTAACTTTACACCCATATGGCTGCCACGTGCTACACCATCACTCCACAGCAACATCATAAAGCATCCCTACAGTGACCAAGCCATTCCTTTCACATTGACTACAATTGTTGGGGGTAACATTATGTCTCACTATTCATGCCAACTCACTAAGCCACTTCCAATGGTGCGCACAAATGAGGTGGTGAAATGAAAGTGGTGATAATAAAGATTTGTATCTGTGACATCACAGTAACGGAAACTTTACTGAAACATTTAATCAAACATCCAAGTGGCTATCCGTGTGAATCTACTTATGTTTCATCTTTCTCTTACGCATGCTTCTACGAGGTGCTATCTTTGTGGCTTCAACAGAGGTAGTGGCAGCCTGCTCACTTCCCTGTTGCGACTGCATAGACACCTTTGGCGGACATCCTCTGGGTTTTGGAACTTGTGACAGGCCCGCCAAAGTCTGCTCCTCCTGTGATTGTGTAAGGGCAGACTTGGCCATCGTGATCCCAGGTGGCATCTGGGCTTCTGAAGGATGTGGGGATGGGGCCCAATAGGGGAGAAGTGTGAGTGCTTTGCGAGGAGCCCCCATTTTCATGTCCCCTCTCGCCATCATCCCCTTCATGGGCCACCCCCACTTCCCTGCAAGCAAGGAGCTGGAGAGCACCTTGCTATACAGCAATGGGGCCATGAGAACCCACTTTTACATTGACATCCCTTCTAAAGATGAGGTCTAGGAGCATCTGCCATCTATTCTCCATAGATAGCCATCTATTCTCAATAGAGACCACGTGCTCCTGTGCGAGGCGCATTAGCTACTCCATGCAGGTCGCCAGCCTATTTATGGAAGAGCCTACTGTTGCCATCGCCTGCAGCATGGTGGTGTTCATGTTGGAGATGGATTCCACCATTCTCTGGACATTTGCAGGCATGGTGTTTGCAAAACCTTCTGCACTTTTTGCTGCACTTCCAGGAATGCCCTCTTTCTGATGAGGCTCAGTATCTGCATGCAGCTGAGGAGAGCTGGGAGTGTCCTTCGCCCTCAGGCGAGGAGCTCCTTTTCTGCCCCTGTCTCCAACATCTGCTCTTCCTCATTTGTGAGTTGTGAGATACCAGGTGACAACACTACTCTATCTCGTGTGGGACCCACCGAGGTGCAAGTATCTGTGTTGGTGCTGGGTGCACTTGCGTTTGGTGATAGTGCTCCCGCAGAGGCTGGAAGATATTCTGAGGAGTCATCTTCCTCTTTCTCCTGGTCAGTAGTGGGGGACACTTGATGGACCTGTAAGTGAGTAAAAAGATGAATTAGATATGCCATATGAAGAATGGGTACAGATCCCATTATGCATATGATGAATGTTCACTGGCTGCTGACATCAGTTCCCCAAGCATATGAAGGGAGTCATCGGAGAGCCCGGGTGCAGCCCTATGTCTGTGTATTTATGTTTGGCACAATTTGCAGCAGTCCAATTGTGCAGTGTGCTCCTCGATGAATCTTCAAATGCAACATGGCTTCTTTAAATATCCTGGTTGAAAATGCGTCATCGATGACTTCATCAGACCTGCACCATTTAATAGGGCCAGGAAACGCACAGGGCAGCCTTAATAGGCCCAATTAACAGAAAGTCGATCTTGGCAGCGCCGTTGTATGAAGAACGGGGTCACGACCTGCCACATCGATTGCCTGCACCCGACCAACCCAGGTACAGATATTTCTGGCCATTGTCTTCATTCCCCGCCACTAACTCTGTTCCCTCACCACCGCCTCCAACCCTCTCCCTGGTCTGGAGCTGAACCAGACCATTTGCAACCTTGCCATCCTATTTGAATCTGAGATGAACTGACTACATATCTGCTCCATTACCAAGACCGCCAATGTCCACTTCCATTATATTGCCAGTCTCCGTCCCACCTCTGCTCATCTGCTGCTGAAATCCACATCCATGCCTTTACTATCTCTAGACTTGACTATTCCAATGCTCTCCTGGCCAGCCTCCCATCGTTCATGCTCCATAATCTTGATGTCATCTAAATCTCTGCTGCCCATTTCCTAACTTGCACCAAATCCAATTTCACTCATCACCCTGTGCTCACTGAGCTACATTGGCTCCTGGTCCGGCAATACCTTGATTTTAAAATTCTCATCTTTGTTTTCAAATCCCTCCATGCCTCGCCCCTTCCTATTTCTGTAACTTCCTCCAGCCCTACAATCCTCTGAGATCTGCGCTCCTCCAATTCTTGCCTCTTGCGCATCTCCGATTTTAATCACTCCACCATTGGCGGCGTGCCTTTAGCTGTCTAAGACCTAGGCTCTGGAATTCCCTCTCTAAGCCCCTCTTTCCTCTTTTAAAATGTACCTTAAAATCTATCTCTTTGACGTCACCTGTCCTAATATCTCGTGGTTTGGTATCAAATTTTATTTTATAATGCTCCGCTGTAGTACCTTGGGATGTTTTACTACATTAAAGGTGCAGAATAATGCATGTTGTTGCTGTTGTTGTTGAAGTGGGGCAGGATTGAAATTGATCAATGCATTCTGGACAGTTAAGATTGGTGACTCATTCATGTTTGCAATTAGTGCATCTTTGTGAAAGTAAACATTGGGCTGCATAAAAAACCATGTTAAGCATGTCTGAAGGAATCAGTAAGGCAATATACAGTTTCTTCAAACAAACTGCATGTTTAAAGTAAACTCAACCTGTTGTGTATCTGAAAAACATGCACTCCCATGTTCCGCCACAAGGGAGCTCATCCCTTGGAAGCACTGTATATAAGCCGGCCCCTAAGGCATGTTCCTCACTCTGAAGTGTCTTATTAAAGACTGAGGTCACTGTTACTTTAACCTCCCTGTGTGCAGCCTCATCTGTGTTAGGAACACAATAACTGGTGACGAGAATACAAATCCAATGCAAAGATGCAGCAAACTGTGGGCATCCTGGAGAAGTTCTCAGAGGGTGAGGACTGGGAAGCTTATGTCGAACTGCTAGACCAGTACTTTGTAGCCAATGAGCTGGACGGAGAAGGAAACGCTGCAAAAAGGAGAGCGGTCCTCCTCACAGTCTGCGGGGCACCGACCTACAGCCTCATGAAGAATCTTCTGGCTCCGGTGAAACCCACAGATAAGTTGCATGAGAAGCTGTGTACACTGGTTCGGGAGCATCTTAACCCGAGGGAGAGCATGCTGATGGCGAGGTATCGGTTCTACACGTGCCAGCGATATGAGATCAGGAAGTGGCGAGCTACGTCGCCGAGCTAAGGCGACTTGCAGGACAATGTGAGTTTGATGGCTACCTGGAGCAAATGCTCAGAGACTTTTTTGTACTGGGCATTGACCACGAGACCATCCGACGAAATCTTTTGACTGTAGAGACACCGACCCTCAGTAAGGCCATTGCGATAGCACAGGCGCTTATGTCCACCAGTGATAACACCAAACAAATCTCTCAGCACACAATTGCTAGCAATGTTCATAAATTAACTGGAACTGTGTTTGTGAGCAGAAATGTACAGTGCAGAACCCACGAGTCTGCAACTGCCAGCAGGCCTCAGGTGACCCAGATGACTCAGAGTCTGCAACAAAGGATGAATGCAAGGCAATTCACACCTTGTTGGCATTGTGGAGGCTTCCATTCAGCCTATTCATGCCACATCAAAGGGTATGTTTGCAAGAGCTGTGGAACAGTGGGGCAGCTCCAACAAGCTTGCAAATGAGCTGCAAGCTCTACGAAACCTGCGAACCACCATGTGGCAGAGGAAGATCGGTCGATCGTGGATCAAAGCACATTCGAGCCTCAGAGAGAGGAGGCAGATGCTGAAGTACACGGGGTGCACACATTTTCGATGAAATGTCCACCTATAATGCTAAACATAATATTGAATGGCTTACGCGTAGCCATGGAACTGGACACTGGCACTACCCAATCCATCATGAGTAAAAAGATGTTTGAGAGACTGTGGTGTAACAAGGCATTCAGACCAGCCCTGAGCCCAATCCACACGAAACTGAGAATGTACACCAAAGAACTTATCACTGTCCTGGGCAGCGCCATGGTCAAGGTCACCTACAAGGGCAGGGTGCATGAACTGCCACTCTGGATTGTTCCGGGCGATGGCCCCACATTGCTTGGAAGGAGCTGGCTGGGCAAAATCCACTGGAACTGGGATGACATCCAAGCGCTATCATATGTCGATGAGGCCTCACGTACCCAGATTCTGAACAAATTTCCTTCCCTTTTAGAGCCAAGCATTGGAAGCTTTTCCGGGGCGAAGGTGCGGATCCACTTGGTCCCAGAGGCACGACCCATTCACCACAAGGCGCAAGCAGTACCTCACATGATGAGGGAGAGAGTGGAAATTGAGCTGGACAGGCTGCAACGCGAGGGCATCATCTCCCCAGTGGAATTCAGCGAGTGGGCCAGCCCGATTGTTCCAGTATTCAAAAGTGATGGCACGGTCAGGATTTGCGGCGATTATAAAGTAACGTTTCTCGCAACAGGACCAATACCCGCTACCTAAGGCAGACGACCCATTTGCGACACTGGTAGGAGGCAAGACATTCACCAAGCTCGACCTGACTTCGGCCTACATGACGCAGGAGCTGGAGGAGTCTTTGAAGGGCCTCACCTGCATCAACACGCACAAGGTACTGTTCATCTACAACAGATGCCCGTTTGGAATTCGGTTGGCTGCAGCGATCTTCCAGAGAAACATGGAGAGCCTACTCAAGTCGGTACCACACACGGTGGTCTTTCAGGACAACATATGGGTCACGGGTCGGGATACCGCCAAGCAGCTACAAAGCCTGGAGGAGGACCTCCAGCGACTGGATCGCGTAGTGCTGCAGCTGAAGAGGTCGAAATGCGTCTTCATGGCAACAGAAGTGGAGTTCTTGGGGAGAAAGATCGCGGCGGATGGCATTCGGCCCACAGAGGCCAAGACATAGGCTATCAGGAACGCACCCAGGCCACAGAACGTCACAGAGCTGCGGTCGTTCCTGGGACTCCTCAACTATTTTGGTAACTTCCTACCAGGGTTAAGCACCCTCTTAGAGCCCCTACATGTGTTATTGCACGAAGGTGGGAACTGGGTATGGGAAAACACCAAGTGATTGCTTTTGAGAAAGCCAGAAACATTTTATGCTCCAACAAGCTGCTTGTATTATATAACCCGTGTAAAAGACTTGTGCGAGCATGTGAAGCATCGTCGTACGGAGTCGGGTGTGTATTACAACAAAGTAATGTTGCGGGGAAGTTGCAACCTGGCGCCTATGCTTCCAGGAGCTTGTCTAAGGCCGAGAGGGCCTACTGCATGATTGAGAAAGAGGCATTAGCATGTGTGTTCGGGGTAAAGAAAATGCATCAGTACCTGTTTGGCCTCAAATTTGAGCTGGAAACTGATCACAAGCCTCCCACATCCCTGTTTGCTGAAAACAAGGGGATAAATACGAATGCTTCAGCCCGCATACAAAGGTGGGCACTCGTGTTATCAGCATATAACTATACCATCCGCCACAGGCCAGGCACCGGGAACTGTGCGGATTCTCTCAGTGGGCTACCATTGCCCGCCACGGGGGTGGAAATGATACAGACTGCAAACTTGTTGATGGTGGCGCAGCCCGCAGACTTGTTCATGGAAGCATTTGAAAATGATAAATCACCTGTCACGGTCCGCCAGATTAGAACTTGTATCAGCCAAGATCCCCTGCTGTCCCTCGTAAAAAACTGTGCACTGCATGGGAGCTGGGCCAGCAGCCCCGTTGAAATGCAAGAGCCAATCAAGCCGTTCCAGCGGTGAAAGGACGAGCTGTCCATTCAGGCAGATGGCCTGTTGTGGGGTAACTGCATAGTGCTACCAAAAAAGGGCAGGGAGATGTTCATCTCGGATCTCCACAGCACACACCCAGGTATAGTAATGATGAAAGTGATAGCCAGATCCCACGTGTGGTGGCCCGGTATCGACTCTGAATAAAGTCCTGTGTATGGCAATGCAGCGCATGTGCTCAGTTGAGCAATGCGCCCAGAGAGACACAACTAGGTTTGTGGTCATAAGAACATAAGAACATCAGAATTAAGAACAGGAGTAGACCATCTAGCCCCTCGAACCTGCTCCGCCATTCAACAAGATCATGGCTGATCTGGCCGTGGACTCAGCTCCACTTACACGCCCGCTCCCCATAACCCTTAATTCCCTTATTGGTTAAAAATCTATCTATCTGTGATTTGAATACATTCAATGAGCTAACCTCAACTGCTTCCTTGGGCAGAGAATTCCACAGATTCACAACCCTCTGGGAGAAGAAATTCCTTCTCAACTCGGTTTTAAATTGGCTTCCCCCATATTTTGAGGCTGTGCCCCCTAGTTCTAGTCTCCCCGACCAGTGGAAACAACCTCTCTGCCTCTATCTTGTCCATCCCTTTCATTATTTTAAATGTTTCTCGAAGATCACCCCTCATCCTTCTGAACTCCAACGAGTAAAGACCCAGTCTACTCAATCTATCATCATAAGGTAACCCCCTCATCTCCAGAATCAGCCTAATGAATCGTCTCTGTACACCCTCCAAAGCCAATATATCCTTCGTTAAGTAAGGTGACCAAAACTACACGCAGTACTCCAGGTGCGGCCTCACCAATGCCCTGTACAGTTGCAGCAGGACCTCCCTGCTTTTGTACTCCATCCCTCTCGCAATGAAGGCCAACATTCCATTCGCCTTCCTGATTACCTGCTGCACCTGCAAACTAACTTTTTGGGATTCATGCACAAGGACCCCCAGGTCCCTCTGAACCGCAGCATGTTGTAATTTCTCCCCATTCAAATAATATTCCCTTTTACTGTTTTTTTTCCAAGGTGGATGACCTCACATTTTCCGACATTGTATTCCATCTGCCAAACCTTAGCCCATTCGCTTAACCTATCTAAATCTCTTTGCAGCTTCTCTGTGTCCTCTACACAACCCGCTTTCCCTGCAAATTTGCATCTGCAAATTTTGTTACACTGCACTCTGTCCTCTCTTCCAGGTCACCTATGTATATTGTAAACAGTTGTGGTCCCAGCACCGAACCCTGTGGAACACCACTAACCACCGATTTCCAACCCGAAAAGGACCCATTTATCCCAACTCTCTGCTTTCTGTTAGCCAGCCAATTCTCGATACATTTCCTCTGACTCCGCGTACCTTTATCTTCTGCAGTAACCTTTTGTGTCGCACCTTATCGAATGCCTTTTGGAAATCCAAATACTCCACATCCATCGGTACACCTCTATCTACCATGCTCGTTATATCCTCAAAGAATTCCAGTAAATTAGTTGAACATGATTTCCCCTTCATGAATCCATGTTGCGTCTGCTTGATTGCACTATTCCTATCTAGATATCCCGCTATTTCCTCCTTAACGATAGCTTCAAGCATTTTCCTCACTACAGATGTTAAACCAACCGGACTATAGTTACCTGCCTTTTGTCTGCCCCCTTTTTTAAACAGAGGCGTTACATTAGCTGCTTTCCAATCCGCTGGTACCTCCCCAGAGTCCAGAGAATTTTGGTAGATTATAACGAATGCATCTGCTATAACTTCCGCCATCTCTTTTAATACCCTGGGATGCATTTCATCAGGACCAGGGGACTTATCTACTTTGAGTCCCATTAGCCAGTCCAGCACTACCCCCCAAGTGATAGTGATTATCTCAAGGTCCTCCCTTCCCATATTCCCGTGACCAGCAATGTTTGACATGGTTTTTGTGTCTTCTACTGTGAAGACCGCAGCAAAATAATTGTTTCAGGTTTCAGCCATTTCCACATTTCCCATTATTAAATCCCCCTTCTCATCTTCTAAGGGACCAATATTTACATTAGTCACTCTTTTCCGTTTTATATATCGGTAAATAGCTTTTACTATCTGTTTTTATGTTTTGCGCAAGTTTACTTTCATAGTCTATATTTCCTTTCTTTATTGCTTTCTTAGTCATTCTTTGCTGTCGTTTAAAATTTTTCCAATCTTCTAGTTTCCCACTAACCTTGGCCACCTTATACGCATTGGTTTTTAATTTGATACTCTCCTTTATTTCCTTGGTTATCCACGGCTGGTTATCCCTTCTCTTACCGCTGTTCTTTTTCACTGGAATATATTTCTGTTGAGCACGATGAAAGAGCTCCTTAAAAGTCCTCCACTGTTCCTCAATTGTGCCACCGTTTAGTCTGTGTTTCCATTCTACTTTAGCCAACTCTGCCCTCATCCCACTGTCGTCCCCTTTGTTTAAGCATTGTACACTCGTTTGAGACACTACTTCCTCACCCTCAATCTGTATTACAAATTCAACCATACTGTGATCACTCATTCCGAGAGGATCTTTTACTCGGAGATCGTTTATTATTCCTGTCTCATTACACAGGACCAGATCTAAGATAACTTGCTCCCTTGTAGGTTCTGTAACATCCTGTTCTAAGAAACAATCCTGTATGCATTCTATGAATTCCTCCTCAAGGCTACCCCGTGCGATTTGATTTGACCAATCAATATGTAGGTTAAAATCCCCCATGATTACTGCCGTTCCTTTTTCACATGCCTCCATTATTCCCTTTATTATTGTCCGCCCCACCGTGAAGTTATTTGTTGGGGGCCTATAAACTATGCCCACTAGTGACTTTTTCCCCTTACTATCTCTAATCTCCACTCACAATGATTCAACATTTTGTTCATTAGAGCTAATGTCGTCTCTCACAAATGCCCTGATATCACCCTTTATTAACAGAGCTACCCCACCTCCTTTCCAATCTTGGCTATCTTTCCAAATTGTCAGATACCCCTGTATGTTTAATTCCCAGTCTTGGCCACTCTGCAACCACGTTTCTGTAATGGCCACCAAATCATACCTATTTGTAATGATTTGTGCCGTCAACTCATTTACTTTATTTTGAATGCTGCGTGCGTTTAGGTAGAGTGTTTTAATACTAGTTTTTAAAACATGATTTTTAGTTTTGACCCCTCCTGCAGCTACTTTATATTCTTACATATTGTCCCATCCTATCACCTTGTGGTTTACACTTACCCCAGTGCTACTCTGTTCTCTTGCCTCCTGCCTTTTGCATTCTTTGTTGGGGTCCTGTTCATCTGAGCTCTCACCCACTCTAACTAGCTCAGAGCCCTCTCCTGGGTTCTGAATACTCCTCGCATTTTAGGCACCGAGTTTTCATGCTTGCCTTTTTATTACACTTTGACCCTTTAGAATTTTGCTGTACAGTGGCCCTTTTTGTTTTTTGCCTTGGGTTTCTCTGCCCTCCACTTTTACTCATCTCCTTTCTGTCTTTTGCCTCTGTCTCCATTTTGTTACCCTCTATCTCCCTGCATTGGTTCCCATCCTCCTGCCATATTAGTTTAATGCCTCCCCAACAGCACTAGCAAACACTCCCCCTAGGACATTGGTTCCAGTCCTGCCCAGGTGCAGACCGTCCGGTTTGTACTGGTACCACCTCCCCCAGAAGCGGTTCCAATGCCCCAGGAATTTGAATTCCTCCCTGCTGAACCACTGCTCAAGCCACGTATTCATCTGAGCTAGCCTACGATTCCTACTCTGACTAGCACGTGGCACTGGTAACAATCCCGAAATTACTACTTTTGAGGTCCTACATTTTAATTTAGTTCCTATCTACTTAAATTCGTCTCGTAGGACCTCATCCCTTTTTTTACCTATATAGTTGGTACCAATGTGCACCACGACAACTGGCTGTTCACCCTCCCTTTTCAGAATGTCCTGCACCCGCTCCGAGACATCCTTGACCCTTGCACCAGGGAGGCAACATACCAATCCTGGAGTCTCGGTTGCAGCCGCAGAAATGCCTATCTATTCCCCTTACAATTGAATCCCCTATCACTATCGCTCTCCCACTCTTTTTCCTGCCCTCCTGTGCAACAGAGCCAGCCATGGTGCCATGAACTTGACTGCTGCTGCCCTCCCCTGATGAGTCATCCCCCTCAACAGTACTCAAAGCGGTGTATCTGTTTTGCAGGGGGATGACCGCAGGGGACCCCTGCACTACCTTCCTTGCACTGCTCTTCCTGCTGGTCTTCCATTCCCTATCTGGCTGTGGACCCTTCACCTGCGGTAAGACCAACTCGCTACACGTGCTACTCACGTCATTCTCAGCATCGTGGATGCTCCAGAGTGAATCCACCCTCAGCTCCAATTCCGCAACGCGGACCGTCAGGAGCTGGAGGCGGATACACTTCCCGCACACGTAGTCGTCAGGGACACTGGAGTCGTCCCTGAGTTCCCACATGGTACAGGAGGAGCATAACACCCGACCGAGCTCTCCTGCCATGACTTAACCCTTAGATTAACTTAAATTGGCAACAACAATGCTAAAAATTACTGACTGATCTAGAAGAGAAATAAGAAAAACTACTTACCAGTCACCAGCCAATCACTTACCCCCTTGGCTGTGACGTCACCTTTCTATTTCTTTCTACTTCTTTTTTGCCTTCCTCCTGTAGCTGCACAAACACGCCTCTCGCCGACCCTGCCCGAACTCCTGAACTCATGGCCTTTTGTAGGCCTCCACGCGCCCCGGACTGTCGCCTCTCGCCGACGCTGGCCCTCCAGACCATGGTCGAGGAGCCATGTCGACTATGCAGGCCCGTTTCTCGGTAAAATGTTCCTGCTGGTGGTGGATGCTTTTTCAAAGTGGATTGACTGTGAAATAATGTCGGGAAGCACTGCCACCGCCACCATTGAAAGCCTGAGGGCCATGTTTGCCACCCACGGCCTGCCTGACATACTGGTCAGTGACAACGGGCCATGTTTCACCAGTGCCGAATTTAAAGAATTCATGACCCGCAATGGGATCAAACATGTCACCTCGGCCCCGTTTAAAGCAGCTTCCAATGGGCAGGCAGAGCGGGCAGTACAAACCATCAAAGAGAGCCTTAAACGAGTCATAGAAGGCTCACTCCAAACCCGCCTGTCCCGAGTACTGCTCAGCTACCGCACGAGACCCCACTCGCTCACAGTGATGCCACCGGCTGAGTTACTCATGAAAAGGACACTTAAAACCAGACTCTCGCTGGTTCACTCTAACCTGCATGATCAGGTAGAGAGCAGGCGGCAGCAACAAAATGTAAACGATGGTCGCGCCACTGTGTCACGGGAAATTGATCTGAATGACCCTGTGTATGTGCTAAACTATGGACATGGTCCCAAGTGAATTTCAGGCATGGTGATAGCTAAAGAAGGGAATCGGCTGTTTGTAGTCAAACTAGACAATGGACAAATTTGCAGAAAGCAGCTGGACCACACGAGGCTGCGGTTCACAGACTGCCCTGAACAACCCACAGCAGACACCACCTTTTTCGAGCCCAGAACACACACCCAAAGATCAACGACACCATGCCGGACCAGGAAATCGAACCCATCACACCCAACAGCCCAGCAAGGCCAGGCTCACCTAGCAGCTCTGCAGGGCTAACAACACGTCAGCCCAGCGAGAGCACAGTCAACACACCAGAACAGACATTTGTACCGAGGCGGTCCACCAGGGAAAGAAAGGCTCCCGACCGCCTCATCTTGTAAATAGTTTTCACTTTGACTTTGGGAGGGGAGTGATGTTGTGTATCTGTAAAGCATGCACTCCCATGTTCCGCCACCAGGGAGCTCTTCCCCTGAAGTCCCAAGGGATCCCAGCATCCCTTGGGAGTACTGTATGTAAGGCCTGTTCCTCACTCTGGAGTGTCTTGTTAAAGACTTTGGTCACTGTTACTTTAACATCCCTGTGTGCAGCCTCATCTGTGTGAGGAACACAATACAACCTTTTCTCCTTGATATTTTAATTATATTTTCATCATAACTTTTGCAAAATCATGCCACCACAAAGTTGCTACTTCGGACAACGTACCAAGTTCATCTAATATGTAATACACGTGCAGCGCCCAGAATCCGGAACCCTCAGGACTGAGGCCATTCCGGATTCCGCATTTTTCCGGATTTTGGATCATCTTTCTGACATCACAAATGCGGAAACTCCTGAGCCCAGGTTTGGGTATTTACGGATTTCGGTATGTCAGAAAGAGGGTTCTCTGCTAAGGCGCTGTTCAGGCCGCCGGCCCCACCAAGGTGGAGCTGTTCGGGCGGGGCCCCTCCGAGGTGGAGCTGTTCAGGCGGGGCCCCTCCGAGGTGGAGCTGTTCAGGCCGCCGGCCCCACCAAGGTGGAGCTGTTCAGGCGGGGCCCCTCCGAGGTGGAGCTGTTCAGGCGGGGCCCCTCCGAGGTGGAGCTGTTCCGGCGGGGCCCCACCGAGGTGAAGCTGTTCGGGTGGGGCCCCTCCGAGGTGGAGCTGTTCAGGCGGGGCCCCACCGAGGTGGAGCTGTTCGGGTGGGGCCCCTCCGAGGTGGAGCTGTTCAGGCGGGGCCCCACCAAGGTGAAGCTGTTCGGGTGGGGCCCCTCCGAGGTGGAGCTGTTCAGGCGGGGCCCCTCCGAGGTGGAGCTGTTCGGGTGGGGCCCCACCGAGGTGGAGCTGTTCAGGTGGGGCCCCACCGAGGTGGAGCTGTTCGGGTGGGGCCCCTCCGAGGTGGAGCTGTTCAGGCGGGGCCCCACCAAGGTGGAGCTGTTCGGGTGGGGCCCCTCCGAGGTGGAGCTGTTCAGGTGGGGCCCCACCGAGGTGGAGCTGTTCGGGTGGGGCCCCTCCGAGGTGGAGCTGTTCGGGTGGGGCCCCACCGAGGTGGAGCTGTTCGGGTGGGGCCCTACCGAGGTGGAGCTGTTCAGGCGGGGCCCCACCGAGGTGGAGCTGTTCAGGTGGGGCCCCACCGAGGTGGAGCTGTTCGGGTGGGGCCCCGTCACCAAGGAAGTGTTCGGGCCGACAGAGAGGTGGTGTTGGGGCGGGCTGGTGAGGAGGCCCTGAGGTAAGGGCTGCGGCGGTGAGTGAGGCGAGGTAAGGGCAGCGGCGGTGAGGCCCGAGGTCGGGCAGTGGTGGAGCCCCAAGATCGGCGGGTCTGGATTCCGGAACATTTTATGGATTCCGGAAGACCCTGCCACCTGTACTAACAAAAGCTTGAATACTGTCTTGAGTGGTTTGAGCATTTTTTTTGTCCCTCCTTTAATGATTATCATTAATATATATCTGGTTGGACTATAAATTACAAAACTCATTGTAGTGTTCAGCTAATTTCCATTATTTAAATCTCCTTTCTTGCCTTTTTCAGGGTGACAGTCGTACTGAGTCTGCAGAGGCAGCACGTGATATTCTTTCACAACTGGTCAGCTGTTCCATGAAGACCTTGTGGCTGATCTCCACAACAAGACCTAGTTTCATGAATTTGTCAAAGGTAGCTTTTAAAAAAAAATAATTCAATGTAGCTTAACTGTCATGGAGGAACATTTTTTTGACAACAATTACACAGAATTCAATATCTTCCTATTTTTGCTTTCACAGTCACGTTTTGTGTCAGCTCTGACTGGTGTTTGTGAACTCAAAGTCACTGTCATCAATCAAGGTTGATGATACACCAGTAGATAATCCATCACTCAAAGTTTTGGTGGCTAATAACAGTAACACTCTGAAATTGTTGAAAATGAGTAGTTGCCCTCATATTTCAGGTAAATCCAAGCTTGCTCACAATGTAATTTGCAGTTCAGCACGAAATGTTTCAGGAGTACTGAAATGGTGTGTCAAGTGTGTCTCTACCATAGTGTACTTATATTGGGAAGTCAATACAGAGGAGCCGAGGAAATCTCTGTCATCTCCTTTTCATGGAGCCATGCTGCATCAGGTCATCTAATTTTTATTGAATAATTGGAAGTTTCCAATTTCTTAATTTAATTCATGAAAGCATTGTATTAGGTAATGATTGCTGAAATTGATTGCACTGTTCTGAGGAGAGCAGTAATGTTTTTTGTGTTAGACCATTGATGGCATGCTCCAGCTATTCGAGTGGTTCGAATGGTTCACAAAAAGGCATAGTTTGATTAATACAACTTCGGAATCTTGTATGTTGAATAAACTCAATTATGATTTATTTTTATATGGTGAATAATTTTAGTTTACATTTTGTGGAATTTTGTGTTTCAGTACTAATATTTTAAGTAATGTTTCCTTTTGTGCTCTCTGTGCATCTTTGTTGTATAACATGACACTAGAGTTAGTTGTCTAATGGTTTTATGAAGAAATAATGCTATTCTCTAGACTGTGCCTGTGATCTAAACATTTGAAATGTTTCTTCTCTTGGTTTGATGCCAGATTGTGTGTGGTGGGTTGGTGAGCACTTTCAATTTGGAAACCAATGAAGCACATTGCTCATTCAAAATTTAGTACTGGCAGAGTCCCACTGTATGGTAGAGGAAGTTGTAAAATAATTTGTGTGTATTTTGCTGATGCAATTGAGATTAGGTATGCTAACATGACTAAGTCGTCAGAATGTAGAGAAGCCTTTTCAGCTTGATTACGTATCTATTGTGCAAAAAGAATCAATATAAATATTTATGAACATGACTTCAGAAAAACACCCCTTTTGCACTAAAATAATATTTTCATTGCTAGCCTTTATTTGTATCTCGGGGCGATTGTTGTTTTGTTTGAGAATATGGACTATTCCCACCAGGAACTGAAATGAAATTGCCAAAGCTCATTTCACTTGAAACACTTGGTTAGCAGAGAAAGGAGAATGTCATCGTAATCAATCCCAAGTCTACAAAGTAGAAAAAATACATTCATCCTCTCCCTCTTGCCATCCAGCTCAAATTACCAGTGACTAAATTATACATTACTGTGACTGTGCATTTTTGTTAGTCATATGTTAAATAGTTACTATTTTTTTTCCTATGTAGGTATTCTTTGTGTGGCAAATCACTGCTATGGTCTGACAGCTGGCAATAAACTATTACCTTCTGAGCGATGACTTATTGTTGGCTTTATCCAGAGAGAAGCATGTTCATCTGGAATATTTTCACATTGATGTGGTGAGTGAGAACCCTGGACAGACCTAGTTCCACAGCATCAAAAAGAGTAGCTGGGATGCTCTTGTGAAACACTCTCCAAAAGAAACATTGTCATGTACTTCTTTCTGTATGATGATGAAACTCCAGTCACTCATATCTATTTTGGCTGTGCAGTCAGTAAGGAGATGTTGGGTTGTATTGGAATGAACTGCCCAAGATTGATCGAACAAGTAGTCTGTGCAAACGGTCTTCAGCCTCTGGAGGCTGAACTGATTTATATTGCAGAGCTTTGCAAAAACTTGACTGCCATGGGTCTGGGTGAATAAGGTTCATGCCATGCATTTGTGGAGTTTGTGAAGATGTATGGAGGATGGCTGACTCAGCTATCCATCATGAAGAAAGTGCTGATACCAGATCAGAAATATAATTTGGAGCGAATCCGTTGGTAGTTTTCCAAGCATCTAGGAAGGGTATGATTGCCAGATATAATGCCCACCTGGTAAAGTTGATGCAGATTATTTAAGATAGGGAATGTGGGACTCAGCAGGATCAAGGGGATGGTGCACCATGCTTTCATAAATGAATAAAGCATACAGATAAATAGATGATAAATCTGAATACTGAATAAGTATTGACGCAGTTAAACATTTACAAAGTCTAAGATCTATATGAAAGCACTTTTCAATCCTGTTTGTCAGGATTCAGACGCTGACTACAGTGATTGTGACTAGACTTTGCATTAGTCTCCAGATCGCCCAAAAGCATTAGCATTTATATTGGTTTTTGTGATCGCCAGAATATCACCCAATTTCAAACCCGCTAGTTTCCACTTCATCATTTGGCATTAGCCATAGCGATGTGAAATGGGCGTTAGTATTTTTTTCAGTCATGCAAGGCCAGCATCCATAACAACGTTTTTTTCCCGCGTTTCAGGAGGTTAGGGGTCATCTGCACATGCGCAGATGAGAGTGAAAGTGAAAGAGGAGAGAGAACAAGAGATGGTGGAGAAAACTGGTGAAGGGTTCTTGTGGTGTTTTCGGTGATTGGTGTTATAGGTGTTTTCAGTGATTTTTTTCAATTTCTGGATTAAAATAAAATAAAATGGATAGCAGTGAAGTAAAAATGGAGAAAGATGTAGTTTTGAGCAAGGAGGAGGAGGAAGTGGCTGAAGCGAGAGAGATGGGAAGACCAAGGCGTGCAAAGCGCTTCACTGAGGAGTCCAATGCTGCCTTAGTAACCGAAGTAGAGAATCGGTGGGCACAATTGACCCGGAGTGGGAACCCCCCCCGCCCCCAACCCCCTGTTTAAGAGTCAGCCACAAGGTCATGGTTGGATGCTGGGTGATAAAGGAAATGGCATAACCAGCTGGCTGATGACCCCCCTGCATAAGCCCCAGACAGAAGCCAAGAAGCGATACAATGAAAGCCACATAGCCACATGCAATATCATTGAAAAGATAATTGGAGTGCTTAAGCAGCGCTTCAGATGCCTGGACCACTCAGGAGGCGAATTACAATACCAACCTGAGCAGGTTGCTCAATTCATTGTGGTGTGCTGCATGCTGCATAACTTGGCAATCAGGAGGGGACAAGAATTGCCAGATGGGACTGCCGGTCCACCTCAGGAGAGAGGAGAGGCGGAAGAGGAAGAAGAGGAGGTGGACGATGACGTCGGGGAAGACAATCAGGCTGATGTTGAAACCATTCCCCCACCCTCCTCTAGACTGCAGGAAAGGGTCCATGGTGGTTACGCAACTGCAAGACTGTTGTGTCTGTAGCTCATAAATTAATGCTTTGCTTGAAATAACGTTGGTGGTCGTTACACATCTGCAAGACTGTTGTGTCTGTAGCTCATAAATGAACGCTTTGCGTTACATTGGTGACAGTTGAAGTTACAGTTGATTTACGTTACGTTTAATGTTCGCCTTTCATGGCACCAGTATTTAACATTACTGCTATCTGAAGACATAGATGTTGCCTGGAAATTTTGCATTTATTGCCATGATTATTTGCTTGTGGTCGACAATGAGTTGCACATTCAGGGAGTGGAATCCCTTTCCGTTCCGAAAAAATTCTACATCCTGAAAAAAAGCTCGCATGGCGATGTGCGTGCAGGCTATTGCTCCCTGCACCTTAGGGAAGTTTGCTATTCTCGAGAAACTTAGAGCCCTCTCAGTTTGTGCTTCCTTGGTCATAGGGAAGCTTATAAAGTCCATCCTTTGAGCGTAAAGGGCTTCAGTTACCTGTCGAATGTAGCAATGTGTGGCATGCTGAGAGATGGCGCAAATATCGCCAGCTGATGCCTGAAAGGAGCCTGATGCATAGAAGGAAAGTGCCGTAGTAACCTTGACCTCAATGAACAATGTGATCCTGATGGTGCTGTTAGGCTGCAGATCTCCCCTAATGAGTTAGCATATCTCATTGATGACTTCCTTTCGGAAGCGCAGTCTCCTAAGGCACGTGTTCTCGGACAAGTTCAAGTAAGACCACTTCTCCCTGTAAGTGCGTCGGGTGTAATTTCTCCTCCTCCTCCTCAGTCTGCCACCTCATTGATTGGGCACATAATGCTCTTCAATATACCTTCTCCCACCTCTAGTCTGCAGCATGTGAGCAATCATCATTATTGGCTGAGAAATTACAGGCCCCATTATAATTACTATTATATGTATTCTTAAGAAATAAAACATTTTCCTCCTAAAACTCATAAGAAATTCAATTCGACCACAATATGATGAGATGTTCTTCAGATTTTAAATTCACCTTAAAATAACTAACAGATTAAATCAAAACTTCCCAGAACTTGAAGCAGCCTTTTATATGAAAAGTCCTTCAATTTGCAAAATGGCTTCCATACCGCTGGGTTAACGTCAGGTGAGTGTAGCTTTTTATCAGCATTTTTTTGGGCAAGCGACCTTTTCGGCGATATATGGGTGAGATGCCGAAAGTAACGCTCAGCGATATTCTGGGTGTTAGTTTCCTTTAAAAACTGTATTCTGGGCGGTGCACTATTGTTGACATCATAATTTTGAAAAAAAATATGGGCGGGTGGTTTAACTAAATCTCGGCATTAACTGGATGCCGAAACTAACACTGGCGATAAATGGGCGATAAATGGATGTTAGTTTCCATTTTTAGGAAAAATGGGCGATAAATCGGTGTTGTACTTCATCTCAGCGGTTAAATGGGTGGTAAATGGGCGGTAGTGAGGTGAAACTGATGGAAAGTCTAAGTACTGACAGATTGTATTTTAACATTTCCAGGGCTCATTTTTAATCAGAAATTGTGTGGCTTCTGCTCATGGGCTGAACTGATTCAGTAAATGATTGTGACTTTGAAGAAGGTCCACTTCACTTAGTAATCAATGAACTTAACTGAATATTGAGAAGTGATCACGCCCATTGGCCTGTAGATTAATACTTTACTTTCTTCTGCTTAAAGAGAAGAAAGAACCTGAATAGGCTGACAAATTAACTGATACTCATTTGTGACTGGTACCCAATAAATGCCATATCTTGGGGTCAAGTTTCGGCTTGAGTTGCTCCTATTTTTTTGGAGCAACTAGTTTAGAATGGAGTATCTTAGAAATTTAAATTCTCGGCCTTTAGTTTGCTCCAGTTCTGGTGAGTTAGGACAGTTTCATTTTAGAACAGGTTTTTTTTTCAAAAGGGGGCATGTCTGGCCACTTATGCCTGTTTGGCAAGTTTAGGCAGCAAAAACTTACTCCAAACTAACTTAGAATGGAGTAAGTGTAGATTTTTGTATGCTCAGAAAAACCTTGCCTACATTTGAAATCAGGCGTAGGAAACGAGAGAGGGGGGGTTTACAAATATTAAACACTTCACTTTTACAAATAAAGAGCCATCATCAATAATAAATGATGAATAAATCAATAAATAAACAAATAAATCAATCCAAATAAATTTAAAAATTAAAAATTTTAAATCACTCAATAAATTAAAAATTATTTCTACTCACCTACTGCAGCACCAGGGAGAAGAAGGGGGCGAGAGAAGAAGATGTGGGGGTGGGGAAGAAAAGAAGATGGGGAGAAGAAGATGGAGGGGGGAAGAAGATGGGGGCAGAAGAGAAGAAGATGGGGGGGAGGAGAAGAAGATGGGGGGGAGGGGAAGAAGATGGGGGGGAGGAGAAGAGAAGAAGGTGGGGGGGAGGGGAAGAGAAGAAGATGGGGGGGAGGAGAAGAAGATGGGGGGGAGGAGAAGAAGATGGGGGGGAGGAGAAGAAGATGGGGGGGAGGGGAAGAAGGTGGGGGGGAGGAGAAGAGAAGAAGATGGGGGGGAGGAGAAGAGAAGAAGATGGGGGGGAGGAGAAGAGAAGAAGATGGGAGGGAGGAGAAGAGAGAAGATGACGAAGAAGCCGGGCCCCGCCAAGGACTTTGGGCGGGGCTCGCACGCAGCCGATGCCGGGCTGCCGCCGCCACCGATTCTTCGGGTGGGACTCGCCCCCAGCGAGAGGCCGAGCGGGCGGGCCCCACCGCCGAGGTAAGATGCGCAGGCCACTCGGCCGGGGATAGGGGTGATGTCCTTTCGGCCTGGGATACCCCGCAGACAGGATGTCGGCACCTACTGCGCACGCGCACAGCTGCCGGCACTGTTTTCGGCGCAGAGCTGTAGCTCCACCCCCAGCAGCTCCTGCTGCGCAGCACCGGGGTGGAAATGGGCCTACAGCTATCGGAGAATCGCGAGATACGTATTCGGCGCAATTTTTGTTCTATAAATTAGGCGGGCCTCTCCGATGTGCGCCATTCTTGACCCCTCAATGTGTACATTCTTTCATTGAACTAGAGACATTGGGCTCAAATTTTCCCAACCCCGTTTTCTGGCGCCCTCATCGAGGTGCGCCGCTTTTGTCCGCCTCCAAGCCTGCCAAAAATCTTCCTCCCAATTCTGGTTGCTCCCCAGCCTCTTCTCGGTGGTGGCGTAGCGTGGCCCAGTGGATTGGGTGCTGAAAACAGTGCTGGGACCTCTGCACATGCACGCTAGAGTCTGCACGCATGTGCAGTAGCTCCTGGCAGCCCGAATCAGTGTGACGCTCTGCAGGCTGCGTGGGAGGGGCCTGAAGCACACTGCCCCTAGCCCTGGCTGAATGGGCTCCCTCATTGGTGGCCCGCTGCGCTCCCTAAGGTAGGACTTCTATTTTTTATTTGTTATTCACTGATTGATTGATTGCTTATTACTTTGGTCTTGGTGCTTTAGGTGCAGGGTTCCTTCTATTTTTTTTTTGTTAATTAATAGCTTATTACTTTTTGTACTTGGTGCAAATGTACTGCTTCGTTTAGTGTTTTGCGCTTTAAATGTATTTATGCTTCCTTAATATTGTTGTGAAGGTGTTTAGTGCTTTGCAAGGTCCCCTTCTCCCCCCTTATCTCTGGCTGCCTGCACTGATTTCTTAAGTCACAGCAAGGTTTTTCTGAACATACAAGAGTGCCCACTTATGCTGGCCTCAGTTAGTTTGGAATAACTTTTATCTGGCTAAACTTGCATAAATGGCCAAAACAGGCGTAAGTGGCTGGTAACGCCCCCTTTTGGAAAAAAAAACTAAACTAAAAAAAAACCTAACTAACTCAGTTACACTGGCGCAAATTAAATGGCCAGAATTGCAACTAAAAAGATACTCCAGAAAAATCAAGTTGCTCAAAAAAAAACAGCAACTCCTGGGGAAATTTGGGCTCATAGAAACAGATTGGTTTTGCATCAGCCCTTTTGGGGGTGATTTTTTTTAACTCCATGGCAGTGTTTCCAACATTGTACATACAAGCAATAGTATACTTACTAAAATGGACTGGCCTTGATGCCAAAAGACAACATCAGAAGAACTGAAACACTGAAACCCCTATTGTGCTTTAAAAAAAAATGTGCACCAGATATCTCATCCTGCCTGAAAATCCTTGAATAACTGCCCGGGTTTATACATTTGAAACTAGAAACAGTGATGTGTTTTTTTTAAATTCTGGATTAAACATCTTATTTTGTTGTGCGCTAAAAATGTCAGTTAAACCTTAAGGTGATTTTTATCCTGGTAGCAATTTCAAAATAAGCTGCAGCTTTTACACAGATTGACTTGAGGCAGATTTTAGTCGATTCAATTTTGGTGCATTTATCCAAAATTGGAAATACACTACAAAGTCAAGCTACATAAGAACATAAGAAATAGGAGCAGGAGTAGGCCATATGGCTCCTCGAGCCTGCTCCGCCATTTAATAAGATCATGGCTGATCTGATCATGGACTCAGCTCCACTTCCCCTCCCACTCCCCATAACCCCTTATCCCCTTATCGTTTAAGAAACTGTCTATTACTGTCTTAAATTTATTCAATAACCCAGCTGCCACAGCTCTCTGAGGCAGCGGATTCCACAGATTAACAACCCTCTAGGAGAAGAAATTCCTTCTTCTAAGATTGTGCCCTCTAGTTCTCGTCTCCCCCATCAGTGGAAACATCCTCCCTCCATCCACCTTGTCAAGCCCCCTCATAATCTTATACGTTTCGATAAGATCACCTCTCATTGGGCCCAACTTTGCCCAACCCTTTTTCTCGGCACACTTATCTTAAGTGCACGGACTTTGCACGCTGGAAAGGTCGCCAGAAAAAAGGGGCCTCATCCTGGCCGCTCTTCGGAGTCCCCAGAGTTCTGGCGTGGCGTGCATTCTGAAGTGGGGGGCAGAGCAATAGGCCAGCACCGAAAACAGTGCCGGCACCTGCAATCATGCTCCTGCCCTCCCAGTGCATCCTGTGGGCTGTGAGCAGGACCCGGTCGAAGGAACGCCCCGATCTCGCCGCACCTTTTCCCAGGCCGAGTGGCCTCCCACACCGGCCGGCCAGCCTGCTGAGTTCCCGGGCTAGGTAGGACTTCGGTTTTATTTTTTATTTATTGGCTGTGCTTGAGAGTTTTGATTGGGGGGGGCGGGGGGGACAAGGAGAGTTTTGGGGAGGCGGGGGGAGAGAAAGAGTGTTTTGTGGGGGGAGAAAGAGTGTTTTGGGTGGTGGGGAGAAGGAGTGTTTTGTATACCAGCATCTCTCGCTCTCTATGGCAAACCCCCACCCCACGACATCGCGGCCAGCGGCTTGCATTTCTCTGGTTGGATTTACTTCATTTTAATTAGTATTTTAATTGTTTAAGCTTTTCCTTGCAATGTTTGGTGCTTGGTTATTGAGGTCCTCTCCAGTTCCCTTCCCTTCCCTCCCCTATCCCTGCCCTAATGTCTGCCGAATGTGCGCTGCTTTTTCTTCACTGACCACAAGGTTTTTCATAGCTGGCCACATACGCTGAACCTAAGTCGATTTGGAGTAAGTTTTTGTTGGCCAAAGTGGCATTATTGACCAAAACTGGCGTAAGTGTCTGGTAACGGCCCCTTTTGAAAAAAAAAACTGAAGTAAAAAAAATCGTACCTAATTGACTTTACTCTGGAGCAAATTTTGGGTGAAAATGGCATTTTTTAACCAGAAAAAACAACTTGCTCCAAAAAAATTGATGCAAGTCATGGCCAAAGTTGGGCCCATTCTTCTGAATTCCAATGAGTAGAGGCCCAACCTACTAAACCTTTCCTCATAAGTCAACCCCCTTATTCCCGGAATCAACCTAGTGAACCTTCTCTGAACTGCCTCCAAAGTAAGTATATCCTTTCGTAAATATGGAAACTATAACTGCACGCAGTATTCCAGGTGTGGCCTCACCAATACCCTGTATAACTGTAGCAAGACTTCCCTGCTTTTATACTCCATCCCCTTTGTTCCATTGACCTTCCTGATCACTTGCTGTACCTGCATACTATCCTTTTGTGTTTCATGCACAGGTACCCCCAGGTCCCGCTGCACTGCGGCACTTTGCAATCTTTCTCCATTTAAATAATAACTTGCTCTTTGATGTTTTTCTGCCAAAGTGCATGACCTCACACTTTCCAACATTATACTCCATCTTCCAAATGTACATGTGTTGAATAAGTTAAAATTGTTATATTCCAAGTTGATATTATTTGAGGTCGACTTGCATGTGTGTAAATCTGGTAAATATCTGGATTTTCAGATCCATCATAAGATTGCAACTTAAAAACATTTATAAACAGAGAAATAATTTAGTAGGTGTAAATAGAAATGAGGAATTACTGTGGGGCTCAGTGTTATAATGCCTGCATATGCTATATAGTTGTGTGTCCTATGAGCAAAGTTGGTGATATGAGAGGAATACTACAGATTGTGAAGAATGATGCAGCAATTTTAAAATGATAAAACCATTACCGGGTAATTAATTTTATTTGTATTATGCACTAAAAGTGGGCAAGCTTTCCATTTCTTTTGTAATGTGGCTGAACCTTGTATTTGGTTAATGCTCTATAGAAGATTCGACTTTGATTCACAAACCCATGAAAAAAGGCACTTTTACAGAGTATGGACGTGAAATGATTTAAGTTAACTGACACTTGTAGTCATTTTTCCAAAAACAAAATGTTTTCATTAACAAGTGGTTTAGTTGGAGATATTGAGACAGCTTTAAGTTTATTAAATCTGCATTTTGTGTATGAATTTGCAATAAAGCATTTTCCTGAAGATGTACTGTTTATACTTTGCTCATGAAGATTTTTAAAAGTCTATTTTATGTTTTTTCTTACTGTGCTATAAAGTTCAGATATTCATAGGTGAATGTTTTTCCTGTGTAATTGTTTTATGACTAGTATCGGTAACCAATACCTGCATTAGAAAATTAAAATACTTAAATCATTAGAGCAAACTATTTGTTCCATTTTCTGGTGTATTTTTATTTATTCAATAATACAGTTGATAGCATTCCATTTTCTATCATGTGAAGTTTGAGTGTTTATTTTAGGAATTCAGTTATCACATGATTTGTCTGTTTTTGAAATAATTTCAGGTGATTGATTATCAGCAATGCACTGGAAGTTGTTGAGATGAGTCCAACTGGGTGGCAGTGATGGATTAATGCACTCTTTTCATATCTGAGACCCGCAGCCCAGACATACAATGAAAGTTTTTCTCTCGCCTGAAAGGTTCGAAGTAAATAAGTTTGTAGCAGGCTCAACACTGTTATCAGTAAGTGTAAACACAAAATTGCCCAGCAATACTATTTCTTGGGATTTGTTCCAAATCTCCTGAAAGGAGGTTCTACTGAAGAGTTTCATATATGGGCTAGACTTTTCACTCAGAGCGTGAGAGCCCAAAAAATGGACGATGTTCCAGCCTTGGCAATGAGTCAGCCTTCATGATGGCTGGAACTTCGCCCATTTTTGGGATCGCGACTTTTGGCTCAGTGACAGCCCAGAGATGTGAAATGGGCCCAGTGATAGCCCAGAGATGCGGAAGGCAAAGCTTCCCTAGCAACAGCCTTCTGCGCATGCATTTTTTTTTGGTAAACAGATTTTCCCGCGATTCTGGAGATCAGGGATCATCCACACATGCGCAGAAGGTAAGGGAAGACAGAGAGGGGAGAGAGAGAAAGAAAAAGGCAGTTGAGAAGAGATAGAGACAGAGTGAAAAAAGTGAAAAGAATTCATAGCATTACTATGTCCCAGCACGATTCTGCTGAGAGTGGGCAGGAGGTGGAGGTTAGGAGGATGGCCAATCCCTTTTCTGATGAAGCCAATGAGGCCCTCCTCAATGAGGTGCACTCTCGATGGGACCAATTAACCTAGGGTGGGCATGGGAAACCTCCACCCTCAGGCCTACCACAAACTATGGAGTGAAGGAAGACACAAATAACCTTCTGGAAATACTAGGGGACCGAAGGTCTAGCGAGAAGGAGGAACTGAAGGAAATACTTATCAGGAAATTGTGTTAGGGAAATTGATGGGATTGAAGGCCGATAAATCCCCAAGGCCTGATAGTCTGCATCCCAGAGTACTTAAGGAAGTGGCCCGAGAAATAGTAGATGCATTGTTGATCATTTTCCAACAGTCTATCAACTCTGGATCAGTTCCTATGGACTGGAGGGTAGCTAATGTAACACCACTTTTTTAAAAAGGAGGGAGAGAGAAAAGGGGAATTATAGACCGGTTAGCCTGACATCAGTCGTGGGGAAAATGTTGGAATCAATTATTAAAGATGAAATAGCAGCGCATTTGGAAAGCAATGACAGGATCGGTCCAAGTCAGCATGGATTTATGAAAGGAAAATCATGCTTGACAAATCTTCCAGAATTTTTTGAGGATGTAACTAGTAGAGTAGACAAGGGAGAATCAGTGTATGTGGTGTATTTGGACTTTCAAAAGGCTTTTGACAAAGTCCCACACAAGAGATTGGTGTGCAAAATTAAAGCACATGGTATTGGGGGTAATGCATTGACGTGGATAGAGAACTGGTTGGCAGACAGGAAGCAGAGAGTCGGGATAAATGGGTCCTTTTCAGAATGGCAGGCAGTGACTCGTGGGGTGCCGCAGAGGCTGCAGGGTGACTTGGACAGGTTAGGTGAATGGGCAAATGCATGGCAGATGCAGTATAATGCGGATAAGTGTGAGGTTATCCACTTTGGTGGCAAAAACAGGAAGGCAGAATATTATCTGAATAGCGGCAGATTAGGAAAAGGGGAGATGCAATGAGACCTGGGTGTCATGGTACATCAGTCATTGAAAGTTGGCATGCAGGTACAGCAGGCGGTGAAGAAGGCAAATGCATGTTGGCCTTCATAGCGAGGGGATTTGAGTATAGGAGCAGGGAGGTCTTACTGCAGTTGTACAGGGCCTTGGTGAGGCCTCACCAAGAATATTGTGTTCAGTTTTGGTCTCCTAATCTGAGGAAGGTCGTTCTTGTTATTGAGGGAGTGCAGCAAAGGTTAACTAGACTGATTCCTGGGATGGCAGGACTGACATATGAGGAGAGACTGGATCGACTGGGCCTGTATTCACTGAAGTTTAGAAGAATGAGAGGAGATCTCATCGAAACCTATAAAATTCTGATGGGACTGGACAGGTTAGATGCAGGAAGAATGTTCCCAATGTTGGAGAAGTCCAGAACCAGGGGTCACAGTCTAAGGATAAGAGGTAAGCCATTTCGGACTGAGATGAGGAGAAACTTCTTCACTCAGAGAGTTGTTAACCTGTGGAATTCTCTTCCGCAGAGAGTTGTTGATGCCAGTTTGTTAGATATATTCAAAGTGAAAGCAATTTTCAAGGTGCGGCGGTCGGGAGCCTTTCTTTCCCTGGTGGACCCCCTCAGTACAAATGTCTGTTCTGGTGTGTTGGCTGTGCTCTCGCTGGGCTGGCGTGTTGTTGGCCCTGCAGGGCTGCTACTTGAGCCTGGCCTTGCTGGGATGTTGGATGTGATGGGTTCGATTTCCTGGTCCAGCGTGGTGTCGTTGATCCTTTGTGTGTGTGTTGTGGGCTCGAAAAAGGTGGTGTCTGCTGTGCGTTGTTCAGGGCAGTCTGTGAACTGCAGCCTCCTTTGGTCCAGGTGCTTTCTGCAAATTTGTCCATTGTCTAGTTTGACTACAAACACCCTACTCCCTTCTTTAGCTATCACCGTGCCCGCGATCCACTTGGGACCATGTCCATAGTTGAGCACATATACAGGGTCATTCAGATCAATTTCCCGTGACACAGTGGCGCGACCATCATTTATATTTTGTTGCTGCCGCCTGCTCTCTCCCTGATCATGCAGATTGGGGTGAACCAGCGAGAGTCTGGTTTTAAGTGTCCTTTTCATGAGTAGCTCAGCCGGGGGCACCCCTGTGAGCGAGTGGGGTCTCGTGCGGTAGCTGAGCAGTACTCAGGACAGGCGGGTTTGGAGTGAGCCTTCTGTGACTCGTTTAAGGCTCTGTTTGATAGTTTGTACTGCCCGCTCTGCCTGCCCATTGCAGGCTGGTTTAAACGGGGCCGAGGTGACATGTTTGATCCCATTGCGGGTCATGATTTCTTTAAATTCGGCACTGGTGAAACATGGCCCGTTGTCACTGACCAGTATGTCAGGCAGGCCGTGGGTGGTAAACATGACCCTCAGGCTTTCAATGGTGGCGGTGGCAGTGCTTCCCGACATTATTTCACATTCAATCCATTTTGAAAAAACATCCACCACCACCAGGAACATTTTACCGAGAAACAGGCCCGCATAGTCAACATGGATCCTCGACCATGGTCTGGAGGGCCAGGACCACAAACTTAGTGGTGCCTCTCTGGGTGCGTTGCTCAACTGAGCACATATGCTGCATTGCCGTACACAGGACTCTAAGTCAGAGTCGTTACCAGGCCACCACACGTGGGATCTGGCTATCGCTTTCATCATTACTATACCCGGGTGTGTACTGTGGAGATCCGAGATGAACGTCTCCCTGCCCTTTTTTGGTAGCACTACGCGGTTACCCCACAACAGGCAGTCTGCCTGAATGGACAGCTCGTCCTTTCGCCGCTGGAATGGCTTGATTAGCTCTTGCATTTCAACGGAGATGCTGGCCCAGCTCCCATGCAGTACACAGTTTTTTACTTGGGACAGCAGAGGATCTTGGCTGGTCCAAGTCCTAATCTGGCAGGCCGTGACAGGTGATTTATCATTTTCAAATGCTTCCATGACCATCAACAGGTCTGCGGGCTGCGCCACCATCAACAAGTTTGCAGGCTGCCCCATTTCAACCCCTTGGTGGGCAATGCTAGCCGACTGAGAGCATCCGCACAGTTCTCGGTGCCTGGCCTGTGGCGGATGGTATAGTTATACGCTGATAGTGCGAGTGCCCAGCTTTGTATGCAGGCTGAGGCATTAGTATTTATCCCCTTGTTTTCAGCGAACAGGGATGTGAGGGGCTTGTGATCGGTTTCCAGCTCAAATTTTAGGCCAAACAGGTACTGATGCATTTTTTTTCCCCGAACACACACGCTGATGCCTCTTTCTCAATCATGCTGTAAGCCCTCTCGGCCTTAGACAAGCTCCTGGAAGCATAGGCGATAAGTTGCAACTTCCCCGCAACATTAGCTTGTTGTAATACACACCTGACTCGGTACGACGATGTGTCACATGCTAGCACAAGTCTTTTACACGGGTTATACAACACAAGCAGCTTGTTGGTGCCTAAAATATTTCTGGCTTTCTCAAAAGCAATTACTTGGTTTTTTCCCCATACCCAGTTCTCACCTTTGCACAATAACACAAGTAGGGGCTCTAAAAGGGTGCTTAACCCTGGTAGGAAGTTACCAAAATAGTTGAGGAGTCCCAGGAATGACCGCAGCTCCGTGACGTGCTGTGGCTTCGGCGCATTCCTGATAGCCTCTCTCTTGGCGTCCGCCGCGATCTTTCTCCCCAAAAACTCCACTTCTGTTGCCATGAAGACGCATTTCGACCTCTTCAGCCGCAGCCCCAAGCGATCCAGTCGCTGGAGAACCTCTAACCAGGTTTTGTAGGTGCTCGGCGGTGTCCCGACCCGTGACCAATATTTTGTCCTGAAAGACCACTGTGTGTGGTACCGATTTGAGTAGGCTCTCCATGCTTCTCTGGAAGATCGCTGCAGCCGACCGAATTCCAAATGGGCATCTGTTGTAGATGAACAGTCCCTTCTGCATGTTGATACAGGTGAGGCCCTTCAAAGACTCCTCCAGCTCCTGTGACATGTAGGCCGAAGTCAGGTCGAGTTTGGTGACTGTCTTGCCTCCTGTCATCTGCCTTAGGTAGCGGGTATTGGTCCTGTAGCGAGAAACGATTAATAGTTACTTTATAATCGCCGCAAATCCTGACCGTGCCATCACTTTTGAGGACTGGAACAATCGGGCTGGCCCACAACCTGAATTCCGCTGGGGAGATGATGCCCTCGCATTGCAGCCTGTCCAGCTCGATTTCCACTCTCCCATCATGTGAGGTACCGCTCGCGCCTTGTGATGAATTGGTCGTGCCTCTGAGACCAAGTGGATCCATACCTTTGCCCCGGAAAAGTTTCCAATGTCTGGCTCAAAAAGGGAAGGAAATTTGTTAAGAACCTGGGTACATGAGGCCTCATCAACATGTGATAACGCTCGGATGTCATCCCAGTTCCAGCGGATTTTGCCCAGCCAGCTCCTTCCAAGCAGTGTGGGGCCATCTCCCAGGACAATCCAGAGTGGCAGTTCATGCACCGTGCCTCGTAGATGACCTTGACTATGGCGCTGCCCAGGACAGTGATAAACTCTTTGGTGTACGTTCTCAGTTTCCTGTGGATGGGGCTCAGGGCTGGCCTGAATGCCTTGTTGCACCACAGTCTCTCAAACATCTTTGTACTTATGATGGATTGGCTAGCACCAGTGTCCAGTTCCATGGCTACGGGTAAGCCATTCAATTTTACGTTTAGCATTATAGGTGGACATTTCGTCGAAAATGTGTGCATCCCCTGTACTTCAGCATCTGCCTCCTCTCTCTGAGGCTTGAAATTGCTTTGATCCACCATGGACCAAACTTCCTCTGCCACGTGGTGGTTAGCAGATTTTGCAGTGCTTGCAGCTCGTTTGCAAGCTCGTTGGAGGTGCCCCATTGTTCCACAGCTCTTGCAAACATACCCTTTGAAGTGGCATGAATAGGCTGAATGGAAGCCTCCACACGCCAACAAGGTGTGAATTGCCTTGCATGCATCCTTTGTTGGTGACTCTGAGTCATCTGGGTAACCTGAGGCCTGCTGGCAGTTGCAGACTCGTGGGTTCTGCCCTGTAAATTTCTGCTCGCAAACACAGTTCCAGTTAATTTATGAACATTGCTAGCACTTGTGTGCTGAAAGATTTGTTTGGTGTTATCACTGGTGGACATAAACGCCTCTGCTATCGCAATGGCCTTACTGAGGGTCGGTGTTTCTACAGTCAAAATATTTTGTAGGATGGTCTCGTGGACAGTGCCCAGTACAAAAACGTCTCTGAGCATTTGCTCCAGGTAGCCATTAAACTGACATGGCTACCTGGAGCGAGGCCCCTTGGGGAAGAGTGACCATAATATGGTTGAATTCCTTTTTTAGATGGAGAGTGATAAAGTTAATTCAGAAACTAGGGTCCTGAACTTATGGAAAGGAACTTTGATGGTATGAGGCGCAAATTGGCTAGATTAGACTGACAAATGATACTTAAAGGGTTGACGGTGGATAGGCAATGGCAAACCTTTAAAGATCATATGGACGAACTTCAGCAATTGTACATCCCTGTCTGGAGTAAAAATAAAACGGGTAAGCTGGCTTAACCGTGGCTAACAAAGGAAATTAAGGATAGTATTAATTCCAAGGAGGAGGCATACAAATTAGCTGGAAAAAGCAGCAAACCGGAGGACTGGGAGAATTTTAGAATTCAGCAGAGGAGGACAAAGGGTTTAATTAAGGGGGGAAAATAGAGTATGAGAGGAAGCTTGCCGGAAACATAAAAAATGACTGCAAAAGCTTCTATAGATATGTGAAAAGAAAAAGATTAGTGAAGACAAACATAGGTCCCTTGCAGTCGGATTCGGATGAATTTATAATGGGGAACAAAGAAATGGCAGACCAATTGAACATGTACTTTGGTTCTGTCTTCACAAAGGAAGACACAAATAACCTTCCGGATGTACGAGGGGACCAAGGGTCTAGTGAGAATGAGGAACTGAAGGATATACTTATTAGGCGGAAAATTGTGTTAGGGAAATTAACGGGATTGAAGGCCGATAAATCCCCAGGGCCTGATAGTCTACATCCCAGAGTACTTAAGGAAGTGGCCCTAGAAATAGTGGTGATCATTTTCCAACAGTCTATTGGCTCTGGATCAGTTCCTATGGACTGGAGGGTTGCTAATGTAACACCATTTTTTAAAAAAGAAGGGAGAGAGAAAACGGGTAGTTAGCCTGACATCGGTGGTGGGGAAAATGTTGGAATCAATCATTAAGGATGAAATAGCAGCGCATTTGGAGAACAGTGATAGGATTGGTCCAAGTCAGCATGGATTTATGAAAGGGAAATCATGCTTGACAAATCTTCTAGAATGTTTTGAGAATGTAACCAGTAGAGTGGACAAGGGAGAACCAGTGGATGTGGTGTATTTGGACTTTCAAAAGGATTTTGACAAGGTCCCACACAAGAGATTGGCATGCAAAATCAAAGCACATGGTATTGGGGGTAATGTACTGATGTGGATAGAGAACCGGTTGGCAGACAGGAAGCAGAGAGTCAGGATTAACTTATCCTTTTCAGAATGGCAGGCAGTGACTAGTGGAGTGCCGCAGGGCTCAGTGCTGGGACTCCAGCTCTTTACAATATATATTAATGATTTAGATTAAGGAATTGAGTGTAATATCTCCAAGTTTGTAGATGACACTAAACTGGGTGGTAGAGTGAGTTGTGAGGAGGATGCTAAGAGGCTGCAGGGTGACTTGGACAGGTTAGGCGAGTGGGCAAATACATGGCAGATGCAGTATAATGTGGATAAATATGAGGTTATCCACTTTGGTGGCAAAAACACGAAGGCAGAATATTATCTGAATGGCGGCAGATTAGGAAAAGGGGAGGTGCAGCGAGACCTGGGTGTCATGGTTCATCAGTCATTGAAAGTTGGCATGCAGGTACAGCAGGCGGTGAAGAAGGCAAATTATATGTTCCCTTCATAGCAAAGGGATTTGAGTATAGGAGCAGGGAAGTCTTGCTGCAGTTGTACAGGGCCTTGGTGAGGCCTCACCTGGAATATTGTTTTCAGTTTTGGTCTCCTGCACTGAGGAAGGGCGTTCTTGCTATTGAGTGAGTGCAGCGAAGGTTCACCAGACTGATTCCAGGGATGGCTGGACTGACATATGAGGAGAGACTGGATCAACTGGGCCTTCATACATTGGAGTTTAGAAGGATGAGAGGGGATCTCATAGAAACATATAAGATTCTGACTGGACTGGACAGGCTAGATGCGGGAAGAAGGTTCCCGATGTTGGGGAAGTCCATAACCAGGGGACACAGTCTTAGGATAAGGGGCAGGCCGTTTTGGACTGAGATGAGGAGAAACTTCTTCATTCAGAGAGTTGTTAACCTGTGGAATTCCCTGCCGCAGAGAGTTGTTGATGCTAGTGCATTGGATATATTCAAGAATGAGTTGGATGTGGCCCTTACAGCTGGAGGATCAAGGTGTATGGAGAGAGAGCAGGAAAGGGGAACTGAAGGAATGATCAGCCATGATCTTGTTGAATGGTGGTGCAGGCTCGAAGGGCCGAATGGCCTACTCCTGCACCTATTTTCTATGTTTCTATCTTTTTATGACATTGTCCTGCAAGTCGCCTTAGCTCGCCGACATAGCTCGCCACTTCCTGACCTTCAGATCGCTGGCACGTGTAGAACCGATACCTCGCCATCAGCACGCTCTCCCTCGGGTTAAGATGCTCCCGAGCCAGTGTACACAGCTCCTCATACGACTTATCTGTGGGTTTCACCAGAGCCAGAAGATTCTTCATGAAGCTGTATATCAGTGCCCCGCAGACTGTGAGGAGGGCCACTCTCCTTTTTGCAGCGCTTCCTTCTCCATCCAGTTTGTTGGCTACAAAGTACTGGTCTAGCCATTTGACATAGGCTTCCCAGTCCTCACCCTCCGAGAACTTCTCCAGGATGCCCACAGTTTGCTGCATCTTTGCGTTGGATTCGTATTCTCGTCGCCAGATACTGTGTTCCTAACACAGATGAGGCTGCACACAGGGAGGTTAAAGTAACAGTGACCTCAATCTTTAATAAGACACTCCAGAGTGAGGAACAGGCCTTCAGGGCCGGCTTATATACAGTGCTCCCAAGGGATGCTGGGATCCCTTGGGACTTCAGGGGATGAGCTCCCTGGTGGTAGAACATGGGAGTGCATGCTTTATAGATACAAAACAAAAGTAATGTAACATCATTTCATTATAATATAAGAATGATGTCATGTCATGTTATGCATGCAGCAATCCTGATTCCCATGCAGCCTCAGTGCTACTCTCAGGTTGACAAGAGCATCGGCGAGAGGCGACAGTCCGAGGTGCGTGAGGCCTACAAAAGGCCGCGAGATCAGGAGTCAGACAGCATCGGTGAGAGGCGACAGTCCGGGGTGCATGCAGGCCTACAAAAGGCCGCGATTTCAGGAGTTCGGGCAGCGTCGAGGAGGAGGCGTGGCTTGTGCAGCTGCAGGGAGAAGGCAAAAAAGAAGTAGAAAGAAATAGAAAGGTGACGTCACAGCCAAGCGGGTAAGTGATTGGCTGGTGATTGGTGAGTAGTTTTTCTTTTTTCTCTTTGATAACAGTGAGTAAACTTTAGCATTGTTGTTGCCAATTTAAGTGTATCTAAGGGTTAATTCATGGCAGGAGAGCTCGGTCACGTGATATGCTCCTCCTGTACCATGTGGGAACTCAGGGACACTTCCGGTGTCCCTGATGACTACATGTGCGGGAAGTGTATCCGCCTCCAGTTCCTGACGATCCGGAGCTGAGGGTGGATTCACTCTGGAGCGTCACGATGCTGAGAATGACGTGAGTAGCACGTGTAGCGAGTTGCTCTTACCGCAGGTGAAAGGTCCACAGTCAGATAGGGAATGGAAGATCAGCAGGAAGAGCAGTGCAAGGAAGGTAGTGCAAGGGTCCCCTGCGGTCATCCCCCTGCAAAACAGATACACCGCTTTGAGTACTGTTGATGGGGATGACTCATCAGGGGAGGGCAGCAGCAGCCAAGTTCATGGCACCGTGGCTGGCTCTGCTGCACAGGAGGGCAGGAAAAAGAGTGGGAGAGCGATAGTGACAGGGGATTCAATTGTAAGGGGAATAGATTGGCGTTTCTGCGGCCGCAACCGAGACTCCAGGATGGTATGTTGCCTCCCTGGTGCAAGGGTCAAGGATGTCTCAGAGCGGATGCAGGACATTCTGAAAAGGGAGGGTGAACAGCCAGTTGTCGTGGTGCACATTGGTACCAATGATATAGGTTAAAAAAAGGGATGAGGTCCTACAAGACGAATGTAAGGAGCAAGGAGCTAAATTAAAATGTAGGACCTCAAAAGTAGTAATCTCGGGATTGCTACCAGTGCCACGTGCTAGTCAGAGTAGGAATCGCAGGATAGCTCAGATGAATACGTGGCTTGAGCAGTGGTGCAGCAGGGAGGGATTCAAATTCCTGGGGCATTGGAACCGGTTCTGGGGGAGGTGGGACCAAAACAAACCGGACGGTCTGCAACGAGGCAGGACCGGAACCAATGTCTAGGAGGGAATGTTTGCTAGTGCTGTTGGGGAGGCATTAAACTAATATGGCAGGAGGATGGGAACCAATGCAGGGAGATAGAGGGAAACAAAATGGAGACAGAGGCAAAAGACAGAAAGGAGATGAGTAAAAGTGGAGGGCAGAGAAACACAAGGCAAAAAAACAAAAAGGGCCACTGTGCAGCAAGATTCTAAAGGGTCAAAGTCTAATAAAAAGGCAAGCATGAAAGCTCGGTGCCTCAATGCGAGGAGTATTCAGAACCCAGGAGAGGGCTCTGAGCCAGTTAGAGTGGGTGAGGGCTCAGATGAACAGGACCCCAAGAAAGGCAGGAGGCAACAGAGTAGAGTAGCACTGGGGTAAGTGTAAACCACAAGGTGATAGGAAGGGACAATATGTATGAATATAAAGGGGCTGCAGGAAGGGTCAAAACTAAAAATCATGGTTTAAAAACTAGTATTAATACACTCTACCTAAACGCATGCAGCATTCAAAATAAAGTAAATGAGTTGACGGCACAAATCATTACAAATGGGTATGATTTGGTGGCCATTACAGAAACGTGATTGCAGAGTGGCCAAGACTGGGAATTAAACATACAGGGGTATCTGACAATTCGGAAAGATAGACAAGAAGGGAAAGGAGGTTGGGTAGCTCTGTTAATAAAGGATGATATCAGGGCAGTTGTGAGAGACGATATTGGCTCTAAAGAACAAAATGTTGAATCATTGTGGGTGGAGATTAGAGATAGTAAGGGGAAAAAGTCACTGGTGGGCGTAGTTTATAGGCCCCCAAATAATAACTTCACGGTGGGGCGGACAATAATCAAGGGAATAATGGAGGCCAAGTTTAGTGGGAAACAAGAAGATTGGGAAAATTTTAAATGACAGCAAAGAATGACTAAGAAAGCAATAAAGAAAGGAAAGATAGATTACGAAAGTAAACTTGCTCAAAACATAAAAACAGATAATAAAAGCTTTTACCGAAAACGGAAAAGAGTGACTAAAGTAAATGTTGGTCCCTAAGAAGATGAGAAGGGGGATTTAATAATGGGAAATGTGGAAATGGCTGAGATCTTAAACAATTATTTTGCTTCGGTCTTCACAGTGGAAGACACAAAAACCACGCCAAAAATTGCTAGTCACAGGAATGTGGGAAGGGAGGACCTTGAGATAATCACTTTCACTCGGTGGGTAGTGCTGGACAGGCTAATGGGACTCAAGGTAGACAAGTCCCCTGGTCCTGATGAAATGCATCCCAGGGTATTAAAAGAGATGGCGGAAGTTATAGCAGATACATTTGTTATAATCTACCAAAATTCTCTGGACTCTGGGGAGGTACCAGCGGATTGGAAAGCAGCTAATGTAACGCCTCTGTTTAAAAAAGGCGGCAGACAAAAGGCAGGTAACTATAGGCTGGTTAATTTAACATCTGTAGTGGGAAAAATGCTTGAAGCTATCATTAAGGAAGAAATAGCGGGACATCTAGATAGGAATAGTGCAATCAAACAGACGCAACATGGATTCATGAAGGGGAAATCATGTTTAACTAATTGACTGGAATTCTTTGAGGATATAACGAGCATGGTGGATAGAGGTGTACCGATGGATGAGGTGTATTTAGATTTCCAAAATGCATTCGATAAGGTGCCACACAAAAGGTTACTGCAGAAGAAAACGTATGCGGAGTTAAAGGAAATGTATTAGCATGGATTGAGAATTGGCTGGCTAACAGAAAGCAAAGTGTTGGGATAAATGGGTCCTTTTTGGGTTGGCAATCAGTGATTAGTGGTGTGCCACAGGGATCGGTGCTGGGATCACAACTGTTTACAATATACATAGATGACCTGGAAGAGGGGACAGCATGTATTGTAACAAAATTTGCAGATGACACAAAGATTAGTGGGAAAGTGGGTTGTGTAGAGGACACAGAGAGGCTGCAAAGAGATTTAGATGGGTTAAGCGAATGGGCTAAGGTTTGGCAGATGGAATTCAATGTCGGAAAATGTGAGGTCATCCACCTTGGGAAAAAAAAAGAGTAAAAGGGAATATTATTTGAAATGGGAGAAATTACAACATGCTGCGGTGCAGAGGGACCTGGGGGTCCTTGTGCATGAATCCCAAAAAGTTAGTTTGCAGGTGCAGCAGGTAATCAGGAAGGCGAATAGAATGTTGGCCTTCATTGCGAGAGGGATGGAGCTCAAAAGCAGGGAGGTCCTGCTGCAACTGTACAGGGTATTGGTGAGGCCACACCTGGAGTACTGCATGCAGTTTTGGTCACCTTACTTCTGGAAGGATATACTAGCTTTGGAAGGAGTACAGAGACGATTCACTAGGCTGATTCCAGAGATGAGGGGGTTACCTTTTGATGATAGATTGAGTAGACTGGGTCTTTACTCGTTGGAGTTCAGAAGGATGAGGGGTGATCTTATTGAAATATTTAAAATAATGAAAAGGATAGACAAGATAGAGGCAGCGAGGTTGTTTCCAGTGGTCGGGGAGACTAGAACACGGGGACACAGCCTCAAAATACGGGGGAGCCAATTTAAAACCGAGTTGAGAAGGAATTTCTTCTCCCAGAAGGTTGTGAATCTGTGGAATTCTCTTGCCAAGGAAGCAGTTGAGGCTAGCTCATTGAATGTATTCAAATCACAGCGAGATAGATTTTTAACCAATAAGGGAATTAAGGGTTATGGGGAGCAGGCGGGTAATTGGAGCTGAGTCCACGGCCAGATCAGCCATGATCTTGTTGAATGGCGGAGCAGGCTCGAGGGGCTAGATGGCTTACTCCTGTTACTAATTCTTATGTTCTTATGTTCTTATAAGAGCAGGAGCAGGCGATCTGGCCATCTGTCCCCTTCTCTGTCTGCTCCTCATAAACATTCACTCCCTTATCATTCTGACTTTCTCCGATTGATCCAGCCTCCAGAGTTCTCTGGGTCACTGAATTTCAGCTCAGATTTACCGCCATATGTACTACCGTGTGATGCATTGTTATGTAATGTCTCTGGTCTCATTTATTGTAGTACTGCTGCTCCTCCTTCGTATACCAGCGCAAAGCAGCGCACGAATGTGTACCCTTCCATTCTGATAAGCTCAATAAGCTCAAGCCACCAACACCCATGCACAGTGAGGTGCGACTGGAACCCCTCCACCTCCAGTTGCAGGTGGCCCTCACCACGGGAGAGGAGGAGGAAGAGAGCAGTGACCATGAGGAGGAGGATACCATCATGGAATCAGAGGAGGATGCCCCTACCATAACCATGGCTGATGTGGGACCTGCGATCACTTTGTCGGTTTCGACTGAAGAGGTAGCGGGACCAAGCGACGTGCATACGCCGACCTCACGGAGGTTGGGTCAGCGAGGTCAGCACTCGCCTCCTCTGGCCAATCAGATAGAAGGCTTGACCAGACTGTGCAAGGAGCGTGTCGTGATCAGATGCGAGCATCTCCAGGCATTCGTGGTATTCACGAGTGACGTGTCCTGGGTGTGTGCTTTGCAAGTGTAAGTTTCCCAGCAGACGCTCTTAGAAATGTGTGTGCAGACTGCCTTCATCAATGCCTTGCATCATGCGTTGTTGGTGGGACACATCACTGAACCCCAAGGTGCCCTGGTTATAGGGAAGTTTCTAAAGTCCATCCTGCGAGACTTAAGGGCTTCAGTCATCTGTCGAATGGAGCAATGTGTGGCATGCTGAGAGATACCGCAATTGTCGCCAGCTGAGGCCTGAAAGGAGGCTGATGCATAGAAGGATAGTTGCCACAGTAACCTTTACCTCAATCGGCAGTGTGGTCCTGATGGTGCTGGTAGGCTGCAGATCCCCCTTGATGAGCTGGCATATTTATCGATGATCTCCTTCTGTATGCGCAGCCTCCTAAGGCATGTGTTATCAGACAAGTTGAGATAAGATTGCTTTTCCCTGTAAGTTCATTGGTTGTACGTTTTCCTCCTCCACCTCCGCATTAGTCTGCCACCTCTTTGATTGGCCCCTTCACTTAACCCAACTTCAGATGCCAGCTTGTGAGCATTTACAAGTAATGGCAGAGAAGCTGCAGGCCCCATCACTTTCACTATCACTGCTGCCATAAATGCCCTTTGTACTGAAAAAAATATAAATTATAAATATACATATAAATGATAAATATAAGTAGAAATGTGAGCGGATCTATTCGGAAAAGACCTTTAAATAACTCCCAAATTATAAGCCCCTTGTTTAAGCAGCTCCCTCACTTCCTCCGACGTTCAAAATTACATCCGTATTGCCGAGTTCTGTGAGGAAGGCCAGGTAAAAACAGTTTTCCTCCAGCTATGTCCAGCGATCTTTTCAGTGAGTGATCAGCCCATGATGTGTGCCGAAAGTTGTGCTGGGTGATGTGTGGGCGATGACATCCGGCCCAACTTTTGACTTTTTAAGCAAAATGGATGATAACCTGCCTTTTTGGGCACTATATGGGCACTAACCCAGCAATATGAAGTGGAAAGTCTCGCCCTATAGGGTCCTGATGCACCAAACATCATGATGTTGACCAACTATTTGGTCACTGTTCCACAATCTTTAGCTCAGTTACAACAGGTGGATAAACTATACTGATATACATACATAGTACCAATTTCAGGCAGGATAAGATCTTTGGTCCACCTATCCACAGTATTCCCTTGGTGTATTTTTAATAATCCTGAATCCCATTTGTTGACAAGAACCTGTATATTTCCTTCTTGAACCCCATTTCAGGATTCTTGTTCCACCACCCGTACTGCTAACATCAAGGAAACATCAAGGACGATTGTTGGCATTCCTACTGGTCATATAAATGGTCAACCTTCTCTGCCTTTAGCATGAGAGTGAACTATAATCCAAGGATAGGTATCTTTAGCTGTGGACTACAGAGCCTGCCTCTGGTGTAAATAAAATGTTTTATGAAACTTGGGAGCACGCACTATCTGGAAGTGATCTATAATAAATTGTTCAGACCCAGTCAATAACACGTTCATATAGCCTGTTCAGGGTAAGGAAGCTTTCCTGCAATTTTTCTGGTTGCAGTAGCTGTATGAGATTTATTACCAAGCCACAACCTTGTTGCGATTTGTTACATTTATTAAGGCAATTGATAAAAAAAAATGTAACTACTTGGCTAGGGGGCAGAAAATAACATGTGTAAATGGATTTTTTGGATTGGCAGGATGCTTAAAATGAACCTCAAGTGTTCTGAGGCAGCACCTATTTTATGTTTTCAATTTATGTAAATCATTTAAACATAGACGAGAGCAAGGATAAGAAAATTTGCTCACGCTACAAAATTATGAGGCATGGCAAACTGATTGTAGGAGGTTATAAGGCAAATTGTAGAATGGCCTGATTGAATTCCATGGAATGAATGTGACATCTTACATTTTCGGCAAAGTATAGTGAAAGGAAGTACACCCTAAATGGCAGGCCTCTTAATGGAATGGAAGAACAGAGAGAGCTGGGGTGCTGATACATAGATCTTTAAAGGTGGGACTGCTCGTTTTAAAAAAAGACATAAAAAAAAAGTAAATAGGATTCTGGAATAAAAACACAAAATGCTGGAAATACTCAGCAGGTCAGGCAGCATCTGTAGAGAGAGAAACAGAGTTAACATTTCTAATCTGATCCTTCGTCAGATTCCAGCATCAACAGTATTTTGCTATTGAAATAGGATGCTGGGTTTTATACAGTGGGGCATTGAATATAGAAGAAAGTGATGTTGAATTAATATAATATATTGGTTAGGCTATACTTTGAGTATTGGGTGCAGTTCTGGGTACTCATAAGTATATTAGGCCCGTGGAAAGGGAAGAGTTGCTAGAATTATACCAGGAATTAGAAATTACTGTTGTGAAGAAAAGGTCAAAATATTGACAACATAAAATGCTGGAAAACTCAGCAGATGAGTCATCCTTTGTGGAGAGGACAGACATCAATGTTCCCCAGCGATTTGCGCCGTTCTTTTGGCGCAGGCCGCTTTTTTAGACCTAAGTTTTAAAAAAGCAATTTTCCCCAATCAATTTGCACAGCATAACTCAGTTACGATTTCTTTAGGTACGTTTTTTTTTCAGCCACCTGCGCCTATTCTGGCCAATGAGGCAAGGTTGGCCAGCTGAGAGTTACTCCAGTTCTTCTGAGGCCAGCATTTGTGGCCTCAGTAGAAAAACCTTCTAGTGAGTTAAAGAAATTGGCATGGGTAAGGGCAACAGATGCCTGGATAGCAGCAGCAGAAGAGGTAAGGGGGGGTGCGAGGGGGGAGCCTTTCGGATATAGTTAGGTGCGGGGACCAGGAGGCCATTCGGCCTGGGATAGGTGCAGGGGAGCAGACTGGGAGGCCACTCGGCCAGGGCTAGGTGCGGGGATCGGGAATGAGGAGACCACTTGGCCAGGGTTAGGTGCGGGGGAGCGGACCGGAAGGCTACTCGGCCAGGGCTAGGTGTGGGGATCGAGAGGGAGGAGGCCACTTGGCCAGGGCTACATGCGGGGGAGCGGACCGGGAAGCCACTTGGCCAGGGCTAGGTGCGGGGATCGGGAATGAGGAGGCCACTTGGCCAGGGCTAGGTGCGGGGGAGCGGCCCGGGAGGCTACTCGGCCAGGGCTAGGTGCGGGGATCAGGAATGAGGAGGCCACTTGGCCAGGGCTAGGTGCGGGGGAGCAGACCGGGAGGCCACTTGGCCAGGGCTAGGTGCGGGGGAGCGGACCGGGAGGCCACTTGGCCAGGGCTAGGTGCGGGACTGGGAGGCCACTCGGCCAGGGCTTGGTGCGCGGGAGCGGACCGGGAGGCCACTTGGCCAGGGCTAGGTGCGGGGGAGCGGACCGGGAGGCCACTTGGCCAGGGCTAGGTGCGGGACTGGGAGGCCTCTCGGCCAGGGCTTGGTGTGGGGGAATGGACTGGGAGGCCCTTCAGCCTGGGATAGGAGCGGGCACTGGCATGGCGGGGGGCGGGGGGGTTGGGGGCGGGTAGGGATTTTAATAATTGAATGGAGTTAAGTTGCTGCAATGTATTTGTGCTTGTGAAGTTGCTGCAATGTATTTTAAGGTGCTTGTGTATTTGCTGCAATGCTTAATGTGCTTGTGCAGGTTGCGAGCTCGCTGTATGTTTCACACAGCACGCATTGTGTCCCTGGTTATCGTGGCAACCGGATATTTTTTGGCGCAGATCAAGGCTCCAACTCCAAAACTAAAGGACAGGCTAGGCTGCGCCAAAATAAAAAAAGCAAATGGGGAAACTTGGAACATTTTTTTTTTGCCATACTTGGGCCCCCCAAAAATGGGCGTAACTCTTCAAGTATGCCAAAAAAAAGCTTTGGGGAAAATTGAGCCCAATGTTTCAGGTACTAAGACCAGAGGGCTGTAGGTATTAAGATCAGAGGGCTGCATAGATAAGGTGCTGTTCCTCTAGTTTATGTTGAGCTTCATTGGACCAGTATAGAAGGTCAACAATAGAGAGGTCAGAGTGGGAGAGCAATAGGGAATTGAATTGTCAATTGACAGAGAGCCCATTGCAACACTTGCAGATAGAACGGAAGTGATAGAAAAAACAATCACCTAATCAAACTATTGGGCATTTCTCACTGCAACAGAGAGGGATGGGACAAGAGGAAGTTATTTTCAAATTATGAAGGATTTTGAGAGGGGATGTTAGAGAGGAGGGGTATTCCTATTTATAATGTACTCCTCAAATCAAAAGGGTTCTCAATTGATCTGTAATACATGATATTTCAATATTTAAGTAAGAGTACGTAAAGCATACACTTAAAAAGCAGTACTTGCAACAAAGCCTTGCTGGATTAGTTGAAGAACTCTATCGCATGTCACAGTTCCGAGCACTCTATACAGATGGCTCAGACCTTATTAAATATTTGAAGTGGTCTAGCAAGTCACGCAGTTGCAAAACAATTGCTGTAAAGTTTAAAAAGAAAATTGGATGGATATATTGGCAACAACCAGGACCAAGAACCTGCAGAATTTTCCTTACTCACATTTAGGGACTGATTACAGAAGTTAAGAGCTGTCAACTGACAAACTAGTCAAGCTTACAGCCCTACATAGTTATACTCACAGATTCATATTAATCAGTTAACATTCCAGATTCCTCCATTACCTGGGCATGTCCTGTCTCACTGTAGTACACAATCGAATGCAAGTGAGCCTAGGAATCCTTAACGTTAACTGAATCCCACAAAATCTTGTGGATTCAACTCAAATGGGTACAGAAACTATAACCAATGAATCAATGAAAACCTTTGTAGCTCCACCACAATTGAAAAATCTAGTGGAAAAATCAGGCAACTAATGGGACATTCTTATCCTCAACCATGGTGGAGACCAGTATTTAAATGGGAGAAGCAATATTGAAGTGTTTGAGAACAACTTCAACCAAAATTGCCAAGTGGATGATCCTACTTTGGCCTCCTCCAAAATGCCAATGTCAAGCCAATACAGTTCCCAGCACCATGTGATATTGAGAAGTGGCGTATGAAGGCTATGGGTACTGACAACATGTCATAAAGATAGTTTTGTTATTTTACAAAGTTCTAACCTTCTGACTGAATCAATCTGCTTGATAACTATATGTTTACCAACCTCATAAGGGGCCTTGGAAATTTGGGCTGTTTTTCTGACATTCTACAGATATTCCCTGTTTCAGCAAATTTCTGAAGAGATTGTCATTTACCACAAAATGGAATCTTGAACGTAAAATAGATTATTTAATACAACCTTTATTGCTAGCATTCCTAACAAAATATATGCCAAGGAACCAGACAAATTCTTAACACCATTGCCATTCTCATTATTAAAGAACCATCTGGGGTTTTACTGCCCCATTTCAAGTCTGGGAGTGAGTAATGCCTAAGTTGGGTTGTCGAATGGTCCTTCGACTAACCAGTTTGGATTAAAGTTAATTTTATGTTTTCAACTCTTGATTCGAATACCTGAGTGAATGAATTAACTCTTTCTTACCAAATCATCAAGGAAGACACCAGACAACTGATCATAAGATTTTATTGATTACAGAATCACAACTTTTGCTTAAAGTTAGGTACAGAAACACAGTAGCTATAAATAGACAGTGTTATCCAGTCATTGAATAGCAAAGCATTAATGGACAGTCACTTAACAAAATTAGAAGCTGAAGTTATATAGGCAATTCAGTTTATTACTGAATGTTGGTCTACCCAAACATGTCCAAGATCAGGGAAAGGTGAAAGTAAAGTCAGTTCAGATACTGTTGCTCAAGTGCGAGGTGGATTCAGCCAAAACAGAAGATTTAAGTAGAACTGAATGTTGATGGGCTTAAATGAAAAGGGGTGGAAGGAGGTTTGTGTGGAGCATAAGCAGCAGCAAAAACCCATTGGGCTGAATGTTTGTACATAATTTGTAACTTTGTAATGCTATAAATCATTATTAATGGACACAGAGTATTAATTATAGCAGTGATCAGAGGCTGAGATTATTACAACTGGTGAAGTTATTTTAGGTTAAAGCCCTAGATAGCTGACAAGGGGGACTTTAATCTACAAATAGACGTTGCAATCCAAATTTGCAGGAAGAGTGTGGAGGATGAATTAATGGATTGTATACAAGATAGTGTTCTAGATCAGTATGTTGAGGAACCAACTAGGAACAGGCTATTTTATATCTAGTATTGTGCAATGAGAGGGTTAATTAACCTTATAATAAAGGGGCCCTTGGGAACAGTGACCAAATTATATAATTTTATTTTGAGTTTGAAAGTGATTTAATTAAATCCGAAACTAGGGTCTTAAATCTAAACAAAGCAAACTACGTAGGTATGAGGAGAGAGTTAACTAAAGTAGACTGGGAAACTACATTAAAATGTATGACAGTAGACAGGCAATCACTAGCATTTAAAGAATTAATACATAATTTACAGCAAATATAGATTTCTTTCAGGCACAAAAACCCCACAGTAAAAGTGGTCCAATCGTGGCTAACAAGAGAAATTAAAGATAGTATTAGATCAAAGAAAGAGAATATTGCCAAAAAGAGCAGTAAGCCTGAGGATTGGGAGGATTTTAGAATTCAGCAAAAGAGGTCCAAGAAATTGATAAAGAAAGGGAAAATAGAAGATGAGTGTATACTAGCGTGATATATAAAAACAGACTGTAAAAGCTTCCATAGGTATGTAAAATGGAAAAGATTAGTGAAAGTAAATGTGGGTCCCTTACAGGCTGAGACAGAAGAAATTATAATGGGGAATAGGAAATGGCAAAGAAATTAAACAAATGCTTTGTGTCTGTCCTCACAGAAGAAGATGCAATAAATCTCCCAGAAATAGTGGAGAACCAAGGGTCTAGTGAGAATGAGAAACTGAAAGATAATAGTGTTCGCAAAAAAAATTGTACTGGGGAAATTAATAGGAATGAAAGACGATAAATCCCCTGGACCTGGTGGCCTACATCCTAGGGTTTTGAAAGAAGAGACTATAGAGATAGTGGCTGCATTGGTTGTTAACATTTCATAGATTCGAGAATAGTTCCTGCAGATTGGAAGGTAGCAAATGTAACCGCACTATTTAAGGAAGGAGGGAGAGAGAAAATGGGGAACTACTGACCAGTTATTCTGACATCAGTAGGAGGGAAAATGCTAGAATCTATTATTAAGGACGTGGTAACAGGGCATTTAGAAAATAATAATAGGATTAGGCAGAGTCAGCACGGATTTATGAAAGGGAAATCATGTTTGACAAAACTGTTAGAGTTTTTGAGGTTGTAACTAGCAGACTAGATAAGGGGGAACCAGTGGATGTGTATTTGGATTTTCAGAAGGCATTTGATAAGGTGCCACACAAGAGATTATGGAACAAAATTAGGGCTCGTGGGATTGGGGGTAATATACTAGCATGGATTGAGGATTGGTTAACGGACAGAAAACAGAGAATAGGAATGAACGGTTCATTTTTGGGTTGGCAGACTGTAACAAGTGGGGTACTGCAAGGATCAGTGCTTGGGCCTCAGCTATTCACAATCTATGTCAATGATTTTGATGAGGGGATCAAATGTAATATATCTAAGTTTGTTGATGATACAAAGCTAAGTGACAATGTAAGTTGTGAGGAGGATGCAAAGAAGCTTCAAGAGGATATAGACAGGCTAAGTGAGTGGGCAAGAACATGGCAAATGGAATATAATGTGAAGAAATGTGAAGTTGTCCACTTTGATAGGAAAAATAGAAAATCAGAGTATTTTTTACATAGTGAGAGATTGGGAAATGTTGGTGTTCAGAGGGACCTGGGTGTCCTTGACACGAATCACTGAAAGTTGACATGCAGGTACAAGAGTACTACTGCAATTAATATAGGGCCCTAGTAGAACCACACGTGGAGTATTGTGTACAGTTTTGATCTCTTTACCGAAGGAAGGATATACTTTCCATAGAGGGCATGCAACGAAGGTTCACCAGACTGATCCCTGTTATGGGGGGGGGGATTGTCCAATGATGAGAGATTGAGTAGACTAGACCTACATTCTCTAGAGTTTAGATCACATTGAAACATACAAAATTCTTACAGGACTTGACAGTGTAGATACATGGAGAATGTTTCCCCTGGCTGGGGAATCTAGAACCAGGGGTCACAGTCTCAGAATAAGGAGTCAGCCTTTAGGACTGAGTTGTGACATTTCTTCACTCAGAGGGTAATGAATCTTTGGAATTCTCGCCGTGGAAGCTCAGTCGTTAAATATATTCAAGACAGAGATCAACAAATTATTGGATATTAAGGAATCAAGGAATATGGGGATAGTGCAGGGAAATGGAGTTGAGGTAGAAGATCAGCCATGATCTTATTGAATGGCGGAGCAGGCTCAATGGCCAACTCCTGCTCCTATTTCTTATGTTCTAAGTTTTGGATAGCTAGTCTATTGGGCAGATTATCAGCTAGATACTTGTGGTTAGCAATGTTTAAAACCTTAAATGATATCACCTTAGGGAGCGACGTGGTTGTGTCAATCTCCTTCCTTCCCTGGGATGCAAATGTTAGCTTCAAGAGCATAGAGACGATGAACTCCCTTTCAACAGCATGGTTATCTGTTCCATTTGGATCTTCTATTTTGGCTGAACTCACCTTACACATTACCAACAATATCTGAGTTGGCTTTACTCTCACATTTCTTTGATCTTGGACACATAGGGGTAGATCTGGACTTTGAGAGAAAGTGTAAAATGGGTGATAGCGAGTCAGCAGACTGTTTTACATCACTCCTAATTATTATTTCCATTGACTGAACAGCAGCTCAAGCAGAGATCTTGAGAGCAAATTGCTTGAGAGCAGGTGGTCTCACTACCAGTCATATTTTCAAAATTGTGGTGAGGTACTGATAAACATTACATCGCACCAGTGCCAAAAGATAACACAGATAGCATAAAATAACCAACACAATTTGTTTTTGTGATTAAGGAGACATGATCTTAAAAAGCACTCTATAGCTGACTGAAGGCAATGATATAGAGTTCATAAACTATTCTTTAGTAAAGTTTTAATCTTCAGTTTGCTTGTAACTCTTGTTTACACAGACCTAATTAGACTAATATTTTCATTTCATCCCTTTATGGTATATATACATGTCCATTGACTAACAGTGGGAGTGTGTGAGGGAGCAAAATATACACTTTGCTTCATCCAGGGTGACGTTTACTGTTATCACTACCATTATTTACACTGAGAGGATCACTGTTGTGTAGCCCAACAAATCAAAGAGATAAAAAGGCAACTAATGTGATGGATTACAAAACTATTATTGATTGAGGTGGAGTCTGGGCATTTTAGACAGATTGCAGAAGGACCTCACTTTTGCTCACAATCTGCTATTGTTTTCAAATCATATCAGTCAATCTGTAAATATTGATACTTACCAAATTGCCTAGTTTATTACATACAATGTCCAATGCTATTTATAAGATCATCGTAAATCACATAATTATAAAATTAGAAACATTTTTTTAAAGTTATTTTAATTGAAAAATCATTTTGAAATTAAACAGTATTACCAACATAAAATGTTCTGCATCATAATCAATTTCAGAACTTTAGATTGTTAAAATACCTTCCTTGCAATTTCCTTTCATTGTTCACATTTAAAACTATTCAGTTCTGTGAATGCCTCCCACTAATGTTAGATGCACTTTTTATTTATTCCTTCGGCGTTTCTGTGCCTACTTGATTCATTGGTACGGCAGATTCATGGTTTGAGTCGGTGTAATATGTTGCCATCTGCAGAGGAATATCCACATGTTTAGTCATTCAAATAACTTGCATCTGTAAAACCAATTATCTTTCCCTGAAAAACTCAAAATAAAGCCAGATCCTTTAATAAAACTCCACTGCTTAAGGAATCAGTAACAAAAACAAGGCTTGGGACTGAGACTGGAACAGAGATAAAGGACTTTGTTATAACATAGGGTGTGATATTTGCTTAGGATGTATGGGTTGCTAGAGCTGATTTATACTTTACATCACTATCTGGACAGTGATATTTGGCATCCAAAATCCAGTTGAATTTTAGTGATACAGTTGGCTCTTAACCAACATTAAAAACTTGAATAATTTCCCAGCAATAGATCACTCCTGGGACTTATCATTGGTTACAGTTGCTGGGGTGAATTATCTTGACCTTTACCCCCAGGGATTGCCCAGTTCCCTGGTTGTAAAGTAAGGAAAAAGAACCAGTGACCTAGATTTCCAGGACTTCGACTCTTGCATTCCTTCAGATTTCCGGGGATTTTCTGCCAGGGTGAGAAGCACAGCAGCATGCCCAGGTCAGACAGAGACATGTAAATAAGGTGGGAGAAGGCTTTGCCAGTATCCCATCTCATTTTTTTGCTTGTCCAATTGGAATGCACCACATGGCAGCGGTTCTGAAGAACATGACAGTGCAGCTTACCCCTGGTTTCCCACTGATTGGAGCGTCTATGAAGCTCCCCAGGGCAGGCTGAAGATTTAAAGATTATCACTGATTCAGTTTTTGAAATTACTCCCACAATTGTAAAAGTTCATTTGGGATGGTATAGCTGCCGATCTCCATTGGCAGCTAGTAGGTCCCGACCTTCCAGCCTCAACACATAGCTGCTTCTCGTCTTCTTGTCGCTTTTGTCAGTGCTGAAAGATGGTACCAATAACATTGCAAATTTCTCTCAATACTACATGGGAGTATCAACCTAGATTAGGCACTCACATCCACAGTGGAGCTTGAACACCCAACCTCCTCACTCAAATGTGAAAGTGCTACAAACTGAGCTAAGTTGACAGCCTAGAATAATTAGTTGCAAAAATGCCCAGCTTGTAGCTTTTTCTATTAAGTCTTTTCTACAAATGATTTTGTTATATAGTTGTTTTATCACTGGTCAGCGTCCAACTCTGATAACATTTGCATCAAACACTGTTGATCAGTAAAGCCAATGGGAGAAGTGAAGTGGTGTTACAGAGTAGCGTTTGCCTACACTGTGACTTCTCAATTTTAAGCAGGCCACCTGAGGTAGTGCTGATGGGTAGAAAAGTTCTGAGCACATCCAAATAACAGAGTGCACCAAGTGGAGCATAGGCAGAGGGTTTGGTGGAACAAAAGAAGAAAAAGTTTGCATTTTAAATAGCAACTTTTACATCCTGATGCCATTGCCAAAGTGCTTTACAGTCTATGAATTACTTTTGGAGTGTAGCCACTGTGTAGGCAAATCCAGCAGCCAATTTCCAATAAACAACAAATGACAGAAATGCCCAATTAATCTGTTTTGATGCTGTTGCTTGAGGGATAAATGTTGGCCAGAACATGGGGAGAGCTTGCATGTCATAGTGCCATAGGTTCTTTAATATCCACTTGAACAGGCAAACAAAGTCTCAATTTAATGGCTCATCTGAAAGATGGCACCTCAGACAATGCAGCATTCCATCAGTATTGAACTGAAATGTCTGCCGAGATTAGATGGGGAAAAAAGGGAATGGAAATGAGGGGGCCAGTTGACTTGTAGAAGTTGACTATGTACTGGCTGTATCAATAGTTGCATAAGTGGAGACCTGGGAATAGAACATCTGCCCACTTTCTCAGATGGGAATTGATGTATATTCTGGGACAACCTACATAGAGAAAAAGGTTATTCAAACTAAATAATTAGAAAAAAACTTACTTTTCCTTTTTTATTGAAGATGGCTAGTACCACAATTATAATGATTATAATCATTACAACGACGACTATGATGATAGCGACAACAGCTCCTAGAAAATGAAATATCATGTTATGATTCCGTCTCAAACAATCCATAAATAAGGCAAATAAAATTTCTTTGATAGTGTCACAATTTTAAAATTCAGAAGGGGATGTGATATGCCAGTGTTTAGTGCTGAGCATAACCATGTCAAGATTTTCTTAATAACAAGTAACTTTTACAGTGTATATCATCATTATACAGGACTGGGTTCATTATGTAAGAAGGATAGAAGATACTCAGGTGCAAACAAATGGCTGATATGATAATGAAGCAATAGGGTGAGTCGTAACTAGACCTCCTGCTTAATATTCCTCCCACCATTGCTGGATAAATGAGGGGTGACCACAAGAAATTGGCCTTCGGCTTTGTGCCCAGGACCATTAAAAGGATCAGAGAGGGGCAAGCAACAATGTCCTGATCAGCAAGAAAAAGATAAGTCCCTTTTGTTTCAAGGACAATTGGAGGTGAAGGATTTCTGGAAGCTGTTTCTGCACAGCAGCCACAAGGCCTTGAAAGCAGTGGCCATTATTGTTGTTGTGTAACTCTCAGACCTACAGCACTGTTTGCATTTGTACATCCATTTCTGGAGATACAGCTTAAAAATGTCCTAAGCCTGCAAATATGGATGCATTCAGGTTAAATCAGACATCATGACATGTGCCTAGGAGTTGGGTACAAACAGACAAACATTGGTCTTATTAGGAAAACAAAGAGAGAGCATGAAAAATTTTTGGCAAGTAAAATCAAGGAAAACCCAAAGATGTTTTATCAATATATTAAGAATAAGAGGATAACTAAATAAAAAGGCAGGACCTATTAGAGACCATGAGGGTAATCTGTGTTTGGAGGCGGAAGATGTTGGTATGGCTCTTAATGAATACTTTGCGTCTATTTTCACAAAAGCAGTGATGCAGACATTGCTATCGAGAAGGAGGAGTGTGAAATATTAAATGAAATAAACATAGTGAGAGAGGAGGTATTAAGGGGTTTAGCAGCTTTGACAGTGGATAAGTCCCCAGGCCCAGATGAAATGTATCCCAGGCTGTTAAGCGAAGTAAAAGAGGAAATAGCAGAGGCATTGACCATCATTTTCCAATCCTCTCTGACTTCAGGTGTGGTGCCAGAGGACTGCTAATGTGGTACCTTTGTTTAAGAAGGGAGAAAGGGATAGACGGAGTAATTACAGGCCAGTCAGCCTAACCTTAGTGGTGGGAAAATTATTGGGAAAAACTGTTGTGTATGGAGAAAGAATCAGACTGAGCTCAAAGTAAAGTGTGACCGTAGTCTTTTATTGCAGGTCTCCAGAGTGCCCCTCTAACCTGTGAAGCCTCCTTAAATACCTGAGCTCCCAAGGGATTATGGGATCCCTTGGGACTCCGGGGAATGAGCCCTCTGGTGGCTGTACAGAGTAAATACAAATCCACATATATAACAACATTTCCCCACCACCCCCCCTCCAAAGTCAATACTATAACTATTTACAATGTGAGTCGATCTGGGGCCCTTCTTGCCCTGGTTGATCATCTCGGTGTGAAAGCTGGTGTTGTTGAATTATTTGTTGGGCCCTCGCTGGGCTGCTGTGCTGCTGTGGATGATGGGTTCTGCTTCGTGGTCAACCATGCTGTTGGTTGTGTGTGTGTGTTGGGGGATTAAAAAAGGTAGGGTCCAAGGTGGGTTGCTCAGGATAGTCCGTGAATCTAAGTTTGATTTGGTCCAAGTGTTTCCGGTGAATGAGTCCATATGAAAGTTTGACCCGAAACACCCTGCTCCCCTCTTTGGCAACGACAGTGCTGGGAAGCCACTTGGGATCTTGTCCATAATTTAATACAAATACAGGATCATTGACTTCAATCTCGCGTGACACATTTGCACTATCATGGTATGCACTTTGTTGAAGCTGCCTGCTCTCTACCTGTTCATGTAGATCAGGGTGAACTAAGGAGAGCCTTGTCTGAAGTGCTCTTTTCATGAGCAGTTCAGCAGGTGGGATCCCATTAAGTGAGTGTGGTCTTGTGTGGTAGCTAAGCAGGACTCGGGATAGGCGAGTCTGCAGTGAGCCTTTTCGGGTTGGAAATCGGTGGTTAGTAGTGTGCCACAGGGATCGGTGCTGGGACCACAACTGTTTACAATATACATAGATGACCTGGAAGAGGGGACAGAGTGTAGTGTAACAAAATTTGCAGATGACACAAAGATTAGTGGGAAAGCGGGTTGTGTAGAGGACACAGAGAGGCTGCAAAGCGATTTGGATAGGTTAAGCGAATGGGCTAAGGTTTGGCAGATGGAATACAATGTCGGAAATGTGAGGTCATCCACCTTGGAAACAAAAACAGTAAAAGGGAATATTATTTTGAATGGGGAGAAATTACAACATGCTGCGGTGCAGAGGGACCTGGGGGTCCTTGTGCATGAATCCCAAAAAGTTAGTTTGCAGGTGCAGCAGGTTATCAGGGAGGTGAATGGAATGTTGGCCTTCATTGCGAGAGGGATGAAGTACAAAAGTCCTGCTGCAACTGTACAGGGTATTGGTGAGGCTGCACCTGGAATAATGCATGCAGTTTTGGTCACCTTACTTAAGGAAGGAAATACTAGCTTTGGAGGAGGTACAGAGACGATTCACTAGGCTGATTCCGGAGATGAGGGGGTTACCTTATGATGATAGATTGAGCAGACTGGGTCTTTACCCGTTGGAGTTCAGAAGGATGAGGGGTGATCTTATAGAAACATTTAAAATAATGAAAGGGATAGACAAGATAGAGGCAGAGAGGTTGTTTCCACTGGTCGGGGAGACAAGAACAGGGGGCACAGCCTCAAAATACAAGGGAGCCAATTTAAAACCGAGTTGAAAAGGGATTTCTTCTCCCAGAGGGTTGTGAATCTGTGGAATTCTCTGCCCAAGGAAGCAATTGAGGCTAGCTTATTGAATGTATTCAAATCACAGATAGATAGATTTTTAACCAATAAGGGAATTAATGGTTATGGGGAGCAGGCGGGTAAGTGGAGCTGAGTCCACGGTCAGATCAGCCATGATCTTGTTGAGTGGCGGAGCAGGCTCGAGGGGCTAGATGGCCTACTCCTGTTCCTAATTCTTATGTTCTTATGTTCTTATGTTACCCACTTCAAGCCTTGCTTCATGGTTTGCACTGCTCTCTTTGCCTGACCATTGGACGCTGGTTTAAACGGGGCAGATGTGACATGTTTGATCCCGTTATGGGTCATGAATTCTTTGAACTCAGCACTGGTAAAACATGGCCCATGTCGCTCACCAGGATATCGGGTAAGCCGTGTGTGGAAAACATGGCCCGCAGGCTTTCAGTAGTGGCAGTGTACGTGCTAGCTGACATTATCTCACATTCAATCCACTTGGAGTACGCACCTACAACCACAAGGAACATTTTACCCAAGAACGGGCCTGCATAGTCGACGTGTACCCTCGACCATGGTTTGGAGGGCCAAGACCATAAACTTAGCGCACCTCCCTGGGTACATTGCTTAACTGCGAGCATGTATTACATCTGTGAACTCAGGACTCTAAGTCCTTGATACCGGGCCACCACAGGTGGGATCTGGCTATCGGTTTCATCATTCCGATGCCTGGTTGGGTACTGTGGAGGTCATTGATGAAGGTGTCTCTGCCCTTCTTGGGGACCACTACTCGATTGCCCCACAGAAGGCAGTCTGCCTGTGTAGACATTTCATCTTTGCGCCGCTGGAACGGCTTCCTGTATTTCCACTGGGACACTGGACCAGCTCCCGTGAAGCACACAGCTTTTGGCTAGAGATAATAAGGGGTCCTGGCTTGTCCAGGTTTTGATCTGCCAGGCAGTGACGGGTGATAGCTCACTTTCAAATACTTCTATAAACATGGCTAGATCTGTAGGCTGCGCCATTTCCACCCCCGTGGTGGGCAATGGCAGCCTACTGAGAGCATCGGCGCAGTTTTCTGTGCCTGGCCTGTGGCGGATGGCGTAGTTGTATGCGGACAATGTGAGCGCCCATCTCTGGATGTGGGCCGATGCGTTGGTATTTATCCCTTTACTCTCGGCAAACAGGGATATAAGTGGCTTTTGGTCACTTTCCAATTAGAATTTTAGACCAAACAGATATTGATGCATTTTCTTTCCCCCATAGACACACGCTAATGCTTCTTTTTCAATCATGCTGTAGGCTCTCTCGGCCTTAGACAGATTCCTGGATGCATAAGCAACCGGTTGCAGTTTCCCAAAATCATTAGCATGTTGCAATATACCACACCCGACGCCATATGACGACGCATCACATGCTAGTACCAAACGCTTACATGGATCATACAGCACAAGCAATTTGTTTGAGCATAACAAATTTCTCGCTTTTACAAAGGCATTTTCTTGGCTTTTGCCCCAATCCCATTCGCCCCCTTTTCGTAGTAAGATATGTAGTGGTTCTGGCAGTGTGCTGAGACCCAATAAGAAGTTATCAAAGTAGCTCAAGAGTCCCAGAAACGATCGCAGCTCTCTCACGTTCTGTGGTCTCGGTGCGTTCTCGATTGTCTCCGTCTTCGCGTTGGTGGGCCTGATGCCGTCCGGCGCAATCCTCCTTCCCAGGAACTCCACTTCAGGCACCAGGAAAATGCACTTCGAGCGTTTTAACCTGAGCCCCACATGGTTAAGTCGACTAAGGACCTCCTCCAGGTTCTGCAGGTGCTCGACTGTGTTCCGACCTGTGACCAAGATGTCGTCATGGAAGACCACGGTGTGCGGGACCGACTTCAGTAAACTTTCCATGTTTCTCTGGAATATTGCCGCCGCTGATCGGATTCCAAAGGACCTTCGATGATTCCTCCAGTTGCTGCGTCATGTAGGCTGAAATCAGATCCAGCTTCGTGAACGCCTTTCCTCCTGCCAGAATTGCAAAGAGGTCATCGGCTTTTGGTAGTGGGTATTGGTACTACAGGGAGAAACGATCGATAGTTACTTTGTAATCACCACAGATTCCCTTGAGGACTGGGAAAATAGGACTGGCCCACTCGCTGAACTCGATCGGTGAAATGATGCCCTCTCATTGCAGCCGGTCTATCTCGATCTCTACCCTTTCTCTCATCATGTACGGCACTGCTCTCGTCTTGTGATGGATGGGTCGCACCCCTGGAATTAGGGGGATCTGCACTTTTGCTCCTTAGAATTTCCCGATGCCTGGTTCGAACAGCGAAGGAAATTGTTTAAGACCTGGGCACACGAAGTGTCGTCAGCGGGCGATAGCGCTCGTATGTCGTCCCAGTTCCAGTGTATGTTTCCCAGCCAGCTCCTGCCGAGCAGTGTGGGACCATCGCCCGGTACCAGCCAGAGTGGTAGCTTGTGCACCGCTCCATCGTAGGAGGCCTTTACGGTAGCACTGCTGATTACAGGAATCAGTTCTTTAGTGTAAGTTCTTAGTCTCGTGTGAACTGGAGTTAAGACTGGCCTTGAGGCCTTCTTGCACCACCACCTTTTGAAAGTCTTTTTGCCCATGCTGGACTGGCTCGCGCCTGTGTCCAGCTCCATTGACACCGGGAGTCCATTCAGTTCAACATTTAGCATTATCGGGGGACAATTCGTGGTGAATGTGTGCACCCCATGTACCTCTGCCTCCTCTATCTGCTGCTCTGGTTCATAGTGATCCTCCGTGGATCTGTCCTCCTCTGCAATGTGGCGGTTTGCAGGTTTAACAGACTTAGCAGCTCGCCTACACACTCGTTGGAAGTGTCCCATTGTTCCACAGCCCTTGCAAATGTATCCTTTGAATCGGCATGAATGGAAACGATGATCACCCCCACAGCGCCAACAAGATGTTAATGGCCGTGCATTCATCACCCTTGATCTGCGGAAGAGTAGCTGCAGGTATGTGTGACCTGCCCTGTACTTTACGATTCAAAAACAACATCACTTTGTTCACTGTACTTGTAGCAGCACTTGTGTGCTGAGAGATTTGCTTTGTATTGTCACTGGTGGCAATGAATGCTTGGGTTATCGCTATGACCTTACTCAAGGTTGGGGTCTCTACAGTCAAAAGCTTGCGAAGTATGGTTTCGTGGCCAATGCCAAGTACGAAAAAGTCTCTGAACATGTGCTCCAAATATCCTTCAAATTTTCAACTCTTCGATATAACTCGCCACTTACTGGCCTTCAGACCGTTTGTCGGTGTAGAATCGGTACCTTGCCATCAGAACGCTTTCCTTCGGGTTCAAATGCTCTTGGACTAGTGTGCACAAATCGTCATACAATTTCTCCGTGGATTTCGCTGGAGTGAGCAGATTCTTCATGAGGCCATACGTTGGTGCCCCACAGACGGTAAGGAGGATCACTGTACGTTTGGCAGCGCTCTCTTCCCCATCTAGCTCATTGGCCACGAAGTATTGGTCGAGTCGCTCCACAAAAGTTTCCCAATCATCTCCCTCTGAAAATTTCTCCAGGTTGCCCACTGTTCTCTGCATCTTTGGGTTCGCTATCTGTATCTCATCACCAGTTGTTGTCTATGGAGAAAGAGTCAGACTGAACACTGTGAGCTCAAAGTAAAGTGTGACTGTAGTCTTTTATTGCAGGTCTCCAGAATGCCTCTCCAACCTGTGAAGCCTTCTTAAATACCTGTGCTCCCAAGGGATTAGGGGATCCCTTGGGACTCTGGGGAATGAGCCCTCTGGTGGCTGTACAGAATAAATACAAGTCCACATATATAACAAAAACCATGAAGGACAGGATAATAAATCTACATTTAGAAAGACATGGATTAATCAGGCTCAATCAGCCCAGATTTGTTAAGGGAAGGTCATGTATGACTAACTTGATTGAATTTTTCGAGGAGGTACCAGGAGGGTTGATGTGGGCAGTGCATATGATGTTGTATATATGGGTTTTAGCAAAGCTTTTGATAAGATCCCACATGGCAGACTGGTCATGATAGTTGCCCATGGGATTCAGGGCAAAGTGGCCAGTTGGATCCAAGATTGGCTCAGAGGCAGGAAGAAAAAGGTAATGGTTGATGGATGTTTCTGTGACTGGAAGGATGTTTCCAGTGGGGTTCCACATGGGTTTGTACGAGGTCCCTTGCTTTTTGTGGTATACATCAATGATCTAGACTTGAATATAGGGGGCGTGATTAAGAAGTTTGCAGATGATACTAAAATTGGTTGTGTGGTTGATGATGAAGAAGAAAGCTGCGGACTGCAGGAAGATATCAATCAACTGGTCAGGTGGGCAGAATAGTGGCAAATGGAATTTAATCTGGAGAAGTGTGAGTTAATGCATTTGGGGAGGGCTAACAAGAAAAGGGAATACACATTAAATGGTAGGACACTGAGATGTGTAGAGGAACAATGGGACCTTGGCGTGCATGTCCACAGATCCCTGAAGGTAGAAGGCCAGGTAGATAAGGTGGTGAAGAAGGCATACAGAATGTTTGCCTTTATTAGCGGAGGCATAGAATATAAGAGCAGGGGGGGTGGCGGTGGTTATGCTTCAACTGTATAAAACACTGGTTAGGCCACAGCTGGAGTACTACGTGCAGTTCTGGTCACCGCATTACAGGAAGGATGTGATTGCACTGGAGAGGGTACAAAGGAGATTTACGAGGATGTTGCCGGGAGTGGAGAATCTTAGCCATGAGGACAGATTGGATAGGCTGTGTTTGTTTTCCTTGAAACAGAGGAGGCTGAGGGGAGACCTCATAGAGGTGTATAAAATTATGAGGGGCCTAGAAAGTGCCTATTTCCCTTAGCAGAGGGGTCAACAACCAGGGGGCATAAATTTAAAGTAATTGGTAGAAGGTTTAGAGGGGATTTGAGGGGAAATTTCTTCATGCAGAGGGTTGTGGCTATCTGGAACTCACTGCCTGAAAGGGTGGTAGAGGCAGAAACCCTCACCACATTTAAAAATTACTTGGATGTGCACTCGAAGTGCCATAACCTACAGGGTTACGGACCTGGAGCTGGAAAGTGGGATTAGGCTGGATCACCTCTTGTTGGCCGGCACGGACACGATGGGCCTAAATGACCTCCTTCCGTGTTATAAATTTCTATGATTCTCCTATTCGAAAGCATGAAATGAGAAAAAAATAATTTGGTACTTCACAATTTTTCATGACTCCTTGCAACCCACCCTAACTCTTGAGAAAACATTCTGCACATGGTCTCAATGGTAAATTGAATTCAACTCCAGAACATTCTTTGAACTTTATAGTCATTTTTGCTGGTTTCACCTTCCCTACCCACTACATGCAAATGGTACAGTACTCCAGAGGAGAACCAATCATTTAGAAAAGCTTAGCATAACTTCCTTGCTTTTGTACTCCATGCCTGTGTTTATAAAGCCATGGATCCCCTTTGCATTTTTAACAGCTTTATCAACTTGTCCTGTCACCTTCAAAGATTTGTATATGTGAACCCTCAGGTCTCTCTGTTCCTGCACCCACTTTAAAATTGTACCATTTAGCTTAGTTCTCTTCATTTTAACTGCCAAGATGAATCACTTCTTTTCTGCATGCTCATTTCACCATCCATGTCGTCCTGAAGTCTGATAATAGTCTCGCTTTTTATTCTGGATTTTTGTTGGTTATTTTGGGGGATTGGGGATTATTTTTGCAAAGCATTTCCTTTGAAGGTTCAACAAGTCAGGTAGACTCAATGCTTTGTTATGTTCTTAACAGTTGCCTCATGTGACACTGAAGTAGGAAGGCTCCCAGAAATCTGCAATATAACTTCAACTGAGGTGATTGTGCTTTTATTTCCCTGCAGCTTGATGGAGAATATAATTTCTTAGATTAAATAATATATAGCAAGACCTGTATATATTTTAGAGTCTAGAGATTCTGTGTAAACTATAAGGAATGGAATAAATTGGATACGTTCAAAGACCCCAGACTCCCAGCAGAGAGCCACATCTAAGAGGGCATGGTTTGGAGAATAAATGATCGAGTGTTGTAGCTGTATCTCAACCTATACTCCATCTGACTATGTCTCTTTACTGCCATTACAGGATTGGTAAATATACCCTTCAGTATATTTTACAGCTTTATAACTTATGCCCAGACATTTGTGAAAAACAAATTGATTGGAGTGAGTGAATATGCTGCTGGAAGATTTGTAGCAGTAATTGTTTCGGATGGATTCATTGGACATGGTGTCATAGTCTCAAGACAATGTATTATGCAATTCAGCAACTTCTAGCCATAGCAACACATAACTGCAAAAACATTTCTACTCAATCTCACTCTTATTTTATCAAGACAAAAGCCTCTTTCTCTATGAATTGACTCCAGCTGCTCAAAACATGAACAGATGCTTAGAAGGGAATTTTACCCCAAAAATAGATGGTTGTGGGTCTGGTGGAATGTAAAAAATGTTAAATTCTCAAACCCGAACTCAACCTTCCTCAAGTCCGCTCACTTCCAGTTTTAATGGAGGTGGGCGGGAGTCAATGAACAACGCGCTTCCAGGAGGTGGGTTGCTCATTTAAATATTTTAATCAGGCTGCATGCCTCAGATTTTATCACTGTTCCAGGTTTAACCTCATTCCTTCAGATTTTAGTTATTGCTGGAGATTAAGAAAATAAGACCATGGGCCTCGGGAAACCCGGCAGCTAAAGGAAGGTAAGGACTGCTGCATGGGAGAGGTAAGTGCCTTTGCAGCACTGCTTGTGGGCCAGGAGGAGCAGGGGTGCTTCCCCCCAGCCCCACAAGCTAACCTGTTTCATTCCCTGCTATCGGCCACCCTCACGATCGGAGCCCCCCGCGATCATCGAACCCCCTGTTATCACCGACCCCCTCCTACAATCACTGACCAACCCACCCCCCATGATCACCGACCACCCCACGATCTGAACCCCGGCCCCTCACCCCACAATTCCCAACCCAGTCAACCCCCTACCTTCGATCTGTGTACATCCCTCCATAATCAGTCCCTGACCGTACAAATCCTGCTGTATCCACCCCTCCCCCTTCACGATCACTAGCCCTACAGCAGGATACCTACCTGTTCCTTGGCTGCAGCCTTTTCCCACAGCATTCTGCGTCTGACAGGGTGCCAAGCCTGTCAATCAGGCTGCATTCTGGGCAGGGATCCCTTTGAAAAAATCCATAAAGGCTGTGGAGTTAAAACTCCATAGTGTTCGGGGACCAGAGCTAAGCCCCCCTCCGCCTCCCACTTGGAAATCCAGTAAATATCGGAGCTTTAAACTCAGGAGAATAATCATGAAGCAATACACCAAACAGTCAAAAATCAGACCTAGAGCCAAAGAAATATAGCTTCAATGTTTTGAATTGCTGATTTATCCAAATCTTCAGTATTTGTTATACAAATGCATATTTAAAACATCAGTTTATAGATCAAATATGAGTTATATTAAAAATGCATGTCATTTTAAACCGTAAGCTAATAAAACTTTGGCACGCTCAAAATTGAAGAACAAGTGATCCGATATTAAATTACTGAGACACTAACGACCATACGTAGCTGGTGAAGTGAAAAAAAAAAGAAATGTATTACATCTTACCAGACTTTAGAGCCTTTCCTTGTCCTGCAACTGAGTTGGTTTCTTTTGTGGATTCAGCAGTTGCTCCCAAAAGTGGAGTAACAGCAGGTCTGCTTGGTGATATGGGTAACATGGTTGGAGTATTGGATTTCGCAGGCATGCTAGTCTGTGTATAGTTATCAGTAGCATTATTCTGCAACTTTTCAGTGGGAGAAATTGACGTAAATACTTTCTGATCAGAATTAGAGTATAAAGCAAAAACATCTGTAGTGCTTAAAGAAGAATTGGTTGGAGTGCTGACATTATTTCCACCTTGTCTTTGACTTACGATCTTTGAAGGTTCACTAGGTTGAGTAGGTGGTGTTGATCTGTTAAAATTTGCAGTCTCAAAATTGGATGAAACAATTTGGGAAAGCGTTGATGCATCGGCACATTGAGCAGGAATGATGAAGAAACTGGTACCTTTACAAAAGAAAAAATATTAAATGCATTTATTCCATAAAGTAACTGCATTGAAAAATAAACTTTTTAGAATTTGCCTTAAAATTCTGCTGTTGAGAATGTATCTGAATGTTTAGAAAGATTTGTGAGCAGTAGGATTGTACATGCAGCTCAATACAGGTGAATGTAAAGTGATGATGTGGAAAATGTATTCAGTCAACTAGATTTTATTACAAAGTATTCAGCAAGATTAATAGCAGGACTTGGCGTAATGAGTTACATACAACAATTGTTCACCCTGGGAATTTGTTCCCCTTGTTGTGTATCTAGGGTAAAGCATGTACTCCCATGTTCCCTGACCAGGAATCTCAGCATCCCTTGGGAGCACTGCATATAAGCCGGCCCCTAAGGCCTGTTCCTCACTCTGGAGTGTCTTATTAAATACTGAGGTCACTGTTACTTTAACCTCCCTTTGTGCACCTCATCTGTGTTAGGAACACAATAACTGGCGACAAGAATACGAATCCAATGCAAAGATGCAGCAAACTGTGGGCATCCTGGAGAAGTTCTCGGAGGGTGAGGACTGGGAAGCCTATGTCAAACGGCTAGACCAGTACTTTGTAGCCAACGAGCTGGATGGAGAAGGAAGCGCTGCAAAATGGAGAGCGGTCCTCCTCACAGTCTGCGGACCACCGACCGACAGCCTCATGATGAATCTTCTGGCTCCGGTGAAACCCACCGATAAGTCATGTGAGGAACTGTGTACACTGGTTCGGGAGCATCTTAACCCGAGGGAGAGTGTGTTGATGGCAAGGTATCGGTTCTACACATGCCAGCGATCAGAAGGTCAGGAAGTGGCGAGCTATGTCACCGAGCTAAGGCGACTTGCAGGACAATGTGAGTTTAATGGCTATCTGGAGCAAATGCTCAGAGACTTTTTTGTACTGGGCATTGGCCACGAGACCATCCTACGGAAACTTTTGACTGTAGAGATACTGACCCTCAGTAAGGCCATTGCGATAGCACAGGCGTTTATGTCCACCAGTGATAACACCAAACAAATCTTTCAGCACACAAGTGCTAGCAATGTTCATAAATTAACTGGAACTGTGTTTGCGAGCAGAAATGTACAGGGCAGAACCCACGAGTCTGCAACTGCCAGCAGGCCTCAGGTGACCCAGATGACTCAGAGTCCCCAACAAAGGATGAATGCAAGGCAATTCACACCTTGTTGGTGTTGTGGAGGCTTCCATTCAGCCTATTCATGCCACTTCAAAGGGTATGTTTGCAAGAGCTGTGGAACAATGGGGCACCTCTAACGAGCTTGCAAATGAGCTGCAAACTCTGCAAGACCTGCTAACCACCACATGGCAGAGGAAGTTCGGTCGATGGTGGATCAAAGCAATTTTGAGCCTCAGAGAGAGGAGGCAGATGCTGAAGTACATGGGGTGCACACATTTTCGACGAAATGTCCACCTATAATGCTAAACATAAAATTGAATGGCTTACCCGTAGCCATGGAACTGGACACTGGCGCTAGCCAATCCATCATGAGTAAAAAGATGTTTGAGAGACTGTGGTCAACAAGGCATTCAGACCAGTCCTGAGCCCCATCCACAGGAAACTGAGAACGTACACCAAAGAGCAGCGCCATGGTCAAGGTCACCTACAAGGGCACGGTGCATGAACTGCCTCTCTGGATTGTCCCGGGTGATGGTCCTACACTGCTTGGAAGGAGCTGGCTGGGCAAAATCTGCTGGAACTGGGATGACATCCGAGCGCTATCACATGTCGATGAGGCCTCATGTACCCAGGTTCTTAACAAATTTCCTTCCCTTTTTGAGCCAGGCATTGGAAACTTTTCCGGGGCGAAGGTATGGATCCACTTGGTCCCAGAGGCACGACCCATTCATCACAAGGCGCGAGCAGTACCTCACATGATGAGGGAGAGAGTGGAAATCGAGCTGGACAAGCTGCAACGCGAGGGCATCATTTGCCCAGTGCAATTCAGGTTGTGGGCCAGCCCAATTGTTCCAGTACTCAAAGGTTATGGCACGGTCAGGATTTACGGCGATTATAAAGTAACTATTAATCGTGTTTCGCTACAGGACCAATACCCGCTACCTAAGGCGGACGACCTATTTGCGACGCTGGCAGGAGGCAAGACATTCACCAAGCTCGATCTGACTTTGGCCTACATGACAAAGGAGCTGGAGGAGTCTTCGAAGGGCCTCACCTGCATCAACACGCACAAGGGACTGTTCATCTACAACAGATGCCCGTTTGGAATTCGGTCGGCTGCAGCGATCTTCCAGAGAAACATGGAGAGCCTACTCAAGTCGGTACCACACACGGTGGTCTTTCAGGACAACATATTGGTCACGGTCGGGACACCACCAAGCACCTACAAAACCTGGAGGAGTTCCTCCAGCGACTGGATCGTGTAGGGCTGTGGCTGAAGAGGTCGAAATGCATCTACATGGAGCATTCGGCCCACAGACACCAAGACAGAGGCTATCAAGAATGCGCCAGGACACAGAATGTCACAGAGCTGCGGACGTTCCTGGGACTTCTCAACTATTTTGGTAACTTCCTACCGGGGTTAAGCACTCTTTTAGAGCCCCTACATATGTTATTGCGCAAAGGTGAGAACTGGATATGGGGGAAAAAAACAAGTAATTGCTTTTGAGAAAGCCAGAAACATTTTATGCTCCAACAAGCTGCTTGTATTGTATAACCCGTGTAAAAGACTTGTGCTGGCATGCGATGCATCATACGGAGTCAGGTGTGTACTACAACAAGCTAACGTTGCGGGGAAGTTGCAACCTGTCGTCTATGCTTCCAGGAGCTTGTCTAAGGCCGAGAGGGCCTACAGCATGATTGAGAAAGAGGCATTAGCGTGTGTGTTCGGGGTAAAGAAAATGCATCAGTACCTGTTTGGCCTCAAATTTGAGCTGGAAACCGATCACAAGTCCCTCACATCCCTGTTCGCTGAAAGCAAGGGGATAAATACTAATGCCTCAGTCCGCATACAAAGGTGGGCACTCGCGCTATCAGCAAATAACTATACCATCCGCCACAGGCCAGGTACCGAGAACTGTGCGGATGCTCTCAGTCGGCTACCATTGCCCACCACGGGGGTGGAAATGGCGCAGCCTGAAAACTTGTGGATGGTGGCGCAGCCCGCAGACTTGTTGATGGTCATGGAAGCATTTGAAAATGATAATTCACCTGTCACGGCCCACCAGATTAGGACGTGGACCATCCAAGATCCTCGGCTGTCCCTAGTAAAAAACTGTGTGCTGCCTGGGAGCTGGGCCAGCATCCCCATTGAAATACAAAAGCCAATCAAGCCATTCCAGTGGCGAAAGGACGAGCTATCCATTCAGACTGCCTGTTGTGGGGTAACCGCGTAGTGCTACCAAGAAAGGGCAGGGAGACGTTCATCTCGGATCTCCACAGCACACACCCAGGTATAGTAATGATGAAAGTGATAGCCAGATCCCACGTGTGGTGGCCCGGTATCGACTCTGGCTTCGAGTCCTGTGTACGGTAAAGCAGCGTGTGTGCTCAGTTGAGCAACGCGCCCAGAGAGGCACCACTAAGTTTGTGGTCCTGGCCCTCCAGACCATGGTCGAGGATCCATGTCGACTATGCGGGCCCTTTTCTCGGTAAAATGTTCCTGGTGGTGGTGGATGCTTTTTCAAAATGGATTGAATGTGAAATAATGTCAGGAAGCACCACCACCGCCACCATTGAAAGCCTGAGGGCCATGTTTGCCACCCACGGCCTGCCTGACATACTGGTCAGTGACAACAGGCCATGTTTTACCAGTGCCGAATTTAAAGAATTCATGACCCGCAATGGGATCAAACATGTCACCTCGGCCCCGTTTAATCCAGCCTCCAATGGGCAGGCAGAGCCATCAGTACAAACCATCAAAGAGAGCCTTAAACGAGTCACAGAAGGCTCACTCCAAACCCACCTGTCCCGAGTACTGCTCAGCTACCGCATGAGACCCCACTCGCTCACAGTGGTGCCCCCGGCTGAGCTACTCATGAAAAGGATACTTAAAACTAGACTCTCGCTGGTTCACCCCAACCTGCATGATCAGGTAGAGAGCAGGCGGCAGCAACAAAATGTAAATGATGGTCGCGCCACTGTGTCACGGGAAATTGATCTGAATGACCCTGTGTATGTGCTAAACTATGGACATGGTCCCAAGTGGATTTCAGGCACATTGATAGCTAAAGAAGGGAATTGGGTGTTTGTAGTCAAACTGGACAATGGACAAATTTGCAGAAAGCACCTAGACCAAATGAGGCTGCGGTTCACAGACTGCCCTGAAAAACCCACAGCAGACACCACCTTTTTCAAGCCCACAACACACACCCAAAGGATCAACGACACCACGCCGGACCAGGAAATCAAACACACCACACCCAAGAGCCCAGCAAGGCCAGGCTCACGTAGCAGCCCTGCAGGGCCAACAACACGCCAGCCCAGCGAGGGCACAGCCAACACACCAGAACAGACATTTGTACCGAGGTGGTCCACCAGGGAAAGAAAGGCTCCTGACCGCCTCACCTTGTAAATAGTTTTCACTTTGACTTTGGCGGGGGAGTGATGTTGTGTATCTGTAAAGCATGCACTCCCATGTTCCACCACCAGGGAGCTCATCCCCTGAAGTCCCAAGGGATCCCAGCATCGCTTGGGAGCACTATATATAAACCGGCCCCTAAGGCCTTTTCCTCACTCTGGAGTGTCTTATTAATGACTGAGGTCACTGTTACTTAAACCTCCCTGTGTGCAGCCTCATCTGTGTTAGGAACAAAATACCCCTGAAAAGAGATGGGTAAGGGAGACTTGTTAAGAGATTATGAAGGGATTCAATATTGCCGTTAATGCTGATGAAAGACTGTTTATCAACAGCAAATACTAGTGTGATTTAGCATGGGCGGCAATGCAAGCAGGGAACTCCAAAATGGTGCACGCCAATCAATGTCATGCTCCACTCATTAAAATACTTTCGCCAGTAGCAGGTAACGACAGCGCTGCCCACCTGCCAAAAATGGCGACCATCGTGGCAGCTGCCACCAGCTGCTCACAGTCCAAGTCAAATAACTTGCTTACATCTATGCCATTAATGCATCTTGGCTTTTATGACCTCCTGATATTCCAGGGAATTTCATTTTTCCACTTAAAATATGTTCAGCCTTGTGTGCCTCTGCGCATAACTTAAACACCCAAATTCTGGAATCATCCTTATCGCTCCTCTTTCAGTCACCTTCCTTACATCTCTGCCAGTTTTGTAGTTTGAATACCCAGAACAATCCACTTAGTGGGATGGATTTGGCTATCCTCTGGTGGTAGGATGAGTATGCAGTGGGCTTTGTGCCTGTCTGATTTGCTCACAGCCATTTCTATACTAACTTCTAATTTCCGACCAATTAGATATTCACTGCTAGCTTCCAGTGGAGAATTTTCAATCAAAGGCAGCTCACTGCATCGGGAGCAGGATAGCACACTGCAGTATTTACCTGGAAGGACTACAGCAGCTATTTAAATAGCAGACTTTGTTTGCAGGAAAACAATATGCAGATATCTGCAATAAGAACAGAAGACTGTTACGGCAGAATCCTTAGATTGAAAGATGCACTAATAGTCATGCTTCTTCAAGAAGTTTAGCACTCCACGTCACCTTCCACTCAAGACAGTGATCAGTTATACCTGACAGGACATGGTGCAACTTGGAAATTACGTCTGCACCATGGAGAGATACTGGTATTAAATCCACTAATTGGCCAATGTAAAGCTGACTACCGGCTCCTTATACAAAGTAACTGGCAAAGTATGCATGTCACAAAACATTTCATCACCCCCTTCATTTTTGCCTGTCATTTCTCTCCCCTCCCCCTTCAGCCTTGAAAAGGCTATTAGTGGGTTGAAACGCCTTTTGAATCTTTCCAAAGGCTGTAAGAATTTTTTTTTACTTATGTGACCATTTACTTTAAAGTCTCACCTGGCACACAATTATCTAATACTTCTCCCCAACCCCATCCCTCCTGTCCCGCCAGGCATGCCTTCCTACACAAAGTTGCACATGTAGCTATGAATAATGACACAAATGGCCATGCTTCATTTTGCTCTAGTTCCTGGCTTTACTGGAATGAACTTCATCTTGGCCTGAAAATCTATCTTCACAGTTCTAGATAAAGATTCCACTATTCCTCACACTTGAAATGAAAGTATGTCATGCCCAAACTGTCCTTGTGCATATTTATGAAAGTACAAAGTGTGGAGAGTGAAAGATAAGGAAGCAGCCCGTGCATGTATGCAGCTGGTTGAAGGCAAAGACTGTATGCAAGGACATGTATGGCCAACCTATACTACAGCGATAGCACTGCCAGTGACAGTCAAGGCCATCTGCTCCCTCAGCTGTTTTACCATCTCTTGGGGAAGATAGCCTGGAGTGTCATGCAAGATAATCCTCCTCACACCCGCAAGAAACAGCACCTCAATGTTGCCAGCCATTAAGCATGGTATTCAGGTTCTCCATCATTTGCAAATAAACAGTTTCCTGCCTTCATGCTTATTTTGCCAGCCATTGGGGTTTGACAGTCATTTCTTGTGCTCTAAATCGTCTTTGTAAAAGCTAAAATTTACGTTTCCAACATTTATAGCATTTTTTAAAGTCTAATTTTAAAAGTTGCCCTCATATAGCCACTTTAAGTAGCCACAACTCTTTAAGGCCTGCTGGTGTACAGAATTTCTCACTCCATTCCTTTGGCAAGTTCCTAGTGCTTGTCTAATATGGATGGAGAGCTCATCTTGAGCATATATTTTGGGCCAACCTTGGAAATTCCCAGGAGATTTCCCCTAGAAATAAGCAAGTTTTGTATTTGCCTTATGGTTGCTTTATTTTTTTTTCTCTAGCCACATAAGAGCTTATCCCGATGTCAGGTTTCTCCTTTTTAATTGTTTTTTTTTTACTAATATCTATTGTCAAATACTATTGTCAAAAGCGTTTTGTTTTAATGGAAGAGAAGGATAACTGTGAAACATATTTTGCAGCAGATGGAAGAAGGAAGATGATTCATTCCTTTTCTGAAACACTTTGACACTGCCTGCAGTTGTCATCAGCTGAATAGTGTCCTTTTGTGCTGCAAAATGGTATGATTCTATGGTATAGAAAAAGGGTGCAGAGGAAATAGAATATAGGAAATAAAACCACGGCAAAATACACCATAAACTGAAAACAGAGTCAAGATTAATCTAATCTGGAACACATGTAGGCTAAATAATCAGCCATTCATAATCAATGGCCGAAAATCTAATCCATAATATAAAGAATTACACTGAATGTCAGGAGGAGCAGTGAGACCGATCCACCAACTAAACGTATTCAAAGTCCAACTTACAAAATTTAACTAGAGACTTCAGTGTCTTGAAATAGATTGCATCATTTATAAAGAAAAGAAACACTTGCACTACTTGTCCGCTATGCATTCCTGGATGAGCCAAAATGTCCTTTAATTAAACATAGAAGGACCAAAGCCATTGTCTTTGGCCCTCACCAACAATTGCATTCCCTCCATGGCCACCATCTCACGCAACCTCGCTGTCCTATTTGTCCTTGAGCTGAGCTTACAACCCCACATCCTCTCTGTCACTAAGACAGCCAGCCCCTGTCTCAGCTCATCTGCGATAGCTGTGGACCCCATGGAGGGTCTGCAAGGCAAATCTAGTGATCTGCAAGATCCATCTAAGGCTAGGCATACTGTGTGCCACACAATATTTGAAAATGTTGTACTCTGTATTTGTTGGTCGACGAGCATTTTAGTTTTGTTGTTGTATACAAAATATAATCGACAGCCACAGCATTGTTTTGGCAGCTGATACTATGGGCTCAAGTTTCGGGCTCCCGCTAGAACTGCGCACATCGGAGAGGCCCATCTTATTTATAGAATAAAAATGGCGCCGAATACTTATCTCACGATTCTCCGATAGCTGTAGGCCCATTTCCACCTCGGCGCAGCAGGAGCTGCTGGGGGCGGAGTTACATCCCTGCGCCAAAAACAGTGCCGGCAGCTGAGCACGTGCGCAGTGGAGGCTGCTCACGTGCAGAGTAGCTCCCAGCCCTCCCAGCGTGTCCTGTCTCCGGGGCGACGACCCTATCCCAGGCCAAAGGGACGTCGCCCCTATCCCGGCCAAGTGTCCTGGCGCATCTGACCTCGGCGGCTGGGCCCACCCACTCGGCCTCTCACTGGGGGCGACCCCGCCCGAAGCCCTCTTGGAAGCCCCGCGTCGGCACATTTGTCGGCGGGGCCCACCCGCCCGGCCTCTCACTGGGGGCGGGCCCCGCCAGATGAGTCAGTGGCGGTGGCGGTCCAGCATCAGCTGCGTGCGGGCCCTGTTCGAAGTCCTCGGTGGGGCCCGGCTTCGGCAGCGGCGACAGGGCCGGCCTGCCCGAAATCTCGCTGGGGGCGGGCCCCGCCTGAAGAATCGTCTGCGTCGGTGGCCAGGCATTGTCTGCGTGCGGGACCCGCCCGAAGTCGTCGGCGAGGCCCATCTTCGTCGTCTTCTTCTCCCCCCCGCCTCTCTTCTTCCCCCCCTCTCTTCTTCCCCCCCTCCCTCTCTTCTCCCCAGTGCTGCAGTAGGTGATTAGAAATAAGTTTTTATTTATTGAGTGATTTAAAAAAAAAAATTTTTTTTGATTGATTTATTGCTTTATTTATTGATTTATTTATCATTTATTATTTATGATGGCTCTTTATTTGTAAAAGTGAAGTGTTTAATGTTTGTAAACCCCCCTCCCCACCGCCCGCCATCTTTCGTTCCCTACTCCAGATTTATAAGTGTAGGCAAGGTTTTTCTGAGCATACAAAAATCTACACTTACTTCATTCAAAGTTAGTTTGGAGTAAGTTTTCGCAGCCTAAACTTGCAAAGCAGGCGTAAGTGGCCGGACACGCCCCTTTTTGGAAAAAAAATCTGTTCTAAAATGGAACTATTCTAACTGACTAGAACTGGAGCAAACTAAATGCCGAGAATTGCAATTTCTAAGATGCTCCATTCTAAACTAGTTGCTCCAAAAAAATAGAAACATAGAAAATAGGTGCAGGAGTAGGCCATTCGGCCCTTCGAGCCTGCACCACCATTCAATAAGATCATGACTGATCATTCCCTCAGTATCCCTTTCCTGCTTTCTCTCCATTCCCCTTGATCCCTTTAGCCGTAAGGGCCACATCTAACTCCCTCTTGAATATATCCAATGAACTGGCATCAATAACTCTCAGCGGCAGGGAATTCCACAGGTCAACAACTCTCTGAGTGAAGAAATTTCTCCTCATCTCAGACCTAAATGTCCTTCCCCTTATCCTAAGACTGTGTCGACCTGGTTCTGGACTTCCCCAACATTGGGAACATTCTACCCACATCTAACCTGTCTCATCCCGTCAGAATCTTATATGTTTCTATGAGATCCCCTCTCATCTTTCTAAACTCCAATGTATAAAGGCCCAGTTGATCCAATCTCTCCTCATATGTCAGTCCTGCCATCCCGGGAATCAGTCTGGTAAACCTTCGCTGCACTCCCTCAATAGCAAGAACGTCCTTCCTCAGATTAGGAGACCAAAACTGAATACAATATTCCAGGTGAGGCCTCACCAAGGTCTTGTACAATTGCAGTAAGACCTCCCTGCTCCTGTACTCAAATCCCCTAGCTATGAAGGCCAACATACCATTTGCCTTCTTCACTGTCTGCTGTACCTGTATGCCAACTTTCAATGACTGATGAACCATGACATGCAGGTCTTGTTGCACCTCCCCTTTTCCTAATCTGCCACCATTCAGATAATATTCTGTCTCCGCGTTTTTGCCCCCAAAGTGGATAACCTCACATTTATCCACATGGATAACCTCACATTTATCCACATAGGAGCAACTCAGGCCGAAACTTGAGCCCTATATTTCAGAAGTTAACATAGGTAATGGAAGTAATTTTGCTTTATGCGATAGTGGTAAAATAGTTGGTAACCAATTGGCAGCCCGTTTTTCAATGCTCCCAATTTTTATTTCCAATGAAACTAATGGAAATAAAAAATCGTGAGAGATGTAAAACGGGCTGCTGATTTGCTATCACCTGTTTTATACTATCTCTCAAAGTCAAAATTACCCCCAGGGGGTCGTGAAGCATGTGTTATTTGCAGCAAGTCACTAGGCATGTGATGATGTTTGCATACAGAAAAGGTTAAATATTACTCATTAACTCAACAAATTCATTCAATCAAACAGACACTGTACAACTTGCACTGTTAAGGACTCTTCGCAACTTGCTCAATCTCCTAAAAGCAAAGAATTTCAAAAAGAGAAAACACTATGAGATTATTCTCTGACCCTTAGGAAACTAAATGAACCGCCAGTATATTAGGCCTAGAAATTGGGGAACGTTAGAAACTTGCTGGTAACATTGGCGGCTGAGCTGAGGGAGCACAGACAGTACCTGCATGTGGTACTGCCTGCTCATTATCTTCAGTGTGGCAGTGAGTTTTCCAGTGCAACGCGTTCTTTGCAGCGCAAACCTCAGCAGGAGGCCAAAAGTCGCCTCTGTCACCGCTCGCAGTGTAGGGGAACGGGAAAGAAAGGAGCGACCTGAACAGTTGCCGTACGTGTTTCTAAAGGGCACTGGAAGGTTGGAAAGCCTTCTATCTTCACAACTCTAGATAAAGATTTCACTATTCCCCACAGTGGAAGGAAAGATCGGCTTTTACTTTTGTTGTCTGTGTTTGGTAAAATAAAAAGTCAATGAAACCACTCAGATAGAATGACCAAAATACATCAATGATGATCTTGAAGCTGAAGTGAAGACTTATTTAAAGATAGTGTTATGATTGTGACATGGCAATGACAGGTTAGCTGTATGAGACATATGCTTCTGATACTTGAATTTAAAAAAATGAACTAATGAGGTGTTTGCCTGGTTTAGTTTTGAAGAACTAATCTAAAGTAAACATCAACTCAGCCAAAAAAACTGTATTAGAAAGAGCTCTTACCGACAAAATAAATGATAACTGCAATGTCGTTCATCATTCTTGGAAGTAGATGTCCACCACTAGCACTGTTCTATCTCTCACCACCAACAACTGAAGCAGAACTGTGAAAAAACCACGATAATACAACACAACATTGCTTCATGTTGCTGTTTCACTGCCTTTCTTATTTCTCTTTATTGCATTTCCTGATATTGAAACTCAATGCAGATTATGAAATAACAATGCAAAATTGAAAGTATAACCATTTTCCGGAATTTTCTCCAGGGAGTCGGATTGGGGTGGGGGGCCTCTGACTTTAACGGCAGGGTCTGATTTGTATGTGAGGCCTCGGAGTCCCCTCACAGTCAGCCAAATTGAGAGGTTGGCTGGCTGCGGGTGGGTACATAGAATATACAGCACAGATACAGGCCATTTGGCCCAACCAGTCCATGCCACCACTTATGCTCCACTCAATCCTGCTCCCATCTTTCCTCATCTAACTCTATCAGCATAACCCTCTATTCCCTTCTCCCTCATATACCTATCTAACCAACCCTTAAATAAAGGAATAAAGGATGGTATCCAATTCAAAACAAGGGCATTCAAAGTGGCCAAAACTACTGGGAGGACAGAAGACTGGGAAGCTTTTAAAAGCCAGCAAAAAACGACTAAAAAAATGATTAAGAAAGGGAAGATCAACTATGAAAATAAACTAGCACAAAATATAAAAACAAATAGCAAGAGTTTCTATAGGTATATAAAAAGTAAAAGAGTGGCTAAAGTAAATGTTGGTCCCTTAGAGGATGAGACGGGGGAACTAGTAATGGGGAACATGGAGATGGCAGAAACTCTGAACAAATATTTTGTATCAGTCTTTACGGTAGAGGACACTAACAATATTCCGACAGTGGATAGTCAAGGGGCTATAGGGGGGAGGAATTTAACACAATCACAATCACTAAGGAGGTGGTACTCAGTAAGATAATGGGACTAAAGGCAGAAAAAAACCCTGGACCTGATGGCTTGCATCCTAGGGTCTTAAGAGAAGTAGTAGCAGGGATCGTGAATGCATTGGTTGTAATTTACCAAAATTCCCTAGATTCTGGGGAGGTCCCAGCAGATTGGAAAACTGCAAATGTAACGCCCCTATTTAAAAAAGGAGGCAGACAAAAAGCAGGAAACTATAGATCAGCTAGCCTAACATCTATGGTTGTGAAAATGTTGGAGTCCATTATTAAAGAAGCAGTAGCAGGATATTTGGAAAAGCAAAATTCGGTCAAGCAGAGTCAGTATGGTTTTATGAAGGGGATGTCTGTTGGAGTTCTTTGAGGATGTAATGAACATTGAGGGTGGATAAAGGGGAACCAGTGGATGTGGTGTATTTGGACTTCCAGAAGGCATTTAACAAGGTGCCACATAAAAGGTTACTGCACAAGATAAAAGTTCACAGGGTTGGGGGTAATATATCAGCATGGATAGAGGATTGGCCAACTAACAGAAAACAAAGAGTCGGGATAAATGGTTCATTCTCTGGTTGGCAACCAGTAACTAGTGGGGTGCCGTAGGGATCAGTTTATATTACAATCTATTTACAATCTATATTAACGACTTGGAAGAAGGGACTGAGTGTATCGTAGCCAAGTTTGCTGACGATACAAAGATGGGAGGAAAAGCAATGTGTGAGGAGGACACAAAAGATCTGCAAAAGAACATAGACAGGCTAAGTGAGTGGGCAAGAATTTGGCAGATGGAGTATAATGTTGGAAAATGTGAGGTCATGCACTTTGGCAGAAAGAAATCACAGAGCAAGTTATTATTGAAATGGAGAAAGATTGCAAAGTGTTGCAGTACAGCAGGACCTGGGGGGACGAGTGCATGAAACACAAAAGGATAGTATGCAGGTACAACAAGTGATCAGGAAGACCAATGGAATCTTGGCCTTTATTGCAAAGGGGATGGAATATAAAAGCAGGGAAGTCTTGCTACAGCTATACAAGGTATTGGTGAGGCCACACCTGGAATGCTGCTTGCAGTTTTGGCTTCCATATTTACGAAAGGATATACTTGCTTTGGAGGCAGTTCAGAGCAGGTTCACCGGGTTGATTCCGGGGTTGAGGGGGTTGACTTATGAGGAAAGGTTGAGTAGGTTGGGCCTCTACTTATTGGAATTCAGAAGATTGAGAGGTGATCTTATCGAAACGTATAATATTATGAGGGGGCTTGACAAGGTGGATGCAGAGAGGATGTTTCCACTGATGGGGGAGACTAGAACTAGAGTGCATGATCTTAGAATAAGAGGCCACGCATTTAAAACCGAGATGAGGAAGAATTTCTTCTCTCAGACGGTTGTAAATCTGTGTAATTTGCTGCCTCAGTGAGCGGTGTGAGCTGGGACATTGAATAAATTTAAGACAGAAATAGACAGTTTCATGAGAAATAAGGGGATAGGGGGTTATGGAGAGCAGGCAGGGAAGTGGAGCTGAGTCCATGATTGGATCAGCCATGATCTTATTAAACGGCGGAGCAGGCTTGAGGGGCCGTATGGCCTACTCCTGTTCCTATTTCATATGTTCATATGTTCTTAAATGTATCAAAATATTCGCATCAACCACTTCCTGTGGTAATGAGTTCCACATTCTCACCACTCTGGGAAAAGCAGTTTCTTCTGAATTCCTGATTTGATTTTGGGGCAGTCTGCAGATGCGAGAGGTTGGTTCGGGGATGGAATCGTGGGGGAGGGAGTGTCAGCAGTCACGGATCGGTGAGAGGGGTTCAGGGGGTCGGCAGTTAGGGATCGGGGAGTGAGGGTCGGGGTGTCAACAGCAGAGGATATGGGACCATGGTAGGAGTGTCAAGGTGGGTGTGGTCGGCCGAAGCATCGGCAGGGGTGTGCTGCGGATCGGCGAGGGCAGTGTGTTGGAGCATTGACGGGGATATCGGCCGGACATCGTCGGGGAGGGGGTGGGAGGGTGGGAGGGTGGGGAGGAGAGAGAGAGCTGTGTTGGAGGATCGGCAGGGGTGGGAGTTGTTGTGTATGGAGAAAGAGTCAGACTGAACACTGTGAGCTCAAAGTAAAGTGCGACCTTCGTCTTTTATTGCAGGTCTCCAGAGTGCCTGTCCAACCTGTGAGACCTCCTTAAATACTTGTACTCCCAAGGGATTATGGGATCCCTTGGGACTCCAGGGGATGACCCTCTGGTGGCTGTACAGAGTAAATACAAGTCCACATATATAACAACATTCCCCCGCCAAAATCAATAGTGTAACTATTTACAATGTGAATCGCTCCGGGGCCCTTCTCGGTGTGAAAGCAGGTATTGTTGAATCATTTGTTGTGCCCTCGCTGGGCTGCTGTGCAGCTGGCCTTGCTGGGCTGCCTGGTGTGTTGGGCATTGCAGGGCTGCTGTGGATGATGGGTTCTGCTTCGTGGTCAACCGTAGTGCCAGTTGCCACTGGTGTGTGTGTTGGGGGATCAAAAAAGGTAGGTCCAAGGTGGGTTGCTCAGGATAGTCCGTGAATCTAAGTTTGATTTGGTCCAAGTGTTTCCGGTGAATGAGTCCATTTGAAAGTTTGACCCGAAACACCCTGCTCCCCTCTTTGGCCACGACAGTGCCGGGAAGCCACTTGGGCCCTTGTCCATTATTCAATACAAATACAGGATCATTGATTTCAATCTCGCGTGACAGATTTGCGCTCTCATGGTATGCACATTGTTGAAGCCGCCTGCTCTCTACCTGTTCATGTACATCAGAGTGAACTAACGAGAGCCTTGTCTTAAGTGCTCTTTTCATGAGCAGTTCAGCAGGTGGGAACGCAGTGAGTGAGTGGGGTCTCGTGCGGTAGCTATGCAGGACTCGGGATAGGCAAGTCTGCAGTGAGCCTTCAGTTGCTTGATGGTTTGCACTGCTCTCTTTGCCTGACCATTGGACGCTGGTTTAAACGGGGCAGATGTGACATGTTTGATCCCGTTACGGGTCATGAATTCTTTGAACTCAGCACTGGTAAAACATGGCCCATTGTCGCACATCAGGACATCAGGAAGGCCGTGAGTGGCAAACATGGCCTGCAGGTTTTCAGTAGTGGCAGCGGACGTGCTGGCCGACAATAGCTCACATTTAATCCACTTGGAATACGCACCTACAACCACATTTTACCCAAGGGCGGGCCTGCATAGTCGACGTGTGCCCCAGACCACAGTTTGGGGGGCCAAGACCATAAACTTAGCGGCGCCTCCCTGGGTACATTGCTTAACTGCGAGCATGTATTACATCTGTGAATGCAGGACTCTAAGTCTGCATCGATACCGTGCCACCACACGTGGGATCTGGCTATCGCTTTCATCCTCACGATGGCTGGGTGGGTACTGTGCAGGTCATTGATGAAGGTGTCTCTGCCCTTGTTGGGGACCACTACTCGATTGTCCCACAGAAGGCAGTCTGCCTGTATAGACATTTCATCTTTGCGCCGCTGGAACGGCTTTATCTCTTCCTGCATTTCCACTGGGACACTGGACCAGCTCCCGTGAAGCACACAGCTTTTGATTAGAGATAACAAGGTGTCGTGGCTTGTCCAGGTTTTAATCTGCCGGGCAGTGACGGGTGATTGCTCTCTCAAATGCTTCCATAATCATGGCTAGATCTGCGTGCTGCGCCATTTCCACCCCCGTGGTGGGCAATGGCAGCCTACTGAGAACATCGGCGCAGTTTTCTGTGCCTGGCCCGTGACGGATGGTGTAGTTGTATGCAGACAACGTGAGCGCCCATCTCTGGATGCAGGCCGATGCGTTGGTATTTAGGCCTTTACTCTTGGAAAACAAGGATATGAGTGGCTTATGGTCAGTTTCCAATTCGAATTTTAGCCCACAACAGGTATTGATGCACTTTCTTTACCCCATAGACACACGCTAACGCTTCTTTCTCAATCATGCTGTCGGCTCTCTCAGCCTGAGACGGACTCCTGGATGCATAAGCAACCGGTTGCAGTTTCCCGAAATCATTAGCTTGTCGCAATACACACCCGACGCCATATGACGATGCATCATTTGCTAGCATCAAACGCTTACAAGGATCATACAACACAAGCAATTTGTTTGAGCATAACAATTTTCTCGCTTTTACAAAGGCATTTTCTTGGCTTTTGCCCCAAACCCATTCATCCCCTTTTCATAGTAAGACATGCAGTGATTCTAAAGTGTGCTGAGACCCGGTAAGAAGTTACCAGAGTAGTTCAGGAATCCCAGAAATGACCGCAGCTCCATCACATTCTGTAGCCTCGGGCACTTCGAACGTTTTAACCTGAGCCCCACACGGCTGATTCAACTAAGAATCTCCTCTAGGTTCTGCAGATGCTCGGCTGTGTTCCGACCTGTGACCAACATGTAGTCCTGGAAGACCACGGTGTGCGGGACTGACTTCAGTAAGCTTTCCATGTTTCTCTGGAATATCGCTGCCGCTGATTGAATTCCAAACGGGCATCTGTTATAAACAAAAAGACCTTTGTGTGTGTTGATGCAGGTGCGGCTCTTCGATGAATCCTCCAGCTCCTGCGTCATGTAGGCTGAAGTCAGATCCAATTTCGTGAATGTCTTTGCTCACGCCAGCATTGCAAAGAGGTCATCGGCCTTTGGTAGTGGGTATTGGTCCTGCAGGGAGAAACGATTGATAGTTACTTTGTAATTGCCAAAGATTCTGATGGTGCCGTCTCCCTTGAGGACAGGAACAATCAGACTGGCCCACTCGTTGAACTCGATCGGTGAAATGATGCCCTCTCTTTGCAGCCGGTCTAGCTCGATCTCTACCCTTTCTCTAATCATGTACGGTACTGCTCTTGCCTTATGATGGATGTGTCGCGCCCCCGGAATCAGGTGGATCTGCTCCATGGAATTTCCTGATGCCTGGTTCGAACAACGAAGGAAATTTGATTAAGACATGGGCACACGAAGTGTCGTCAGCAGGCGATAACACTCGGACATCATCCCAGTTCCAGCGTATGTTTCCCAGCCAGCTCCTGCCGAGCACCGTGGGACCATCGCCCGGTACCAGAGTGGTAGCTTGTGCACCGCTCCATCGTAGGAGACCTTTACGGTAGCACTGCTGATTACAGGAATCAGTTCTTTAGTGTAAGTTCTTAGTCTCGTGCGAACTGGAATTAAGACTGGCTTTGAGGCCTTGTTGCACCACAATCTTTCGAAAGTCTTTTTGCCCATGATGGACTGGCTCGCGCCCGTGTCCAGCTCCATTGACACCGGGAGTCCATTTAGTTCAACATTCAGCATTATCGGGAATAATTCATGCTGAATGTGTGCACCCCATGTATCTCTACCTCCTCGGTCTGAGGCTCTGTTTCGTCATGATCCTCTGTGGATCTGTCCTCCTCTGCAACATGTTGGTTTGCAGGTTTAACAGGATTTGCAGCTTGCCTGCACACTCGTTGGAGGCATCCCATTGTTCCACAGCCCTTACAAACATATCCTTTGAATCGGCATGAATGGAAACGATGATCACCCCCGCAGCGCCAACAAGGTGTTAATGGCCTTGCATTCATCACCCTTGATGGTGGACTCTGAGACATCTGCGGACATGCAGCTGCAGGTATGTGTGGCCTGCCCTGTACGTTACGATTCAAAAACAACATCACTTTGTTCACAGTACTTGTAGCAGCACTTGTATGCTGACAGATTTGCTTTGTATTGTCCCTGGTGGCAATGAATGCCTGGGCTATCACTATGGCCTTACTCAAGGTTGGGGTCTCTACAGTCAAATGTTTGCGAAGTATGGTTTCGTGGCCAATGCCAAGTACGAAAAAGTCTCTGAGTATATGCTCCAAATGCCCTTCAAATTCGCAATGTCCTGCAAGGCGTCTTAGCTCGGCGACATAACTCGCCACTTCTTGGCCTTCAGACGTTTTGTAGGTATAAAACTGGTACCTCGCCATCAGAATGCTTTCCTTCGGGTTCAAATGCTCTCGGACCAGTGTGCTCAAATTGTCGTACAATTTCTCCGTGGGTTTGGCTGGAGTGAGCAGATTCTTCATGAGGCCATACTTTGGTGCCCCACAGACAGTGAGGAGGATCACTCTACGTTTGGCAGCGCTTTCTTCCCCATCTAGCTCGTTGACCCCGAAGTATTGGTCGAGTCGCTCCACAAAAGTTTTCCAATCATCTCCCTCTGAAAATTTCTCCAGGATGCCCACTGTTCTCTGCATCTTCGGGTTCACTATCTGTATCTCATTGCCAGTTGTTATGTATGGAGAAAGAGTCAGACTGAACACTGTGAGCTCAAAGTAAAGTGTGACCGTAGTCTTTTATTGCAGGTCTCCAGAGTGCCTCTCCAACCTGTGAGGCCTCCTTAAATCCTTGTGCTCCCAAGGGATTATGGGATCCCTTGGGTCTCCAGGGGATGAGCTCTCTGGTGGCTGTATGGAGTAAATGCAAGTCCACATATATAACAGGAGTTGTCCGGGGATTGGGGGTGGGTTGGAGCTCGGGGATTGGCAGGGGTGGAAGATTGTAGCTGGCCTCAGCATCATTGGTGGGATGTGTTGGGAGGCCTCATGGTGAGGATCAGAGGCCAGGAAAGGTGATTGGAGGCTTTGTATTGGGGTCTCCAATTGCAGGGGTAGGTTCGGCAGGGACCCTGGATCCAGGAGGTAGGTATAAAGCTACTTACCTCCTCGACGCAGCAGTCCCTGTCTCGGTTTAACTGACGGGCTTCAAGATTTGTGGGAAACCCATCCACATGCAGTTAAAAACAAAATGGAGATGAGAAAAAAGGCTTCCTATCATCATTGCAAACTCTTTGTGTAGTGTATGTAGGCACCTTTAGTAATGACTCCACGAGGCAGGGTATGATACTTAAACTGTGTCGACCTGTAGTCCTTTATTTGCAGCTCCAGAGAGAGGACAACAAGCTGTGAGTTCCTTTTTATACTGGGTTACCTACAGTGTGCATAACAGTGTTTCAGACATCACACAGTAAACAGGCATGCATACACAACAACACTCCCCTCTAAGCATTTTTCATATCCTTATTGTCATGACCAGGGGAGGTGATCAGGGGTGGGCTATGGGAGGTTGTGGTGAGGGTTGTGTGGTTGCCAGGTGTGACCCCTGTGCTTGAGGCTGGCCTCGTACATTTCCCCTCCCTCACACACGGACCAAGTAGGTGTCACTGTTGTGGGGTGGTGGGCAGGGCCACAAGACTGGGTGGGCTCCTTGTCCACCAATTGGAATAAGGGTCAGGTCATCCCAGGCTTTGCCAGGGAAGCTGAAGGGTATTGGCCTCATGCTTCTGGTGTTGGCCCTGGTGACCAGGGATTGCAGGGCTGTCTGGTGCAGGTTGCCATTGGTGGTGGCTGGGCTGCCCATTGACCACTGTCCCTGTCGTGGGTCTGCTCCCACTGGCTGTGTGTGCATCCTGCAAGGGGCATCACATTCGTTCCAAAGGTCCAGGCTACATGGTCAGGTAGCCTGCTGGACCTGGGGGTCTCCCACAGAGGGATTCCATTGGCATCAACATGGTCCCTGTAGGATCCAATGTCCTTTGGCAGTGTCCTACTGATATACATGACATCTTGGCTCTGATCATACATAGTCGAGCCTGCATTATACATTCTAGCATTTGCATCATTTTTGGGTGTCCTGGTTTCAACAGACATGGTTACATTAGGTATTTCACATTCTCTATCATTATTGTTAAGCATAATAAACTTGTTCTTAACCTAACTGACACCTGCATTCATCTCATTAGTCAGATTAGTTAAACCAGCATCACAATTCATTGTTACATTTCATGCATTTTCATACTTGCACCCTTTAATCGCATCTTTAGCTTTAAAGTCCATGTACTCAAATAGTTGAAACTTCCCCTTTAAATTTCTTTGGTTACCGGTCTCCTTTAAGGGAGCCTTCAAATCCGATTGGCCGCTCAGTGTCACGTGATGCTCCTCCATGCTTACTCGTGGCATGGCGGTGGCCATTTTGATTACAAGTTTTTCTCCTCGTGGTGCTGCAGCCATTTCCTGCAGGTGGGCTGTGGTGGTCTTTTCTTCCACAGGGCCACTTCGCCTGATGTGGACCCGGTTCATCCAATTCCTGCCCAGCAGCGTGGGACCGTCGCCGGCTACAATCCACAGGGGGAGTTTGTTCATCACGCCGCCCTGGGAGACCTGGACGTCTACGTTGCCAACGATTTGGATTTTACCTTTGATATAGGTGAGCAGCTTCGCCTGGACAGGAGACAGTTTTGGTCAAGAGGCAGGATTCATCCAAATTTTTTCAAAGGTCATTTGGCTCATCGCAGACTGGCTCGCCCCTGTGTCGCTCACCATAGAAACTGGGGCACCGTCAACATTTACTTTTATCATCCACGGAGAACTTTCGGTGGATCAGGTATGAGTTCCATACTCTTCTGCCAGGGGTTGAGCAACTTCACCTTCATCTGTGTCGAAGCCCCGGTGATCAGCCAACAGAGACGCGGTGAGTAAAGCTTTTTCTGCACACTCTTTGAAGATGCCTTTTCTCTTTGCATGCATAGTCTTTGTAGCTGCACTGGAGGGCCCTGTGGTTTCCTCCACAGCGCCAGCATGGGGCTAGCTGGTTTGCCCCATGTGGCGGACTGAGGGTTGCGGGACTCGGGGCAGCGTTTCTGCCCTTAGAAGTATCAATGCGGTGCACTGCTCCTGTCGGTTTAGAGCCCCTTAGTGCTTCATTTAAGTAGTTGCCAAAGTCGCACGGTGTAGCCAGTCTCGTTAAGTGTTCCAATCTTTCTACAAAAGCGTCCTAATCTTCCCCATCGGTAAATTGCTGAAAGATGCTGAGATTCGACATGCTGAGCGTGTGGTTCGTGACCTCGTATTCCCGTCGCCAGTTGTAGTGTATGTAGGCACCTTTAGTAATGACTCCACGAGGCAGGGTATGATACTTAAACTGTGTTGACCTGCAGTCCTTTATTTGCAGCTCCAGAGAGAGGACAACAAGCTGTGAGTTCCTTTTTATACTGGGTTACCTGCAGTGTATTCTTTGTATTCACTATTTAACTATGTACGATGTACCACCTGAGGGCGCTGCTGTTGGAAGCCCAGGGGTGTCCTGCCCTGGTGTGCAGTGGATATAAAAGACAGCCAGCCTTGCTGCCTCTCACTTTGCAGTCGTATTAACTGGACTGACGTCACACAGCTCTTACTCACAGTACAAGGCCGCGTAGAGTTATTCGATGGTAATTGCAGACATAATACTTACAGCCTCATTACAATATATAAATTGTCATACTGCTCCTGGGAGCGGGTTGGTCATCTGCCCCCTGACCCGCCCCATCCCGCCCCTGTTAAAAATGGAAGTGGGCAAATTGGAGGTGGGATCAGGTCAGGAATTTTTAGAAATTTAATTGCCCCCACGTTCTAAACACACCCGTTTTTTTTAGAGGAAAATTCCGGCCATATAGATCCTGAAATTCCACACCATTTTTGATGTTTCTGGGACCTAAAGTTGGGGCAATGCTTGTGAATTAGGAACATAGGAAGGAATTTTGAAACAGGAGCAGGCTGTTTAGCCCCTTGAGCCTGTTCTGCCATTCAATTCGATTGTGGCTAATCTGTATCTCAATTCCATCTACTTGCCCCGATTCTGTAACACTTAATACTCTTGCCTAAAAGGAATATAGTGGCCAGCAAATTGGGCTGGAAGATTTTGTTATGATTGTTGTTGTTTTACGCTAGTTTATTGAAAAAAGGAAGAAAAAAAAGTGGATTTATATAGCACTTTTCAGGACTACTGGATGTTTCAAGGCGCTTTAAAGCAAATTAAGTACTTTTGGAGTGTAGTCACTGTTGTAATGTAGGAAGCGTATTGCCCAAAAAATGAAACGCCTGCATTTCCAAACACAATTTTTTTTCTGAGATCAGCCACAATGTCTGCAGCCACCTACTTTGATATATTAAAATGAGGACAAGTGGTACAGCAGCCCTGAATTTCCTGGATTTATGCTCACAATGCACTGGGATGTTAGAATGAGAAATATATGGAGCAGCTGTTGCCAGGGTCAGATGTGACTGGTGGAGGTGAGAAGCTTTTGAGCCGGCAGGTTGCTAAAATATGAATAGTAATCACTACAGCTGGGAATAATTTTATGGAGCAATTTCTTTTTGCATTGAGTATTAACATATACAACTTACTTTTGACTGTCGATGGGATTATGAGTTCTCTGGCAGATTTTGCCTCCTCCCCTCCACCCACAGTGCGGGCTTTTCAGGTGCAGGTATGGGATTCCCTATGAACATAATCATGTACGCCATTACCATGAAGCAGGAGGTGCAAGAGACAATGGAAAAAGGAAGAAATGTGGCTGCATTTATGGAGAATGGACCCCAGCGGATATTACTCCTCCCTCAAACAGAGGTCCTGTATGAGGCAATTTGCATGAGAAGAGTGCACTTCACTGTAGAGGAAATAATAGAGCTGGACCAGCCACTGCATGAGGACCTGTAGCCAAGGTCATCTGCCCACACAGCTTTGTCTGTGGGTATGAAGGTCACCACTACACGCAATGTGCATGGCACCAGGCAATTTCAGACAGCCTTGGGGGAATCTCTGTAATATCAATCAAGATGACATGGGAGCATGTATTCATCAGGTGATTGATGCACTTTTCAGGAAAGCTGAGGAGTTCATTCTGTTTGGCTTAACATTAGTTCCGGGATGTGGACGTCGCTGGCAAGGCCAACATTTATTGCCCATCGCTAATTGCCCTAGATAAAATAGTGATGAGCCGCCTTCTTGAACCGCTGCACTCCTTGTGGTGAATGAACTCCCACAGTTCTGTTGGGGAGGAAATTCCAGGATTTTGACCCAGCAATGATCATGGAACAGGCAAAATATTTCCAAGTCAGGATGGTATGTAACTTGGAGGGGAACTTGCAGGTGATGGTGCTCCCATGCCCCTGCTGCCCTTGTCCTTCTAGGTGGTAGAGGTCGCGGGTTTGGGACATGCTGCTGAAGAAGACTTGGCGAGATACTGCAGTGCATTTTGTAGATGGTACACACAGCACCGATGTTGGAGAGAGTGAATGTTTAAGGTGGTGGATGGAGTGCCTATCAAGCGGGCTGCTTTATCCAGGATGGTGTTGAGCTTCTTTAGTGTAGTTGGAGTTGCACTCATCCAGGCAAGTGGAGACTATTCTATCACACTCCTGATTTGTGCCTCGTAGATGGTGGAAAGGCTTTGTGGAAACAGGAGGTGAGACACTCGCCGCAGAATACCCAGCCTCCGACCTGCTCTTGTTGCCATGATATTTATGTGGTTCTGAGACAACACATTACCTACTTTACAACAGAGACTTTACTTCAAAAGTACTTAATTGGCTATAAAGCGCTTTGGGATGTCGGAAAGTCCTGAAAGGTGCTATATAAATGCAAGTCTTTCTTTATTCTTTCTTTCTAGCAAGGTAGCCATGAGATAATACCAATCAAGTTTCTAAATTGCTATTGTTAGGACGTGAAAGGTGAACGCTTACAAAAAAAAGGGCATAAAAGTGAAATGTTCCTGGTGATTGGCAAGTCACATTTAAATTTGTGCTGGGGTTGGTTTGAAGTGCTTCAATCACAGTATTTCATGGTTGAATGGTACAAGATGAAAGAAGGGCTACCTGGAAGATCAGCAGGCACCTTCTTCTTAAGCAGTCCCTCGAATCGAGGATGACTTGCTTCCACACCAAAAAGGGATGTGTTCAATGAGTTCACAGGTGTTTCAATGAAGGGCCTAATATTCCAGGTCCCGAACTGCATATTGAAGGGTGGAAAATGTCTGTGTGTGGATTTTGATATGTGTGGTGGGCGTTGCACACGGGCTTGATAGAGTTTGGTCTTGGTCCAGTGGCAAGGATTAACCAAGATGACTGGAGACCAGCTCTGCTGCACGGACCTAGTGCACACACATATCACAGTGCTGCCTGTGGGCCCACGCCTCTTCTGGGTCCCGAACTCACGCCTCTCCTGGGCGCCGATCACATCGCACTGCAACTCTCGCCGCTCCTGCGTCCTGACCTCACTGCTCTTGCTGTACCTGCCCACGCTCCAATCACTGCCTGGGTTATGGTGACGTCCAAACCAGTCACCCTTTTCACTGCCGTCGCCCTCCTGCACCAGCTCGCACTGTACGCTGAAATGATATGCTGCCACGCTGTCCAGGGGCCGCTCGCCTTTTATGGCCCCGACCTGCCACTGGTGTTTCCTCACAGGTAGCGGGCCACCACACCGCTCCAGGGCCACTCTCAGCTCCTTTTATGGCCCCGACCTGCTACTGGTGTTTCCTCGCAGAGTCAGATTGGCTACACCTGCCATTATGCCAACAACCATATCTGCAGGCCCAGTCAACCATAATTTGACAATGATCAGAGATAACTACATAGGCTCTGGGTCAGCACAGAACCAGTTGCAGATCAGTCCTATCTACTGCAAGGAACAATGCAGCTACCTGCATCATAGGGACAGCACCACCAGTGACAGTCAAGGTCATCTCCTCCCACCTGTCTTTTATTGACATGTACTGTTAGGATCTGGATGAGTGCTATGGAGTGTCAAACATGGTAACCCTCTTCACAGTCACTTCTTCCAGCAGCACCACCATTTTGCCACAGGGTTAGTTTGTGGTAGATTCACTCTTCTGATTCTTCATTTATGTTGCCAGCCATTAGGAATTTACCTATTATTTTATTGTCTAAAACTGATTTTGTTGGAATATATATTTCCAACATTTACACCGTTTGTAAAGTTTAAAAATGTTTTGCTCATGTAGGCAGCTAATTGTCCATTCCGCACTTCTGGTGGGTTCCCAGCACCAGACCTGTCATGTATGTAACCTTTATGTAACAACACTGCAATACTGTATATATGTAAGAAATGCACACCTTGACCACAGGGGGTGAACTTGTCGGAGACACTCCTCACCTGGTCATCCAGATATATAAAGGGAGGTCCCACGCAGAGTCATCACTTCTTGGTCCTGTTAATAAAGGTTCAGGTCATGGAGTGACCTTGTCCATAGAATGTGCCTCATGTGGATTTGTGGTATTGTGTAAGGACTTTACATTGGCGACGAGAAACGGGAATCAATGACCCATGAGAATGGCCACCGGTAGCACAGATGAACGGTACTGTGTTGGTGAGGACTGGGGCGATTTCATTGAGAGGCTCCAGCAGAGTTTTGTCATGAAGGACTGGCTGGGAGACGCAGCGGCCGACAAGCAAAGGGCTCATCTGCTGACCAGCTGTGGACCTAAGACTTACGCGCTCATGAAAGACCTGCTGGCACCCGAGAAGCCGGTGGACAAAACCTTTGAAGAGCTCAGCAAACTAATCGGTGAGCACCTCAAACCGGTGAGCAGCGTACACATGGCCCGACACAGATTCTATACCCACCGACGTCAGGAAGGACAGAGCATACCGGATTTCGTTGCGCACCTCCGGCGCTTGGCCAGCCTCTGTAAGTTCACAGATGCCTGCAGGGGAGATTTTTTTGTTGAGGGCATCGGTCATGCTGAGATTTTCAGAAAGCTAATTGAGACCAAGGACTTGACCTTGGAAGCGGCGGCGTTGATGGCTCAGACTTTTATGGCGGGGGAGGAGGAAACCAAGATAATATACGCACGCAATTCTGCCTCCAACGTGGCGATGGATCAGGGAGTCAATATCATAAACGCGACACAGAGCCCCCCCGGCAGGCAAGGGCAGTTCAACACACCCCAGGCAGCAATAGACCCAAGAGTAAGTCTCCAACAGAGACAATGGCAGGCTGAACGGACATTTACGCCCCCACAGTGGACAATGCGGCCCGGGATGGGGCCATTGACAGCCACTAACAGGGTGCTCAACAACAGTCAAAGGGACAATCAGTGAGGAATGCCTTGTAACAGCTCTTTTGTTCACAACAATGGGAATCTCAGTTCATGCTGGAGGTGTGGGGGCAGACATGCTGCCAGGACTTACAGGTTTCAACAGTTCGTCAACAGAAATTGTAACCTCAGTGGCCATTTAGCCAGAATGTGCAGGAAGCCTGTAACCAGGCTAATATATAAGGCGGATGAACCAGATGAGGGGTCTGCGAGGCAGGATGAAACTTGGGGCAAATCAATGGACGCTGAAGTTCAGCGAGTTCATGTGGCAAACATTCACAGCTCATATACCAAAATGCCACCCATGGTGATGAAAGTCTGTTAAATGGCATCCCTGTATGCATGGAGCTGGACACGGGGGCCAGCCAGTCACTCATGAGTGTTCAACAATTCGAAAAGCTGTGGCCACTCAAAGCCAGCAGACCCAAACTAGAACGCATTGAGACGCAATTACGGACATACACCAAAGAAATCATTCCAGTGCTAGGCAGTGCAATGTTATCGGTCACACACAATGGATCGGTGAACCAGCTGCCACTCTGGATTGTCCCGGGCAATGGTCCCGCACTGTTGGGGAGGAGCTGGTTAGCTGAGATGAACTGGAAATGGGGGGATGTGCATGTCATCTGTGGAGCGAAGTTCATACTCACAGGTCCTACAGCAATTTGAATCACTATTTCAACCTGGCGTTCAAAGGTACCAAAGTAGTGATAGGCATCACCCCGGAGCCAGATCAGTGCACCACAAAGCCAGAGCTGTGCCGTATGTGATGCGGAAGAAAATTAAAAGCGAGTTGGACCGGTTGCTGATTCAGCGACTGGGCGAGCCCCATCGTTCCCGTCCTAAAAGCGGATGGCTCGGTCAGGATCTCTGACGACGACAAGGCCACAATCAACCGGGTGTTCCTACAAGAGCAATACCCGCTCCCGAGAACGGAGGACCTTTTTGCCACGCTGGCAGGCGACAAGCTGTTCACCAAGTTGGACCTCACTTCAGCCTACATGACCCAACAACTGGCCGATGAATCTAAACTACTGACCACCATCACCACGCACAAGGGACTGTTTGTTTACAACAGGTGTCCGTTTAGCATTCGATCAGCGGCCGCGATTTTTCAAAGAAACATAGAAAGCCTGCTCAAATCCATTCCTGGAACAATCGTATTTCAGGACGACATCCTCATCACCGGTCGTGGCACCGAGGAACACTTCCACAACCTGGAGGAGGTGCTACGCCGACTGGACAAGGTAGGCCTGCGACTCAAGAAGTCTAAGTGTGTGATTTTGGCTACTGAAGTTGAGTTCCTGGGCAGGAGGGTTGCTGCAGATGGGATTCGGCCCACCAAATCCAAAACAGAGGCGATTCGTCATGCGCCCAGACCCAGCAACACATCAGAGTTGCGTTCATTTCTGGGACTCTTGAACTATTTTGGGAACTTTCTGCCGAACTTAAGCACATTGTTGGAGCCACTACACGTGCTCCTGTGTATGGGTTGCGATTGGTTTTGGGGGGACTGTCAGGAACGGGCTTTCAATCGGGCGCGGAACCTACTTTGTTCAAATAAATTGTTGACCCTGTACGACCCCCGTAAGAAATTGGTTCTGATGTGTGATGCATCGTCCTATGGGGTTGGGTGCGTGTTGCAGCAGGGTAACGCTGAGGGCCAACTACAACCTGTGGCTTATGCCTCTAGGTCGCCCTCTCAAGCTGAACGGGAATATGGGATGGTTGAGAAGGAAGCACTCGCATGTGTCTATGGGGTGAAAAAGATGCATCAGTACCTTTTTGGCAGGAGGTTCGAATTAGAAACGGACCACAAGCTGTTAACATCCCTGCTGTCAGACAGCAAGGCTGTCAATGCCAATGCGTCAGCTCGCATACAGCGATGGGCTCTCACACTCGCTGCGTATGACTACACCATCCGGCACCGGCCCGGCACCGAAAATTGCGCTGACGCGCTCAGCAGGCTTCCACTGACCACCACTGAGGGGGCAGAGGAGCAAAGCGCTGAGATGGTCATGACTGTCGATGCCTTTGACAGCGCAGGCTCCCCCATCACAGCCCACCAGATCAAAATCTGGACCAACAGAGATCCCCTTGTATCCTTGATTAAGAAATGTGTCCTGACTGGGGATTGGGTGCCCGCAAATGGAGCATGCCCTGAGGAGGTCAGACCGTTTCACAGATGGATGGATGAGCTCTCCATCCTATTATGGGGCAGCCGGGTAGTCATACCCCAGAGGAGCAGGGAAGCATTCATCAGGGAACTCCACAGCGAGTACCCAGGCATCATGCTGATGAAGGCCATTGCCCGGTCACATGTGTGGTGGCCGGGAATTGATTCAGACCTGGAACACTGTGTTTGCAGGTGCACGACGTGTGCCCAGCTAGGTAATGCCCCCATGGAGGCCCTGCTCAGCCCGTGGCCCTGGCCCACCAGGCCATGGTCACGTATTCATGTAGACTACGCGTGTCCGTCCATGGGAAAAATGTTTCTCATTGTGATTGATGCGTACTCGAAATGGATCGAGTGCATCATTTTGAATTCGTGCATGACATCCACCACTGTGGAGAGTCTGCGTGCGGTCTTTGCGACCCACGGCTTGCCGGACATCCTTGTTAGCGATAATGGCCCATGTTTCACAAGCTACGAATTCCGGGAGTTCATGTCAGGTAATGGCATTAACCATGTCAGAACAGCACCGTTCAAGCCAGCCTCCAATGGCCAGGCGGAACGTGCATCCAAATCATAAAACAAGGCATGCTCCAGATTCAAGGACCGTCCCTTCAATGCCGCCTATCGCGCCTCCTGCTGGCCTATAGGTCCCGACCGCACTCGCTCACGGGGGTCCCGCCCGCGGAGCTACTCATGAAACGAACACTCAAGACTCGGCTGTCCCTCATTCATTTAGTCCTGTCGGACATTGTTGAGGGCAAGTGCCAGTCCCAAAACGAGTACCATGACCGAAATTCAAGGGGGAGATGTATAGAAATTGATGATCCCGTATTTGTTCTCAATCACGCTTTGGGGCCCAAATGTCTTGAGGGTACTGTAATAGACAAAGAGGGAAATAGGGTCATAGTGGTTAAACTTAACAATGGGCAGATATGCCGCAAGCATCTGGACCAAGTAAAAAAAAGGTTCAGCATGGACACTGAGGAACCTGAGGAAGATCATGAGATGGTATTCACACCGCCGCCAGTGAACGAGCAACAAGAACATGCACAGTCCCTGCAGTCAGCCCGGACAGGCCGGAATCACCACAGGTCACAGACTCGCATACCAAGGCTCAACAACCAGAGCCCCAACTGCGGCGCTCCACGAGAGAGCGTAGACCACCCGAGAGACTTAACCTATGATCCCAATAAGATGTTGACGGGGAGGTGATGTCATGTATGTAACCTTTATGTAACAACACTGCAATACTGTATACACGTAAGAAATGCACACCTTGATCACAGGGGGTGAACTTGTCAGAGACACTCCTCACCTGGTCATCCAGGTATATAAAGGGAGGTCCCACGCAGGGTCATCACTTCTTGGTCCTGTGAATAAAGTTTCAGGTCATGGAGTGACCGTCTCCATAGAATGGGTCTTGTGTGGATTTGTGGTATTGTGCAAGGACTTTACAAGACCCAACATGGGTCAGGAGTTCACTGTGAATAGTTTGGAGTTTACATAGCAATGGAAGATCAATACTTCATTTTTTTTAACTGCTGCCCAGCAATACCTTGACATTGAGAGTGATGAATCGACTTGCACTCCCAGGTCTCTTTCAAAATTTTCCTCTACTCAATCAATACTTTGTATTTGACAGTATTAAATACATTTGGCATTTATCTTCTTATTGGAATACAGATCGAAATACTCCTGCAAAACAAAATTGCATGCTAGTCAGAGTAGGAATCGCAGGATAGCTCAGATGAATATGTGGCTTGAGCAGTGGTGCAGCAGGGAGGGATTCAAATTTCTGGGGCATTGGAACCGGTTCTGGGGGAGGTGGGACCAGTACAAACCAGACGGTCTGCACCTGGGCAGGACCGGAACCAATGTCCAAGGGGGAGTATTTGCTCGTGCTGTTTGGGAGGAGTTAAAGTAATATGGCAGGGGGATGGGAACCTATGCAGGGAAAGAGAGAGAAACAAAATGGAGACAGAAGCAAAAGATAGAAATGAGAAAAGTAAAAGTGGAGGGCAGAGAAATCCAAGGCAAAAAACAAAAAGGGCCACTTTACAGCAAAGTACTAAAGGGTCAAAGTTTGTAAAAGAGACAAGCCTGAAGGCTCTGTCCCTCAATTCGGATAAGGTGGATGAATTAACTGCGCAGATAGCAGTTAACGGATACGATGTGATTGGCATCACGGAGACATGGCTCCAGGGTGACCAAGGCTGGGAACTCAACATCCAAAGGTATTCAACATTTAGGAAGGATAGACAGAAAGGAAAAGGAGGCGGGGTGGTCTTGCTGGTTAAAGAGGAAATTAATGCAATAGTAAGGAAGGACATTGGCTTGGATGATGTGGAATCGGTATGGGTGGATACCAAAGGGCAGAAAACATAGTGGGAGTTGTGTACAGGCCACCAAATAGTAGTAGTGATGTTGGGGACAGCATCAAACAAGAAATACGGGATGTGTGCAATAGAGGTACAGCAGTAATCATGGGCGACTTTAATCCACATATTGATTGGGCGAACCTAACTGGTAGCAATGCGGTGGAGGAGGATTTCCTGGAGTGTATAAGGAATGATTTTCTAGACCAATATGTTGAGTAACCAACCAGAGAGCTGGCCATCCTAGACTGGGTGATGTGTAATGAGAAGGGACTAATTAGCAATTGTGTTGTGCGAGACCCCTTGGGAAAGAGTGACCATAATATGGTAGAATTCTTTATTAAGATGGAGAGTGACAAAGTTAATTCAGAAACTAGGGTCCTGAACTTAAGGAAAGGTAACTTTGATGGTATGAGGTGCGAATTGGCTAAATTAGACTGGCAAATGATACTTAAAGGGTTGACGGTGGATAGGCAATGGCAAATCTTTAAAGATCATATGGATGAACTTCAACAATTGTACGTCCCTGTCTGGAGTAAAAATAAAACGGGGAAGGTGGCTCAACCGTGGCGAACGAGGGAAATTAAGGATAGCGTTAATCCAAGGAAGAGGCATACAAATTAGCCAGAAAAAGCAGCAAACTGGAGGACTGGGAGAAATTTAGGATTCAGCAGAGGAGGACAAAGTGTTTAATTAAGAGGGGGAAAATAGAATACGAGAGGAAGCTTGCCGGAAACATAAAAAATGACTGCAAAAGCTTCTATAGATAAGTGAAGAGAAAAAGATTAGTGAAGACAAACGTAGATCCCTTGCAGTCAGATTCGGGTGAGTTTATAATGGGGAACAAAGAAATGGCAAACCAATTGAACAAGTACTTTGGTTCTGTCTTCACAAATGAAGACACAAATAACCTTCCGGATGTACGAGGGGACCGAGGGTCTAGTGAGAAGGAGGAACTGAAGGATATCCTTATTAGGTGGGAAATTGTGTTAGGGAAATTGACAGGATTGAAGGCCAATAAATCCCCAGGGCCTGATAGTCTACATCCCAGAGTACTTAAGGAAGTGGCCCCAGAAATAGTGGATGCATTGATGGTAATTTTCCAACAGTCTATCGACTCTGGATCAGTTCCTATGAACTGGAGGGTTGCCAATTTAACACCACTTTTTAAAAAAGGAGGGAGAGAGAAAATGGGGAATTATAGACCGGTTAGCCTGACATCAGTAGTGAGGGAAATGTTGGAATCAATCATTAAGGATAAAATAGCAGCGCATTTAGAAAGCAGTGACAGAATTGGTCCACATCAGCATGGATTTATGAAAGGGAAATCATGCTTGACAAATCTTCTGGAATTTTTTGCGGATGTAACTAGTAGAGTGGACAAGGGAGAACCAGTGGATGTGGTGTATTTGGACTTTCAAAAGGATTTTGACAAGGCCCCACACAGATTGGTGTGCAAAATCAAAGCACATGGTATTGGGGGTAATGTACTGGTGTGGATAGAGAACTGGCTGGCAGACAGGAAGCAGAGCATCGGGATAAACGGGTCCTTTTCAGAATGGCAGGCAGTGACTAGTGGAGTGCTTCAGGGCTCTGTGCTGGGACCCTAGCTCTTTACAATATATATTAATGATTTGGATGATGGAATTGAGTGTAATATCTCTTAGTTTGCAGATGACACTAAACTGGGTGGCGGTGTGAGCTGTGACGAGGACGCTAAGAGGCTGCAGGGTGACTTGGACAGGTTAGGTGAGTAGGCAAATGCATGGCAGATGCAGTATAATGTGGATAAATGTGAGCTTATCCACTTTGGGGGCAAAAACACGAATGCAGAATATTATCTGAATGGCGGCAGATTAGGAAAAGGTCCACATTGGTACCAACGACATAGGTAGAAAGAGGGGTGAGGTTCTGAAAACTGAGTTTAGGGAGCTAGGAGTAAGATTGAAAGCCAGGACCTCAAATGTGGTAATCTCAGGATTACTGCCAGTGCCACGTACTAGCGAGGGTAGAAATAGGAAGGCTAGTCAAATAAATACATGGTTGGGGCATTGGTGTAGGAGGGAGGGCTTTAGTTTCCTGAACAATTGGGACTGCTCCTGGGGTAGGTGGGACCTGTACAAGTTGGACAGGTTACACCTCAACAGAGACGGGACCAATGTTCTCCTGGGTGGTTTTGATAGTCTGGTTGGGAGGGCTTTAAACTAGCTTGGCAGGGGAATGGGAACCCAGGAGAGGGCTCTGAGCTAGTTAGAGTGGGTGAGAGCTCAGATGAACAGAACTCCAAGAAAGAATGCAAAAGGCATGAGGCAACAGAGCAGAGTAACACTGGAGTAAGTGTAAACCACAACGTGATAGGAAGGGGCAATATGTGTGAATATAAAGGGGCTGCAGGAGGGGTCAAAACTAAAAATCATGGTTTAAAAACTAGTATTAAAACACTTTACCTAAACGCACGCAGCATTTGAAACAAAGTAAATGAGTTGACGGCACAAATCATTACAAATGGGTATGATTTGGTGGCCATTACAGAAACGTGGTTGCAGGGTGGCTAAGCCTGGGAAGTGAACATACAGGGGTATCTGACAATTTGGAAAGATAGACAAGAAGGAAAAGGAGGTGGGGTAGCTCTGTTAATAAAATATGATATCAGGGCAGTTGTGAGAGATGATATTGGCTCTAATGAACAAAATGTTGAATCATTGTGGGTGGAGATTAGAGATAGTAAAGGGAAAAAGTCACTGGTGGGCGTAGTTTATAGGCCCCCAAATAATAACTTCACGGTGGGGCGGGCAATAATCAAGGGAATAATGGAGGCATGTGAAAAAGGAACGGCAGTAATCATGGGGGATTTTAACCTACATATCGATTGGTCAAATCAAATCGCACGGGGTAGCCTTGAGGAGGAATTCATAGAATGCATACGGGATTGTTTCTTAGAACAGTATGTAACAGAACCTACAAGGGAGCAAGCTATCTTAGATCTGATCCTGTGTAATGGGACAGGAATAATAAACGATCTCCGAGTAAAAGATCCTCTTGGAATGAGTGATCACAGTATGGTTAAATTTGTAATACAGATTGAGGTGAGGAAGTAGTGTCTCAAACGAGCGTACTATGCTTAAAGAAAGGGGACTACAGTGGGATGCGGGCAGAGTTGGCTAAAGTAGACTGGAAACAGAGACTAAACAGTGGCACAATTGAGGAACAGCGGAGGACTTTTCAGGAGCTCTTTCATAGTGCTCAACAAAAATATATTCCAGTGAAAAAGAAGGGCGATAAGAGAAGGGATAACCAGCCGTGGATAACCAAGGAAATAAAGAAGAGTATCAAATTAAAAACCAATGCATATAAGGTGGCCAAGATTAGTGGGAAACGAGAAGATTGGGAAAATTTTAGACGACAGCAAAGAATGACTAAGAAAGCAATAAAGAAAGGAAAGATAGATTATGAAAGTAAACTTGCATAAAACATAAAAACAGATAGTAAAAGCTTTTACCGATATATAAAACGGAAAAGAGTGACTAAAGTAAATGTTGGTCCCTTAGAAGATGAGAAGGGGGATTTAATAATGGGAAATGTGGAAATGGCTGAGACATTAAACAATTATTTTGTTGTGGTCTTCACAGTGAAAGACACAAAAGCCATGCCAAAAATTGCTGGTCACGGGAATGTGTGAAGGGAGGACCTTGAGACAATCACTATCACTAGGGAGGTTGTGCTGGACAGGCTAATGGTACTCAAGGTAGACAAGTCCCCTGGTCCTGATGAAATGCATCCTAGGGTATTAAAAGAGATGGCAGAAGTTATAATTTACCAAAATTCTCTGGACTCTGGGGAGGTACTAGCGGATTGGAAAGCAGCTAATGTAACGCCTCTGTTTAAAAAAAGGGGCCAAACAAAAGGCAGGGAACTATAGGCCGGTTAGTTTAACATCTGTAGTGGGGAAAATGCTTGAAGATATCATTAAGGAAGAAATAGTGGGACATCTAGATAGGAATAGTGCAATCAAGCAGACGCAACATGGATTCATGAAAGGGAAATCATGTTTAACTAATTTACTGGAATTCTTTGAGGATATAACAAGCATGGTGGATAGAGGTGTACCGATGGATGTGGAGTATTTGGATTTCCAAAAGGCATTCGATAAGGTGCCACACAAAAGGTTACTGCAGAAGATAAAGGAATGCGGAATCAGAGGAAATGTATGAGCATGGATAGAGAATTGGCTGGCGAACAGAAAGCAGAGAGTCGGGATAAATAGGTCCTTTTCAGGTTGGCAATCGGTGGTTAATGGTGTGCCACAGGGATCGGTGCTGGGACCACAACTGTTTACAATATACATAGATGACCTGGAAGAGGGGACAGAGTGTAGTGTAACAAAATTTGCAGATGACACAAAGATTAGTGGGAAAGCGGGTTATGTAGAGGATACAGAGAGGCTGCAAAGAGATTTGGATAGGTTAAGCGAATGGGCTAAGATTTGGCAGATGGAATACAATGTCGGAAAATGTGAGGTCATCCACCTTGGAAAAAAAAACAGTAAAAGGGAATATTATTTGAATGGGGAGAAATTACAATATTGCTGTGGTGCAGAGGGACCTGGGGGTCCTTGTGCATGAAACTCTTTTAGAGTTTATCTGTAAAACAAAACATTAAACCGTGCCACCCGACCTGGATGACACACCAGACATTTACAAGGCCCTTTTTTTTTTCCTTTTTTTTGTGTTTTTTTTTGGGCACTAAAATCACATTTTTTCCCCAGTGCCCCCTATAAAAGGGAAGGGAGACACTAAAAGCACCGGCAATTAAAATAAATTAAACTTTAAAACGTAAAATCAAATTAAAATTTGGTTGCCGGGCGTGATGATGCACTCCAGTCCCTCCGGTGCCCACCTCTCGCGGAAGGCCGCGAGCGTACCGGTGGACACCGCGTGCTCCATCTCCAAGGACACCGTGGACCGGATGTAAGAGCAGAAGAGAGGCAGGCAGTCAGGTTGAACGACCCCCTCGACCGCCCGCTGCCTGGACCGGCTGATGGCACCCTTGGCCGTGCCCAGGAGCAGTCCTACGAGGAGGCCTTCGGACCTACCCGCTCCCCTCCGCACAGGGTGCCCAAAGATCAGGAGAGTGGGACTGAAGTGCAGCCAGAATTTCAGGAGCAGCCCCTTCAAATAATGGAACAGGGGCTGCAACCTCGTGCACTCAATAAAAATATGGAACATCCTTGTGCATGAAACTCTTTTAGAGTCTACCTGCAAAACATAAACATTAAACTGTGCCACCCGACCTGGGTGACACACCAGACATTTACAAGGCCCTTTTTTCCTTTTTTTGGTTTTTTTTTGTGTTTTTTTTTTTTGTTTTGTTTTTTTTTGGGCACTAAAATCACAATTTCTCCGGTGCCCCCTATAAAAGGGAAGGGGACACTAAAAGCACCGGCAATTAAAACAAATTAAACTTTAAAACGTAAAATCAAATTAAAATTTGGTTGCCGGGCGTGATGATGCACTCCAGTCCCTCCGGTGCCCACCTCTCGCGGAAGGCCGCGAGCGTACCGGTGGACACCGCGTGCTCCATCTCCAAGGACACCCTGGACCGGATGTAAGAGCGGAAGAGAGGCAGGCAGTCAGGTTGAACGACCCCCTCGACCGCCCGCTGCCTGGACCGGCTGATGGCACCCTTGGCCGTGCCCAGGAGCAGTCCTACGAGGAGGCCTTCGGACCTACCCGCTCCCCTCCGCACAGGGTGCCCAAAGATCAGGAGAGTGGGACTGAAGTGCAGCCAGAATTTCAGGAGCAGCCCCTTCAAATAATGGAACAGGGGCTGCAACCTCGTGCACTCAATAAAAATATGGAACATCCTTGTGCACGAATCCCAAAAAGTTAGTTTGCAGGTGCAGCAGGTAATCAGGAAGGCAAATGGAATGTCGGCCTTGATTGCGAGAGAGATGGAGTACAAAAGCAGGGAGGTCCTGCTGCAACTGTACAGGGTATTGGTGAGGCCGCACCTGGAGTACTGTGTGCAGTTTTTGTCACCTTACTTAAGGAAGGATATACCTGCTTTGGAACGGGTACAGAGACGATTCACTGGGCTGATACCGGAGATGAGGGGGTTACCTTATGATGATAGATTGAGTAGACTGGGTCTTTACTCATTGGAGTTCAGAAGGATGAGGGGTGATCTTATATAACCATTTAAAATAATGAAAGGGATAGACAAGATAGAGGTAGAGAGGTTGTTTCCACTGGTCGGGGAGACTCGAACTCGGGGGCACAGCCTCAAAATACGAGGGAGCCAATTTAAAACCGAGTTGAGAAGGAATTTCTTCTCCCAGAGGGTTGTGAATCTGTGGAATTCTCTGCCCAAGGAAACAGTTGAGGCTAGCTCATTGAATGTATTCAAATCACAGATAGATAGATTTTTAACCAATAAGGGAATTAAGGGTTAAGGGGAGCGGGCGGGTAAGTGGAGCTGAGTCCACGGCCAGATCAGCCATGGTGGCGGAGCAGGCTCAAGGGGCTGGATGGCCTACTCCTGTTCCTAATTCTTACGTTTTTTTTTGAGGTGTAGCGGGACCTGGGTGTCATGGTTCATCAATCCTTGAAAGTTGGCATGCAGGTACAGCAGGCGGTGAAGAAAACAAATGGTATGTTGGCCTTCATAGCAAGGGGATTTGGGTATAGGAGCAGGGAAGTCTTTCTACAGTTGTACAGGACCTTGGTGAGGCCCCACCTGGAATATTGTGTTCAGTTTTGGTCTCCTAATCTGAGGAAGGACATTCTTGCTATTGAGGGAGTGCGGCGAAGGTTCACCAGACTGATTCCCGGGATGGCAGGACTGACATATGAGGAGATACTGGGCCTTTATACTCTGGAGTTTGGAAGGATGAGAAACATATAAGACTCTGACGGGAATGGACAGGTTCGATGCGGGAAGAATGTTCCCGATGTTGGGGAAGTCCAGAACCAGGGGACACAGTCTTAGGACAAGTCGCAGGCCATTTAGGACTGAGACGAGGAGAAACTTCTTCACTGAGAGTTGTTAACCTGTGGAATTCCCTGCCGCAGAGAGTTGTTGATGCCAGTTCATTGGATATATTCATGAGGGAGTTAGATATGGCCCTTATGGCTAAAGGGATCAAGGGGTATGGAGAGAAAGCAGGAAAGGGGTACTGAAGGAATGATCAGCCATGATCTTATTGAATGGTGGTGCAGGCTCGAAGGGCCGAATGGCCTACTCCTGCACCTATTTTCTATGTTTCTATGTTCCGTTCTGACTGCACTAATTCTTTTAGTTTTATTTGGAAAAATAACATATTTGCATTTGGCTCCTACATCCAGTCATTTTTGTAGGTCACAAAACAACAACGGTCCAACTCACCTCTCCTAGTGTTGACCCTGCGGATACTGGCAGTGGGTCAACCATCACCGACCCTCTCCGCATCTCATTCTAGAATGTCCCTTCACTTGCAAACAAGGCCCTTACCATCCATGAGCTTATCGTGGATGATGGCATTGACATCATGGCCCTGACGGAAACTTGGTTGAGGGGTCATGATACCTTACCCTTAAATGAATCCTCTCACCTGTCTATACATTCCACCACTTGCCCCACCCAGACCGCTGTAGTGGCGGTGTGGCTCTCATCACCATATCATACTTTGTTCTGTCCACCTACTGTTCCGGCACTTTCTCACCTTATTCCAACCTTTCTCACATTTAAAATTCTCGTTCTCTACCGCCCACCCAAGCACCATAAAAATGTTATTCCTGATATTTCTTCACTGTTTTCCTCCCTCAGCCTCTACACGGAGCGATTTCAACCTCCACATCAATTCATCATGCTCTCTCTCCTCTGAGTTCACTCACCTCATATTCTCCCTAATCTCTCCCTCCATGTTAACTCCCAAACCCACATTCACCCCCTTGGCCTTGCCATTTGTCGTGGTCTTGCTACTCCCATCGTGTCAATCGCAGATAAGGCCATCTCTGACCACTTTCTCATATCATTCTCCACCCATCTCCCCCTTCACCCCTCCCCCCACACCCCCACAACCCTACTTCCTTCTGTATCAACCCCTAGAAAAAAACTCTTTCCCAACTCTTACAACTTGACTTACAAAATCCCAACTATCCAGCCTTTGGCCCTCCATTCACCATGACATTTCTGCAACTATCGATCTGCTCAACCACACCCTCACCACCACCTGATTTGGTCTCTATTAAAATAATTACTCTTTCTCAATCTTGCCGCTCCCCTTGGTATGGTCCTCATTTTCGCTCCCTTAAGTCCAAGAGACGCAGACTTAAATGGATATGGCGGACAACTGGTTTAGCCATTTACCGCCAAATCTGGCTGTACTACATCAAGCATTATCAGGTCCTGCTCCCTTTTCCAAAATTACTCACTCTTCTAGAATCATTCTGGAATGCAAAGATAAACCCCGGCTTCTATTCTCTACTGCTACCCGTCTTTTTAAACTCCTTTCCCCTATCTCCTCTACATCCAACAACAATTGTGAGGAGCTCATGAACTTCTTTGTCTCTAAGATTGAGACCATCTATTCAGCTGCCTCAGAACCTTCCCTTCCTTCCCCTAGCCTACCGGACCAAACTTCCTCTCTCTAAGGTTCCCCCCTGCCCTAGCTCTGAACTTGCATCCACTTTCTCTCCAATCTCCCCTTATGACATCTCCTTGCTCATCTTGTTCATGAGACCCACTTCCTGCTCCCTCGATCATATTTCCACCAAACTGCTGATCACACAACTTCCTTTTCTGGCTCCCATCTTAGCTGACATTGTTAACGGTTCTCTCTCCTCAGGTACTGTCCTGCTCTCTCTCAAATCTGCCGTCATCACCTCTCTCCTCAAAAAACCAACCCTCGATTCCTCCGTCCTTGCAAACTACTGCCCCATCCCCACCCTCCCTTTCCTTTCCAAAGTCCTTGACTGTGTTGTTGCCTCGCAAATCTATGCTCATCTTTCCTGGAACTCCATGTTTGAATTCCTCCAATCAGGTTTCTGCCCCACCACAGTTCCAAAATGGCTCTTATCAAAGTCACAAATGACATCCTATGTGACTGTGGCAAAAGACATCCCTCCTCGTCCTTCTTGACTTTTCTGCAGCCTTTGACATGGTTGACCACTCTATCCTCCTCCAATGCCTCTCCATCGTCTCCAGCTGGGTGGGACTGCACTCGCTTGGTTCCATTCTTATCTATCTGATCATAGCCAGAGAATCACCTCCAATGGTTTGTCTTCCTGTTCCGCATCATTACCTCTGGTGTCGCACAAGGATCTGTACTTGGCTCCCACCTATTTCTCATCTACATGTTGCCCCTTGGCGACTTAATCCAGAAATCACAACGTCAGTTTCCACAAGAAGACAAACTATTGGAGGTGATTCTCTGGCTATCATCAGATAGATAAGAATGGAACCAAGCGAGTGCAGTCCCACCCAGCGGGAGACGATGGAGAGGCGTTGGAGGAGGATAGAGTGGTCAACCATGGCTGACGACACCCAATTCTACCTCATCACCATTTCTCTCGACCACTCCCAAGTCTCTACATTGGCATCTGCTTGTCCAACATCCAGTTCTGGATGAGCAGCAATTTTCTCCAACTAAATATTTGGAAGACCGAACCATTGTTTTCGGTCCCCGCCACAAACTGCATTCCCTAGCCACTGAATCTATTCCTCTCCCTAACATCTGTCTAAGGCTGAACAATACTGTTTGCAAACTTGGTGTCTTACTTGACCTTGAAATGAGGTTCCAACCATATATACGCAGTATATTTAAGATCACCTATTTCCACCTGCATAACATTGCCCCTCTCCACCCCTGCCTTAGCTCATCTGCTGCTAAAACCCTTATCCATGCCATTGTTACCTCTAGACTTGACTATTCCAATGCACTCTTGGTTGGCCTCCCATGTTCTATCCTATGTAAACACGAGGTGATCCAAAACTCGACTGCCCATGTTCTAACTCGCACCAAGTCCCATTCACCCATCACCCCTGTGCTCACTGACCTACATTGGCTCCTCTTTAAGTGTTGTGTACGTAAAATAGACAAACTGAAACAGGAGTAGTGCAACTAACTGTGCCCTTTATAGCAATTCTCAAAATGGCGTCCAAAACCAGCATGTTTACAGCAGGCGTGAATAGCCCCCACATGGTCCTAATGCCTGTCTAGTGAGAGCTTGTGTAACCAACAAATAGAGTATGAACACAACATCTGAATCCCCCTTTCTGAAAAACATAGTCTATGACAGTCAAAGTCCTTGAGATATCCAGGCCATGATTCGCTGAGATCGACGTGGAACTTGCGGTGTTTGATTGAGGGTTTCGGTTGGGAAACAGAATGGTGCCTCCATTCCATCCTGCTGGTCTGTTGGTCTGTGAGTTTGGATCAGTCTACAAGCGTTCCATCGAGTTCCATCATTGAGCTCATAGGTGTGAGGGCTGAAATTTCGCCCGATCTGTTTTGGAGGTGAAAGTGAGGATGCGAGCTTATGACTATGATTTGGATGCTTAACTCTGACCCAATCTCCATTCTTCAGTTGGGGCTTTTGAGCGCATCATTTTAGGTCAGTGTACGACTTCGCTTTTCGTTGGTGTTCCGAAATCTGGGATGCGAGTGTGGTTATCTTCATGCTAGGTTTGGCTGGGGGTTTGAGAATGTCCAGTAACGAGCGAAGATTCCGCCCAATCATGAGTTCAGATGATGTCTTCCCTGATGGTGAGTGCTTTGTCGAACGGTATGTGCAGAGAATAGTTTGAACCGCTTTGTCGAATGTTTGGCCTGCTGCGAGATTGGCTTTCAAACCCTCTTTGATGACCTGGTTAAATTGCTCAACATCTCCATTGCTTTGAGGATTGTACCGAGCAGTAAGGCGATGCTCAATAGCATGACGAGTGAGGGAATCCGCGAACTGACCGGACACAAACTGTCATCCATTTTCAGTGAATATGAACTCTGGGAAGCCCCACTTTGTGAACATACTCTGCAGAATAGTGACGATCGTTGATGAGGTCATGGAACTTGTTGTAGCGATTTCTGGCCATTTGGAATGCAGGTCATGTACTACAACAAGGAAATGCTGGTGCTGTGGAGTTGCTTCAACTGGACCGAAGATATCCAACTGGAGTTGTTGCCATGGTCTTTGTGGCCATGGAATGGGCTTCATTGGCGGATGTTTGTGACCTTTTCACTCAGCCTGCATGCTTCGCAGTGTGTGACAAACTCTTCAATGCGAGTGTCAATCCCAGGCCACCATACTGAATCACGACATCTCTGCTTCATGCAGACAATGCCAGTTGTCCATCGTGTGCCACTGAGAAAATGCACTGTTGAAATGACTTGGGAATTACTGCTCTATCACCACGAGCTAGGCAGCCATCATTCCAAATGGAAAATTCATCGCAAAGTCTGTGGAAAGTTTTCAGCTCTTCCGGAATTTGCTTAGGCCACTCAGTCTGGAGGAAGTGGCACATGTACTGGAGCATAGCATCACGCTGTGATTCGGTTTTGACTTTGTCGCAGGAGACAAGGTTTCTGATGAACTGAGTGATGATTGACGTGACATAGGTGTCATCATCTGTGAACAATTCAGCGGCAGATTCCGAAGCAGGTGTCGAGCGGCTGAACATGTCAGCTACGTGGTTGCGACTGCCAGATATGTCAAAGGTGTACTGATAAAGGCGATCTGACCATCGACTGATTCATTGTGGTCTGTGCCCAGATCCAGTTGTAGCGAATAGCGTAGTTAGCGCTTGGTGATCCGTCGGAGGGTAAATTTCCTGCCATAGAGGTAGATGCACCAGCGTTCACATGCACAGATGCAAGTGAGTGATTCACATTCCCCTGTAGAGTATTTACATTCTGCAGACGAGAGCGTGTGAGAGGCGAAGGCTACTGGGCGTTCCAGGCCGTCAATCCATTGCGAGAGCACAGCACGCATGGCGGTGCCTGATGCATCTGTGGTGACGTACGTAGTGGCATTCGGATCAAAGTGCGTGAAGATAGAAGGGGATGTGATTTTTTCCTTAAGCATGGTGAATGCCTGGGCCTGGGAATCTGTCCATTCCCAAGGGACATCCTTGCGCAACAACTTGCGAAGTGGTTCGACAATGTGCGCGTAGTGCGGGACGAACTTCAGATAGAAGTTGCAAGTGCTGAGGAATGATGAAAGTTGTTTGACGTTGGTAGCCTCCTGCATTCGCTGGATCGCATCAATGTTGTCAAGCGTCGGCTTGACACCTTGTGCTGTGACTCTGTAGCCCAGAAAGTTTATTTCTCCAGCAGCGAATGTACACTTATTGGCATTAAGTGTAATGTTATGTGTAGCAAGTCTAGCCATAACTGTGTGAAGTCACTGGTCATGTTCTTCCATTGTCCATCCATGGACGATGATATTGTCAAGTAGATTGAGGTTCCCTCTATGCCTGCTAGCATAGTAGTGACAATCTTCTGAAATGCACTTGGTGCAGAAGATAGTCTGTCGGGCATGTGTCGATACTGATACAGACCATCCATCATCCATCGACGTCGTGAATGCCGTGAATGGTTTGCTGTCCTCCGCTAGAGGTATTTAAAGGTAACTGCGGCACATGTCAAGTTTTGTAAAAACTATTGAGCCGTGGAATTCGGAGGACAGTTCGTCGATGGTCGGAAGTGGGTACTTGTCAGGGATGATTGCCTTGTTGACCTCTTTCAGTTCGATGCATAGGTGGATCTCCCCATTTTTACACCAAGCAATGACTAAGTTCGAGATCCAGGGTGAGAAGTCGATGATTTCAATGATTCCCTGAGATTCGAGTCGCGTTAATTCTGTGGATACTTGGTCGTGAACCGCGAATGGGAGACGGCGAAGTCGCTGCGTAACCGGTTTGACGGAAGAGTCAACGCGGGGACAATGGCAACATTTTGTTGTCACTCCAAACCTTGTGAAGATTGAGAGACACTGCTTGTCAAAATCCACCGTGTACACAGGTGTGCCAGTTGGGACGTAAACTTTGAACCCAAGCTTGTTAAAAAGGTCAACACCCATGAGGCTTTGTCCCTTTGCGACATCAAAGGGAAAGTTCTCCAATGTTATGTCCTTGTAGTATATCAGGACAGATATGAACGCAAGAACCTCAATGTTGGAGTCAGAGTACGCAGAGTGGATGCTGCAGGCTGCAGTTGACAGTGCGTGAAGTGGGTTTTGTACACAGCCTCGCTGAATATGGAGACTTTGGCTACAAGGTCAATGAAGAGGCAGATGGGCGTGCCGTTAATGTTTACATCATAGTCCTTGAATTTGCCTGAATCGATGTGCGAAATGTCACGAACGGTGTAAACCATACTGGGTTCATCACTATCGGGGTTGTCCACATGTCGAAAATGCTGCAATGTGCGACAGACACAAGCAAAATGGTTCATTTTAGCACATGCAGAGCATTTCTTCGCAGGTGCAGGGCAGTTAAGACTCTTTGCTGAGTGTAATTTGTCCCCAGTTAAAGCAGTGGAAGTTAGGCCCGCGATCCGTAGTGGGTGGCTTATTACTAGCCCTGGTTCTCTGCTGTGATTTCCGCTTTGGACGAACGCCTTGCACATGGGCTGTAGCTGCAGTCTTCTGCACAGGAGGAACAGGGGATCTGATCGCTTTTGAATCGGAAAGTGCTGATTCGATTTGGATGGCCAAATTAGTTGCTTTGTCCAATGTCAATCTGTCATCCTCCATTAACAAGCATTTGCGAATGCGGGGGGTCGTTGTTTTCTCAATAATTTGATCCCGGATCATTTCCTCTGTGAGTGCTCCAAAGGTACACGTAGCGGCCAGTTCAGTTAATGAAATGATATCGGGTTAGATTTTTCTGAGAGCTGCTCAACGCCCGATTGCCCACCCAGAAAAACCGCTAACGTTTGGTAATTAACGCTGGTGAAAATTTCCACTTTTAAGTTAAAACTAATTAAAACTAAGTGCCTGGCGAGAAAATGGGTCTTACACCATTATTCTCGGCCGTTTTCTTGGCAGTTAAGGGGAAACTAAATGAAACTGGCGTTTTTTTTTAAATTTCGTCCGAGGCTGCGGTTGGGCCCAGGGAGGGGGTACAACTTAAAAAAAAATGTGCACTAAAAAAAAGTTAAAAAACATTCCCAAGACACTTTTACACATAATCGCCGCTTTAAAATTTAAAAATAAATAAAGAACCTTATTTTAACTTACCTTTCTTTGCAGAGTACTCACCTACCGCCTTGTTTAAGCAACTTTTACAGAGCGGTTGCCTCGGCGATCTGGACAGGCTTCCGTTGAGACAAAACTTACGCCCTGGTGATTTTCTCAGCGGTGCCCGTCGTCGGTTTGGTCCCGGCGGGCGTTTTCAGATTTGGGCAATAACATTGAAAAACAAAAGGGGAAACTTTCGCCAGGCGGAAAAACAACTGTAGCGCCAAGAAAATCGTTGAGAACCTGCCGAAAATGAAATGAAAGTTTAGCCCATATTGTTTGATTGGTTCACCGTTCCCTTTCCCCCTTTGATGAAATTTGTATCTCTCCATCATGATATTTTTCTTTGGCTCAAAATATTTCGCTAGGGCGCTTACCGCTTTGTTGTAGGACTCCGTGTCTTTGATTTGGCCAAAGATGCATTGGCTTTCGGTGCCAAGGCAGTGGATAAGTATTGCATTGCGGCAAGTTGGTGTCGCCATCTAACCCACTCACCGTGATGCACGTAGAAAAGCTTTTTATCCATCTCAGCCACAAGATTGGAGGGTGTGGAGAGGAAAGGTGGGGGGGGGGCAGGGGGAGGTGCGGGTGGTAGGGAGGTTAATTTGATTCATCCTCTTTGCCAAATTATGTTGTGTACGTAAATAAATAGACTAACTGCAACAGGAGTAGTGTAACTAACTTTGTCCTTTATACCAACTCTTAAAATGGGGCCCAAATCCAGCCTATTTACAGCAGGCGTGAATAGCCCCCGCAGGGTCCTAATGTCTGTCTAGTGAGGGTTCGTGTAACCAACAAATAGAGTATGAACACAACAACTTTTAAGCACTGCCTCGATTTCAAAATTCTAATCCTTGTTTTCAAATCCCTCCATGACCTTGCCCCTTAACCCTCAATCTCTGTAATCTGCTCCAACCCCACAATCCCCGAAGATATTGGCGCTCCTCTAATTCGGTCCTTTTTAGCATCCCTGACTATAATTGCTCAGCCATTGGTGGCCGTGCCTTCTGGTGCCTGAGTCCCAAGTTCTGGAATTCCGTGCTTAAATATCTCTGCCCCTCTACATCTCTTTGCTCCTTTAAGATGCTCCTTAAAACATACCTCCTTGACTAAACTTTTGGTCACCTGTCCTAATTTCTCATTATGTGGCTTGGAATCAACATTTTTTGTCTTATAACAATCCTGTGACGCGCCTTGGGGCGTTTCACTATGTGAAAGGTGCTATATAAATCTAAGTTGTTGTTGTTATCCAATGGGGAATAACATGAATGGGAAAGTGTTGCTGTTCTAAGCATTGACAATCCTCACAATGAACAGACAAAATTGCCAAAAAAGCACTCCTGAAAAGTAATTACTTGTTAATTTCTGTGGTCTTCACCCTGACTTGACCTTGGCGAAAGAAGAAGTAATGCAACTTTTACAGTTATTATCTACAGGCAGCAGCAAATGTTTCTTAATATTTGCAGATTTACGCAATCGATGTGTCAGTTTGTAACTTGATGTTCTAACTGAAGTTTTTTCTCTGCTTCCTGTTTCTTGCATGGCAGAATTGTGACCTGGACAAATTTGTCTCATAACTTCTGGAGTGGGTGGGGGTTCATTATGTTTAAGGCCAGCTCTTTGAACACTCCTCCAGATTTCAGCTTCTATCTTCTACTATGGCCTTCTTTTGCGGCCAATCATGAAGACAGTGGTGAAATGCTGATTCTTTTATGAGGCTTGTCATGGCTATGCAATTGGCTACTGTGCTTCCCTAAATAAGACTGCAAGAACATGCTGCATGCAAGTGGGTCTTGGGGGTGTGGGGGCAGGGGTGTCATGGTTCCACCCTCCATCTCTGAGAGTAGTGGGAGGTTTACAGGGAAGATGAAAGCACATCATGCCCAAACTTTTCTTGTGGATATTAATGACGTCAAATGTCTCGCCTCAGACATCACACCAACAACCCCACGCCAGGAACGAATAACAAATGTAACAAATGCCCCTTGAAACAGCATAACATACAATCAAATTCAGCAATATGTGTACAAATGCCCCTGTCATTTGTATTTCCACACCAGCTTCCATGAGATATATTAGCCCCAGACCCCATACACCAATAGCAGACATCAAATAACAGCAACGAGATGCTTACAATTATATTTACAAGATGAGGACATCTGTCCATGGTGGGCAAAGCCTTTACTAAGACTTGCTCAGCGATTTGCCACCCCTTTCCTTAACCCCCCTCCCATGCCTACGACTCCTCCTTAATGAGGTCACAAGGCTGCTTGAAGGCTGCTGTGTCTGGAAGGCAGACACTACAGACAGCCTAGCAGGATGCCCTGACCAGCTCTGGGCCTGGAAGGCTCAGTTGTAGACTGCACCGGCTCAGCATCGGTGGGAGCAGTCTCGGATAACTGGGGTGCAAAAGCAGAGTGGCAGTGGTGGGAGCCGGAATCCTGTCATCTTGAGCAAGGGCGGCTCCTTCCATTTCCAGTGGCCCATTGCCTCTCCGCCGGGGTGGAGCCTCAGCATCTGGAGCAATCTGTGCGAGCCCAGATTGCTGGCCTGCATCGGCACCTGTGGGGAACACAGAAAGGATAGGAGCAGTCAGTGTTCACATGGCATCACCTCTGGCACACCACTGTTACTGGTTGAGTCCATTTTCCTCTGTAACCGGGCAAGAATGAGCTTGTTGGACTGCTGAGAAGCACGGTCAATGCTTGAGGTGGCCTCTGTTAACCTCAGAGCAAGTGCATGCAAACGGGACCTTTCCCAATCTACCCATAAACTCGCGGTGCATTACCATGCCTCCAAGTCCAGGTCCATATCTGAGTGTCTCTGAACTGGACTCATGGGCCAACTCGCCCTGCAGGAAGCTGGCCCCTGAGCTTCCCCTCACATTGGACATGCTGCAGGCTACTGGAGCCAGGAGCCTCAGGATCTTCGAAGCTCAGGAACGTCAGCTCTTGCACCGAGGTGGTGGTGTTGCTCATGGAAGGCCCCACTCTGTCACTAGACTTTGGTCCCCTTCCTCCTCGTCTCCCCTGTTGTTCTATGTGGCGGGCTCACGGGCAGGCTGCGGCACTTCTGGCTCATCAACTGTAAGCACAAAGCAACAGAACTGTAGTTAGCAGCAGGGGAGGGGGCAGAAAGGGAAGAAGGAGGTGGCATTGGACAGTTATATGTAAAATTGATAAGGCATGTGGTGTCAAGGGTAAAGGGTCCCACATAAAACACAAAGGGCATTAACATACCATCATTATTCCCAAGGGGCTCGGCTTTGCCGACTGCTACTGCACCAACTAGTGTACCCATGAGGGCGGACACTCACTCCGTCACCTCCGTGAGGTCCTGGATGTCAGGATCCCCTCATCTGGTGCGCCTCTGTTCCAGCCTGTTGTGTGCCAGTTTCGACTGCAATAACAAACAAAAGAAGGTGTGAATCAATGAGCAACTCATCGTGTGCCACATGTGCCTTCCATAGTTGAATAGTATGGAGGTATGCAGATCTACATTTGAATCTGTGTGGCTGTGCAGAGTGGCTGTGTGAATGCTGGGATTAGGGGACAACCACCTAAGATGAGGGATTAAGCTGAAGTGGTGTGAATGCATAATGGTAGTGCGAGGAGGGGTCAGGCTGAGTATGTAAGACGAAGGTCAGCGCCGCTTGAATGGCCAGGGCATGGCTGCTGAAGTGCGCCTGATGGTGTCTTCATCAATGAAGACCATGGCCTGGTATACAAAGTAAAGGAGCAGGTACTGCAAAGACTTGACATTGTGTGAGACAGTGAGGTTCAGATTATGGTATTGCAACGTTAATAGAAAGGGTACTCACCCTAACTATCCTAGAGAGGTCGGTGAACTTCTTGCGACACTGTGTTGCAGTTCTGGCCACTGTGTTCCTGGCGGAGACGTGCTGGGCCACCTCCCTCCATAGTCTCCTGAACATTCGAGGAGTGGGCCTCCTTCAAATGGAAGGTTGGAGTGCATTCCAGCAGCTCTTCACTGCCTCCACCAATGCATCCACGGCCATGGCCGAGAAGCGGGCATGCTGGCGACCTCCTCCCTCCTCCAGTTTCCTGCTCTGAGCAGACTGTGAAGTTGGAACATGCATGCGCATACTTATCTTACTACGCCTTGAAGATTCGGCTGTCCACAGGACCTTCGCACCAAGCGCTTTCCTTCTGGAAATTTACCGCTGAGATTTTCAGTTCCACCGCTCTCTGAGAATTGTGTAACGACTGATTTAGTGCTCCCTTTCCCTCTTGGGCTGCAGAAACCTAATTTTGCGATAGATGGCGCAAACTATTGTTACCGCCGTGACAGGATTAACACCTAAAAATGGGCGATACCAAATTTCTAGCCCTTTGTTCCTTCTAGCCTAGCCTAGCGTATGCTTATCCTTTATGCTTATCCCAAGCCATTTAGTCTGTCATGGCACACTATCCCACAGTCCAGGAGCCAGCTAGACACTGGGATTGAGTCCATTGGAATTGAGTTTATACACAGGGCAGCTAAATAAAACATTCAAAGAGCCACATTTCAGCCACAGAAGTGCCACAATTGGCTTGGGAATCATCCATTGGCTACCCTTGCAGTAGTCTGTGCTGTTGAACAGGACTATCTCAGACGAAGACAGCTACAATAATACTGTCTCGGGATTTGTGTTTCTTTTTTATGTATGTAATTTATTTACAAGTGTGATATATATTCACCTGATGAGGAAATGAACATGTGCTTAGGAAAGATATAATCAAACAGGAATGTATGTTCTGATTAATAATCCCATATAAAAGGGGATATAAAAGGGGTCGGAGGGTCTAGTAAGGAGGAGGAACTGAGGGAAATCCTTATTAGTCGGGAAATTGTGTTGGGGAAATTGATGGGATTGAAGGCCGATAAATCCCCAGGGCCTGATGGACTGCATCCCAGAGTACTTAAGGAGGTGGCCTTGGAAATAGTGGATGCATTGACAGTCATTTTCCAACATTCCATTGACTCTGGATCAGTTCCTATGGAGTGGAGGGTAGCCAATGTAACCCCACTTTTTAAAAAAGGAGGGAGAGAGAAAACAAGGAATTATAGACCGGTCAGCCTGACATCGGTAGTGGGTAAAATGATGGAATCAATTATTAAGGATGTCATAGCAGTGCATTTGGAAAGAGGTAATATGATAGGTCTAAGTCAGCATGGATTTGTGAAAGGGAAATCATGCCTGACAAATCTTCTGGAATTTTTTGAGGATGTTTCCAGTAGAATGGACAAGGGAGAACCAGTTGATGTGGTATATTTGGACTTTCAGAAGGCTTTCGACAAGGTTCCACACAAGAGATTAATGTGCAAAGTTAAAGCACATGGGATTGGGGGTAGTGTGCTGACATGGATTGAGAACTGGTTGTCAGACAGGAAGCAAAGAGTAGGAGTAAATGGGGACTTTTCAGAATGGCAGGCAGTGACTAGTGGGGTATCGCAAGGTTCTGTGCTGGGGCCCCAGCTGTTTACACTGTACATTAATGATTTAGACGAGGGGATTAAATGTAGTATCTCCAAATTTGCGGATGACACTAAGTTGGGTGGCAGTGTGAGCTGCGAGGAGGATGCTATGAGGCTGCAGAGCGACTTGGATAGGTCAGGTGAGTGGGCAAATGCATGGCAGATGAAGTATAACGTGGATAAATGTGAGGTTATCCACTTTGGTGGTAAAAACAGAGAGACAGACTATTATCTGAATGGTGACAGATTAGGAAAAGGGCAGGTGCAACGAGACCCGGGTGTCATGGTACATCAGTCATTGAAGGTTGGCATGCAGGTACAGCAGGCGGTTAAGAAAGCAAATGGCATGTTGGCCTTCATAGCGAGGGGATTTGAGTACAGGGGCAGGGAGGTGTTGCTACAATTGTACAGGGCCTTGGTGAGGCCACACCTGGAGTATTGTGTACAGTTTTGGTCTCCTAACCTGAGGAAGGACATTCTTGCTATTGAGGGAGTGCAGCGAAGGTTCACCAGACTGATTCCCGGGATGGCGGGACTGACCTATCAAGAAAGACTGGATCAACTGGGCTTGTATTCACTGGAGTTCAGAAGAATGAGAGGGGACCTCATAGAAACGTTTAAAATTCTGACGGGGTTAGACAGGTTAGATGCAGGAAGAATGTTCCCAATGTTGGGGAAGTCCAGAACCAGGGGACACAGTCTAAGGATAAGGGGGAAGCCATTTCGTACCGAGATGAGGAGGAATTTCTTCACCCAGAGAGTGGTGAACCTGTGGAATTCTCTACCACAGAAAGTTGTTGAGGCCAATTCACGAAATATATTCAAAAAGGAGTTAGATGAAGTCCTTACTACTAGGGGAATCAAGGGGTATGGTGAGAAAGCAGGAATGGGGTACTGAAGTTGCATGTTCAGCCATGAACTCATTGAATGGCAGTGCAGGCTAGAAGGGCCGAATGGCCTACTCCTGCACCTATTTTCTATGTTTCTATATAATAGCTTTTGAAGATATAACCCATATTAGGTCTGATTGCCTTGATTACTATTTGAATATCTTGCAGAAGTAATCCGCTGTTGAGGATATGGTCGCTAGGTTTGCAGTAATTCTGTTTCTTCTTTGTCAATCTTGCTTTCTTTTTCTCCCCTTCTGTTTTAACGTAGTGATTCCTGCTGGGATTCAGTTCTATAAACCTCTCGAACCTTCTTCAAATGGTCAGCCTTCATGATGACTTTCACAGGTTCATTGACAATGCGTGGAATTTTAGTCAAACCTAATTCTGTCTTTATCTGTTAATTATACAAGCAGACGCCCAATAGCAGTTAGATATCAATTAGAAATTTAAACCCTGATCTTTCCCATCCCTACTTCAAGAACACCGAGACCAAGGACAGATTTCCTCTTGAGCACTTGGATGTAAAGCATGCATGAGTGGAGTGCAAAGAGGTTATGCAGTCCTCCCACCAAATGTCCTCTGCCAAGGTGATGCTTTGCGCTCAAGCATCAGGAGAAAAGTCTGCCCCAGAACTCCGCACTGCTGTCTTGACCAATGAACAGAGACTAAAATTAAACTTGGTACCTTCTTGGTCTCTATGGTTTACTATTGTACCATGAGGTGTATTTATCCATTGTTCATCCCTAGAATGAGCAGCCATTATGGCATCGACTGGACAAATGTTTCTGAACATATTTAGAGTTTTAGGTTTTCATATATGAAGAGCTAAATAAATCTCAGTGATAGTAATGGCGAGGGACGCATTAATAATATGCTTTATGTTATTATCAGTTTATTTTTATTTTTTATAGAGTTGTTGCAAGCTTTTCACAAACAGACTGTTGCTATGGCAATGATCCAGCTGTGGTTGGAAAATTGCTGCTGTAAATAGTAAGCAAAAATGTTGATTACTTTTCCATTGAAGATTTGAAATAACAGTTTATTTTGGATACCGCTATTCATAAAAAACCAAGGTTGTGAGCATTACACCATTTAAGCTAGTTATCCCTCCACGTGGAAATAGAAGCCTGCAGTAAATGAATCATAAACAAGGCACACCAGAGCAGCTTTAGTCCTCCAAGGTGTTGCAATCAATTTTTAGCATTGACTGATAGTCTCGCTTTAACAGATTCCAGGCAAAGTTCCTGATAGTGACCTTTCAGCTATCGTACATTAATTCATCCATCAGATGAGAGACTAAAGTAATAATAAGTCTGTTATGAGGTTGAAGAAAAGCAGGAATTTGTCCCTGAGTCCTGGCCAACACTCTTCCAATTGCGGGGCCCTGCCCTCAGCAAAATGGCTGTTGTTTTTGCCTATATGACTATGTATCAAACAAGTAGTTAATTCTATGTGAAGCCTTAAGATGTTCACAAGAGACGTGACAAGGAGCTATCTAAATGTAAGTTCTTTTCTTCAATTTATATCTCCTTCGATATTTCTTATTTTATTCCACCCTCTCCACGTTAAGATCACTCTTTCATATCTGTGGGAATTTTTCCTTCCCTCCTGTTCCTTGGCTGAGAGGGTGAGCTAATTATCCTCATCACTGCTTATGCCAAAAAACAATCTTCCTGTTTTTCACCCAGTGGCAACACAACGCACTGAGATACAGCACAGGTTAGATGAAGAGGACAGCACATTTCATATGGCCTCATCAAGTACTCTCAGATCAGTTATGCTATGAGATATTATTATGCCCCATCAATTGCCTTAACTTGAGTCTCAGAACAGCATCCCCCATTTCTGAATGATGACATTTCTGTTTCATACACCAGCCATCCTGTAAGCTCTCCAAGTTAGACAGCCAATTTAGTGCCAACCTCTGTTGAAATATGGGCAGTTCTCTCAATTTACACGTGCAAAAAAACAATTAAAAAGTCTAATGTGATGTCAAGCTTCATAGCAGGTATAAAATATAAAAGCAACATACTGGTCAAACCTCATTTGGAATATTACGTTCAGCTTTGGGCACCCCACTATAAGAAAGACATATTGGCTTGAGAGAACATCAGCTAGGATGGTGCCTGAAATCTTGGGACTCAGCTATAAAGAAAGGCCAAGTTTTATTCCCTCGAGATGAGTGCTGCTAAATTCGGCCCGTTAGCATCCAGTTTTTCTGCGCTACGGGTGCCGATTCGAGTCCAAAATGGGATCCGCACTTCTGGTGCAGGCCGCGCCGATGCCATTTTGGATAGGACATTAGCGTGGGCACAGGGAGAGTGCTCTGGAAGTATGCAGAGTATGCAGATTGTAACGTTAATCAGCGTGCAACCGCCACATAGGAATTTGGAGATGTACTGAAACCAGAAGGGATTCCACTATATCAATGTCCAGCTGGTCAACGACCATACTCAGCACATCATGCAGGTCAATGCCCAGTATCCTGGCAGCAGCCATGAGGCTTTCATTATGCGGCATTCCGCTGTACCTTCTGCATTTGAGCCACCATGACAAACCAGAGGGTGGCTACTGGGCGACAAGGGCGATCCACTGACCACCTGTCTCCTGATGCTGCTTTGCAACCCAAGCACACATGGACAGCATGCAGCAGGCAGCGCAAGCCTGGAGCAGCTAGAGGGAGATTTAAACATCAGCGTCTCCCTGACAATGGGGGAAGCTCAAGCCTGGAGCAGCTGGAGGGAGATTTAAACATCAGCGTCTCCCTAACAACGGAGGCAGCTCGAGCCGAGAGCAGCTGGAGGGAGATTTAAACATCAATGTCTCCCTGACAATGGAGGCAGCTCAAGCCTGGAGCTATTACAGGTCAAGAGGATAAAATGATAAATAAAAAGTAATAAAATGATGACATCACAAGGATGGAGGACAGTGATCGGTTCTTCCATATTAATTGAATCACTGGACAGGGAATAAATCTTAATGACAGCTAATAACTGATTTAAGTTGCTTCAATTGCTGATTTTCTCATTTTAATTTAATTTATAATTATGGTATATATTATTTAATTTTGTTTAATTATAATTGTTCGTTATTATACTGATTTTACTCCTTATTGTATTATTTACAATGTAATTTGAATTTTTTTTAGTCTTTTTCGCCTTTGTCTATCTGTGTGCACATTTTGGCTGCTGCTTTGGACTCAAGCCTTTAACCTCTTTTTACACTTTCTTCTCACGCTTTTTCTCTCTTTCCCTCAATGGTCAATATCTAATGTGTTGTAAAATTGTTGTGAAGCGCCTTCGGACATTTTACTATGTTAAAGGCGCTATATAAATAAAAGTCATTATTATTATATAACGAAAGCTATGCTGCCACATGGAATCTAAAACAATGCTTTCACTGCCTGGACCATTTGGGAGGAGCCCTGCAGTACTGTCCAGAGCATGTCTCAAGATTTGTCGTAGTCTGCTGCATGCTCCACAACCTCATCATCATGAGGGAACAGCCCTTGCCACCACATATAGAGCAAAGAGCTGAGGAGGAGAAAGAGAAGGAGGAGGAGGAGGAGAAAGAGGAGGAAGAGGAGAAGGAAAAGGAAGAGAAGGAGGAAGAAGGCAGAAGTCAAACAACACAGTCCCATTCTGGCCAGGCTGTCCGTGATTGACTCATCCAACTGCAGTGCCAGTGAATGCAACCCCAATTCTCAGATAATAAAGCAGTCCATGCCACATGCAGCAAGACCTGGATGACATTCAGGCTTGGGCTGATAAGTGGCAAGTAACATTCGCGCCACACAAGTGCCAGGCAATGACCATCTCCAACAAGAGACAGTCTAACCACCACCCTTGACATTCAATGGCATTACCATCATCAAATCCCCCACCATCAACATCCTGGGGGTTCATCATTGACCAGAAATTTAACTGGACCAGCCAAGAGCAGGTCTCAGGCTGCTGAGTGTCTCACCTCCTGACTCTCCAAAGCCTGTCTACCATCTATAAGTCAAAAGACACGAGTATGCTGGAATACTCTTTACTTGCCTGTATGAGTGCAGCTCCAACAAAACTCAAGAAGCTCGACACTATCCAGGACAAAGCAGCGTGCTTCATTGGCACCCTATTGACCACCTTAAACACTCACTCCCTGCACCACTGGTGCACCGTGGCTGCAGTGTGTATCATCTACAAAATGCACTGCAGCAACTCACCAAGGCTTCTTCGGCAGCACCTCCCCAGCCCGTGACCTCTCCCACCTAGAAGGACGAGGGCAGCAGGTGCCTCCTCCAAATTACCCTCCAAGTCACACATCATCCTGACTTGGAAGTATGTCGCCGTTCCTTCATCGTCGATGGGTCAAAATCCTGGAACTCCTTCCCTAACTGTACAATGGGAGCACCTTCACCACATGGATTGTAGTGGTTGAAGAAGGCGACTCACCTCTACCTTCTCAAAGGCAATTGGGGTGGGCAATAAATGCTGGCTTTGCCAGCAATGTCCACATCACAAGAACAAATAAAAAACAATTTCCCATTCACCAACAGTCACATACCTTACCTCTCTCTATTACTGACCATCATAGAAACATAGAAACATAGAAAATAGGTGCAGGAGTAGGCCATTCGGCCCTTCTAGCCTGCACCGCCATTCAATGAGTTCATGGCTGAACATGCAACTTCAGTACCCCCTTCCTGCTTTCTCGCCATACCCCTTGATCCCCCTAGTAGTAAGGACTTCATCTAACTCCCTTTTGAAAATATTTAGTGAATTGGCCTCAACAACTTTCTGTGGTAGAGAATTCCACAGGTTCACCATTCTCTGGGTGAAGAAGTTTCTCCTCATCTCGGTCCTAAATGGCTTACCCCTTATCCTTAGACTGTGACCCCTGGTTCTGGACTTCCCCAACATTGGGAACATTCTTCCTGCATCTAACCTGTCTAAACCCGTCAGAATTTTAAACGTTTCTATGAGGTCCCCTCTCATTCTTCTGAACTCCAGTCAATACAAGCCCAGTTGATCCAGTCTTTCTTGATTGGTCAGTCCCACCATCCTGGGAATCAGTCTGGTGAATCTTCGCTGCACTCCCTCAATAGCAAGAATGTCCTTCCTCAAGTTAGGAGACCAAAACTGTACTCCAGGTGTGGCCTCACCAAGGCCCTGTACAACTGTAGCAACACCTCCCTGCCCCTGTACTCAAATCCCCTCGCTATGAAGGCTAACATGCCATTTGCTTTCTTAATCGCCTGCTGTACCTGCATGCCAACCTTCAATGACTGATATACCATGACACCCAGGTCTTGTTGCACCTCCCCTTTTCCTAATCTGTCACCATTCAGATAATAGTCTGTCTCTCTGTTTTTACCACCAAAGTGGATAACCTCACATTTATCCACATTATACTTCATCTGCCATGCATTTGCCCACTCATCTAACCTATCCATGTCACTCTGCAGCCTCATAGCATCCTCCTCGCAGCTCACACTGCCACCCAATTTAGTGTCATCCGCAAATTTGGAGATACTACATTTAATCCCCTCGTCTAAATCATTAATGCACAGTGTAAACAGCTGGGGCCCCAGCACAGAACCTTGCGGTACCTCACTAGTCACTGCCTGCCATTCTGAAAAGTACCCATTTACTCTTACTCTTTTCTTCCTGTCTGACAACCAGTTCTCAATCCACGTCAGCACACTACCCCCAATCCCATGTGCTTTAACTTTGCACATTAATCTCTTGTGTGGGATCTTATCGAAAGCCTTCTGAAAGTCCAAATATACCACATCAACTGGTTCTCCCTTGTCCACTTCACTGGAAACATCCTCAAAAAATTCCAGAAGATTTGTCAAGCATGATTTCCCTTTCACAAATCCATGCTGACTTGGACCTATCATGTCAGCTCTTTCCAAATGTGCTGCTATGACATCCTTAATAATTGATTCCATTATTTTACCCACTACTGAGGTCAGGCTGACCGGTCTATAATTACCTGTTTTCTCTCTCCCTCCTTTTTAAAAAAGTGGGGTTACATTGGCTACCCTCCACTCGATAGGAACGGATCCAGAGTCAATGGAATGTTGGAAAATGACTGTCAATGCATCCGCTATTTCCAAGGCCACCTCCTTAAGTACTCTGGGATGCAGTCCATCAGGCCCTGGGGATTTATTGGCCTTCAATCCCATTAATTTCTCCAACACAATTTCCCGACTAATAAGGATTTCCCTCAGTTCCTCCTCCTTACTCGACCCTCTGATCCCTTTTATATCCGGAAGGTTGTTTGTGTCCTTCTTAGTGAATACCGAACCAAAGTACTTGTTCAATTGGTCCGCCATTTCTTTGTTCCCCGTTATGACTTCCCCTGATTCTGACTGCAGGGGACCTACGTTTGTCTTTACTGACCTTTTTCTCTTTACATATCTATGGAAACTTTTGCAATCCGTCTTAATGTTCCCTGCAAGCTTCTTCTCGCACTCCATTTTCCCTGCCCTAATCAAACCCTTTGTCCTCCTCTGCTGAGTTCTAAATTTCTCCCAGTCCTCGGGTTCGCTGCTATTTCTGGCCAATTTGTATGCCACTTCCTTGGCTTTAATACTATCCCTGATTTCCCTTGATAGCCACGGTTGAGCCACCTTCCCTTTTTTATTTATACGCCAGACAGGAATGTACAATTGTTGTCGTTCATTCATGCGGTCTCTAAATGTCTACCATTGCCCATCCACAGTCAACCCCTTCAGTATCATTCACCAATCTATCCTAGCTAATTCACGCCTCATACCTTCAAAGTTACCCTTCTTTAAGTTCTGGACCATGGTCTCTGAATTAACTGTTTCATTCTCCATCCTAATGCAGAATTCCACCATATTATGGTCACTCTCCCCCAAGGGGCCTCGCACAACGAGATTGCTAATTAATCCTCTCTCATTACACATCACCCAGTCTAAGATGGCCTCCCCCCTAGTTGCTTCCTCGACATATTGGTCTAGAAAACCATTCCTTATGCACTCCAGGAAATCCTCCTCCACCGTATTGCTTCCAGTTTGGCTAGCCCTATTAAAGTCACCCATTATAACTGCTGCACCTTTATTGCATGCACCCCTAATTTCCTGTTTGATGCCCTCCCCAACATCACTACTACTACTGTTTGGAGGTCTGTACACAACTCCCACTAACTTTTTTTGCCCTTTGGTGTTCTGCAGCTTTACCCATATAGATTCCACATCATCCAAGCTAATGTCTTTCCTAACTATTGCATTAATCTCATCTTTAACCAGCAATGCTACCCCACCTCCTTTTCCTTTTATTCTATCCTTCCTGAATGTTGAATACCCCTGGATGTTGAGTTCCCAGCCCTGATCATCCTAGAGCCACGTCTCCGTAATCCCAATCACATCATATTTGTTAACATCTATTTGCACAGTTAATTCATCCACCTTATTACGGATACTCCTTGCATTAAGACACAAAGCCTTCAGGTTTGTTTTTTTAACACCCTTTGTCCTTTTAGAATTTTGCTGTACAGTGGCCCTTTTTGTTCTTTTTCTTGGGTTTCTCAGCCCTCCACTTTTCCTCATCTCCTTTCTATCTTTTGCTTTTGTCTCCTTTTTGTTTCCCTCTGTCTCCCTGCATTGGTTCCCATCCCCCTGCCATATTAGTTTAACTCCTCCCCAACAGCACTAGCAAACACTCCCCCTAGGACATTGGTTCCGGTCCTGCCCAGGTGCAGACCGTCCAGTTTGTACTGGTCCCACCTCCCCCAGAACCGGTTCCAATGCCCCAGGAATTTGAATTCCTCCCTGCTGCACCACTGCTCAAGCCACGTATTCATCTGTGCTATCCTGCGAGTCCTACTCTGACTAGCACATGGCACTGGTAGCAATCCCGAGATTACTACTTTTGAGGTCCTACTTTTTAATTTAGCTCCTAGCTCCTTAAATTCGTTTCGTAGGACCTCATCCCTTTTTTTTACCTATGTCGTTGGTACCAATGTGCACCATCTCATCACAATGCGACGATAAAAGCCACCACAAACCAAACATTCCAAACCAAATTTACAAATCAAACCATCCAATGTTATATTTCAAAGTCAAGTAGTCAACCTTGCGCAATCCCTTAGTGCCTTTGCCTGTCCTAGTGCTCCTGTGCAGTGCTACCTCAGTGGCTGCAGCATGGCTGTGGAAGTCTGCTGACCTTCTGTGGGGGAGACTGTAGTTGGTCTTGCAGGATGACCTCAAGTAGCTCTGGGCCTAGACTGCACCGTCTCGGCATGGGCGGCAGCAGTCCGGGCTGGCTGACTGACAAGTAAATGCAAGGACATTGGTGGAGTGCAGTGATGGGATGTTGAATACTATCATCCTGAGAGACGACAACAGGTTCTTGCTCTATGGAGTCTCAGCATTCCTAATAAACTGTTGGAGGACGGAATGCTGGACTACTGTGACACCCTGCAAGTCCCTTTCAACTCTGCTAACCGCAACCATGATTGCAGCAGTCTGTGCTTGTGTGGCAGCACTCAGACATTGGCTGGCTTTTCCTTGTGCTGCTATAGAAGCTGAGACATCGGACATCAGCCACGAGATTGTGGTTGGGTCCACAAATGTGCTAATGGATTTTCACGCTTGAAAGGAAGCAAGCTCTGTGCAAAGTCCTGTGCAAGGTTGGTGCTGGACTCCTCCATGCTCTTTAACATTGCATTCAGGCTTTCTGGCAGGCCTGCCAATGCAATCCTGTTGTGCATACTCATCAGCATTCTTCTGAAGGCCGCCCCATCGAAGTCTTCATCCGAGTCCTGTACATCCCTCCGTGGATCTGGCATCTGCGTTACCCTTTCCCCCTGGCCTTGCTGCAGCCCACTCGTGCTCGATGACTGACCATGTGCAGATCCCGCCTCTATGCTACCCTCTAAAGTACGCCCAGCGTCAGTATCTGAGTTGGTAGCTGGGAGTGTGAAATTGAGTGATGGTGCTTTGTCTTCAGCATCTCTGCCTTCTTCCTCTTGCAGTTCCTGCTCCTACACCACTGCCTCGAAGTTGTCTTTCACTATTCATTCCTAAAAAAACAATCCAAGAAATAGTTCTTCATGCAAAGTAATGAGAATGTGGAACTTATGCTCAGAGGCCATAGATGCAAAATCAATAGAGGTATAAAATGGATGTATTTGAGAAGTAAGGACATTAATGGATATGGAAAAAAGAGAATTTGGATTAAAAAGATATAGCTAGCAAAACAAATGGGACAGCAAGTTCAATGGGATGTATGGTATACTGCTGTTCTTTGACATCATTTGGAGTAATTCATTACAAAACTCATCCACTATGAATAGTTTAAGCCTTGCCTCTGTTCTCACTCAAACTTACTTTTGCAATGAAACCAAGTTCAGCTAGGTAAGTCTTTACTCTTATTTTGAACCACTAAGTGCTGGAATTAACACTTGCTATTCTCTGGTCCTGCTCCAACACACCAACACAGTGGCCCAAAATTTGCTGGAATAGGGCATTTCATGACGTGCCCCATTTGTTGAAATCTTTTTCCTCAGCCTTCAGCTTGAAAAATTTTGCACCACAAATTGCTGGAAGTGCGAGCTGATAACGGCGCGGTGAGGTCAACGGAGCACCTGGAACCTTGGTGAGTGATGGGACAATCTATCTCCTTAACCAATGAGATTTAAGGATAGAAAATGAAACAGAGGAACCACAGAGAAGGAAATAGGGTGAATTGGAGTAAAATTACATACAGAAAGTGAAATAAAGATTAATGAAGAATGATTGGATTAAGAGAGAGAGAAAAAAGACTGAAAGGAAAAATAAGAACTTTTTTTTAATTTAATTTTTAGAAACCTTTACGAGCATTTACTATCTGTAGAAATGAGACTCCACAGTTTCAATTGTTCCCTTTCTGGGCTAGAGAGGTTGAGTGGCATTGCAGGAACATAAATCTTGTTATTAAAAGGATCCTTACATCATTAAGTACCAGCCATATCTTTCTGCAGTGAGTTTAATTCATTTTAAGAGTGCAAATACAGTAATCTCTTGAAACTCACAGGGATCATAAGAACATAAGAACATAAGAATTAGGAACAGGAGTAGGCCATCCAGCCCCTCGAGCCAGCTCCGCCACTCAATAAGATCATGGCCGATCTGGTCGTGGACTCAGCTCCACTTACCCGCCCTCTCCCCGTAACCCTTAATTCCCTTATTGCTTAAAAATCTATCTATCTTTGACTTGAAAACATTCTATGAGCCAGCCTCAACTGCTTCCTTGGGCAGAGAATTCCACAGATTCACAACCCTCTGGGAGAAGAAATTCCCTCTCAACTCGGTTCTAAATTGGCTCCTCCGTATTTTGAGTCTGTGCCCCCTAGTTCTAGTCTCCCCCACCAATGGAAACAACCTCTCTGCCTCTATCTTGTCGATCCCTTTCATGATTTTAAATGTTTCTATAAGATCACCCCTCATCCTTCTGAACTCCAAGGAGTAAAGATCCAGTCTACTCAATCTATCATCATAAGTTAACCCCCTCATTTCTCGAATCAGCCTAGTGAATCGTCTCTGTACCCCTTCCAAAGCTAGTATATCCTTCCTTAAATAAGGTGACCAAAACTGCACGCAGTACTCCAAGTGCGGCCTTACCAATACCTTATACAGTTGCAGCAACACATCCCTGCTTTTGCACTCCATCCCTTTCGCAATGAAGGCCAACATTTCATTTGCCTTCCTGATTACCTGCTGCACCTGCAAACTAACCTTTTGGGATTCATGCACAAGGACCCCCAGGTCCCTCTGCACCACAGCATGTTGTAATTTCTCCCCATTCAAATAATATTCCCTTTTACTGTGTTTTTCCCAAGGTGGATGACCTCACACTTTCCGACATTGTATTCCATCTGCCAAACCTTAGCCCATTCGCTTAACCGATCCAAATCTCCTTGTAGCCTCTCTGAGTCCTCTACACAACCCGCTTTCCCACTAATCTTAGTGTCATCTGCAAATTTTGTTGCATTACACTCTGTCCCCTCCTCTAGGTCATCTATGTATATTGTAAACAGTTGTGGTCCCGGCACTGATCCCTGTGGCACACCACTAACCACTGATTTCCAACCGAAAAAGGACCCATTTATCCCGACTCTCTTCTTTCTGTTCGCCAGCCAATTCTCTATCCATGCTAATACATTTCCTCTGACTCTGCGTACCTTTATCTTCTGCAGTAACCTTTTGTGTGGCACCTTATCGAATGCCTTTTGGAAATCTAAATACACCACATCCATCGGTACACCTCCATCCACCATGCTCGTTACATCCTCAAAGAATTCCAGTAAGTTAGTTAAACATGATTTCCCTTTCATGAATCCATGCTGCGTCTGCTTGATTGCACTATTCCTATCCAGATGTCCCGCTATTTCTTCCTTAATGATAGTTTCAAGCATTTTCCCCACTACAGATGTTAAACTAACTGGCCTATAGTTACCTGCCTTTTGCCTGCCCCCTTTTTTAAACAGAGGCGTTACATTAGCTGCTCTCCAATCCGCTGGTACCTCCCCAGAGTCCAGAGAATTTTGGTAGATTATAACAAATGCATCTGCTATAACTTCCGCCATCGCTTTTAAGACCCTGGATGCATTTCATCAGGACCAGGGGACTTGTCTACCTTCAATCCCATTAGTCTGTCCAGCACTACCTCCCTAGTGATAGTGATCATCTCAAGGTCCTCCCTTCCCACATTCCTATGACCAGCAATTTTTGGCATGGTTTTTGTGTCTTCCACTGTGAAGACGGAAGCAAAATAATTGTTTAAGGTCTCAGCCATTTTCACATTTCCCATTATTAAATCCCCTTTTTCATCTTCGAAGGGACCAACATTTACTTTAGTCACTCTTTTCCGTTTTATATATCTGTAAAAGCTTTTACTATCTGTTTTTATGTTTTGCGCAAGTTTACCTTCGTAATCTATCTTCTCTTTCTTTATTGCTTTTTTAGTCATTCTTTGCTGTTGCTTAAAATTTTCCCAATCCTCTAGTTTCCCACGAACCTTGGCCACCTTATACGCATTGGTCTTTGATTTGATACTTTCCTTTATTTCCTTGGTTATCCACGGCTGGTTATCTCTTCTCTTGCCGCCCTTCTTTTTCACTGGAATATATTTTTGTTGCGCATTATGAAAGAGCTCCTTAAAGGTCCTCCACTGTTCCTCAATTGTGCCACCGTTTAGTCCTTGTTTCCAGTCAACTTTAGCCAACTCTGCCCTCATCCCACTGTAGTCCCCTTTGTTTAAGCATAGTACTCTCGTTTCTGACACAACTTCCTCATCTTCAATCTGTATTACAAATTCAATCATATTGTGATCACTCATTCCGAGAGGATCTTTTACGAGGAGATTGTTTATTTTTCCTGTCTCGTTACACAGGACCAGATCCAAAATGCCTTACTCCCTTGTAGGCTCTGTTACATACTGTTCTAAGAAACAATCCCGTATGCATTCTATGAATTCCTCCTCCAGGCTACCCCCTGCGATTTGATTTGACCAATCGATATGTAGGTTAAAATCCCCCATAACTACTGCCGTTCCTTTTTCACATGCCTCCATTATTCCCTTGATTTTTGCCCGCCCCACCATGAAGTTATTATTTGGGGCCTATAAACTACGCCGACCAGTGACTTTTTCCTCTTACTATCTCTAATCTCCACCCACAATGATTCAACATTTTGTTCATTGGAGCCAATATAATTCCTCACAACTGCCCTGATATCATCCCTTATTAACAGAGCTACCCCACCTCCCTTCCCTTCCTGCCTATCTTTCCGAATCGTCAGATACCCTTGTACGTTTAATTCCCAGTCCTGGCCACCTTGCAACCATGTCTCTGTAATGGCCACCAAATCATACCCATTTGTAATGATTTGTGCCGTCAACTCATTTATTTTATTTCTAATACTGCGTGCATTTAGGTAGTGTGTTTTCATCCAAGTTTTTAAACCATGATTTTTAGTTTTTACCCCTCCTGCAGCCCTTTTATATTCAGTGGTCCTTTTTGTTTCTTGCCTTTGGTTTCTCTGCCCTCCACTTTTACTCATCTCTTTTCTGTCTTTTGTTTTTGTCTCCTTTTTGTTTCCCTCTGTCTCCCTGTATTGGTTCCCATCCCCCTGCCATCTTAGTTTAACTCCTCACCAACAGCACTAGCAAACACTCCCCCTAGGACATTGGTTCCATTCCTGCCCAAGTGCAGACCGTCCGGTTTGTACTGGTCCCACCTTCCCCCAGAACCTGTTCCAATGCACCACGAATTTGAATCCATCCCTGCTGCACCACTGCTCAAGCCACATATTCATCTGTGCTATCCTGCGATTCCTACTCTGACTAGCATGTGGCACTGGTAGCAATCCCGAGATTACTACTTTTGAGGTCCTACTTTTTAATTTAACTCCTAGCTCCTTAAATTCATCTCGTAGGACCTTATCCCTTTTTTTACCTGTGTTGTTGGTACCAATGTGCACCACGACAACTGGCTGTTCTCCCTCCCTTTTCAGAATGTCCTGCACTCGCTCGGAGACATCCTTGACCCTTGCACCAGGGAGGCAACATACCATCCTTGACTCTCGATTGCGGCCGCAGAAACGCCTATCTATTCCCCTTATGATTGAATCCCCTATCACTATCGCTCTCCCACTCTTTTTTATGCCCTCCTGTACAACAGAGCCAGCCACGGTGCCATGAACTTGGCTGCTGTTGCTCTCCCCTAATGAGTCAACTCCCTCAACAGCACTCAAAACAGTGTATCTGTTTTGTAGGGGGATGACCGCAGGGGACCCCTGCAGTACCTTCTTTGTACTACTCTTCCTGCTGGTCTTCCATTCCCTAGCTGGCTGTGGATCCTACTCATGCGGTAAGACCAACTCACTACACGTGCCACTTATGTCATTCTCAGCATCGTGGATGCTCCAGAGTGAATCCACCCTCAGCTCCAATTCCGCAACGCGGTCCATCAGGAGATGGAGGCGGATACACTTCTTACACACGTAGTCGTCAGGGACACCGGAAGCGTCCCTGAGTTCCCACATGATGGCGAGCTGCCATTTTCGCATGGTTAATGGTGGAGCGGTGCAAATCGTCCAATAATTTGTGGTGATTTGCAACTCATGGGTTATCTCTACCGCGCCATAAATAACTGGGTTATTTACACACTAAACATACTGCTCATCAAACTTGTCGTTATTTTTCCAGCAACTTCTGGGCCAATATTTCAAATGCAATCTCACCACGTTACAATACAGTTGGAATAGTTTGTTTTGACTTACAGTCGAGTACCCTTCAGAATTATCTTAAAGTTGCCACTCAATATGAAGCTTTTATCAAGAAAGCTATATATTTAATTAATAATGTTGATAACAAGATACATTTCTATTAAGGAGATAGGGGAGTGGGATGAGCTGACAGTTGGCTTGGGCTTGATAGGCCAAATGACCTTCTTCTGTGCTGTAACCATTCTATGGCCCCAAGTTTCCACATGATTTGCTCCTGATTTTTAGGAGCAACTGGTGTAGAACGGAATATCTTAGAAATCGGAATTCTCGTCATTTAGTTTGCTCCAGTTCTAGTCAGTTAGAACAGTTTCACTTTGGAACAGAATTATTTTTTCAAAAGGGGGCGTGTCCGGCCACTTACGCCTGTTTTCAAAGTTTCGTCAGTGAAAACTTACTCCAAACTAACTTAGAATGGAGTAAGTGAAGATTTTTGTACGCTCGAAAAAACCTTGTCTACACTTTAGAAAATCAGGCGTAGGTTACAAATCAGGCGTAGGGAATGGCGGGGGGGAGGGGGGGTTAAAGGGAAGTTTACAAACATTAAACACTTCAGTTTTACAAATAAAGAGCCATCATCAATAATAAATGATAAATACATCAATAAATCAACCAATAAATCAATCAAAAAAAATTAATAAGAACATTTTTTTTTAAATCAATAAATAAAACATTTTCTACTTACCGACTGCAGCACTGGGGAGCCCTCCAACAGCATGCTGGGATGCCCCCCACCCAGTGTGTCTCTGTCAGTGTCTCTATCTCTCTGTCTGTCTGTGTGTGTCTCTCATTCTCTGTTTGTCAGTGTCTGTGTTTCTGACAGCGAGGGGAGGGGGAGGAGGGGGGTAGAGGGAGAGAGGGGGGGCCAGGGGAAGGGATGGGGGAGAAGGGGGAGGGATGGGGAGGGATGGGGAGAAGGGGGAGGGGGGGAGAAGGGGGAGGGGGGAGAAGGGGGGAGGGGGGGAGAAGGAGATAAAAGGTAGATGGGGGAAGGAGATGGGGGGAAAGGAGATGGGGGGGAAAGGAGATGGGGGCGGGCTGGGGGGGGGAAGGAGATCGGGGGGAAAGGATATGGGAGGGGGGAAAGGAGATGGGGGGGAAAGGAGATGGGGGGTGGTGGGAAGGAGATTGGGGTGGGGGAAAGGAGATTGGGTGGGGGGGAAAGGAGATGGGGGGGGGGAAAGGAGAAGGGGGAGGGAGGCTGAATGGGCCGGGCCCGAGGCTTCGGGCAGGGCCCGTCCCCAGCACCAGATTTACAGGCGTTGGGTCGGGTCGGGGGGAGCACGGGAGAGGGAGATCAGGTCGGGGGGAGGGAGGTCAGGTCGGATCCAGTCTGGGGGCAGGGCGGTAGGGAGCAGGAGTCGGGTCGGGTCCGGTCCGGGGGGTCGGTGTCGGGTCCGGTCCGGGGGCGGGTGGGGAAGCGGGAGTCAGGTCGGTGTCGGGTCCGGTCCAGAGGCGGGAGTCGGGTCAGGAGGAAGCAGGAGCTAGCCGTGGGAGGAGCCTTATTCACGCAACCCCAGTGAGGCCATTGGGCCAGGGCTAGGGGCTGCGTGCTTCGGCCCCTCGCACACAGTTTTGGGCACCTGGAGCTACTGCACATGCGCGCCCACTGTAGCGCGCATGTGCAGAGGTCTCGGCACTGTTTTCAGCGCAGGGACCTGGCTCCGCCCCCTACAGCTCCTGCTGCGCTGCGCCGAGGGCCAGAGGACCTGCAGGGAGCTGGAGAATCTGGAGGGTTTTTTTAGGCGCACATTGTGGCACAAAAAACGGGCGTCCAATTCGGGACTGCGCCGTTCTAGGCGCGGCTCGAAACTTGGGCCCTATGATTCTATCTAAGAACTTCGCATTGACTGAAAACCTTCAGTAAATTATAGTCACATCAATATCCTTTTCATCATTTATCTTTACTAATAGAAACCCCTCATCAGAAGGTTGTGGGTTAAAGTCCCACTCCAGAGATTTGAGCACACAATCTATGCTGACATTCCAGTGCAGTGATGCTGGAGTGCTGCACTGTCGGAGGTGCCATCCTTCGGATAAGATGTTAAACTAAGGCACTATTGTTCTCTCAGGCCCCGTGTGATAACACATCACTTGTTACAAGTACTTTGTCAGATACATATACGACCGGTTGATGCTCGCCCGCTACTTTGGCTTGTTGTAAGGTCCCCCCGACCTCATATAATGGTACATCATTGGCTGCGAAGGACCGCTCACACGGGTTACATAGTGCATACAGGCCATTCCAGTGTTTCAGATCAGCCATGATCTTATTGAATGGCAGAGCAGGCTCGAGGGGCTAGATGGCCTACTCCTGTTCCTAATTCTTATGTTCTTATGTTCTTATATAAATATCCCATGCTACTATTTCAAAGTAGAGCAGTGGAGTTCTCCCCGGTGCCCCAGTCAATATTTATCCCTCAACCAATACCACTAAAACAGATTATCTGGTCATTATTGCATCGCTGTTTGTGGAACCTTGTTGTGTGCAAATTGGTTGCGCATTTCCTACATTACAACATTGACTACGCTCAAAAAAAAGGAAGTCATTGGCTGTAAAGTGCTTTGGGAACATTCTGTGGTCTTGAAAGCCGCTTTATAAATGCAAGTCTTTCTTTCTTTAATCATACAGCTGGGTTGCTTGCCTATGTTTCCTTTGGGTGACCCTTGAACATCCATTTTCAAGGGCGATTTTCAACAGGTGGCGCACCTTCTACATCGACAATATAAATACTACGATCTTGAGAATTAGATCGTGGTCTCACTTGCCTGTTCTTTGCCGGAAGTGCGCCCAACGCCATTTAGGGTGGTGTGGTTTAAACTCCCTTGTAAACATAACTTTTAAGATTGTCTCTATATACAATCACATTCAACTAAAGGGAAAGACATTTTGAGCACAAAGATTTTGAGCATCACCCCACAGTTTAAACAGTATCACTGGAAAATTGTAAGCAGCTGCTGTAATAAAACTTTAACACTAGGTGGCAGACTAGTAATTGAATAATTCGATGTACGACAGGCACTCATTTATTACCTGCAGCCTGCCAGTAAATGGCGTCCCTTGTTTCTTTGTTACAGTAAAAAGTATTTCTGACTTGATTTGTGCATTTCACAGAAACATTTATTATAATCTGAAAACTTCTAGTTCACATTAAAAATTTCCAAAAATGGTCGATAGAATCTTGCAGAATTATAAAAGAACTGACATTTATGGAATTTCGAGTTGTAATTGTAAAGACTACAGTTCATATAATTATTATAATCAAATAATTGAAGAACACTGCATCATGTAAAATCTGTATAAGTCAAATATTGTTAAAGATTTTCTTGCAACTTCTTAAACCAAACAGTACTGAACAGAACAGTATTCTACACAGTTACTATGCATTCTTCTTTAAGATGGAAGCAATTCTATGACTGTAGAAGATTGTACACAAAATAACAGATCTGGCACGAGCATGAAAAATTTGCAACTTGACTTCATAGCAGGAAGACAACACTGATTTTGGCCAATGCTCCTTTAAATGTATATAATTAGTCTGCTTTGTTTCTGCATCCACTAAGTGAGCATTCAGCACCAACCTGTACTAATCTTTGAGCGTTGGTTGCAGCAGCTGCAATGCTTGGTATTCATCTGCTGATTATAGCCTTAATCCTCCTCTGTCAGGTATGAGTGCTGTTTCTTGCCCCAGAGGTGGTAGCCATTGGTTACATTTGCAAGAGAGATGAAGAAGTTGGGACCTAAATTCAATAGCACTTGATTACGGGCTCAAAATGGTCAGCACAGTGTGCTCGCACACCAGAAGGGACAGGCCCATCCTAAATTTGTCCTTGGTGTTATGTATGTATGTAAATCATACCAAAATGTAAGACTTGCCACTAGGGGGCACACCTGTGAGAGACCTAAGGGTCACCTGTGCACCCTGGGGCAAGCAGGTATAAAAGGTGATTCACCATGCTTCTTCTGCATTCTGGAGTCTGAATAAAGAGACCAAGGTCACAACAGTTTGAACTTGCAATACAGTCTGTGGATTTATTCTGAACATAACAAATTGGCGACGAGTAACGGATCACGAACTTTCATGTGGTAATGGCTACCGTTGATATCCTTGAGAGATTTGTTGAGGGTGATGATTGGGAAGCCTTCGTTGAGCACCTCAACCAGTACTTTGTGGCCAACGAACTGGACAAGGCTGAGACGGCGATCAAGCACAGGGCGATTCTCCTCACCGTATGTGGGTCTTCGATATATGGCCTCCTCAAAAAATTTGCTGGCACCGGTCAAACCAACGGACAAGAGCTGTGTATGCTGGTTAGGGAACACCTCAAGCCAAAGGAGAGCATCCTGATGGCCAGGTATCGCTTTTATACACACCGTTGTTCTGAGGGCCAGAACGTGGCGAGCTTTGTTGCCAACATATGACGTCTTGCGGGGCAGTGCGAATTTGCAGAATCCTTGGGGGAAATGTTGCGGGACCACGGGACGAGAGTGCGTCCAGACCACGGGACGAAGGTGTGTCCAGACCATGGGACGAAGGTGTGTCCAGACCACGGGATGAGAGAGCGTCCAGACCACGGGACGCGAGAGCTTCCAGACCATGGGAGGTTGTCGCAATGGAACAGAGGAATGTGCCACCCAGCAAGGAAGACGACTGGGTTTGGGGCAAAGGTAAAGGGGTAGCCGCTGAGAAGGCCAGGTACCCACCACATTCCAATAAGTTGTTTGCACTATATAGCCTGTGTGAGCGGTCCTTTGCAGCCAATGATGTACCATTATATGAGGTCGGGGGGACCTTACAACAAGCCAAAGTAGTGGGCGAACACCAACCGGTCGTATATGTATCTGACAAAGTACTTGTAACAAGTGATGTGTTATCACATGGGGTCGGGTGAATTGTACAGCAAGCCAAAGTAGCGGGCAAACCCCAACCAGTTGTATATGTATTTAACAAAGTATTTGTAGCAAGTGAGATGTTACCGCATGGGGTCGGGAGTGTTGTGCAGCAAGCAAAAGTAGCAGGCGAGCCCCAAACGATTGAACATGTATCCAATAAGTTAACCAAGACAGCAGCCTGTATTCACGGGACTAAAGAGACGTACCAAAGAGTGTCCCAATATATGCTCAAGTCAGACAAGCTGCTCATCCCATGAGTTTGGGAGAGCAGAGGCACCATTATCGATGCGTTGTTTCGCGAATGTCTAACTCTGTGCACTTTAACATGATTCGCCACGGGTCAGACAAAGAGAACGATACTAATGCCCTCAGTTGGCTACCATCGCCCACCACCGGGGTGAAAATGGCGCAGCCTGCAGTCCCACTCACAGTCGTGGAAGTGCTAGAAAGCAAGGGGTCAACCGTAATGGCTCCCAAGTTTAGGACCTGGACCAGCCAGGACCCCACGTTACCGCCTGCCAAAGGTGAACTGCTAGACGGGACGTTGTAACCTATCCGTCGCAAAGAGGAAAGGCCCATCCCTACGTTGCAAAGTAAGGCAGGGTGGCTACACACAGCCGGTGGTCTGGGGTCCAGGATCCACGAGAACCATTGGCCTCTTGCCACTACCGAAAGTCTCAAGGCCATTGCGGCCATCCTGGGCTTCCTAGACCTCAGGGTCAGCGACAATAGCCCGGAGCAAGGAGCCCAAATCACTAAAACCAAGCACCACGCCTGCCATGGTAGACTCCCTACAGACCTGGCTATCCTGGGTGCTACGCAGCCACCAGACAGAATCACTCAGAACTGAGCCCTCCATACGCCATCAGCAGAGAATGCACCATGATTGCACGGCCCCCCACGCGTCATCAGAATAAGTGATGTAGACCATGTTCAGGGCCCCAGTTGGGCCACTAGCACCGCATTAGCCAAGGGGGGAATTGGAGTGTATGTGATGAAAACAGAGCGTTTGATTGTGAAACCATGTACCCGGCTAACGCGTAGAGCATGTGGACTAGACCAAATTGTGAACCACAGATACCCAGGAACCACTGTGAAAGGACCTGGCCCCCAGTGACCCACTAACATGATCGACTTCGCCTTCAACCATGCAGATGAACCCACCACGTCAGGACTTCAATCCAGGCGACTGACCAAGGGACGCGGGGCGCCAGATCACCTCAACTTGCAAATAACTTGCACATAAGACTTTGGATGGGAGTGATGTTATGTATGTATGTAAACCTCACCAAAATGTAAGACTTGCCACTAGGGGGCACACCTGTGGGAGACTTAAGGGTCACATGTGCACCGTGGGGCAAGCAGGTATAAAAGGTGATTCACCATGCTGCTTCCCCACTCTGGAGTCTGAATAAAGAGACCAAGGTCACAACAGTTTGAGCTTACAATACAATCCTGTGGATTTATTCTGAACATAACACTTGGGTCTTAAGCGAATAAATCCAGTGAGCTGCAGATGCCAATTGGGCACCCCAACACAGCTTACCAGCCTGGGCTCTTCAAATTTAGGCTGTCTCGGACACTATGCCAGCCCGTTAGTAAGTCCAGGAAGGGGAGAGGGCAGATAAACAGGAAGAGTGCCTGTGTAGGCCAGCAATAACCTGCAGTAATAATGTGGAGGCACTCCTGCTCCTCCTGGCTCTACATTAAGGTAAGTTAAAACAACTTATCTGCCGGTTTAAGGGCCACTGGTTAGGCCACTGCAGAGCCTGAAAAACTAGTCGGAGCTTGTGCAGGACAAACTCTGACTAATTTAAATTAATTTAGCAAATGGGTCTTCCAATAGGCAAAGGCCTTTTCAATATTGAAACAAGATTTCCGCTCATTTCAGGCAAGTGCTCAGGCTGCCTAGAAAAAGGCCCACACAAATTTAATGCTAGCTAGAATGCCCACTTTATGCCTCCAAAACAGGAGCAAAATATTGAATTTATGCCTTACTGTCTTTGAACAATTGAAAGAAACAAGATTTTAATTAAGATTTTAACAAGATTTAAGGACGCGGAGTATATTAAGATCTAGCGATTCAGCCATTTATCTGTAAGAGGGGTGGGTTCGTCAGCACTCCACTCACGCAGTCTGATAGAAGTTGATGAATAAAGGGTCAAATCAGTATCATCAAACAACTTGTGAGCTTGGAATCTGGAAACCTGAGATGGAGTTCTAGAAGTATCTACATCCCATCCCCAACATTACTAGTTGCAAAAGAAGCACTTCTTTCACTGACCAAGCTGTTGGGCTGGGGACATTGTCTGATGGAGGTGGAAGTGCTGCTTAATGAGGTTGTTTGCAGCCAGGTGTTCTACCTGCTGTCGGATTGCACATCTGTCCTAAACAGAACTCTCTGATGTGTTCCCACTCCTACATACTGAATATTCTTCCAGGATAACCTGTTTCCGGAGAGCAGTTGGACTATTTCGGCTGTGAAGCAATGATGATCTTCCAATGTATTATTGTATGCAGATAAAGAACCACATTACCACAGTGGTGTATAGCATCATTACAAACTTCAGGTAAATGTAGCTATAGTTTACTTTGGTAATCATTTAATGTTCTGCTCATCTCATGAGTGTACTTGGAATTTTTTTGACTTTCTGAAGCTTAGTCTACAATGCTTAATATTCAAGAGAGCAAGCGCTGAAGTGAGAAATATGTCGTAATGTGATATGGACTGAGGTACATTAAGAATTTAATGTGCATCCTGTATTTTCTATAAATCTGTCTCATAAATAATGGCTGTGGGGTATAAATGTAGTGATTAATGCAGCAATGAGTGATGTAGGGGAGTTAGGGCAATCAGTTCTGACTGCAACCAGCTGTACTTTATAGTTTAAAAATAACTAATGGACATGAAATCATATTGAATTAAAATTAAAAACGTAAGTAGATTTAAGAATCAATAATGCACTACATTTCTGTATAACAACAGCAAACGAGATAGTGGTTCCTACTGCTGCAAACATTTGACTTTGATCAATCTTTTTGTGTATCAAGGTGCTGGTTGTTGTAAAACCTCTTTCGCTCTTGAGTGGACGTGATTCTATTCTTTCTGTGAGGGAGAGGCTGCCACATGCAGTACATTATGTGAAAAATGTTGCCAGATAGAATCATAAAAATCATAGACTGATACAGCACAGAGAAAGCCATTTGGCTCATCGTTTCTGTGTTGGCTCTTTGAAAGAGCTATCCAATAACTTCCATACCCCTGCCCTTTTCCCATAACCCAGCAAATTTTTCTTTTATCCAATTCTCTTTTGAAAATTATTAGTGAATCTGCTTCCAACACCCTTTCAGGCAGTGCATCACAGATCATAACAACTCGCTGCATAAAAAATTTTTTCCGCATGTCACCTCTGGTTCTTTGGCCAATCACCTTAAATCTGTGTTCCCTGATTACCAACAATTCTGCCACATTCCCCTTATTTATTGTATCAAAACCATTCAAGATTTTGAACACCCCTATCAAATCTAGTCTCAACTTTCTCTGCTCTAAGGAGAACAACCCCAGTTTCTCTAGTCTCTTCACATTACTTAAGTCTTTCATTCCTGGTACCATTCTAATAAATCTCCTTTGCACCCTCTCTCAGGCCTTGACATCCTTCCGAAAGTGTGGCCCCTAGGATTGGCCATAGTACTCCAGATGGGGGATAACCAGTGTTTTATAGGGGCTTAATATAACTTGTTTGCTTTTGTACTCCAGGGATCTCGTATGCCTTTTTAACAGCCTTTTCAGCTTGACACTTTCAAAGCTGTTGAAAGAAGCACTCGGCTTGTTCACTCGAGAGTATAGCTGTGTTCAGAATGAGATGTGGGCTAGCTGATGTGGGATTCGAAGTCCCAGTATTAATCAAGCTCTGTGGTGAGTTCTAACCTCACTGGTGCTCTTTATACATATCTGTGAACAATATGTGGTATGCTTTTTCTCTTAAATTGCATTACTGGGTGGGGAACACTTTATGAGGATAGATTGCTATTCCCTGCATCTAAGCCCTCATACTCTCTCTTTGGAGATTAGATAATTTTTTTTCTCTATTTTTCCCCTGTAAAATCTCAGTATGGTTAAAAGGATGAGTAAGTGACCTTTAAATTTTCCCTGACTGCCTGTGTAGATGAGCAAGGCCACTGCTGGTGCTTTCTCAGATGACATGGGGAAGATTAATATCTCAGGGACCAAGGAATTCTGGGTATGAAGCTAATCATTAGGTGTGCACCACGCTAGAGCTCCAAAGCCATCTTCCACCATGTCACAAATAATACTCAATATGAGCACAAAAATCCAGGCTGACACTCCAGTGCAGTACTGAGGGAGTGCTGCACTGTCGGAGGTGCCGTCTTTTGAATGAGACATTAAACCCAGGCCCCATCTGCTCACTCAGGTGGCCGTAAAAGATCCCATGACACTATTTTGAAGAAGAGCATGACAGTTATTCCTGGTGTCCTGGCCAATATTTATCCCTCAATGAAAAAAAAAGATTATCTGGTCTTTTTCACTTTGCTGTTTGTGGGAGCTTGCTGTGCCCAAATTGACTGCCACGTTTCTTACATAACAACAGTGACTACAGTTCAAAAGTATTTCATTGGCTGTAAAGTGCTCTGAGATATGTTGAAGTCGTGAAAGATGCTATATAAATGCAAGCTTTTCTTTCTTTCAATACCATAATCAGGCAAGGTTCCTTTTTAGATGAGGTGGACAACAGTGCTTCTGTTTACTATACAGAAATTAAAATGTGCCAATTTCCTGTTCCAGTAGAATGAAGTTAGAAACTATCTTTGAAAAGGAACCACAAAGAAATAAATGAGTCATATCCAGCCCATGCTGACAGCATGAGAGTTTCTTCACCCTGCCAGCAGTAAGAATCTTACCTAAAATTAACACTTTAATTGATAAAACATGAAAAAATTGACACCCAATTGGCATCTAATTGACAATCCCATTCAGGCTCAAAGGATGGCTGGTGGGGAAATGGAAATGTAACCTTAGTGCAGTAGAGGTGCTCTCACGAGATTGAGGTTAAGGAATATTACTGATGCAGGGCAGATGCAGTTTGATGTTGCCTCTAACGCCTGATATAACTGATCTAGGAATGTTTACTGATGAAAACACAAAAAACATTTCACTTCTCAGCGCTGACATGTGCCTCCTGGTCCCACAGGATACCCCTGCCCTGGTGGCAGCCTGACTCCACCAATTTTGACTCCTGCCACCAGTGGTCAGGGTGACATCATTCCCACCAGCTTTGGGTGGGAGTCAGAGTTGGGGCATGCAAATGAGACCCGGGAGAGTAAATCTCCTGGGTGCCATATTCCGGGGGATCAAGCTGGTTCACTGTCAGTTCGGCCCCCGCATACCCTGATTCCCTGCCAAGTTGAAATCAGCCCTCATAAAGAAGAGACCATTATAAAAGCTGTGTATCTCTCTCTTAATAGATTTGAATTTGATGATATATTAGGTTTCAGCTTTCAGCTGTGTAGCTTCCCCCCACCTCCATAACATTTCAGCACAAGGATTAAAGCTTTCATCGAATCATAGAAATTTACAGCATGGAAGGAGGCCATTTCGGCTCATCGTGTCGTGCCGGCCAACAAAGAGCCATCTAACCTAATCCCACTTTCCAGCTCGTGGTCCATAGCCTGTAGGTTACGGCACTTCAAGTGCACATCCAAGTACTTTTTAAATGTGGTGAGGGTTTCTGCCTCTACCTTTCAGGCAGTGAGTTCCAAACACCCACCACCCTCTGGGTGAAGAAATATCCCCTCAAATCTCCTCCAAACCTTCTATCAATTACTTTAAAACTTTGTCCACTGGTTCTTGGTCCTCTCCTTTAAGGGAAATTGGTCCTTCCTATCCACTCTATCTAGACCACTCATAAGTTTATATGCCTCAATAAGGTCTCCCCTCAGCCTCCTATGTTCCAAATAAAACAAACCCAACCTATCCAATCTTTTCTTCCAGCTATAATTCTCCAGTCCAGGAAACATCCTCGTAAATCTCCTCTGTACCCTCTCTAATGCAATCACATCTTTCCTGTAATGTGGTGACCAAAACTGCATGTAGTACTCCAGCTGTGGTCTAATTAGTGTTTATACAGTTCAAGCATAAACTCCCTGCTGTTGTATTCTATGCCTCAGTTAATAAAGGCAAGTATTCCATATGCCTTCTTAACATACTTATCTACCTGTCCTGCTACCTTCAGAGGTCTGTGGACCTGCACTCCAAGGTCCCTTTTTCCCTCTACACTTCTCAGTGTCCTACTATTTAATGTATCTTTCCTTGCCTTTTTACCTCTCCCCAAATGCATTACCTCACACTTCTCCAGATTGAATTCCATTTGCCACAGTTCTGCCCACCTGACCAGTTCATCTATATCTTTCCACAGTCTACAGCTTTCTTTTTCATTAGCAACCACACAGCCGATTTTCGTATCATCTGCAAACTTCTTAATCGTACCTTTATATTCAAATCTAAATCATTGATAAATACCATAAAAGCAAGGGATCTAGTTGACTGAGCCCTGCAGAACCCCATTGGAAACAGCCTTCCCGTCACAAAAACACCCATGAAGGAGTTAGATGTAGTCCTTACTACTAGGAGGATCAAAGGGTATGGCGAGAAAGCAGGAAGGAGGTACTGAAGTTGCATGTTCACCATGAACTCATTGAATAGCGGTGCAGGCTTGAAGGGCCGAATGGCCTACTCCTGCATCTATTTTCTATGTTTCTATTACACTCTGCTTCTTGCTTCTGAGCCAATTTTGGATCCAACTTGCCACTTTGCCCTGGATCCCATGGGCTTTTACTTTCGTGCCAAGTCTGCCATGTGGGATCTTATCAAAAGCCTTGTTAAAATCCATTTACACTACATCAAACACACTGCCCTCATTGACACTCCTTGTTACCTCCTCAACAAATTCAATCAATTAGTCAGACATGACCATCCCTAAACAAATCCATGTTGACTGTCCTTCATTAATCCATGCCTTTCTAAATGAAGATTTATCCTGTCCCTCAGAATTATTTCCAATAATTTCCCCACCACTGAGGTCAGGCTGACTGGCCTGTAATTACTCGGTCTATCCCTTTCTCCCTTTTTAAACAAAGGTACAACATCATCACTCCTTTGGCACCACGCCTGTAGCCAGAGAGGATTGGAAAATGATGGTCAGAGTCTCTGCAATTTTCTCTTTTGCTTCTCTTAACAGCCTGGGATAAATTTCATTTGGGCCTGGGGATTTATCCACTTTCAAAGCTGCTAAATCCCTTAATACTTCCTCTATCACTATATTTATTTCATCTAATATTTCACATTGCTCCTCCCGGATTGCAATGTCTCCTGTGCCCCTCTCTTTTGTGAAAACAAATGCAAAGCTTTCATTAAAAACGATATCCCGTCTTCTGCCTTCACACACAGATTACCTTTATGGTCTCCAATAGACCATACCCTTTCTTTAGTTATCCTCTTGCTCTTAAGGTATTTAGAAATCATTTTTGGATTTTCCTTAATTTTATTTGCCAACATTTTTTCATGCTCTCTCTTTGCTTTACTAATTTCTTTTTTAATTGCACCCCTGCTCTTTCTATACTCCTCTGGAGTTTCTGCAATATTGTGCCCTCGGTATCTGTTATAAGCCTTCCTTTTTTTCTTTATCCTGCCCTATGTGTCCCTTGACATCCAGGGGGCTATAGATTTGTAAATCCCACCTCTTTTCATTAAGGGAACATACTTTTCTGAACACTCCAGATCTCCTCCTTGAATGCTTCCCACTGCTCTGGCAATGAGTTATCTTCAAGTAGCTGTTTCCAGTCCACTATGGCTAAATCACCTCTTAGCTTAGCAAAATTGGCATTTCCCCAATTGAGATCTTTTATTCATAGAAACATAGAAACATAGAAAATAGATACAGGAGTAGACCATTCGGCCCTTCGAGCCTGCACCACCATTCAATAAGATCAAGACTGATCATTCCCTCAGTAACCCTTTCCTGTTTTCTCTCTCCATACCCCTTGATACCTTTAGCCGCAAGGGTCATATTTAACTCCCTCTTGAATATATCCAATGAACTGGCATCAACAACTCTCTGCGGTAGGGAATTCCACAGGTTAACAACTCTCTGAGTGAAGAAGTTTCTCCTCATCTCAGTCCTAAATGGCCTACCCCTTATCCTAAGACTGTGTCCCCTGGTTCTGGACTTCCCCAACATCGGGAACATTCTTCCCGCATCTAACCTGTCAAGTCCCGTCAGTATCTTATATGTTTCTATGAGATCACTTCTCACCCTTCTAAACTCCAGTGTATAAAGGCCCAGTTGATCCAGTCTCTCCTCATATGTCAGTCCCGCCATCCCGGGAATCAGTCTGGTGAATCTTTGCTGCACTCCCTCAATAGCAAGAACGTCCTTCCTCAGATTAGGAGACCAAAACTGAACACAATATTCCAGGTGAGGCCTCATCAAGGCCCTGTAAAACTGCAGTAAGACCTCCCTGCTCCTATACTCAAATCCCCTAGCTATGAAGGCCAACATGCCATTTGCCTTCTTCACTGCCTGCATTACCTGCATGCCCACTTTCAATGACTGATGAATCATGACACCCAGGTCTCATTGCACCTCCCCTTTTCCTAATCTGTCGCCATTCAGATAATATTCTGCCTTCGTGTTTTTGCCCCCAAAGTGGATAACCTCACATTTATCCACATTATACTGTATCTGCCATGCATTTGCCCACTCACCTAACCTGTCCAAATCACCCTGCAGCCTCTTAGCGTCCTCCTCACAGCTCACACCACCATCCAGTTTAGTGTCATCTGCAAACTTGAACATATTACACTCAATTCCTTAATCTAAATCATTAATGTATATTGTAAAGAGCTGGGGTCCCAGCACTGAGTCCTGCGGCAGCCCACTAGTCACTGCCTGCCATTCTGAAAAGAACCCATTTATCCCATCTCTCTGCTTCCTGTCTGCCAACCAGTTCTCTATCCACGTCAGTACACTATCCCCAATACAATATGCTTTGATTGTGACCACCAATCTCTTGTGTGGGACCTTGTCAAAAGCCTTTTGAAAGTCCAAATACAGCACATCCACTGATTCTCTCTTGTCCACTCTACTAGTTACATCCTCAAAAAATTCCAGAAGGTTTGTCAAGCATGATTTCCCTTTCATAAATCCATGCTGACTTGGACCAATCCTATCACTCCTTTCCAAATGTGCTGCTATTTCATCTTTAGTAATTGATTCCAACATTTTCCCCACTACTGATATCAGGCTAACCGTTCTATAATTACCCATTTTCTCTCTCCCTCCTTTTTTAAAAAGTGGTGTTACATTAGCTACCCTCCAGTCCATAGGAACTGATCCAGAGTCGATAGACTGTTGGAAAATGATCACCAATGCATCCATTATTTCTAGGGCCACTTCCTTAAGTACTCTGAGATGCAGACTATCAGACCCTGGGGATTTATCGACCTATAATCAGCTCAATTTCCCGAACACAATTTCCCGCCTAATAAGGATATCCTTCAGTTCCTCCTTCTCACTCGACCCTCGGTCCCCTAGTACTTCCAGAAGGTTATTTGTGTCTTCCTTCGTGAAGACAGAACCAAAGTATTTGTTCAACTGGTCTGCCATTTCTTTGTTCCCCATTATAAATTCACCTGAATCTGACTGCAAGGGACCTATGTTTGTCTTCACTAATCTTTTTCACATCACATATCTATGGAAGCTTTTGCAGTCAGTTTTTATGTTCCCGGCAAGCTTCCTCTCACACTTTATTTTCCCCCTCCTAACTAAACCCTTTGTCCTCCTCTGCTGAATTCTAAATTTCTCCCAGTCCTCAGGTTTGCAGCTTTTTCTGGCCAATTTATATGCCTCTTCCTTGGATTTAACACTATCCTTAGTTTCCCTTGTTAGCTACTGTTGAGCCACCTTCCCCATTTTATTTTTACTCCAGACAGAGATGTACAATTGTTGAAGTTCATCCATGTGATGCTTAAATGTTTGCCATTGCCTATCCACCGTCAACCCTTTAAGCATCATTTGCCAGTCTATTCTACCAATTCACACCTCATACCATCGAAGTTACCTTTCCTTAAGTTCAGGACCCTTGTCTCTGAATTAAATGTGTCACTCTCCATTTTAATAAAGAATTCTACCATATTATGTTCACTCTTCCCCAAGGGGCCTCCCACAACAAGATTGCTAATTAGTCCTTTCTCATTACACATCACCCAGTCTAGGATGGCCAGCCCTCTAGTTGGTTCCTCGACATATTGGTCTAGAAAACTATCCCTAATACACTCCAGGAAATCCTCCTCCACCATATTGCTACAAGTTTGGTTATCCCAATCTATATGTAGATTAAAGTCACCCATGATAACTGCTGTACCTTTATTGCACACGTCCCTAATTTCTTGTTTGATGCTGTGCCCAACCTCACTACTACTGTTTGGTAGTCTGTACACAACTCCCACTAACGTTTTCTGCCCTTTGGTATTCCGCAGCTCCACCCATACAGATTCCACATTATCAAAGCTAATGTCCTTCCTTACTCTTGCGTTAATTTCCTCTTTAACCAGCAACACTACCCCACCTCCTTTTCCTTTCTGTCTATCCTTCCAGAAATGTTGAATACCTCTGGATGTTGAGTTCCCAGCCTTGGTCACCCTGGAACCATGTCTCGGTGATGCCAATTATATCATATTCATGAATTGCTGCCTGTGCAGTTAATTCGTCCACCTTATTATGAATACTCCTTGCATTGAGGCACAGAGCCTTCAGGCTTGTCTTTTTAACACACTTTGCCCTTTTGGAATTTTGCTGTAATGTGACCCTTTTTGATTTTTGCCTTGGGCTTCTCTGCCCTCCAATTTTTCTTTTTTTCTTTCTATCTTTTGCTTCTGCCCCCATTCTACTTCCCTCTGCCTCCCTGCATGGGTTCCCATCCCCCTGCCATATTAATTTAACTCCTCCCCAACAGCACTAGCAAACACTCCCCCTTGGACATTGGTTCTGGTCCTGCCCAGGTGCAGACCATCCGGTTTGTCCCACCTGCCCCAGAACCGGTTCCAATATCCCAGGAATTTGAATCCATCCCTTCTGGATATATCTTTGTCCTTTTCCATAACTACTCTAAATGTAACTGAGTTATGATCACTAGCACCAAGATGCTCTCTCACTGATACCGCTTCCAACTGCCCAGCTTCATTCCCTAAAATAAAGTCCAGAACCACCCCTCCCTTTTTGGTCTTGCTACATTTTGGCTAAAAAAAATTCTCCTGAAATGCATGTTAGTAATTCCGCAAGCTCTATAAATTTCACACCAATTTTATCCCAGTTAATATTATGGTAGTTGAAATCCCCTGCTCCCTGCCCTATAGATTTTGCATTTTTCAGAAATTTGCCTACATATTTGCTCTTCTATCGCCCTCTGACTGTTGGGGGTCTATAGTACATTCCCAGCGGTGTGATTGCCCTTTTTTTGTTTTACAATTCACCCCATATTATCTCATTTGACGATCCTTCCAACATATTAACCCGCTTCACAGCTGTAATTGTTTCTTTAATCAATACTACGCCCCCCCTCCTTTTTTACCACTCTCTATTGCTTCTGAAAACTCTGTAACCAGGAATGTTGAGCTGCCATACCTGCCCTTCTTTCAGCCATGTCTCATTAATAGCTATAATATCATACTCCCAAAGTGTCTATCTGTGCTCTCAGTTCATCTGCCTTAATCCCTATGCATTGAATTATATACCATTTAGCACTGCCAAATTTCCTTGTTGTCTATTTTCCAGCCCTTGTTTCCTCTATCTTCCAAATTCACTTTCTACTTTTTTACTTTCCAATTCCAGCCTTGCTTTTCTCTCTACTGAATCTATTCTCAGGTTCCCATCCCCCTGTCCAACCTCTCCCCACCTCACCTCCCCCCACCCCCGACTGCAAGGATATTGGTTCTGGCTCTGTTGAGGTGCAACCCGTCCGGCTTCTACAGGTTCTCCTTCCCTCAGAAACAAGTCCCAATGCCTCAAGAATCTAAAGCCCTCCCTCCTGAACCATCCTTCTAGCCATGCATTCATCGGTCCTATTTCTGTACTCACTAGCATGTGGCACCGGGAGTAATCCAGAGATTACTACCTTTGAGGTCCTGCTTTTTAATCTCTCTCACAGCTCCCTAAAATCTGCCTGCAGGACCTCATCCCTCCTTCTACCTATGTCATTCGTACTGATATGAACCTTCTTATTGGGTTATCCTGTAGGATCTTCAAACCAGCAACATACGATCTCTGAGTTCTTCCTTTAGATGAACTGGATAATCGTGTCTATCTTCAATGCGGTTCAAACTTGATCTTTCACGATGATGTCATTCATACCTTGAATCCTCATCAGCTTTAACACAATTCTGGGGAAGATGCCTTCTCCCATTGCCATTTCCATTTATGCGTTCTCATGACTTGGCATGAATAAATACCTCTACCGGCCCTCTACCGAGCTGAAGCAGGAATTAAAGAGTTAAACACGTTTTAGATTAGGAAGACAAAAATACAATTTGCTGATGTGGCAGAAGTAGCAGGTGCAACTGTAGGACAATGGTACAGTTCCTGTTATTCAGAGCTAAGGTCGTAGGCCTGGGCAGTGGCTTCCTGTTGTATTCAGAACTTTGAAATAAATTCTTGTTAGTGGCAGGATGCAGGATACATATGTTCATACCCAAGGAGGATGTGAAATAATTAACAAAGTCAAAATTAAACAATCTGTAACAAAGCAAAAAATAATTGTCACGCGGTAGAAAGACTGACCAATCAAAACGTAAATGATGGCTTTACAAAGAATTCTGTATAAAAGAAGCAACTCCTAAAGTGTTCGACGAGAATGGTTGGGAAGGCATCCAATTAAGGATCTGGTGTAGACCATGTCTCCCTTGATCAAGCAATTAAACAATTATTTTCTTCACAACAGGCCTGTGTTGAGTGTCTTTGTCATATTCCACATCACAAGCCGCAGAGCTGTTGATCTGTCTGTTGATAGCTTGCTTTTGTTTAAGGTTCTATTATTAATTGTGAACTTGTTAATGTTGCATATTCCTTGTGTTCCGAGTCTTTTTATTTTTGAGGTTCTTTGATCAGTGATTCTCCATGTCGGGTTTCTCTTGTTATTGTGTTGTGGTTGGAGGCTCTAGATTTTCATAGTTTGTTGGAGTTTTGTTTTTTGCATCCTTTACTTTACAATGCTGCCACAGGCAGGGGCTCTCAACCAGGGGATGACAGTAAATAAACAAAGTAAATAAAACATAGCAGCTGCCTACATAGATGTTAAGGCCTAGTAAAACGATGGCACCAGAAGTAGTAGGATATCATACTCGTCACCAAATCAAAACACTGCTATGTGCAGTTGCGGCCCTCACTTGCAGTAATGACCATCACTCCTGTTTTCTGACCAGCGGGCTCCACAGATCTTTCCCAGTCATCAACAAAGGTCCAACAGCAGGAACTAAAGTTATAGACGGCAACTTCCCAAAAGTTGAACCTGTATAAACTTGCACATGTGTTGATATCTGTCAGTTGTTCCAGCACTATGGAATCTACTGCATAAAATAATGGCACCTGGAGCCTACGATATTATCGAATCAATTTTATTTGAAGTCAAAATCAAAATAACATCGATATTGGGGGTAAAATTGGGCCACGCAGCGCCCGTTTCTGAAGAACTATGCGGCCTCCTTAGGTCCTGAAATGTCGAGCAGGAAATGTGCACAAACACCCGCTGGATGTGCGCCTCCCACCGTATTAGCTAAGGACAAATACCTTTACCCACACCTGAAGCAGGCGTTAAGATATTTGTATATGCAAGTAAGGGGTCTAACCCCTGCTTCAGCTCAATGCTGCTCTATCATTGGCCTCATGCAGTATTGCAATTAGCTCAATTCAGGCTTCAAGGACAATGGGACCCAACATTGCTCAAGCCGTTTTTTCAGCGCACTGACCTGGAGCACACCAACTTTGCACGCTGGAAAGAGCGCCAGAAAAAAAGGGCCCCATCCTGGCCGCTCTTCGGAGTTCCCGGAGTCGTGGCGTGGCATGCAGTCGATAGCGGAGGGAAGGGGCGGGTGGAGCAACAGGCTAGCGCAGAAAGCACTGCCTGCACCTGCGCGCATGCTCAGTGAGAGCTGCGCGCATGCTCCTGCCCTCCCAGCACGTCCTGTGGGCTGTGAGCAGGACTTGATTCTCGGCAGCCCCTATTCCCGGCCGAAGGGATGCCCAAGCTCGCCGCACCCTATCCCCGGCCTAGTGGCCTCCCACACCAGCCAGCCGGTCCACTGAGTTACCGGGCGAGGTAGGACTTCGGTTCTATTTTTTATTTAGTGGCTGTGCTTGAGAGTTTTGATTGGGGGGAAGGGGGGAGTGGAGGAGGAGAGTTTTTTGGGGGGTAGGGGAGAGAAAGAGTGTATTGGGGTGGGGGGGAGAGAAGGAGTGTATTGGGGGAAAGAAAGAGTATATTGGGGGGGGAGGAGGAGAGTTCGGGGGGGGAGAAAGAGTGTATTGATGGGGCAGGGGGGTTGGGTGTGGGGAGAGAAAGAGTGTTTTGTATAACAGCATCTCTCTCTCTCTCTGGCTATTCCCTCCCCCCGTGACATCGCGACCAGCAGCTCGCATTTCTCTGGTAGGATTTACTTCATTTTTATTAGTATTTTAGTTGTTTGAGCTTTTCCTTGCAATGTTTGGTGTTTGGTTGTTGAGGTCCTCTCCAATTCCCTTCCCTTCCCTCTCCTATCCCTGTCCTAATGTCTGCCGAATGTGCGCTGCTTTTTCTTCACTGCCCACAAGGTTTTTCAGAGTTGGCCACATACGCTGACCTAAGTCGATTTGGAATAAGTTTTTGCTGGCCAAAGTGGCATAAATGGCCAAAACTGGCGTAAGTGTCTGGGAACGCCCCTTTTTGGAAAAAAAAAACTGACCTAAAAAAAATCGTACCTAACTCTGGAGCAAATTTTGGGGGGAAAATGGCATTTTTTAACTTGCGCCAGAAAAAACAACTTACTCCAAAAAAATTGATGCAAGTCATAGCCAAAATTGGGCCCAACATCTCTTTCTGCTAAGCACTCTCCAACTCTCTGGTTTGAACATTGACTTCAGACCTTCATTACATCCTCATTTTTAAACAGACTTTCATTATATCCTCATTTTTAAACATGTTTTAATTTTATTCTTGACCCTCAAATGCTCCATGTTTTCCATCTCCCTTTTTCTCACTTTCTCAGGCTTCCCACTTCCTTAGCTTTTACATGCCCTTTGTTTCTTTAATGTCATAATGCTTTTGTCAATTACTTAACTGAGATGATTTGTTACACCATTGCACTCATGATTCCTCTGTGTTTATATGTGTTCCCCTCCCCTTTTCTGATTGCATTAGATTTCTATTGCTTTTCTGTTCAATAATTTTAGGTCTCCTTTTTTCTCATTCTCTCTCCTGGCTCCACAGTAAAAGTACAGCTGCTGCCAGTCCGCACTCATTCGCCCACCCACCGATTGCCTCTGCCCCGAAACTTATCATAGGCTTCGGCTGGAATCCCAGCTAGCTGATTTTGATCGTCCCTCCCCCCTCCACCCCCCCACCACACCACGCAACCAGTGAAGTGTTTCTTGGGACTCAACAAGAGCCTACAGTACACAATACAGTACAGTACAGTAATACAAGAGGACCAATATGGTGTGGTTTCCCTCGCCCGTCAGTTTAGGCACAGAGGTTGCCCTGCTTGGTTCAGGGCTGTGTCTCTCTGCATTTGAAAACTTAGCAATTAGAATGATTACATTTTCTACCTGTCAACAGAGCACAGGACGACTGTGCCATTCATCCACAAGAAATTGTGAGCGGTTCGAACCTTTCGAATAGTTGGGCCTCATCATCCTATCACAGGCAAGCTGCACACGAGTTTTCCAACATTAATGGGCTGCTCGTCTGGGAGAGCTGGGGCTTCCGGGGGCCCCAACATCTTAAAAAGAGAGGCAGCACCTCTTAAAGTGAGATGCATCTCTCTCTTAAAGAGAGGGCAGCTGGTTAGCATTGAAGGACTGTGATATCATATTGAGCAGCAGCAGGAGTGGGAGCGGGAAATCGAGGCCCAGATAAAAGGGCCTGAGTGTTGGGAGACTCCCCTGAGTCCATCACGCTCTCCAACTGGTACTCTGTTCTACACAATGTATCACAATTATGGGAGACAGGCTGGATGGACCAGAGGATCCTTTCCTCTTCGGTAGATGATGACTCATGCTGGATTGTGGTTCCAGATGTGCCAGGTCTCCTCTGGTGCCTCATCCATCTGGCCATTCTTCAAATGTGATTCTAGATGGAGAATGCCAGTGGAGTATGGGACCATAGCAGAGGCTCTGACCATCATTTTCCAGTCATTTCTGGCTACAGGTGTGGTGCCAGAGAACTGGAGGACTGCTAATGTTGTACCTTTGTTTAAAAAGGGTGAAAGGTATAGACCGAATAATTACAGACCAGTCAGCCTTACCTCAGTGGTGGGAAAGTTATTGGAAAAAATCCTGAGGGACAGGATAAATCTTCATTTGGAAAGACATAGATTAATCAAGGACAGTCAGCATGGATTTAAGGGAAGGTTGTGTCTGACTAACAGATTGAATTTTTTGAGGAGATAACCAGGAGGGTCAATGAGGGCAGTACATTTGATGTAGTGTATATGGATTTTAGCAAAGCTTTTGATAAGATCCCACATGGCAGACTGGTCATGAAAGTAAAAGCCCATGGGATCCAGGGCAAAGTTGCAAGTTGGATCCAAAATTGGCTCATAGGCAGGTAACAAAGGTTTATTGTTGGTGATGTTTTTGTGACTGGAAGGCTGTATTCAGTGGGGTTCCACAGGGCTCAGTGCTGGGTCCCTTGCTTTTTTTGGTATATATATCAATGACTTGGAGTTGAATGTTGGGGATATGATTAAGAAGTTTGCAGATGACACCAAAATAGGCTGTGTGGTTGATAATGAAGAAGAAAGCTGCGGACTGCAGGAAAATATCAATGTACCTTTGGGCCACCCCAACCTGCGAGAGGACACCACAACAGGTCGGGAGGATAAAAGAGCTGGAGCATGTGTAAGGGGGTGGTCCCGGGGGTCAGGTTCACCTCTGATCTACTTGAGCGGTTCGAATCGCTCCACTCCCTTGGGTTCTAGACTCTGGATTTATTTGGGGATGTGACAAAGTGCAGAGGACAACTGGTTTGATGCAAAAAAACTTTGATTTTATTACAGTCAAGAAAATACAATGTCAAACTTCTTATCACTCTAATAAAGAACAATACATTACACATTCAAAGGGGGTTACAGTAAAATTACTCCTCCCACCTCCCAATTCCTAATTCTAGCTAAGTTAGACTCCAGGGCAGGCTGAGACTATGCTTACCAATCCTTTCTGGTCCGTTAGCGGAAGTTCACAATTTCAGGGTTTGTTGAATTCTGTAGGTTCTGCTTACCGTACCCCGAACGTCGGAGAAGACTTCTTACTGCGCAATCTTCAGTTGGGTTGAGTCCGCTGATGCGGTAAGGTGCGTTTTGGATCTATGGGGTAAGTTCTTCATTTTCTTCATTAGAAATAGGTTCAAAGTCTCTTTAGGTAATGTTTTCACCTGTTGGTAGTCAGGCCTTAGATTGTAGAGTGGAAACTTTTTGATTCTTCGGTTTCTTCCTGTTGGAGTTTTGTTTCGAGTTTGGTCGATCACGGTGGTTTTTCGTTGGGACCACGTTGGCTGTGGTCGGTTGCTGCCGAGATGGTGATGTTCTTCCTTCCTTCAGGACTTCAGGATTTTGAGGCTGGAAGTGTTAGTTTACATCTGTCGCGTTGGTTTCTCTCCCTTCTTGATGACATCAGCGTAGTATGGTACTAGGCGTAGTATGGCATACCCTCTGTTGAAAACAGGGGGCCAGTTATACCATTTGAGTTGTTCTAATCTTTGCACCAAATCAGTCCAGGATCCTTTGTTTAAATTTGGCAGGCTTGACTTCTCTTTGTAATATTTTGGCGGGCTCGTTAAAAGTTAATATGTCTAGGGTGGGTTGCATTTCTGAAACTGTTTCCTGATGGAAATATTAGCTTGCTAATCGCAATGTTCTTTTGTGCTTGGTTTTTCGCATACAGGCTGTAGTGGGCCCTTTGTTCTTATTCATGTGGAAGATGGCTTTTCTCAGTTTGGTTTGATGGCTGGCCATCTCTGAATTATTGTTGTAATGTAAATGTCTCTTGTGGAGAAGGATTTTTGAATGTCCATTCTGCCAGACAAGTAACTTAGTCTCAACACCGAGACAGTTTCAATAATCAAGTGGGTTTCCTTAGTTCTTTAGGCCCGCCCACAGGCTCGAATTTGTTTTTTAAAATCCAAAATTCGATGAAAGTTCGTAGTTTCTTCCATAAGCACTTTAGGATTTCAAACTTTCCGGTAGATAATCCCAATTTAAATTTCCTTTTGAATGAGCCCAAACATTGGGGGAGCTCTCATGAATTTTGCATCCTTCACATGCCACTACAACTTCCAGCATGAGCTGCTCCAAGTGTGCGATGGCTTCGAGGTGGGCAACTGGGTGATGTCATCAAAACCCAGGTCGCCGTTTGGAGCATTGGCACAAACATCGGCAGAGCCCACGTGTAGCAGAGGAGCGGGAAGACCGGGGCAGATGAACGGCAAGAGATCGTGGCGGAGGTGTGACGAATGATTGAGGCGGAGAAGCAGCGAGAGATTGAGGCAGAAATGTGGCGGATGATCAGGGCGGAGGAGCAATGAGTGATCGTGACTGAGATTTGGCAAGTGATCACGGCAAATGTTTGGTGCGGAAATGCGGTGAAAGATCGTGGCGGAGGTACAGCAAATGTTTGTGGTGGAAGTGCGGCAAAAGATCGTGGTGGAGTGTCGAAATCTCGACTCTCAATATACGACTCCAACACAATCAGTTCCTTTAATAAGTTTTACTTGCAGCAAGGAAGAGTCTCACTCAGTCAAAGGCTAAGCGACGACTTCCAATATGGTACAGTTTCACAAGGTATTTATACAGTAAAAAAACAAGTTATGGTTCCATCCTGTGTATTGCTTCTACCTTTGCAGTCAGCGAAAACAGATAAAGAGTTAATGATTACCACATCCTTGTCTTGACATTTTTCCCAAAAGTCTCCTTTGTCAGTGTTTTTGGTGGGCCAATCAGCAATAACTGGATTAGGGTGTGATAATGTGCTATCACCGGCTTTGCATTGTTTTAGGATTGTCAGTTGCCTGGCCAGTTATTTGGGCCCATGATTTCCATAGTGCTTGATTGGGTACTTGGCTTCTTGCATATTATGGATGAGTTCTGTACTAGAGATAATTTGATATTGGTAATTTGATTATCTCTTAGGGGGTGAATTGATGCTGCATCTTTACAACCTTTATCCAGCCCTTCTAAGGTCTGGTATAGCGACAGACTATTGATAATACAAGGGAGCACAATGGGTGGTACTTATCTCAGCAGGACAGTTTTAATGTTGTCTGGTGGCTATTAATCAGCTACCAGCAGTTTCAGTCAAGGTTAGCATGTTTATGCAAACAGACTGTCTGCTGCAGAAGTTTCTGGCAGGCCCGGGACTCCATTTTGTAACTTTAAAAATACATTTCCACATTCCCCCTTTTATCCTTCACAAGGACAACTTAATCCATTCTAATCTTGCATAGTCTTTCTATTTCCATTTCCACACAAGAACCTTCAGTAGTTGTTGCTACCATAACCCTAACAGTGGTCTCGGTTGGTGACACTGTTTTTCCCAACCTGGCACAGCAACACTTAACCAAGACAAACAAAAGATGTAGGGTGAAGACTATCAGCAAGAATATGATCAAACCCTGTACCAAAGATCTCCCTAGGGATTCCAACCATCCCGATGCCCAATCCCACAAGGTGGTACCGTCCTGGCCAAAAGTTTGTTTGCACTCTATTACCTTTTTCCTAATATATTCAGCTAGACTGCCAATCTCTTCTGACTTATCTGGGATATACATACAGCATTCTTCACCAATTAACATGCATGTCCCTCCTTCTTTGGCTAGGAGATAATCTAAGGCCATACGATTTTGGAGAGCCACTGTTCGAATGGCTACCATTTCATCATTCACCCCTTCGAAGGCTTGGGAAGTTGCGTTGGCTACTGATTCTATTAAATTAGCCAGTCCCGTAATTGCCATTCGTTTGATGCTATCACATAGGGTGGTACCATTACCTTGAATATTCCATTTAGCCATGTCAAATCCCGTTTAAGTCTATGACTTCCATAGGCATCCCTTAGAGTCTTTGTTGTCCTAATAAAGGGTACCACATATCCTAAGTAACCGGACCCTGTCCAGTTGGCTGCTAACCATGGGTAGGCTTTATGGCCACAAATAAAGTAAGTGCAATTATAAGGCATCAGCTTTTGGTCCTTTCGTGCCATCCATACTTGAGTGGTCTCCCCGTCCCACCATTCACCTGAGGCTTTATTATAGACCATCATCCAGTTAACTGTTGCTATCTTTCTCCCGTCAGTGAGATTTGTTATGGCTTGCCATTTAGTCATTTGGGAACACATGCTGCACCCCATTTCTGGTCCTTTAGTCTCATTACTCACTAGGCATATTATACCTTCAGGGTTTCCTATTCCGGGAGTAATACTTAGGAAGGATGGCTGACGGTTATTATTATAATTTGGCTGATACCATCCCTGGAAGGTTGTAAGTTTATACCCTGCTGACCTCCACTCTGTTAGATCCTTCGTTTCTGACACCTTGGTTGGGTTCATCTTATTTTGCACTATCAACCATTCTACCATTTCTGATTCATTAAAGGGGACGGATCTTAGGGGAATACCCCCTTCGGAGTGGACAGGTACATGGGAACATATCCAACAACTAGACAAGTTTCTTTCTTGAGCATACTTATGACTCAGTGCCATAAATACATTTACCTGCAGTTCCCTTCGTTCGCGTTTCTGTACCCCTGGTATTATCAATAACGCAAAGCAAAACCCTGTCAAGCACAGCACTATCAGTCCCCATAGTCCGTACAGTTCCTTATTCGGTCTTCCTTTTTCTGTTCTTCTGGTTCCTTCTTCCCTTCCTCCTGGTCGGGTGCTCTTTTGCAATGGGACGCATGGATCCATGTCGGTCTTTCCTTTACCTTGATTGCAGTATTGGTCGCCAGCAAGACCTGGTATGGTCCTTCAAATCTTGGTTGTAGACTACTTTTCCTTTTAAAGATTTTGATGTAAACGAATTCCCCGGCTCCAGATTATGACACTTCCCTTCCGCTGGCTTGACTTGAGCTTCTTTCACCTGCGAATGAAAGCTGTAAATACATTTGGTTAGTGCAATACAATAATCCAACATATTTTCTTCCATTTTGTGGATGTCCATTTGTTTTGCAGTAAACGGTGCTGTGAAAGGTAGTCTTTGAGGACGTCCCATAACTATCTCATGCGGTGACAGGCCTGTTGTTCTGTTGGTTGCCGATTGCATTACCATCAAGGCTAAGGGCAGCAGTTCTACCCATTTTAGTCCAGTGTCATTACATAATTTCGGCAGCTTATTTTTAAGCATTCCATTATATTTTTCAATAAAGTCCAGCTGATTGCGGATGGTAACTGCAATGAAAACGTTGGTTAATCTATAAAGCTTTACACATTTCTTTTCTAACAGTTCCCGTGAAATGTGACCCATTATTACTAGAAAGCTTAACAGGGATTCCGAAGCGTGGTACGATTTCTTTTAACAAAAATTTAGCAACAGTAGTGGCATCGGCCTTTTTACATGGAAAGGCTTCAATCCATCTAGAGAATACATCTACAATAACTAATACGTACTTGAATCCCATACACATAGGTAATTCAATAAAATCCATTTGTAAATGTACAGAAGGCCCATTGGATTTGGGTGAGAGGCAGATTCTACTTTTTCCGTCTTACCCGGATTCATTGTCTGACAGGTAGCACAATTTTCACAGATTTGTCCTGCAATTGCCGAAATACCTGGTGCATACCAAGTTGCCAAAATATAATTTGCCATCCCCCTTTGCCCGCATGTGTAAATGTATGAACACATTGGGCAATCCATGGAAGTAAGGATTTGGGCGCCACCATGCAGCCGTCATGGTAAACCCATATTCCTTCTGGATTTTTATAACATTGATCCTTCGTCCAGGTCAATACCTCCTCCGTACTGGCCTGTGTCTGGAAGGCCAGCACATCATTAATAGTGGGTGGCGGATCTGAGCAATTATTTTTCCTTAGTGGGAATAATGACTCCTGCATCCCCCCTTTTGACAGAGCTGCTGACTTAGCTGCATCATCAGCTCTGGCGTTTCCAAGTGCTACCTCATTCAACTGGCCTGTATGTACTTGGCATTTGATAATGGCAAGTTTTAAGGGGCATTGAACATAACATAAGAACATAAGAATTAGGAACAGGAGTAGGCCATCTAGCCCCTCGAGCCTGCTCCGCCATTCAACAAGATCATGGCTGATCTGGCCGTGGACTCAGCTCCACTTACCCGCCCGCTCCCCGTCGCACAAGATTTTCTACTTGTTCTGCATTCTTGATAGTGGTTCCTGAAGAAGTTAGGTACCCACGAATTTTCCAAATTTGTCCATAGTCATGTGTTACTCCAAGAGCATACCTGGAGTCAGTGTAGATATTAACTGTTCGTCCTTCAGCCAGAATACAGGCTCGAGTTAACGCAAACAATTCGGCTTGTTGGGCTGAAAAGGAGTCTGGAAGAGAGGCTGTTTCGACGACATTAAACTGGATTACAATTGCATAAGCCGCATTAAGTTGGCCCCTATCATTTCGTAAGGCTGATCCGTCAACATAGTACACTAGATCAGGGTTACACATTGGTACATCTGTTAAATTGATACGAGGTTTGGTCACTAATTCGGTTACCATTTCACATGAATGGGGTTTGTCGTCTTCTTCCGTGGGAAGTAGAGTGGCTGGATATAAGGTAGTACATCTTTTAATGATAAGGTTCAGATTTGATAACAGTTCAACTTCATATTTAGTGATTCTTGCAGAAGTTAGCTGTTGAGTGGCACCTCTAGTAAGTAAAATCTTGGCAGAGTGTGGGATATATAAAACGGTTTGATGATTTATTGTCTGAGCCTGTTGTACAGCGTAATAAGCTGCTGCCAAAGAAGGAAGACATCCTGGTAGTCCGCGTGTCACTGGATCTAGTTGGGTACTGAAATACGCTATCGGTCGCTGCCTGTCACCATGGAACTGAGTCAAAACAGATGGTGCAAAACCCGACTTGTGATGAACAAATAAGTTGAATGGCTTCGTGTAATCTGGTAATCCCAAGGCTGGTGCTGAAGTGAGGGACTGCTTAAGATTCTGGAAAGCATTCCAGGATACTTCATTCCAAATCAACTTTTCTGGTAGTGAGGGCATGGACATGTCTAACAATGGTCTAACGATCTCAGAATAATTCATAATCCATTGCCTGCAATATCCTGACATGCAGAGGAAAGGTTTCATTTCTCTCTTGATTATTGGTAGTGGAGCAGAGCAGATTGCTTTTACTCTGTCTTGTGTCAATTGTCTCGTATCTCTGACCAATTCGTGTCCTAGGTACCGAACCCTAACTTCGCCTTTGACACTTTGTGTCCTTTCGAGACCAAGGCTTTTAATAACACAAGAGAATATGTTTCGCAGGCTAATTTGGAGGGTGAGGTGAGCAGTAAGTCATCAGCATACTGCACAAGTGTAGAACCTGCTGGTAAAATTACATCTTCCAGATCCTTCTTTAAGCATTGTGAAAATATAGTAGGACTTTCGGTAAATCCCTGGGGGAGTCTTGTCCACATATATTGGCGTCCTTTATAAGTGTATGCAAATAGGAATTGGGACTCTGGGTGAATGGGTATTGAGAAAAATGCCGAACATAGATCAATCACCGTATAATACGTTGAGTTTGCCAGAATACTGGTAAGTATAGTCGCAGGATTGGGCACCACTGGATAAGTTGGGAATACAGATTCGTAGGTCTTGGACAAATCTCCATTTGTCACTATTGGGCTTCTGAACCGGAAGAATCGGTGTGTTACACGGACTTCTAGTTGAAACTATTATTCTTTGTGCCAGCAGAGATGTAATGACTGGCTCGATACCTTGTTCTGCAGCTGGAGACATGGGGTATTGGGGTTTCATAGGAAGTGGTACGGTCGAATTGATCGCTACCTTAGATGGTTGTGCGGTAAGCATCTTTCCTACTTCATTAGAGTGTGTAGACCAAAGTTACTCTGGGACCTTAGCGAGAAGTTCTGCTGTTCCTTGTTGCATTGGAAAGCTAGTGACCGAAAGTAACTTTTCTTCTAAAATAGCATCGAAATATTTTCCTATTCAACTTGACAGAATAGTCTTCCCCTCCCTCATGTTGCCCCAGAGTTCCATTAAGTGTGTGCCATTTCTCTTGTCCTGGAGATCCTTGCATTCTCTTAACCATTCGTCCTAAATCCTGGGGTTTATATGTGTCTACAACCGCAAGGATGCAGTGTGCAATGCTACCTTTAACCCTGAATAAGGTCTGATTGTGGGAGGATAATTCAACCCCTGCCGCTATTCCTTCAGGTCAGATAAAACATTTTTCAATCATCAATTGATGTTTACAGTGCAGGAATGGTTGATAAAAGATTTGTGCTGTAGCGTCGGATCCAGTTTTGTCATAATACGCTATACAGTGTAACGTTTCGTGTCAATTTCCCAAGTTTTCAGATTTGAGGTAGTTTGTGATTTACCTTGTCACACACCAATATGAACCAACTAAATAGGATAGGGTTTTGCTTAGTGTAGGGCCCAAACTTTTCCAGGCATACAATATGGGTGTTGTGGGTTGAAGTAGTGGATATGCGCCACATTTATCTATGGGGACTCGAACTTCAATACCGGTTGGAGAACAGAGGAAAGTGGCATTCATTTTACATAATAAGTCACGTCCACACAGATTTACTGGAATTTCCGAAGACAGTAGGAATGAATGACTATCTTCGTAATCTTCTAATTGTACATTGATAGGGTCGGAGAAAAACATTTGATGAGCGTGTCCAGATAGTCCAATCACTGAGGTTTGATAAGTGGAAGTGGGAATTCCCTTTGTATCTTCCCTCGAAAGGACCGAATAGGTGGCGCCAGTATCCACTAGGAATGGAATATTTCTTCCTTGTATTTGTATTTTTACTTCAGGTTCTCCTATGGCATTTAACGAAATGACGGGTAGCTGTTTGCTCGCGGCACTTGGATCTGAGATTGGCGTCATTGGTCATTATACGGATAATTTGATCGTTGGCCGAATTGATTTTGATTCTGTGGCCCAAACGGATTTTGAACAGAGAAATTAGTCTGAGGTCTAGCATGTACCTGGACTTGGGTCGCATACGGGTTGGGTTCTAGAGGTGGAGGAGGTGGTCTATTACCAGCCTGTTGAGCCCTATCATAATTTGGTTGCTGCTGTTTTAACGGGCAATTTCTAGCCCAGTGTCCAGTCTGACCACAATTGTAACATGTGCTATATTGTCCTTGCCCTCCACCTCCTCTCCTTCTTCCTCCCCTAAAATTTCTTCCTCTGCCTTGTCCTCTTCCTCTACCCTGGTGGAGGGTAGTAGAAAGGTGTCGCTGGGGCGGGTGTTGTTGGAGCTGCTTGTTCCATAAACACGGTGACCTTGCTTTTAGATTCTCTGTTTCGCTTTTGTATGTCCTTTAACATAGATACAACCTTGGATAGCGATTCCTGTCGCCATCCGAGACAAACTAATTTAAAGGGATCTCTAAGTTCAGGTCGTAGTCCGTATATCACGGCGCTAATCATGGGGAGAGTATGAGGTATTTTCATGCCTGAACATTGGTTCATGATTTCTCGCACTCTTTCTACGTAATCCTCAACATCCTCATCCTTTCTTTGTGTAGTTTCCATGATTTTGGACCAATTCGTTTTCCTTGGGAATACTTGATGTAAGGCCTCCAAACATCTTCCCCAGAACCCCTCCCCTGGCTTTGTGTCGGGATCTGCATTGGGAGCCTCTCGATGGGTTTTAAAATCTGTGAATTTTGTCTCGAATTTGGCAAATTTAGTGTCCTTTAACCATGCTTTCAGCAAAATTTGACCATCTAATATACTGGGTCCGTGACACAAGATGATCACTTTCATTTGGTCCATGGCCTTTTCAATACTGGTTTTAGGGTCTGCCAATCCTTCCACAATTGTTCTTAACTCATTTAGTGACCATGGTCAATAAATAGAAATCGGAGCTCCATCAGGGACTGGATTGGGGAAAAGTCTTCTTGGGAATACGGATGGCTCTAGGGCACTGGACCCTTGTCCACGAGCATGACTTCGCGTACTACTTGCAGGGCCGTCAAGGTATTGATTTCCTTGTGACAGATCTACTTCTCCTGTAGCCGCGCTTGCATTGTTGGGAGCGGGTGTTACCCCGTCTCCCTGTGCTCCGGCCCGAGGATCGCCTCCTCCCTGTTGGCCTGGAGCACCCGCTTGGGGTAGAACATATAGCGGTGGTCGATGGCTGCAGGAAGTCCAATCCTCATCTCAATCCTCATCCTCATCTTTTTCCCAACCCTTAGGGGCATTTGGCGGGTGTGTCTTTGTTTCTTTAGCAACCATAACAGATGGATGTTTACCATGTCGAGGGCGATTCACCTGCTCTACTCGTTCATCCATCTGCTTTCTCTCTCTAGTACACTGCTTGCTAACCCTTAGGCTATTTCCATCAGCTTCCCTTTTCCAATCTCCAAATGCCGACCAATTTACTTTCTTTTTACCTCTTCTACCTGGGTCTCTGTCTATAAGGCACTCCTCTAGACATGTTATTCTCTCTAAATTAAATGAACCAACGGGTGGAAATGGCTGTTTTCATGAACCCTTAGTCCATTTTACCCATTTTTTTTAGGTGGTCAGTTGAAGACTGACCACAATTCTGGAGCATAAAATAGGCTGGTGTGCCCTTTGGTGGTGTTTTACTTGCTCCGGCACCCATTCTGGATGATTAAGATTTTTCACAGTTTCTGATCTCACAATCCTTTCGGTCAACCGAGTTCTCTACGCCCACTTCTTCTGGCCATCACGTGGCCTGAAAAGGCTCTTAATTTGGGCTCAGTCTGGGTGTGTGAGATATGTTGACACGATCCAACCGTAGTTGATCAATCAGTTACTGTTTCTTTTCTCAATCAATCCTTGTTTTTTTTTTCCGAATCACAATTTTCCCGAGTGACGCTTCCCGTTTCTCTAATTGCAGTGTCGCACAAAAGTATTGAACACAACAGTATAACAAGGACAACTAGGACAATCAACATTCACGCGGGTATACAAATCATAGCCTTAAACTCTATCGAAACAAATAGTCAATTCTCAGTCTGCATTGTACGCCACTACAGACCGAGTCCTTAACTTATCTTAGTAAAATTTATGGTCCTATCACACAAGGACCCAGATCCTATCACACAGGGACCCTGTCCCTTCTAAGGCAGTCCTATCGCACAAGGAACTCTCCTTTAAGGACTTGTATTATCCTATCAAACAAGGGTAATTCACTTTATGGTCCTACCACACAAGGACCCTGATCTTATTACACAAGGATCATCGATCGATAGCGCTCTTTTTTTTTTACCTTTTACCAATGAAAATCTCCCCGGGCTGTTTCCAGATCGGATATTTTCAGAATCAGATCCCTTATGCCTACAAGCTGAGAAGGAAATGATTACAAAAATAACTTTAGCTGTTAAATGTCAAGTCTTGTAGATCGCAGTACCTCCACTGTGGACAACAGATTACATATGCGATTCAACAGTAAAGAGACCTCTTGCGAGCAAAAAGCTTACCTTATTCTGGCCAGTGAAGCCCTTCACTGAAGAGGCACTATGCCGGCATCTGTTTACTCACAGAGTAGAGAGTAAGCGATCTCGGTGGAACCTCCAAGAAGTAACTGTTGAAATCTCGACTCTCAATATACGACTCCAACACAATCAGCTCCGGTAAATGTTCCTTTAATAAGTTTTACTTGCAGCAAGGAAGAGTCTCACTCAGTCAAAGGCTAAGTGACGACTTCCAATATGGTACAGTTTTACAAGATATTTATACAGTAAAAAAACAATTCATGGTTCCATCCTGTGTATTGGTTCTACCTTTGCAGTCAGCGAAAACAGATAAAGGGTTAATGATTACCATATCTTTGTCTTGACATTTTTCCCAAATGTCTCCTTTGTCAGTGTTTTTGGTGGGCAATCAGCAATAAAACTGGATTAGGGTGTGATAATGTGCTATCACCGGCTTTGCATTGTTTTAGGATTGTCAGTTTCCTGGCCAGTTATTTGGGCCCATGATTTCCATAGTGGTTGATTGGGTACTTGGCTTCTTTCATATTATGGATGAGTTCTGTACAAGAGATAATGGCTGGTAATTTGATTATCTCTTAGGGGGTGAATTGGTGTTGCATCTTTACAACCTTTATCTGGCCCTTCTAAGGTCTGGTACAGTGACAGACTATTAATAATACAAGGGAGCACAATGGGTGGTACTTATCTCAACAGGACAGTCTTAATGTTGTCTGGTGGCTATTAATCAGCTATTAGCAGTTTCAGTCAAGGTTAGCATGTTTATGCAAACAGACTGTCTGCTGCAGAAGTTTCTGGCAGGCCCGGGACTCCATTTTGTTTAATGGCAAAAAGGGTACAAAAAACAGTGTAATGCAACTTTAAAAATACATTTCCACAGGAGGTGCAGCCAATGTTTGAAGTGGAGGAGTGGCGAGTGATCATGGCAGAGGTGCAGCAAATGATGGTACAGGGACCAGAAGAGCCGAGGGCCCAGGGGCAGCACGGGCCAACCCACACTGCGATATGTATGCGCACTAGGTCTATGCAGCAGTGCAGGTCTCCAGTCCTCCAGGTTTATCCTTGCCATTGAATAAAGGCTTAGATCGGTCAAGCCCATGTGGTGGTTGATGTGCAATGGTCACCACATGTTAAAAAAGTCCATCCTCTACCCCTCGAGTTCAGGACTGGAATATCGGGTCCTTCATTGAAACATCCGCAAACTCATTCCTTTTGGGGTGGAAGCATGTCATCCTCATTTGAGGGTCCGCCTATGATGATAATGAGCTTAATTGGGTTGCCCACCGCTGCCTGTTGGGTGTGCTCAGTGTTGACAGACCCGATAGTGGGAAAGACGCATTCCGGGGGTTGACAGGAGGCTCCTGACCCGCTGTAAAAAAAACACTTTCCCACTGATCCCGCCCACTGAAACCCCAGAAAATTCCAGCCAAATTGTCCGCAAAGGGATATAGACAGTTTAAGTGAGTGGGCAATAAGATGACAAATGGAGTTAAATGTGGGGAAATGCGGGGTTATTCACTTTGGTGGGAAGAATAGAAAAACAGAATGTTTTTAAACAGTGAGATATGTTTAAATGTTGATGCTCAGAGAGATTTGGGTGTTCTCATACAGGAAACACAGAAAGTTGACCTGCAGGTACAGCAAGCAATTCGGAAGGCAAATTACATGTTGGACTTAATTGCAAGTGGGTGGAATACAAGAGTAAGGAATCCTTGCTGCAATTGTACAGTGCTTTGGTGAGACCAAATCTGGAGTACTGTGCACAGTTTTGCTCTCCTTATCTAAGGAAGGCTATACTTGCTTTGTTTCCTGGGATAAGAGGGCCGTGCTGTAATGAGAGATTGCGCAGAATTGGCCTATGCTTGCTGGAGTTTAGAAGAATGTGAGGTGATCTCATTGAAACATATAAGATTCTGCAGGAGCTTGAAAGGGTAGATGCTGAGAGGTTGTTTTCCCTGGCAGAAGAGACTAAACTTGGGGGCATAGTCTCAGGATAAGGGGTCAGCTATTTAAGACTGAGTTAAGGAGGAATTTCTTCACTCAGAGGGATGTGAATCTTTGGAATTCTCTACCTCAGAGGGCTGTGGATGCTCAGTCGAGTATAGTCAAGGCTGAGGTAGATACGTTTTGGACTCTCGGGGAATCAAGGGATATGGGGATTGAATGGAAAAGTGGAGTGGAGGTCGCAGATCAGCTATCATCTTATCTTATGGCGGAGCAGGCTCAAGGGGTTGTATGGCCTATTCCTGCTCCAATTTCTTAAGTTCTTATCTTAACAAAGACTCACATTGCCAGACAAACAATACAGCAGGTCTGGAAGGACATCTCAGCACAGGTCCATGGTGTCAGCCTCACCTGTAGGCCAGGGCTTAAATCCCGCAAGAAATTTAATGACTTTATATTTTCTCACAATGAGGCAGCTGCTCCCTGGCCTTCTTAAAGGGCAGGCTTTGCAGCTAGGCCCTGAGCACTGAATTTGGTTTCTGTTGCTTGAGAAGAGATGGCTGCTGCAAGACCTTTGAGGAGGGCCAGCCGCTTTAACGCTGTGGAGCTAGCAACCCTGCTGGAAGCGAGGGAAGGAGACCCATTCTGTACCCTGATACAGGCCAACCCACTAGGAGCTTATTTCTCAATGCCTGGAAAGAAATCGCTGAGATGGTATCTGGGACCTCCATTCATCAGTGCATTGCCACCCAATGCCAGAAAAGGCTCAACGACATCATTCGAGTGATGAAAGTGAGTACATGTACCCCCAACTCCTTCCATCTGCGAGAATCTCCTTCACCTCTTCTTTCTCACCAACACTATATATTCACCGAAGCACCATGTGTTTGCTGAGGCCTGTATATATATGTGTGCACACTCACAATGGAGACTACCCTTTCATGTGAAATTGACAGCTGCATGTAATGGACCCACACTTGCACTAATTGCCGAGGCCTCATGACACAGTGAAACCCTTCTTTGTTTTGCAGGCCAAGGTGTCTCACAACAATTCCCAGCAAGCGAGGACTGGTGTGGGAGAGGCCGGAACGCAACAGTTGACGGATCTGGAGGAGAGGATGCAGCGGCTAGTGAGCACACATGTTGGCATCCCTGTGGCCACCGGTCGCACCGATCCCACTGGGGGCATCATGGGTAAGTGAAGGCCTTCATCCAATGCTATCTCTCACTGAAAGTGCAATCGCCTATCTGACAATTGCTTATCCGTGTATGCAAGTTGCTTGCTGCATGATGCAATTACTCTGCACCACCTCTTATCCCATTTATTATTGCAGATGAGACCCCAAGTGTGAGCCACAGTGAAACAGACACCTTTGAGGTGAGTGGCAGCCAGAGTCAGGAGGACACATTTGAGGCCATGTCAGATATTGCCAGCATGTCCGATGAGGCCGTCATTTTATACACAGTACTTGCCGATGAGCTTTGATGTTGAGAAGATATCTGTTTGGTGTTATCGTCCGTGGCCATGCATGCCTGGGTGATCGCAATGGCCCTGCTCAGGTCTAGGGTTTCGGCAGCCAGCAGCTTTCGAAGAATGACCTCGTGGCTGATGCCCAGCATGAAAAAGTCCTGCAACATTTGCCCCAACGCAACTCCAAAATCGCAAGGTCCCACGAGGCGTCTCAGGTCGGCGACATAATCCGCCACATACTGGCCCCCGGAGCGATGGTGCTGGGAGCACCGCGTCACTGCTTCCTACAATCGCACGCGCCAGCTCAGATACTGGGAGTACGGGGTTGGGTCAGTTAGATTTAGCAGAAGGGTCTGCACTGGGTGATGCACTGGGGCCTAGTGGGCTGCATCATGGTGATGGACCAATGGAACCTCGGGTGCCATCTCTCCGGGGGGCGATTTTGCACACGAGTTCTGCTGAAGAGGACACAGATGAGTCCATCGATGTTGGGGCTTATGAACAAAGGGTGGAGGCTGTTATGTATGTAACTATATAATACTTTCCACCAGAGGGCACGACTGTTGGAGTCCTAATGGTCACCTGCACACACGTGTAGGGCCAGTATAAAAGGTTGGCTGCCATGTTGTTTAGGCATTCTGGAGTTGTAATAAAGAAGACTAAGGTCACATTAGGTTTATCTCACAGTACTCAGCCTCATGGAGTTCTTGTATACCTAACAATTGGCGACGAGTAACATAACACAAACCTTCATGCAACCATGGCTGCCGTTGGAATATTAGAGAGATTCGTAAAGGGTGATGATTGGGAAGCCTTCATCAAGCGTCTCGACCAGTACTTAGTGTCTCCTTCCAGCTCATTCGCCACAAACACGGCCAAGTGCAGGGCAGTTCTCCTCACCGTCTGTGGGCCCAAAATATATGGCCTCATCAAGAATCTGCTCGCATCGACAAAACCAATGGAGAAGGAATATACAGAGTTGTGCACGCTGGTTTGGGACCACCTCAAGCCGAAGGAGAGTATCCTCATGGCCAGATATCATTTTTATATGCACCATCGCTCTTGGGGCCAGGACGCAGTGGATTATGTCGCTGACCTGAGATGCCTCGCGGGACCTTGTGATTTTGGAGCTGCATTGGGGCAAATGCTGCGGGACTTTTTCATGCTGGGCATCAACCAAAAGGTCATTCTTCGAAAGCTGCTGGCTGCTGAAACCCTCGACCTGAGCAGGGCCATAGCAATCACCCAGGCATGCATGGCCATGGACGATAACACCAAACAGATATCTTCTCAACATCGAAGCTCACTGGCAAGTACTGTGCATAAAATGACATCGCTAACAGGCCGAACTGCATATGGCAGAGCCTATACGTCTGCGGCTGCAAGACCTGTGATGACTCAAAATCCGCCATCGGAGGTGAATGTGAATCCATTTGCACCGTGTTGGTGCTGCGGGGGTAATCATTGGGCCCATCAATGTAAATTCAAGCACTACATGTGCAAAGGATGCGCAACAATGGGGCACCTCCAGCGAATGTGCAAACATGTTCTGACACACCACGTGGCAGAGGATGATCGATCTGATGCGGATCACGCAGCACAGGCAACTCAACCCGAGGAAGAAGTGTATGGGGTACATACTTTCACCACCAAGAACCCTATCATGCTGAAAGTCAAATTAAATGGAGTTCCAGTATCCATGGAGTTGGACACGGGTGCGAGTCGGTCAATAATGAGCCAGAAGGCTTTCGAGAAACTGTGGAGCAATAGGACACAAAGGCCCAGACTGAGCCCGATTAATGCAAAGCTGCGTACCTACTCCAAAGAGCTCATACCAGTCATTGGAAGTGCGGCAGTTAAGGTATTGTATGCTGGAGATGTGCATGACCTATCATTATGGATTGTTCCAGGCAATGGCCCAACACTGTTTGGCAGAAGCTGGCTAGAAAAGATTAGATGGAATTGGAACGACATCAAAGCATTATTTTCAGTGGATGATGCCTCACGTGCTCAAGTGCTGTACAAGTTTCCCTTGCTATTCGAACCAGGCATCGGCAACTTCAAAGGTACCAAGGTACAGATCCATCGAGGCCCCGATGCATGGCCCATCCATCACAAGGCTCGAGCATTTCCGTACATGATGAGGGAGAAAGTCGAGATCGAACTGGTCAGACTCCAACACGAAGGAATCATATCGCCAGTCGAGTTCAACGAGTGGGCCAGTCCAATTGTTCCGGTGTTGAAAAGCGATGGCACGGTCAGAATCTACGGAGACTACAAGGTAACGATTAACCGAGTCTCACTACAGGACCAGTACCCGCTGCCCAAGGCAGATGACCTGTTCGCAACATTAGCGGGGGGGAAGTCGTTCACCAAGTTGGACCTGACCTCCGCCTACATGACACAGGAGCTGGCTGAATCTTCGAAAAGACTGACGTGCATCAACATAAACAAAGGGTTGTTTATATACCACAGCTGCCTTTTTGGGATTCGCTTGGCTGCAGCCATTTTCCAGAGAAACATGGAGAGTTTGCTGAAATCTGTTCCGTGCACCGTTGTGTTTCAAGACGACATCCTGATCACCGGTTGTGACACCATTGAACATCTACACATCCTGGAAGAGGTTCTAAGTCGCCTAGACAGAGTGGGACTCAGGCTGAAACACACCAAGTGTGTTTATCTGGTGCCAGAAGTTGAATTTTTGGGGAGAAAGATTGCAGCAGACGGCATCAGACCCACGGACTGAAAGACAGAGGCCATCAAGAATGCACCCAGACCACAGAATGTGACGGAGCTGCGTTTGTTCCTGGGACTCCTCAGCTATTTCGGTAACTTTCTACCCGGGTTGAGCACGTTGTTAGAGCCTTTGCACATGTTGCTACGTAAGGGTGATGACTGGGTTCGGAGCAAATCTCAAGAGAAGGACAGGAACCTGCTATGGTCAAATAAGTTACTTGTACACTATGACCCATGTAAACATTTAGTGCTAGCTTGTGACGCCTCATCGTACAGGGTCGGCTGTGTATTACAGCAAACCAATCTAGCAGGCAACCTCCAACCGGTTGCATACGCGTCTGGAAGTCTGTTTAAGGCTGAGAGAGCCTATAGTATGGTCGAGAAAGAGGCGTTCGCATGTGTATATGGGGTTAAGAAAATGCACCAATACCTATTTGGACTTTGGTTTGAGCTTGAAACTGACCACAAGCCACTCATTTTGCTGTTTTCAGAGAGCAAAGATAAAAACACCAATGCTTCGTCCCGCATCCAAAGATGAGCACTAACATTATCCACTTATAACTATGTTATCCGCCATGGACCAGTCTCTGAAAACTGTGCTGATGCTCTCAGCCGGCTACCATTACCCATCACTGGGGTTGAAATGACGCAGCCCGCAGATGTGCTACTGGTCATGGGTGCTTTTGAGAGCGAGGGATCACCCATCACGGCTCACCAGATCAGAACCTGGACCAGCCAGGATCCTGTGCTATCATTAGATGATAGATGAAATTAAGCCGTTTCATAGACGCAAAGATGAAATGTTCATCCAGTCGGATTGTCCCTTATGGGGTAATGGCATGGTTTTGCCAAAAAAAAAGCAGGCAAACGTTTATACGTGACCTACACAGTACCCACCCAGGCATTGTCATGATGAAGGCAATTGCCAGGTCACACGTTTGGTGGCCTGTCATTGACTCGGACTTAGAGTCATGCGTGCATCAGTGCAACACTTGCTTGCAACTGAGCAATGCACCAAGGCAGGCTCCACTAAGTCTGTAGTCATGGCCCTCCAAACCGTGGTCCAGGATCCACGTAGATTTTGCCGGCCCCTTTCTAGGAAAGATGTTTTTTGTAGTAGTGGACACCTATTCCAAATGGATTGAATGCGTAATCATGTCATCCAGCACATCCACAGCCACCATTGAAAGCCTCCGGGACATGTTCGCCACCCATGGCTTGCCCGATATCCTTGTCAGCGACAACGGACCGTGTTTCACCAGCTCGGAATTCAACAAGTTTATGACCCGCAATGGCATCAAGCATGTCAGGTCTGCTCCGTTTAAGCCTGCATCTAACGGTCAAGCGGAGCGGGCAGTCCAAACAATCAAGCAGAGCATGAAACGCGTGACGGACGGCTCCCTGAAGACTCGCTTGTCTTGCATTCTGCTCAGTTACCGGACACGACCCCACACGCTCACCGGGGTTCCCCCAGCAGAATTGTTAATGAATAGAGTCCTCAAAACCAGGCTCTCTCTAGTCCACCCAGATTGTAATGATCGCGTGGAAACCCGGAGACACCGGCAGAACATGTACCACGATCGCGCAGCTGTTTCACGTGACATTGATGTTAATGACCCTGTGTTTGTCCTGAATTACAGTCATGGTCCCAAGTGGGTTGCTGGCACTGTTTTGGCCAAGGAAGGGAATAGGGTGTTTATAATCAAACTGTTAAATGGCCAAACACGCAGAAAGCATTTAGATCAGACCAAATTGCGATTTACTGACAACCAGGAATGGCTTGAAGAGGACATCACCATCGACAATCTACCAACACACACCCAACCAGCAATCAACCTTGCTGTCAATCACAAGGATGAACCCACCGTTCCTGACAGTCCGGTCAGATCAGCCGCAGTGCAGTGCAGCAATGGTCCGGCCAACTCACACACGCCAGGGTTTGAACTTAGACGATCAACCAGTGAGCGAAGGGCTCCGGATCGCATCAACTTGTAAATAACTTGTACCGAAGACTTTGGGGGGGGAGTGATGTTATGTATGTAACCAAGTAATACTTGCCACCAAAGGGCGCGACTGTTGGAGTCCTAATGGTCACCTGCACACACATGCAGGGCCAATATAAAAGGTTGGCTGCCATGTTGTTTAGGCACTCTGGATTTGTAATAAAGAAGACTAAGGTCATACTAAGTTTAGCTCACAGTACTCAGCCTCATGAAGTTCTTGTATACCTAACAGAGGCCATGCAATCCAAACTCCTATCGGCAGTGGCAAGGGTGCCCGAGAACCTGCCGGACGTGATCCCGCATTGTAGACAGCTCTGTGCACACCATGGAGCCCATCATTGCCAGTGTACAGACGATGGTGGACATCCAGAGAGACCGTGCAGATCCAGCTGTGATGCCGCGACTCGTTGGCGATGTGGCAGCTGCCATTATAGCACAGGTGCAGGGCAATGAGCATATCAGTGCTGCTTTGGACAGGATGGCCGCGGCCCTGGAAACTCAGAATGCTCTTCTGCACTCCGGGCAACAAGCCACTGAGCGTCTTACTGCTGTCCTCTCTGGTGGCATTAGGACTGTGGTTGCTCTCATGCAGTCTCAGCTGGATGCCACACGAGAGCTGACTGTTGCCATCATGGCTGGGTTCAACACAGTCCATGGGGGACCTTCCGGAGTCACACCACACCACCAACCTGACCTCCCTCAGAGTGGTGGCGATGGTGATGTGCTGCCCCCGGGGAGTGGCGCAGGTTCCTCGGACCAGGATGATGATGATGTGCTCTCTCAGGATCACAGCATTCCTGACCCCAGACCTGTCACTCCACCATAGCCGACAAGCATGGACTCACCCGAGCCAAGGCCGACTGAACGCACTGAGGAGGGTGCTGACCAGTCTGCAGCCAGCCCTTTCAGGGCCGGAGCTGGTCGAAGGCGTCCTAGATGGACATCTGTAACTTCCTCTCCTGACACAGAGCAGCCTCCCAGAGCCATGAAGCAGCCGCAGCGGAGACACTGTGATGTAGTGTAGGAATAGGTATGCGTAAGAAGGGTTATAAGGAGTTACAAAAGGGTGATAATTGATAACGTGTATAATTGATAATGTGCATAATTGATAATGTCTTGTGGATGCATTGTTTGGAGTCAAATAAATCTTTATTTTGGTTTGTAATCTCTGTATAGGTCTCTCATTTAACTGTGGGGGATGCTGTGTCAGAGGGCTCATAGGTTTGCCCATGGAGATGCACAAATGAAGGCTCAAGTGCACATTAGCTTATCGGAAACAAGCAGCAACGAGACGGCTTTGTGCTTCCTTTGCAGGGTCAACATGGCGACGCCACCTCCTGCTCCTCCTCCTGGTGCCTCTTCCTGCTGCTCCTTATGCCTTGCGGGTTCCGGCACTTTCGGCTCCTGGTCCTCCTCCTCCTCCTCAGGTGGCACTGCTGCCTCATCCATCAATGGTTGTGCCCTCATGATTGCCAGGTTGTGAAGCATGCAGCACACAACCACGAATAAGGTGACACGCTCAGGCGAGTACTGCAGCACAGCTCCTGAGCGGTCCAGACAACGGAACCTCTACTTAAGGGTGCCGATGGCGTGTTCGATTATGGCCCTGGTGGCTGAATGACTGTCATTGTACATGTGCTGCGCAGCAGTCCTGGGGTTGCAAAGGGTAGTTAATCATCAGCCAGTGCACAGTGGGTAGCCCTTGATTCCAAGGAGCCAGCCGCAATCTTGATTAGGCCTAGTAAAGAAACCTGGCACACCAGTCTGCCACACGATGAAAGAATCGTCGCTGCTATCAGGATACTGGGCATCAACTGCCATGATTTTTGGGCTGTGGTTGCACACCAGCTGCACATTGAGGGAGTGGTATCCCTTCGGAACATCTCGGGAGTGTTTAGGGATGTCCTCAGTGCAACGTGGGTGCAGTCAATTGCGCCCTGAACCCTGGGGAAGCCCACCATGCACAGGAATACAGTCTGCTGCTCCAACTGCTTCTCCCTGCTCATCGGGAAGGAAATATAGTCTCTCCATCTCTTATGAAGAACATCTGTGACCTCACGTAAGGATGTATTCGTGGCAAACTGCAAAATGTTGGAGATGGCTACTGTTGCAACTTGAAGGATCCAGTGGCATAAAAGTTGAGGGTGATGATCACCTTGGATGCGATGGTCAGGGCTGTCCTCAACCTTGTTTGTGGCTGCAAGTCTGGATGCAGGAGATTGCAGAGCTCTGTGACGACGTATTTGCGGAATCGCATTCTACAGAGACACTGGTCATCAGTTCGGTCCCTGTATGAGAACTGCTGCTGGTAGACCCTTTGCCGATAGCGCCTTCTGCCACCACATCTGTGCAGACGTTTTCCTCTCTCAGCTGCATCATTGCCTTCTCCCTCCTGGTCTGGTTGGTCCTCAACCTCTGCATGCTGCTGCTGGCCATCATCTGGCTCCTCTGCAGGCTGCCTCCTGGCCTGCTGGCCCAGTATCTGGTGCAGGGGGTCCATGTACCTCACGCTCTGCCTGACGGCATGCCCTTGCTGAGGCCTTTCCTGTTGCAGCTCACTGGGCTGACCTCTCTCACCATCTCCCTGGCCCTCTGCATGCTGGTCAGCCATGATTGCTGTGGTCCTTGCCCACTGCCTCCGGAGCTGCCTTTAGCTGCGTGCCTCCCTGGCACGCACAATGTGCAGGAGGTATTAACCTGCCATCACTGTCTCCATTTCGATCTCCTGCCCAAGCCCAGCCTCCTCAATGATGGCTCCCTGTTGTGGAGTTTGTAGGGCCTGGAGCACAGTCAATCAAATGTGCTGTCAGCAAGGCTGCTCGCAATGCTTTAAACAGTCCGAGAAGAAGTTGCTGACAAAAATACTCCTAAACCCAACATGCCTTTAAACACTGCTGGTGGTCTTCAGCAAGCACCGTGTACCGACACAAAAACCTAACGTAGGCACTGTCAAGTGTTCACAAGATTTTTACATGTGAATTTCGCTTCTGGGCAGGTCCTCAGCGAGCGGTGCGTGCTCTGATGACGCACTTAAGGAGGCTTCGGCAGCAGCGGGGCGGAAATGGGGGGGGGAGTGGGGAGGGTAGGCTCACTGCTGGAAGAACACACGAGGGCAATTGCGCGAATGATGGCCATTCCGCAGAAACTCGCTGGTCATTCCCTGTCGCCCTGTAGCCGCCGCTTTCTGGCGGCCAGAGGCCTTAACGAAAGAAGCAATTTCGACCCCTGCATGTTTGGTCATGGTAGGAATTATTTCTTCTCATGACTCCTTTACTGTATAACGCTTTGCCACATCACATACCCCCATAGCATCCCAAAGCCCTTCCATTCCCCTTCTTCACCTGTTTATAGAATAATGAGCAATTGATTTGTCAAATGTCCTCCTTTCAGGCATCCATACTTCCGCTCTTCAGAAACTTCAGTCAATCCAGAATTCTGTAGCTTGTGTCATGTCTAGGACCAAATTCTGCTCATCCAGATCTGCTGCTTGCTAAGCTCTAGTCACTGTCTAAGCTCCAATTAATCTATTTCAAAATCTTCACAACTCTCTCCACTCTATCCGGATGATCCTCTCAATGAATACATCAAAGACTGCATCTTTCATTCCTCTGAGACTAGCAGCTATGAGGATCTTACAGTGCATTATGAAGAGATGTAGGCCCCAAGTTTCCACACGCTACAAAACGGGCACCCCTCCGAGCTGGGCACCCGTTTTTCGCGCCGAAAACGGCGCCAGAAAATAAATGCGCGATTCTGGAGCCCTGCAGCTCCATGTCTGCTTGGCGCGGCGCCCAGGGGGTGGAGCCTACCACTCGCGCCGATTTTGTAAGTGGGAGGGGGCAGGTACCATTTAAATTAGTTTTTTCCTGCCGGCAACCCTGCGCGTGCGCGTTGGAGCGTTCGCGCACGCGCAGTGTGAAGGAAACATTGGCACTCGGCCATTTTTGTAGTTCTTTGTCGCTGTTTAATTTTTGAACATTTTTTAATAAAAGCACATTGCCATCAGCACATCAGCACTGAGAAGGCTGCAGGAAGCCTCAGAAAGTTGAGGCAGCCGTTTCCCGACGGCCTCCCCCCACTGCCGTCGGGAATGGCTGCTCAACTTGTGAGGCTTCCTGCAGCCTTCTCACTGTCTCCTTCCCCCCCTGCCCACCGTCTGGAATGGCTTCCTCCCCCCCCCCGCTGCGTTCGGTCGGTCGGTCGGGCCCGCACTCCCTCCCTCCCTCCGCCCCCCCGCCCGCCGTCGGGAACGGCTTCCTCCTCCCCCCCCCCCCCCCGCGGGAACGGCTGCCTCAACTTGTGAGGCTTCCTGTAGCATTCTCCCTGGCTGAAGCACTTTCACACAGGTAGGAAGATGGTTTATTTAATCTTTTCTTTGCTTATAAATTTTTATTCAGGTTGGATTTATTTGTATAATATTTGTATAAGTATAAATAAGGATTTATTATAGAATTTAATGACTTCCCTTCCCCCCCCCACCTCGTTCTGGACGCCTAATTTGTAACCTGCACCTGATTTTTTAATGTGTAGACAAGGTTTTTTCAGTTCTACAAAAATCTTCACTTGCTCCATTCTAAGTTAGTTTGGAGTACGTTTTCACTGTGGAAACTTTGAAATCAGGTGTCAGTGGCCGGACACACCCCCTTTTGAAGAAAAAATTCTGTTCCAAAGTGAAACTGTTCTAACTGACGAGAACTGCAGAAAAAAAAATGTGGAGAATTGCGATTTCTAAGATAGTCCGTTCTCCACCAGTTGCTCCTAAAAATCAGGCGCAAATCATGTGGAAACTTGGGGCCGTAATGTCTATATCTGGATCACTCCTCAGCTTTTTGTTAATTTCAGTAGCACTGAACATGGTGCCAATCATACTGCATACATACATCTCTTCTAAGATGAACAATAGCTCATAATCCATCTGATTTAGGATCCCTTGATAAATTTGAACCTGCCATGTGTCCAGAGTTCTATAACTGAAAACTTACCATCCTGAAGCATCTACCCAGGAGCCTCTGTCTGGTAGTAATTTACTGCATGTGCAGAATATATTCTTCTATTTTCATGAAACACTTACTTGTGTAGTTTATAAATATAAAAGTGCTTTCAATTCTTATGAAGTGACTTGCTTGGTGCTCGGGGATTCTGGGTTATTAAGTAGTTGTGGTAAAACTTGTGAATGCAGCTGTAATTCTTTTGAAGCTCTAAAACAATGTTTTGTTTGTCTCCAAGTAACAGAATCACTGTGATGGGTCAGAAATATGATGGTTACGGTACCTGCAAACTTTCTATTCTTCACATGTTGAGAAAAGGTTATAAAATAGCAATAGAAATTAAAACTGAATGAAGATAACATAAAGAGTTCTTTTTTTCAAGTGTTTTCATCTTTTTGATTCTTGATCTCTCCATATCATTTACCAAGTACAACTGAAAGGATAGATGTCCTTGAATGTCACATGGAACTAGGCACGAGAAGGTAAACAGAGTGGCTTGCTGACAACTCTCCCTTCAATGTCTCCTTCACTTTAATAGGAAGACTTTCCTCTGATTTATGACAGCAACACAGCTGAGATCATTAATCTAGTAGTGTGGGGGATGCCAAACTAATTCCATCATTTTTGCAATCGCTGGAGAAGGTCACTCAGATAAGACTTTGAAATGACTGTTGCTGGTAGTAGCAGTTGAACAATTAATGGATTTGTATGACATTCTTGTGTTCACTATTTCAATGCATGCATTTTAACTGGATTAAAACCTTCACTTAACTTGTATTCATAGGAATGTGGTATGCATGTATTAACCATTTGATCTGCTACTATTGGTAACAGCCATTTCTGAAACAACAAAGCAACACCAGCTTGGATTTATATAGCACCTCTAACATAGAGAAACATCCACAGTGCCTCACAGATAGGTGTAAGGAAGAAATGGAGGTTGAGCCAAAGAAGATATTAGGATGGGAACCAAAAGCTTGGTAAAAGAGGTGGGTTTTAAGGACGGTGTTAAAAGGTAGGGAATTCTAGAGCGTGGGGCCAAAGTACTAGGCTAATAACTGAAAAATACCCAGCTTACTTTTCATTTTAGAGAACTAATCATCAAATAGCAAAAATAAATGAATACTTAAGAGCATTCATTCATAATGCAAACAAAAGAATTTGAATTAAACATCACATCAGAATGTGGGATTTAGTACTTTCTAGTGTTCTGACTTTCTTCAACAAACCATTGAAAGAAATAGTTAACACCCTTTAGTTGACCCAGTTGCCAAAGGAGTATTACAATGCCATAGGGAGAAACATATTGAAAGGGCCATTGAGATATTTACAATGTGTATATATTTAGTTTGAAAATGAAAGATAAATTCATAAATTAAGGGAAGGCTTTTTAATACACTTTAAAATTATGAGACAGTGGTTTCTTGAGCATTGCAGACATGAAAAGATTACGAGCAACTGGAAAATATTTCACTAACCGCAGGCTGGTTACAAAACTGACTCATTGAACAGAGTATTTGTTAATTACATTCGGTTTAATCCTGAGTACAGAGATCTGTTTCAAAACATTTATAGTTCTATAATGCCATTAATTCAGTGTTGTGGGGGACAAGGAAAGGGGATGTACAGTTGCAATGATTTTGCTCTAATTTACAGGTCCAGAGCATCCATATCAATTTGGAATCAAAATTAGGATGGGCTGTTTTTGACTGTCCCTCTCAAAATTATAAGCTATTTATATATTATAGAAAAATAACTTGTTAAAGTATTCTCTTTTCCAAATAACAAACTTGTTAATACTGGCATGTAGGAATAGATTCCCTCTTGAATGTTTTGTGCAAATGTTCATTCATTCAAATTAAATTAGTTTTATTTTCCATCTGTTCCATTCCCATAATTCAGGAGGGAGAATCGGCTTTGGCCATTACGCTGTCCCGCATGCATTCAAACATCAAGGCTGAGAAATTTGATACTGCTGGAAAAGGGGCCCGGGCACCGCGATGCAAGATATGTCCATGCCCCTTCCAAAAGCACAGGCAGCATGTCAACTTTGTGCCGCCTGCTAATTACCATGATTGTAACGCACAGCCTAGCGCTGAACGGGCTGCTGATGGGCTGTGTGCTCAGCAGGGGCCCAAAGTTCACATCGCTGGAGTTAGGTTAACTTTATCAACTGCACCACTAGCCTCATACACTGCTCAATGCACGACACTCCCCCACTCACCTACCAACAATCTCTACCAATCACGAAGCACACCGCACATTCCTAGCTTCACCTCACCACCTTGGAGGAGACGGTGCTAGCCATTCTTGGCAGGGGCATGGCTGAGCCCATGGCCAATGGCGGGGCTCAAAGAATACAAGATGCCGGTATCCTCATATGTTATCCTCCTGCTCACATCCCACGTTTGCCTCATCTCACAATCTCTTTTGATTTATAAGTAACTTTTAATCAGTAGCTTTACTTAAAGCTCGCCTGCTCTTCTGCAAGGTGGTCTGCACCGGCTAAAGGTGAGCTGCTTTCTGCAGATCAAAAATGCTAAAAGTGCTTCAACATGAACCAATGGCTCAACAGGCAAGGAAAGGGCAACCAGGGTCTCAGTCACAGCGCTTGAGCTTTGTGCAGGAGGTCAAGACTGGAACAGTGAACCTCTCTCCACAGGGGTCCAGGCAGCCCTCCAGAAAGATGGATGTGGGACCACATCGTTGAGGCGGTCACTGCCAGCAGTTTTGCCCCAGGACCTGATTCTAGTGTCCAAATTAGTTTCATGAACTCAGACGAATGGTTAAGGGCAGTAAATGCATCTTCAAAAGCCAACTCATCTTAACTGCACCACTAGCCTCACACATTGCTCAATGCACGACACTCGCTCCCTCGCCCCCCCGCCACTCACCTACCAACAATCTCTACCAATCAAGAGGCATACCTCACATTCCTAGGTTCACCTCACCCCCTTGGTGCTAGCCATTCTTCGCAAGGGCATGGCTGAGCCCTTGGACAATGGCGGGGCTGAAAGAATACAAGATGTTGGTATCCTCATACGTTATCCTCCTTCTCATGGCAGTCATGGCAGGAGAGCTCGGACATGTGTTATGCTCCTCCTGTACTATGTGGGAAATCAGGGACACCCCCGGTGTCTCTGACGACTACGTGTGTGGGAAGTGTATCCGCCTCCAGCTCCTGACGGACCGCGTTGCGGAATTGGAGCTGAAGGTGGATTCACTCTGGAGCATCCACGATGCTGAGAATGACATGAATAGCACATTTAGTGAGTTGGTCTTACCGCAGGTAAAGGGTCCACAGCCAGATAGGGAATGGAAGACCAACAGGAAGAGCAGTGCAGGAACCCCTGCAGTCATCCCCTGCAAAACAGATACACCACTTTGAGTACTGTTGAGAGGGATGACTCATCAGGGGGGAGCAGCAGCAGCCAAGTTCATGGCACCGTGGCTGGCTCTGCTGCACAGGAGGGCAGGAAAAAGAGTGGGAGAGCGATAGTGATAGGGGATTCAATTGTAAGGGGAATAGATAGGCGTTTCTGCGGCAGCAACCAAGACTCCAGGATGGTATGTTGCCTCCCTGGTGCAAGGGTCAAGGATGTCTTGGAGCCGGTGCAGGACATTCTGAAAAGAGAGGGTGAACAGCCAGTTGTCGTGGTGCACATTGGTACCAACGACATAGGTAAAAAACGGGATGAGGTCCTACGAGGCGAATTTAAGGAGCTAGGAGCTAAATTAAAAAGTAGGACCTCAAAAGTAGTAACTCAGGATTGCTACCAGTGCCACGTGCTAGTCAGAGTAGGAATCGCAGGATAGCGCAGATGAATACGTGGCTTGAGCAATGGTGCAGCAGGGAGGGATTCAAATTCCTGAGGCATTGGAACCGGTTCTGGGGGAGGTGGGACCAGTACAAACCGGACGGTCTGCACCTAGGCAGGACTGGAACCAATGTCCGAAGAGGAGTGCTTGCTAGTGCTGTTGGGGAGGCATGAAACTAATATGGCAGGGGGATGGGAACCAATGCAGGGAGACAGAGGGAAACAAAATGGAGACAGAAGCAAAAGACAGAAAGGAGATGAGTAAAAGTGGAGGGCAGAGAAACCCAAGGCAAAAAACAAAAAGGGCCACTTTGCAGAAAAATTCAAAAGGGTCAAAGTGTGTTAAAAAGGTAAGCCTGAAGGCTCTGTGCCTCAATGCGAGGAGTATTTGGAATAAGGTGGACAAATTAACTATGCAGATAGCAGTTAACGGATAAGATGTGGTTGGCATCACGGAGACATGGCTCCAGGGTGACCAAGGCTGGGAACTCAACATCGAAGGGTATTCAACATTTAGGAAGGAAAGACAGAAAGGAAAAGGAGGCAGGGTGGCATTGCTGGTTAAAGAGGAAATTAATGCAATTGTAAGGAAAGACATTAGCTTGGATGATATGGAATCGGTATGGGTGGAGCTATGGAATACTAAAGGGCAGAAAACGCTCGTGGGAGTTGTGTACAGACCTCCAAACAGTAGTAGGGATGTTGGGGAGGGCATCAGACAGGAAATTAGGGGTGCATGCAATAAAGATGCAGCGCTTATCATGGGTGACTTTAATCTACATATAGATTGGGCTAACCAAACTGGAAACAATACGGTGGAGGAGGATTTCCTGGAGTGCATAAGGGATGGTTTTCTAGACCAATATGTCGAGGAACCAACGAGGGGGGAGGCCATCTTAGACTGGGTGTTGTGTAATGAGAGAGGATTAATTAGCAATCTCATTGTGCGAGGCCCCTTGGGGAAGAGTGACCATAATATGATGGAATTCTACATTAGGATGGAGAATGAAACAGTTAATTCAGAGACCATGGTCCAGAACTTAAAGAAGGGTAACTTTGAAGGTATGAGGCGTAAATTGGCTAGGATAGATTGGTGAATGATACTTAAGGGGTTGACTGTGGATTGGCAATGGCAGGCATTTAGAGACCGTATGGATGAACTACAACAATTGTACATCCCGTCTGGCGTAAAAATAAAAAAGGGAAGGTGGCTCACCCGTGGCTATCAAGGGAAATCAGGAATAGTATTAAAGCCAAGGAAGTGGCATACAAATTGGCCAGAAATAGCAGCGAACCTGGGGACTGGGAGAAATTTAGAATTCAGCAGAGGGGGACAAAGGGTTTGATTAGGGCAGGGAAAATAGAGTACGAGAGGAAAATGGACTGCAAAAGCTTCTATAGATGTGTAAAGAGAAAAAGGTTGGTAAAGACAAACGTAGGTCCCCTGCAGTCAGAATCAGGGGAAGTCATAACTGGGAACAAAGAAATGGCAGACCAATTGAACAAGTACTTTGGTTCGGTATTCACTAAGGAGGACACAAACAACCTTTCAGATATAAAAGGGGTCAGAGGGTCTAGTAAGAAGGAGGAATTGAAGGAAATCCTTATTAGTCGGGAAATTGTGTTGGGGAAATTGATGGGATTGAAGGCCGATAAATCCCCAGGGCCTGATGGTCTGCATCCCAGAGTACTTAAGGAGCTGGCCTTGGAAATAGCGGATGCATTGACAGTCATTTTCCAACATTCCATAGACTCTGGATCAGTTCCTATCGAGTGGAGGGTCGCCAATGTAACCCCACTTTTTAAAAAAGGAGGGAGAGAGAAAACAGGGAATTATAGACCGGTCAGCCTGACATCGGTAGTGGGTAAAATGATGGAATCAATTATTAAGGATGTCAGAGCAGCGCATTTGGAAAGAGGTGAAATGATAGGTCCAAGTCAGCATGGATTTGTGAAATGGAAATCATGCTTGACAATTCTTCTGGAATTTTTTGAGAATGTTTCCAGTGGAGTGGACAAGGGGGAACCAGTTGATGTGGTGTATTTGGACTTTCAGAAGGCTTTCGACAAGGTCCCACATAAGAGATTGATGTGCAAAGTTAAAGCACATGGGATTGGGGGTAGTGTGCTGACGTGGATTGAGAACTGGTTGGCAGACCAGGTTGGAAGCAAAGAGTAGGAGTAATGGGTACTTTTCAGAATGGCAGGCAGTGACGAGTGGGGTACCGCAAGATTCTGTGCTGGGGCCCCAGCTGTTTACATTGTACATGAATGATTTAGACAAGGAGATTAAATGTAGTATCTCCAAATTTGCGGATGACACTAAGTTGGGTGGCAGTGTGAGCTGCGAGGAGGATGCTATGAGGCTGCAGAGAGACTTGGATAGGTTAGGTGAGTGGACAAATGCATGGCAGACGAAGTATAATGTGGATAAATGTGTCGTTATCCACTTTGGTGGTAAAAACAGGGAGACAGACTATTATCTGAATGGTGACAGATTAGGAAAAGGGGAGGTGCAATGAGACCTGGGTGTCATGGTACATCAGTCATTGAAGGTTGGCATGCAGTTACAGCAGGTGGTTAAGAAAGCAAATGGCATGTTGGCCTTCATAGCGAGGGGATTTGAGTACAGGGGCGGGGAGGTGTTACTACAGTTGTACAGGGCCTTGGTGAGGCCACACCTGGAGTATTGTGTACAGTTTTGGTCTCCTAACTTGAGGAAGGACATTCTTGCTATTGAGGGAGTGCAGTGAAGGTTCACCAGACTGATTCCCGGGATGGCAGGACTGACATATCAAGAAAGGTTGGATCAACTAGGCTTGTATTCACTGGAGTTCAGAAGAATGAGAGGGGATCTCATGGAAACGTTTAAAATTCTGACGGGTTTAGACAGGTTCGATGCAGGAAGAATGTTCCCAATGTTGGGGAAGTCCAGAACCAGGGGTCACAGTCTAAGGTTAAGGGGTAAGCCATTTAGGACCAAGATGAGGAGAAACTTCTTCACCCAGAGAATGGTGAACCTGTGGAATTCTCTACCACAGAAAGTTGTTGAGGCCAATTCACTAAATATATTCAAAAAGGAGTGAGATTTAGTCCTTACTACTAGGGGGATCAAGGGGTATGGCGAGAAAGCAGGAAGGGGGTACTGAAGTTGCATGTTCAGCCATGAACTCATTAAATGGCGGTGCAGGCGCGAAGGGCCAAATGGCCTGCTCCTGCACCTATTTTCTATGTTTTTATGTTTCTATGTTTCACACATCCTACTTCTCCCTAATCCCACAATCTCTTTTGATATATAAGCTGCACATGGTGCATGCATGTACCTCTTGCTTTCCATCACCACAACCCTACCTTTGTACCTTCCTCATTTCAGACACACAAGAAACCCAGCCTGCCCAGAGAGAGATTGACAAAGAAGAGGGAGGGAAGAGTGAAGAAGAAGAAACACTGTCACTCGATTTCACACTCCCAGCCACCAGCTCCTCGAGGCTGTCCTGCAAGGCCATTTGCCTGCACCAGCCAAGCTGCGGCCACTGGTTTCTACTTCTGGGGTAGTATTGCGTGACATCAGTCTGATAGGCAAAGGCACATGCAAGACAATCACTTAAAAAATGCACAAGGGTGATTAGTTGATTTTTTGATGCAATATTGGATTAGATATATATGAATAACGTTGGATTGGAAAGTTTACTAGTGATGGCTATTATTTCAGCATTGTGGCCAAGAGGATGCTGTGATGATTAATAACAGAGGGAAGGTAAGGGGTAGGCAACATATTGAAAGCAAAGTGTTTCTTCTGCAAGAAAAGTGGACATCTTGCGAAGGCATGCCAACTGAAGAGTAAACCAATTTTCAAAGCTATATGTAGAAGTCCCCAGAGACTACATAGCATGGAAGAAAAACAACAGGACAAAGCGATACATGTCATCAGGTGCACAAGGGTATCTATCTGCAATTAAAAAAGTATCATCATCCACGTAGATGTTCCAGGAACCAAGATACCCTTGGAAATTGACACTGATGCATCGGTGAGCGTAGCACCATAATCGCTATATCTCGACAAGCTGAGTGATTTTCCACTGGAGAAGTCAAAGATAGAGCTGTGAGGCTACTTAGGAGATCAAATCCCTGTCGTAGGATGTATCACTATACCAATGAAATACAAGGATCAATTTCAGAGCTTGCCCCTCTTAGTAGTGGCAGGAGACAAGCATGCCTTACTAGATAGAAATTGGTTGGGATCACTGAAGCTGGATTAGAATGAGATTTTTTGTGTTGAAATGAGGTTTGCATCGAAGGACGATGTCATCGAAAAGTATCCGAAGGTGTTGTGCAAAACAGACACAGATCCAAGGTTTCAAGGCGAGTGTCAGGGTACAGAAGAACACTCGACAAGTTGACTGCAAGCCACTTCCTGTACCATACGCACTCAAGGAGAAAGTTGAGCAAGAAATCAAAAGACTAGAAACTGAGAACATTATCTCTAAGATAGACCAATGTAATTGGGCTACACCTATTGTTGTTGTACCTAAGTCAGATGGTAAGGTACGGTTGTGTGGTGATTATAAAGTAAGTGCAAACCAAGTTCTAGAGGGCCAGCCCACACAGTGATATGTGTGCGGACTGGATCCATGAACATGAAGCAGAGCTGGTTAACCCTTGACAGTTGATAAATGCCTAGCTATGTCAAGCCCGTGTGGTGGCTGATGTGCAATGGTCACCACACGTTAAAAAAATCCACTCACAGGCATCTTACACCCGTTCAATTGGAGTTCAGGACTGGACTAGCGGGTCCTTCATTGAAATATCTGCGAACTCATGTGGAAGCAAGTCATCATGTGGAAGCCTATGATGATGATCTAGAGGGTAATCTACCCAATACATTACCAAATGTAGAAGATTTGTTCACAACGCTGACAGGTGGTTAGATCTTCTAAAGTTAGATCTTACAAATGCCTACTTACAACTGGAGCTAGATGAAGAGTCCAAGTCATGCTTGACTATAAATACTCATTGAGGCCTATATCAATTTAATATGCTTCCATTTGGAATGTCATCCGCCCCCACCATATTCCAAGGGGTAATGAACCAGATTTTGCAAGGCATTGAATCATAGAATCATAGAAAGTTACAGCACGGAATGAGGCCATTTCGGCCCATCGTGTCAATGCTGGCCAACAAAGAGCTATCCAGCCTAATCCCACTTTCCAGCTCTTGGTCCGTAATCCTGTAGGTTACAACACATCAAGTGCACATCCAAGTACTTTTTAAACATGGTGAGGGTTTCTGCTTCTACCAACCTTTGACACAGTGAATTCCAGACCCCCACAACCCTCTGGGTGAAGAAATTCACCCTCAAATCCCCTCTAAACCTCCGACCAATTACTTTCGATCTATGCCCCCTGGTTTTTGCCCCCCCTGCTAAGGGAAAAAGTTCCTTTCTATCCACTTTATCTAGGCCCCTCATAATTTTATACACCTCAATGAGGTCTCCCCTCAGCCTCCTCTGTTCCAAGGAAAACAAACCCAGCCTATCCAATCTTTCCTCATAGCTAAGATTCTTTACTCCCAGCAAAATCCTCATAAATCTCCTCTGTACCCTCTCCAGTGCAATCACATCTTTCCTGTAATGTGGTGACCAGAACTACATGCACTACTCTAGCTGTAGCCTAACTAGTGTTTGACATAGTTCAAGCATAACCCCCCTGCTCTTGTAGTCTATGCCTCGGCTAATAAAGACAAGCATTCCGTATGCCTTCCTAACCACCTTATCTATCTGGCCTGCTACTTTCAGGGATCTGTGGACCTGCACTCCAAGGACTCTTTGTTCCTCTACACTTCTCAATGTCCTAACATTTAATGTGTATTCCCTTGCCTTGTTAGCCCTCCCCAAATGCATTACCTCACACTTCTCCGGATTGAATTCCATTTGCCACTGTTCTGCCCACATGACCACTTTATTGCTATCTTGCTGCAGTCTATAGCTTTCTTCTTCATTATCAACCACGCAGCCAATTTTAGTATCATCTGCAAACTTCTTAATCATACCCCCTATATTCAAGTCTAGATCATTGATGTACACCACAAAAAGCAAGGGACCTAGTACTGAGCCCTGCGGAACCCCACTGGAAACATCCTTCCAGTCTCAAAAACACCCATCAACCATTACCCTCTGCTTCCTGCCTCTAAGCCAATTTTGGATCCAACTTGCCACTTTGCCCTGGATCCCATGGGATTTTACGTTTGTGATCGGTCTGCCATGTGTAACCTCATCAAAAGCCTTGCTGAAATCCATATACACTACATCAAACATGCTACCTCATCTACCCTCCTTGTTACCTCCTCAAAAAATTAAATCAAGTTTTTAGAAATGACCTTTCCTTAACAAATCCGTGCTGACTATCCTTGATTAATCCATGTCTTTCTAAATTAAGATTTATCCTGTCCCTCAGAATTCTTTCCAATAATTTTCCCACCACTGAGGTTAGGCTGACTGGCCTGTAATTACTCTGTCTATCCCTTTCTCCCTTTTTAAACAAAGGTATCACATTAGCAATCTTCCAGTCCCCTGGTACCACAACTGAAGCCAAAAAGGATTGGAAAATGATGGTCAAGGCCTCTGCTATTTCCTCTTTTGCTTCACTTAACAGCCTGGGATACATTTCATCCAGGCCTAGGGATTTAGCTACTTTCAAAGCTGCTAAACCCCTTAATACTTCCTCTCTCACTATGTTTATTTCATCTAATATTTCACACTCCTCCTCCGCGATTGCAATATCTGCTTTGCCCCTCTCCTTTGTGAAAACAGAGGCAAAGTATTCATTAAGTATCGATGGCACAGATTACCCTTAACAACTCTCATAGACCCTACCCTTTCTTTAACATCTCTACTCGGCTCTACCCTATCCTCTTACTCTTATATATTTATAAAACATCTTTGGGTTTTCCTTGTTTTAATTGCCCAAAATTTTTCGTGCTCTCTCTTTGCTTTCCTAATTTCCTTTTTAATTGCACCCCAGCACTTTCTATACTCCTCTAAAGTTTCTGCAGTATTGAGCCCTTGCTATCTGTCATAAGCCTCCCTTTTTTTATTTATCCTACCCTGTATATCCCTTGACATCCAAGGGCCTCTTGATTTGTTAGTCCCACCCTATTTCTGTAAAGGAACATACTTGCTCTTAAACCTTTGGATCTCCTACTTGAATCTGGTCTGACACTGATTTACCTTCAAGTAGCTGTATTCAGTACACTATGGCGAAATCGCCTCTCAGCTTAGCAAAATTGTCTTTTCCCCAATTGAGAACTTTTATTCCTGGTCTATCTTTGTCCTTTTCCATAACTACCCTAAATCTAACTGAATTATGTTTCAAATGAATTATCCTCAAATGAAATGATACTTTTAAACACATGAGGCTAATATTGTACTTTATTGCAATTGCAAAAAAAAAAGATATGATTTCTCTAATGTGGCAGGTACTGCTCCAGAAGACTATAAATGTGGTATCAATTGAGGAGTTCACTTCTATGATGTGCCTTGGGATACTTTTCCAACATAGAAGTGCCATATAAATGCAAGTTGTTCTTGTTTAAAAGGGAGATAGAGAACTATTGAAAAGTAAGGCCAAAATTGACCCTTTTTTTAAGGACCGTTATCACTTCAAATAGGTGATAACGGGGCAGAAATAAGTTCCAGCCTGGTAGGGGTGGCCTCAACGATGATCGGGACATTGCCCTCCTAATTTCTGCAGGCACAAAGGTTACCATCCTGCTCCGCCGGCATCTGGCCCGCTCGTCCACGCACGGCGATAAATATGTCATCACCACGCCGGATGAGACACTGCCCCAAAATCGTGTACTGAACGCTTATCAGTGCCAGCGACAGGTTTTTCTGTGCTTTGTCAAATCGGCAATGTGAACCGCCAGTGGTATTTAAAGGCGTGCTGTGGCTGCCATCATTGTTGTCAGCCAAAATTTGCTTCTGGGTTTATGTCTGATTCTGCCTGCACCAATTACTGGTCCTCAGTTTGAGCAGCCTGCAATACTTAACCTTACTCCAATAGTTAGCATTAGCAGAGTAGCTCACTGTTTGTGAGTAACAGGCTCAGTCCTAGCAGTGGACCACCTCCTCCACATTCTGTACCGCAGGACGGTTTGTAGAAGAGAGCAGTACCGACAAATACAGATGCAGCGGGAGAGGGACACAGATAGGATGGCACACCCAGATGGAGATGGCCATGGGGATGGACATATAGCTGGACAAAGAAAAGGATGTGGAGAAGGCCGTGAAGAAGGACATGCAGCGAGAAGAAGGGTCAGGGACATGGACACCCAGAGCCAGAGTGAAAGGGACATGGAGAGGAGAAGGCAATAGCAGCAACAGCAGGCAGATGTGCAGCAGCAGGATGCAGGAGGTCAGGAACAGCATGACCAGGAGGAAGAAGGTCAGGAGCAGCATGACCAGGAGGCAGAAGGGGATGAGGAAGGTGGCAGATGAAGATGCAGACACAGACGTGGTGGCGGAAAGCCCTATGTTGCAAGCGACTTCAGACAACAGTTTTCCTACATCGACCTTAATGATGACCAGTGTCTCCGGAGATTGCAATTCAGAAAAGACGTGGTCACGGAGCTGTGCCATCTCCTGCAGCCAGACCTGGAGCCTCAAACAATGGTGAAGACAGTTCTATCACTGGCATCCAAGGTCACCACCACCCTAAATTTCTACGCCACTGGATCTTTCCAAGGAGCCACTGCAGACATCGCCAACATCTCCCAGTTTCCCACGCATTGCTCCATCTGTCAGATCACAGATGCTCTGTACAAGAGGAGGAGGGACTACATCTCACTTCCAATGACCAGAGAGAAGCAGTTGGAGCGGTCAACTGGCTTCTCCAGGATAGCGGGTTTCCCGAGCATTCAGGGTGCCATAGACTGCACCCTCGTCACATTGAAGGCGCTGCTTAACAATCTGGAGATCTTCCAAAATCGGAAGGGATACCACTAATGTGCAGTTGCTGTGCGACCACAAATGCCAAATCATGGCTGTTGATGCCCACTATCCTGGCAGCAGCCACGATGTCTTTATCCTGTGGCAGACCGGTGTGCCAGGTCTGTTTCAGCCGCCAAATGAAGGTCACGTCTGGCTCCTCGGAGACAAGGGGTACCCACTATACACCTGGCTCCTGATTCCCCTTCGCAACCCCACCACTCCTGCGCAGCAATCATACAATGAGTGTAATTCGGCCACCAGAAACATCATTGAGCCGACCATCAGGATCGTTAAACAGTGGTTCTGCTGCCTGGATCGCTCAGAAGGAGTCCTGCAGCATTCGCCTGAATGGGTGTCTCTATTCGTTGTTGTCTGCTGCATGATTCACAACCTGGCAATCATGAGGGCACAGCCATTGGCCGATGACATAGCAGTAGCACCTGAGGAGCAGGAGCAGGAGAAGATGGAGCAGAAGGAAGAAGAGGAGGAGCAGGAGGAGGTTCAGGCGCCACACAGGAGGTGGCCTCACCATCCTGAGCCTGCAAGGGATGTCTGAGACCATCTCATTGCAGCTCGTTTCCAATACATTGGTCGGCACTTCCAGCTTCCTCTGTGCATCCCCATGCCCACACCAATGAGCCCTTCCACACATCCTTCCCCACACTGAAATGAGACACAGCAACATATTTTAAAGTTTCAAATACACATTTTTGTTCTATAAATGTTAATCAACAACATAAACGTTTTCATTCACTCTTGTGAATTTCCTTATAGCTCCTTTTATGTTGACCTACTCTAGAGCCATACCGCAGTGTCTCCTCTGTGGCTATAGCATGGCTGCTGAAAGGCTGCCCTCTTTCATCTCCAGAAGCTTCAGATGTCCTTGTAGGTTGCCCTCGACGAGCTCTGGCGTCCACAGACTTGATGCCACCAGACACTGACTGCATGACAGCAGAAAGACAATGCGTGGCATTTTGCAGAGACTGCGTGAGAGCAGTCTGAGCTTCCATGCCACCAGCTATCCTCTCCATTAAAGCAGTAAAACGTTGGGTCACTTCCGCCTGTGCTGCAATGGCAGCTGCCACATCGCCCATGACACGCGTCATGATATCTGGATCCGCACGGTCTCTGGGAGTCCACCATCGTCAGCACACTGGCATTGATGGGCTCCACGGTGTGCGCAGAGCTGTCTGCAATGGGGAAGGCAGACTCCTCCACATTCCTTACCACTTGCGAGAGGCTCTCAGGCACCCTTGCCTCTCAGACTTGCCATTTTTGCGCACAGCACACAACAAATACAAAAATGCAACTGATGACACTGAGCAATACCTTCCTGAAAAACCTGCCTTTTAAGAAGGCCAGGGACCAGGTGTCTCATTCTGACTGATTCAGAGTCAGGTGAAATTAGGTCCTCAGTCGTTGCTCCTGCCCCTCTAGCGCTCCACGGAGGCCATTTCCGCCCCCCATACCGCCACGTTCATTTTTTCCACAAAAGTGCTGAATTTTGCTCCATTCTCTGACCCATCTATCCCGGCGGTACTTCACCATTTAATTCAAATTATCGGCCCCAAACGGAGCGGGGGGCAATTTCCTCCCCTAACAGTTTTAAGGAATTTGGGATTAAAAATTGCTGCTGTAGCTGACACAATGGCACAGCAGGACTGATGGGTTGAATGGTCCACTCATGTTTCTATGTGTAGCATCTTTGCATTGGTTGTTAAAGGTGCTGACGAATATTTAGATGATATTTTAATAAGAAGAATAGAGGTCACTTTATATAGTTTCGCACATTTTTCATCCTGTACCATCATTATTTTAAGCCAACAGTGTTTCAACCCATGTGTCAGCTTGTTCAGGTTGGGTAGATTTTCAACTTGCCACCTGGACATAAAATTGGTGTTGTGGATTAGTTGCCCGTTATAGTAATGAATTAAATCAATTAATTAAATCAATTTAATTAATCAGGAAATTTCTCTCGCAGACAGCCAATCTGCAATGCCAGTTTTACACCCGAATGGCAAGCTGAAAATCTTCCTTGGTGTTTCACAAGAAAACTCAGCTTTTTTCATTGGGATTGGAGGCTGTCAATATCAACCAAGCAGTAGAGATTCCGAATAAATTCCAAGGTGCTGCACATAGAAACAGGAGTGGATCATTCAACCCATCAATCCTACTCTGCCATTTTTGCTGTGCTATTCAGGATGATAACATCACCAATGAGCACGATCCTTCCCTTATCTGACAGGCAGAAACAAGCCACTTTCTGGCAGGGCTCACTGGATCGATTAAAAGTCCAAACCCTGTTTGATTTTCCCTTCAATATGCAAAGAACATCAAAGGCAATTTGCATCATGTCGACTGTTGATCTGACTGAAATTGGCCAACTCAACATAGGCCAAATATCAAAACTGGGTTCTTTCTGTTCTGTCTGGCTTAGTACGACACCACAAAATGCTTTTACTCACTGAGCCATTGAAGAGGCGAGAACTATCTCCACTTTGCAACTTTGTTTCTAAACAGGATGGACAGATTCAAAGTTCGAACTGGTGAATTACATGTTGTGTAAAAAGTAACAAGTGAGCACAGCAGTGGCATGTTTCACACTGTTTTTCAATCAGTTCACATACCTTTGACTTCAAACCTCATGTGTTTATACAAATAAGCTTTATAAATGCAGCAGATGTTATGACATTTTAGGAAATCATTGCTGTAGAGCTAGAATATCCAAGTTGATACCGTTGTTTCTTCCTAATAAGCTACAGTAAGTTAGAGACGTCACTGCATTACTTTCCAAAGAGGCTAAAACAGTGCCAATAAATAACCTTTAATCATAACAAATGAGTAATATTATAACTAACTGTCTAAAGTGCACTTAGTATTTTCTGTGATGCACACAAATGTTTGGCCACTTTTGAAACTCTTCCTCTACCACTGTCAATATTATTTACTGGTGTTTACTTAAACCTAAACATTTTTTCATCCATCATCAGAGTTGAAACTCTTAAATTCTAAAAAAAAACACTAACACAGACTAACACTGACAGGAGGCTACAGCATGAGAATAAATTCTTTCTGACCAGGATCTGCTACATGCATATTGTACATATTCTAATATCAATTCCATTTATTGCAATTATTTCAAGTAACAATCTATATTTTAATTCACAACTTTCTATTTATTTTAAGTAACACCCTTGCTTAACCTACTCTTAAAATTATTATCTACTTAATATTTATTCTCTTCTCCCCTTTATATTCTCCCTGTGGCAGTCACTGGGCCCAGACAGTAAGTTATCATGTAGGGATTCCTGAACAAAATCTGTATTCCACCATGTTGCAGTATGTTGAAGCTCCAACAAACTTGTCTGAAAACGCGTGTCTTAGGAGGCTGCGCTTCCAGAAGGAGGTCATCGATGAGATATGCCAGCTCATCAAGGGGGATCTGCAGCCTTCCAGCACCATCAGAACTGCACTGCCCATTGAGGTAAATGTTACTGCGGCACTATCCTTCTACGCATCCAATCCTTTCAGACTTCAGCTGGCAACATCTGTGGTATCTCTCAGCACGCCACACACTGCTGCATTCGGCAGGTGACTGAAGCACTTTACACTCGCAGGATGGACTTTATAAACTTCCCTAAGACCACGGAGGCACAGACCATGAGAGCTTTGGGTTTCTCGAGAATAGCAAACTTCCCCAAGGTGCAGGGAGCAATAGACTGCACGCACATCGCTCTGAAAGCCCCTTTACAGAATGCGGAGGTGTTTCGTAACCAAAAGGGATTCCACTCCCTGAATGTGCAGCTCGTTGTCAACCACAATCAAATTACTGACAGTAAATGCTACATTTCTTGGCAGCATCCATGATGCGCACATCCTGCGTGAGAATGCTATCCATGACCTGTTTGCCAATCAGCTAGAAGGTCATGGTTGGATGCTGGGGGATAAAGGATATGGCCTTGTCAGCTGGCTGATGACCCCACGGTGTAATCCCGTTACTGAAGCCGAGAAACATTACAACGAAAGCCACATAGGTACATGCAACATCATCGAAAAGACAATTGGAGTCCTAAAGCAGCACTTCAGATGCCTGGACCACTCTGGTGGCAGCCTACAGTGCTACCCTGACCAGGTCGTTGAGTTTATTGTGGTGCGTTGCATGTTGCATAACCTAGTTATAAGGAGAGGACAACAAATGCCAGATGGGGCTGCAGGTCCACCTCCAGAAGGAAGGATACAGAAGAGCCAGATGGTGAGGAGCAAGAGGAGGAGGAGGAGGAGGCTGGTGAGCACCTCAGAGAGGACAATAAGCCTGGCGATGTAGCCATGGTCTCACCCCCCCAGAAGACCAGTATCCCGTGGGAGTTACACGACTGCAAAGCTGTTGCATCAGCAGTTCATAAATGAATGATTTGCATGAACTTACATTGGGGTCAGTCACAGTTACAGTTACAGTTACAGTTAAACAAAAGTTGCATTTGCATTGAGTTGCGTTGAGTTATCTTTTAGCCTTGCCTGCACTGGCCTGGCCTGTCCATTGTTGTACAACATTTGAATTAATGCTTAATTTAACTAAGAATGCACAACAATTGTTAAATTCAGTAAAAATTTTTATTGCAAACAAAGAATTTAAAAAACATTTTTATCAACACCCCCATCACCCACCCACCGCCACCCCCCCCCCCCCACAACTTTGAACGCACATTAGCAGTAACAATTTACACTTTAACATTAACACAAAAAAATTTGACATGAACATGAACAGAATAAGCTAACATTGCAAAAACACACCCCCTCCCTACCCGTGGCCATGTTTCCCTCCAGGTCCTGTATACCCCATGCCTTAGCACCACCCGCCCGTTTTGGTTGCAGGAGACCGAGACGACACTGGCGTGAAGCGGGCAATGGAAAGACTTCCTGCCATGGTGGGGGTGTTGGAGTGGAAGACGAAGCTGGTAGTTCATCTTCTGAGTCAAGAGGAAGTGTATCCTCCATACTCGCTTGAGTGCTCGGGGTTATACTCCAACCCAACATGACACCTTGCAGTGCAGTGCCGTGTTCAGCCAGCAGCGCATGCTGAAGGGCATTTGTTGCGGCGGTCTGTTCACGCATCCCTTCCAGGGTCTGCCATGCTACCTCCAGTAGCTCAACTTGCACAGCAGACACCTGTGAAAAGTCACGTGTGAACTGAGAGAACCCCTGGAGAAGCTCACCACCTATCGCCGCCGTCTCTGAGCACATGGAGATCAAGCCCTCCAACTGATCGTCCGAGGGAGGGGTCAGCGTGCGCAATATAATGCGCCTTGGCGTTGCCGGCTGCACGCCGCTTGGTCCCGGTGCCTCCTCAGTCTCAAATGAGATGACCGCAGGTTCATCTCCCTCAACATTTGTCTGCTGCTGGTGGTGCTGCTGCTGCTCTTCCTCCTCCTCGGGCTCAGTGGTGATAATGGTGGTGTCATGCTCCTCCTCCTCCTCCTCCTGTTCATTAGGTGCTGGTGCAGGTGCTGGTTGCACCTCGACCAGCGTCTCACGATGACCTTAAAAGCACAAATGAGCTTATTACAGAGCTTATTAGAACATAACAGTGCATATTAACGAGAGACATTACATATGAATACATTTCACTACCACAGAAAGCTGTAGCGGCTGTATCCTCTGTTTCTTATGCACAAAGGCTGCATGCATCACATGATATCATTCGTAAATTGCATATTGCATTGTAATTACAGCATATTACATTACTTTTTAATACTGTTTGACACATTACTAACGAGACGCATAGCTGGGCTCCGCCAGACCACAGGTGGTGGCCAAATGGCTTTCATGGCTCACCAGCGCGGCTGCACACTCTTCCAGGTTGGTCAAAGGTTGAAGCTGAGCAGTACCCCCCCCCCCTGGTGCGCCTCTGCTCAGCGCGGTTGTTAGATATCTTCTTCTGCAAACGAGAAAAGAGCATAGCATAAGCTAATTGACGAGGTCGTATCATGGAGTCACAACAGTTTAAAACGTTACATGCTACAGCTTGACACATATACATCTCTCTATACTGCAGCAGCCATAGGGACTTCCATCCCATCAAACACTCCCAGGGTAGGTACAACACGGGTTCAAAACAGATTAACGCTCCCTCTACACTGTTCCATCAAACATTCCCAGGGCTGGTACATCACAAGTTACATACAGATTAAAGCTCCATCTACACTGTCCCATCAAACACTCTCAGGACAGCTGCTGCATGGGGTTATTTACAGAGTAAAGCTCCCTCTACATAGTCCCAGGTTCAGAACCCTGTCCCGATCTTAACATGGAGTCTATGTAATACATGTAGGAATAACAAATTTAAATTCAATCCAAGAGATTCATTATTATAATTACAATTTGCATCAGTACAATATAAAATGTACCAAGCTGTTCCAGCGTTTCCGGCACTGGTCTGACCCCCTCGCCTCATGGGATGCCGAGGACACCATGTCTGCGATCTCTGCCCTAATTTTCCGATACACATGGGGTGGGGGTTTCCCGTGAGCACCCCGAGTCAATTGACCCCACCGGGATTGCACCTCATCGACGAGGGCCTCATTCGCTTCGTCACTGAAAGGTTTCGCCCTCTTTCTCTCCCCCTCAGTATCATGATGCATTTCAGACATTTTAACTGTATATTATAACGTGTAAATATTGCCAAGTATTTCAAATATCTGTAAACCTCTGTAAATCTCTCTTTTGTCTTCTCTCCTCCAATTCACTGCCTTCTCGGTATCTCTGCTCCTCCCTGTGCCTTCTGCGCATGTGTGGATGACCCCTGACTTCCCAAAACATGGGAAAACTAGTCACCAAGAAAAAAAAAATTGCAAGCGCAGAAGGCCGTTGCTTGGGAAGCTTTTGCCTTCCACATCGCTGGCCGTTTGCTGGACGCACGTCACATCGCCGACCTTTCGTATTGCCCATTTCACATTGCTGGCCTATTGCCAAGTGGAAAATCACGATCCAAAAAATGGGTACTGTTCCAGCGATCGGTAAGGCTGAGACAACGTACATCGCTGGAACATTGCCCATTTTTGGGGCGATAGCCAGCAAAGTGGAAAGTCTAGACCACAGTGCCTTTGCATCTTTGTAACATTAATTTTCTGTAAGTAAATATTCGAAGGCTTCAAACTCTCTAACTGTACATTTGCTGATCATAGTTCTGCTGACTTTATATCACCCAGCCTATTGGTATTTAATTTTGCTCCAAAGTGCAGAACCAAGTGCATTTAAAAGGAATACAAATGGTAAGCTGTGCTATGTGTGCTTGCAACACTGTTGAATGGGAAAGGTAGAGTTTTGCACATGCATGTTCAAATCTGCGTCTGTAGCTCTGCCCCTGGTCTCTAACTGCTGACGAGATTTCCAATGATTTAAAATGCTGGTGATACAGTGACGGGATACTCAGCTATCTTTGATCATTAGTAATGGAAAGACAGGGATTACCGTGGGTGTTTTTGAAATTTAAAGATTAAAGTTTGTAGAAATAGCTGTGCGCCAGCTACAGTTAAGTGTCAGCAGTGTCGGGACTACTCTTTTCAAGTGGTTAACCAGGCATCACTGCAATTCCAAATCAACAACGTTATATTATGGGTCTTTTGTCAGAATAGTTACTCCAACACAAGATCCACCATATAAATGGACCATTACAGGCCGCGACTGAGTGCTTTAGGATGCAGTAATTCACAAATATGAACAATATTAATGTACAAGTTGTTCTTAAGAAGTGAACGGAACATTCTCATGGAAACACAAGTTGGTATTTAACTTATTTGTTTATTCAAATATATACATGGAGCAGTTCCCCACTCACTATAATCAGTCCCAGATTTAACACAGATTTTGGTAACTCCTAAAATTTGTTAAATCTGGGACTAATTATAGTGAGACGGAAACTGTTTTAAATATATATGCGGATGCACAAAAAAGTTGAGGACCAGCTTGAGTTTCCATTAGACTGTTCACAGAAATGTTTAGTTTGAAGGTATTTTAAAGATGCTGCGTAAAGGGAGTAGGTGATGAGAAAGAGAAATAAAATATATTTCCCTACCACTTACACCATCACGATTAACATGGGTAATTGCCTATATCGGGCCAATAGTGCTAACTATTTACCATTACCATTGGAGCCAATTACTAATAACGTATTAAGCAAGCTGACTATTTTGGGCAGTTCAATAAGTACTTAGCTTGTACTTAACAATTTAAAAGGCTCTGCTGATTTCAGTCAAAATCATGTCTCCAGGCAGTTTCAATCAGCTGTTGGTACCTCGTTAAAATGCGATTATCGTAGTGATGAGCTTCTGGATGCAACTGCTAACAATTAGGAAAGGCAGTTGCTAAGTGAGATTTCCTGTTATTATTTTAAATATGTCGGTTACTTACCTTTTGTTTTCTGCACCCACCACCTATAGCGGACAAATTGCAGCAGTGGGGACTGATTCTCACTAACAGATGCAAAAAAAAGTTGAAATCTACATTATATTTGCTACTACTCAACCTGATAGACCAAGTTTCAAATCAGCCTAACCTCAGGAATCAGTTTCAGTCTGCTGCTGATTTGGACACATGAGCACTGGTTGACGTACAATAATGGGGTTTGCCAATCAAATTCCACATTCATCCATGGTCTCACATCTGCCATTATTGCCTTATCATCCATTACTTTGCCCTGTGCCTATCACTTCTGCTGCTTTCCCACACTTTGCATCAATTTCCCCCACTGAGTACTGGGCTCAGATTGAAAATACATTATAAAAGGGCGTTTACAGGTATTATAACAAAAACGTTCGTATTGTTAGTGAATTCCCCAGTAGACAACAAAGTGAATCAGACATGGAAGTTATTTCTGAAGCCAAATCAAACCGGGGGGTGAGGTAATGTCCTTTGGATGGTGTCTTCCTGGAAAATGATTGGTTGAAGCATTCAGTGCTCTCAGGGCCATATATATTCATCAGAGCAGGCCGTCAGTGACTTTAGAGCTCTGAGCATTTACTGCTGCATCTGCTGCTTGAATCCTGAAGTGTGTGGATGATCGAACAGAGATACATGGAGAATCTATTAGGATTTGCATAAAGAATCAATCTGTGAAGATTGGAAGAATCCAATTTAGGAGCAAATCATAGACCTTGAAGGAGGAAATCATCTTTAGGGTCACATAATTCAGAGATTGCTAAATTAAGAATATATCAGAGGGGGTGAGAGACTTAAAGTTGTGGAGGATCTCTCTGGTGCCCTACCTAAAATGGGCATTGTGCACCAATTGATAGATTGAATGAGGGTAAGACCAGCCTTTGAGGAGTGCATGCCAAGTGGCATGGAGATGAAATAAGAGATGTGGGAGTATGAGGCTGCTAAAGTGGAAGGAGGAGTTTAGGGTTGTGCATGTAAGTAATTGTTGTGAAGGAAGCTGGACCGCCATTGAGCAAGACATACAGTGAAGTTATTTATGAGTGAAGTGAAAGAACCAAGCACTGTTTCTCTCTTACCTGTCTGAGGGTAAATCTTCTCAAAGTTTTGGGTGGATTGGGGCACTGGAACAACATCACACTTTTTTTAGTGTGGAAATTAAGAGTGAAAGTAATTTCTGCTGCGTGTGCACCTTTAAAAGACTTGCCCCTGAATTTCCTTGCACAGTCTGAGCCTTCTCGTGATCTACCCAGAGTCCCTACTGCCTTTATTTACATATGACCACTTGTCAGGCAGTGGCATTGTAAAAGCCAGTATCCTGGTTTTACCCACAATTGCTCTTGGGGTAAGTTAGACTGCAATATAAGAGGTGCAGCAGCTGCCTATAGAGCAAAGGTGAGGAGTTTTGAGGGGGCGGGAAAGTTCAGCGAGTGGTTTCAGCGGTTTGACAATATTTTTCCATCCTTCCCATCCTGTGTTGCTACTAATATCTACACTTCATTTTGACTGCTTGCTATTGGGTCTGATCAGCCAAAGATTTTAAAACACTGACTCCCCCCATCTTCCCCTACATCCTGAACCAACCCCTCCCCCCACCCCCCCATCTCCTACAATTCGAGAAACTCTGGTGCAGGTATGGTTTCTCCCCTGGGCAGACAACTCTGTGCTGCGATTATAGATGAAGAGAAGGAGCAGCACAGGTTGGAGGGAAGGGGAATCAGGCATCATGCCAGCAGAATGCAGGCCACCAGATATTAGCACCCCCTTTCCTCCCCCAAAGAATTTACAGGCGGCACAGCTCTTATGAGAACCTCTCTGAGGAGCTCTGCATCAGAAGAGCTTGCTATTCAAAAGCTGCAATAAGGCATATTTATGACCTCTTGCATGAATACCTCAAGACGCATTCATCTATCAGCACTGCTCGCTCAGTGGCTAGGAGATCACAGCCTCAAATTTACAACTCCTTTCAAACAGCCTCAGGGAATCTCTGCAGCATAAATCAGGGTATCTCTGCATCAAAAGCCTGGGTATCTCTGCAACATAAGCCCGAGAATAGTACAATCATGCGTCTGCCAGGTCACTAATGCCCTTTATAGCAGAAAGCCTATTTCCCAAGCTTCAGCATGGCAATTTGTGGCTTTGTACAAATCTTTTACTGGCTCTCTGCGTCACGCAGCATAAACATCAAATGGTTTCTGTTAAAATAATTCTGAGGCTTTCACTGCATCGTAAGACAAAAGGTTTTCTGTTCTGCCAGAATACGGTAGCCACCATTAATGAGACAGGAACAGTCTGTCAGTAAAGAAATGTCACTGTGTGACATACACAGTACAGAGCAGACATCTGGAAATCATTTGAGTGAGGGGGAAGTCAGGAGGGGCTGTGTGATGGAGAAAATCTCCCAATCTACCGAGATTGCTTCTACCCTGTGAGATTTATTGCTTTGGAAGAAAACCTTAAAAGGAGAAAACACTGGACGTGCATTTTTAGGAATAATATGGCTTTTTAAGGTCAACTTTATTAAAAGAGGAGAAAAAGAAAAGCATAGCGACTCTCCACCACACTAATTGCCAGCTGCGTGGATTCTACTTTACCAATTGCTCAAATTATATGATTTTAAATCACGAACGAGGACGCATTTCTCTTACAATGTAAAACTAACGAATATGAACCTTAAAGTGGCTTCGTTAACTATAAGACTTAAAACAGCTGACTCATGTTTTATATTTTTAATTACATTCTGCAAACTGCCTGTTGAGAAATGCCAGACTTCTTACGCTCGCGATTTTCAATTTGTCAAACCTGCACTTTGCACAAAAGACTTAATAAACAGAAATATATTGAGCAGCATAATTACGTACTCAGACATTCTGAATGGCAACATTTTGCATAACTACTTTATGATAATATCAACACATAGCAGTAAAAATGTGATATTTTAAAAATCATGAGATTCAACTCAAATAGATGCTAACTTTATTCTATGTATGTCACTGTAGAAAGGTTCAAAATATTTCAAAGTGGCTCAGGCTGAGGCAATTTACATGACTTTGGTAGATGGCTGTGTCTGAATGTGATGGATATACAATGGGATTGTTGAAGCTTGTTGAAATATTAGCTATACATAAAAAAGAGGGGGAGTTAATAACCCTTTGAGAATTGCAACTGAATTTTCAGCTACAAAAATCTAACAGTGTTACATATACTTGGGAGCCTAGTGTACTGACACTAGGGGCCTGGATTCTCCACCCATTGACAGGGTTTGCGGCGGGACAGTGCTAGCAGCCGCCAATCTGCAACAACAACAATAATTTATATTTATAGAGAGCCATTAAGATAGTAAAATGTCCCAAAGGCATTTCACAGGAGTGTTATCAACTAAATTTAACACCAAGCCACATAAGGAGATGTTAGGGCAGATGATCAAAAGCTTGGTCAAAGAGGTAGGTTTTAAGAACGCTTAAAAGGCTACAGTCAGTTAAAGAGCACCATCGCTTAGATAGACTATACAGCACAGAAATAGGCCATTCGGCCCAACTGTCAGTGTTAATGTTCTACATGAGCCTCCTCCTGCTCTATTTCCTTCATCGCACCTTATCAACATCTCATAAGAATCATAAGAATCATAAAAAGTAGGAACAGGATAGGCCATTTGGCACCTCGAGCTTGCTCCGCCATTTATTAATATCATGGCTGATCTGATCATGGACTCAACTCCACTTCCTGCTCCCCATAACCCTTTATTCCCTTATCGCTCAAAGATCTGTCTATCTCCACCTTAAATATATTCAATGACCCAGCCTCCACAGTTCTCTGGGAATTCCATAGATTTACAACCCTCTGAGATAAGAAATTCCTCCTCATCTCAGTTTTAAACAGATGGCCCTTATTCTGAGACTTTGGGTTCAAGATTCCCTAAAGAAGAAAAATGGTGTTCACTTACCTGGATGCCCATTTTTTTCCGGCCCTTCAGCATTGAAGATAAAAATGCAGAGTTTTCTCACACATGCGCACCCTCTGGCGCCAGTGCTATCCGATCCGAATCTGCAGGGCAGAGCCTCCAATGTGCGCTAAAATGGCACAGCACATGCAATGAAAAAGAAAAAATGGGTCCCAAATCGCGCATGCACACCGCGCTCCCAAAAAAATGTGTTTTAAACCCACTGGGCGTTGCGCATGCGCACATGAAAAATAAATACCCATTTGCACATGCGCAGTAAAAATTATTAAAAATACAGCACATGCGGGGACTGTGTGGATCACCATTGAGAATCCATTGGTGGCAGAGGTGGATTCGCAGGTATGAAATACAGCTTTGTTCACGAGATGGCTACAAGGGAAGGGCACAAAGAAGGCGGAAGGGCCAGAGACGGAGAAGGGGAAACGGTAATGGCGAAGAGATTTCTCGCGGAAGAAATTGAGCCTCTGGATGACTTCATTGACCGTAGATGGGGAGTTCTTGAGAACAAGGGGAGCTTCGGTAAAAATAAGCTTAAACCGTCTGCACTCGCAAAAGTTTGGGACCAGGTCGCAACTGAAAAAGAAGTGGTAGGACCTCGGACAAGCAGTGACGGTAAGTAATATGTTAAACTTACATTTTGTCATGTTGCCTCCATGGCTACTGTTGGTACTATCTTAAGGTGTGCCACCAGAGGGCACAACAGTGGGAGACTCGCAGCCTACCTGTACAGGTGTGCTTGGCCTAGTATGAAAGGCAGGCCAACCAGGTGTGATCCTCACTCTGGAGTTAACTAATAAAGGACTAAGGTCACTACAGTTCAAGTGCAACACACTGCCTTGTGGAGTCATTATTAGAGCATCTAAGGACACAACAACTGGCGACGAGATTACAAACTTTCATGCGGAAATGACTACCCTTGGTACGTTGCAGCAGTTCGCCGATGGTGATGATTGGGATGCCTTTGTGGAGAGGCTAGAACATTTCTTCACAGCAAACGACCTGGCAAGAGACAACCCGGCCGCACTGGCTGATATGCATCGCGCTATCTTGCTAACCAGTTGTGGGCCAACGTCTATGGTCTCGTCAGGGACTTGCTGGCACCAGCGAAGACAATGACCAAGTCATACAAGGAGCTCGTAACCCTAATCCAGGAATAACTCAAACCCAAGGAAAGCATCCTCACAGCCAGACACTGGTTCTATACCAGCGACGGCCCGGAGGCCTGGAAATCGTGAAGTATGCCGCAGACCTCAGGAGGCTGGTGGCACCGTGTGAGTTCGGCAACCACCTCAACGAAGCACTTCGGGACATTTCTGTCATTGGAATTGGCCATGAGGGCCTTCTTCACAAGCTACTGTCGACGGATACCACAGTCACACTGCAGAAGGCCATCTCTGTGAGCCAGTCATTCATGACCTCGACCTGCGGCTCTAGGCAGATGTCTCGCCCTCAGGACTCAAACCCGGCTGGTACTGTGCACAGAGTGGCACCGTTTAGGGGCTGGACTGTAGAGCGTGAACCCTCTCAGGGAGGAGAGAACAGACCCCCGAGTTCCTTGGCTCAGAATCCGCCGAGGGGGGCTAATCGAGTAGCACCATGCTGGCGTTGCGGAGGGAATCACAGGGCTCACCAGTGCTGTTTTAAAGACTATGTGTGCAAACGCTGCAGCACAAAGGGACTGTGTAAGAGAAATAGGACTCACTATGTCGATGACGAGTCCGCAGATGGCCATTAATCCAGTGTGGATTATGAATTGATAGACAGAGAGGCAGCCCAGTCCCACGGGGAGGTACACAGCATGTTTACCTGCACCACCGAGTGTTCCCCGCTGAAGATGGAAGTCGAGATAGAGGGAAGTCCAGTCTTCATGGAAGTGGACATGGGGGCGAGCCAGTCAGTGATGAATCAAGGAGCCTTTGAGAGGCTATAGGACAATCAGGCGGAACGACCCGAGTTGGCCCCGGTTCAGGCAAAGCTGTGCACCTACACCAATGAAATCATCCCAGTCGTTGGTAGTGCGGATGTAAAGGTACTCTGTGATGGCGTAGTGCTCAACAGAAGGTGAATGGAGAAGATCCATTGGAATTGGGAAGACTTCACACCTCCAGCGATCGAAGCCCTCTGCGCTCAGAGGCAAAGCGAGCCCTCACCTGAGAGTAGACCCGGCACCGGAGAGCAGACCAGCACAGCACCCGAGACACAGACCGCCCAGCATGACTGCATGGAGATGATCCAGCTGAGACGACCCGAACGCACCTTCCGGGTTCCAGTGGCAGGACTCAGGAGGAAGAAAATCAGACTCAGAAGCGACTTCCCAACTGCGGAGGCAGAACCCGGGGAGAAGAGGATCACCGCAATCGACATTGTGCAAGAAGGAAAGATGGCGCCCAAACCACGAGGTGATGCGCTGAAGACAAAGATAACCGTGGCCAGATCACGAGGTGCAGCGCTGATGGAGTAACACATGGCACCAAACGAAGAAGCGGATTGGGATAAAGCAAGCAAAGCTCTCTTAAAAGAGGCCTGCAACCCACTACAATTAAAGGGACAGTTCCACACACTCAAGCAATGTAATAGTAACTGTAAGTCGGAGACAAAATGTGTAACTGTTCATGTAAAATGTGTTACTGATAATCTGAATTGTATACATGCAACCAGCGAGGAAAAGTCACGTGATTATGTACAATGTGTAATTGATGATCTGAACTGTGCATATGCAACCAGCGAGGAAAAGTCGCGTGATTATGTACAATGTGTAATTGATGATCTGAACTGTGCATATGCAACCAGCGAGGAAAAGTCGCGCGATCATGATTGGACACACAGAGTGTCCATCATAAGTAAAGAAAAGTTGTGCGATGCAGGATTTCCACTGCACGCACCCCATCGGGTGCACACAGGTCCAGCGAGCTACCCAAAGCTGTAGCCTGCGTCCCGGGGACCAGAGTCATGCTCCATGAAGTGTGGCCACAAGCAGCCAACACACACGAGCTGCGGAGCAAGCGATCTCAGCAGGGTAACGGCAACGGTATCGATACCATGCCCCGGGTCGGCTCCATCACTCAGGCAACCGATGGCACCAACTGCCACAAGCCGGAAGCAGCAGACTGCACCAAGGCCATACCCCCAGATGTAGGGTCAACCGCCACTGCTCCCCAGAGGAAACAGGCACCAGCCAGGATCTCAAACCAAACGACACTCAGGCCAGCGAGTCATCAGTTCCCTGTGCACTGCTAGACGACAGCTCCTCAGGGAGCAGCTGTGACCCAGGGCGCAAAGAAAGGACAGGGAGTTCACAGACATCTATGAACCGGCCATAATCTAGGGCCCACAGCAACAGTCCTGAGAGCAGGCTACGTGAGCCAACCGGGTTCCCACTGCCAGCACCGGGCACTGATCCACAAGTAGACTGCAGGGACACAACCCAGCAGCTCCAGAACTAGCTCGTCCTCGCGCACTGGTCACCACATCGACAAGGCATCTAACATACTTGACGCACCATGGAACCACACAAAAAAAAATGCAAAACTCACTTACCTGAACTTGAATGTACATGAATGTCAGGAGCCCCCACCACATTAATGTGAGAGGGGGGCAGAGAATGGAGTGGTTAGGAACACACACACACAAACAACAACCACCATCACGCTACTGCACCAACTACCCACCCAAGGTTGAGCTGGCCCACCAGAGGTACACCAGACAAAACCCATGTAGAGCTAAGCCCAGAGCACAGTTAATGCAGAGGCGATTTGCACTCAGGGTTCAGGGGGAAGTGATGTCATGTATCCTACATGGCTACTGTTGGTACTATCTTAAGGTTTGTCACCAGAGGGCACATAGAAACATAGAAAATAGGTGCAGGAGTAGGCCATTCGGCCCTTCGAACCTGCACCACCATTCAATAAGATCATGGCTGATCATTCCCTCAGTACCCCTTTCCTGCTTTCTCTCCATACCCCTTGATCTCTTTAGCCGTAAGGGCCATATCTAACTCCCTCTTGAATATATTCAATGAACTAGCATCAACAACTCTCTGCAGCAGGGAATTCCACAGGTTAACAACTCTCTGAGTGAAGAAGTTTCTCCTCTTCTCAGTCCTAAATGGCCTACCCCTTATCCTAAGACTATGTCCCCTGGTTCTGGACTTCCCCAACATCGGGAACATTCTTCCCGCATCTAACCTCTCCTGTCCCGTCAGAATCTTATACGTTTCTATGAGATCCCCTCTCATCCTTCTAAACTCCAGTGAATAAAGGCCCAGTTGATTCAGCCTCTCCTCATATGTCAATCCAGCCATCCCTGGAATCAGTCTGGTGAACCTTCGCTGCACTCCCTCAATAGCAAGATCGTCCTTCCTCAGATTAGGAGACCAAAACTGATCACAATATTCCAGGTGAGGCCTCACCAAGGCCCTGTACAACTGCAGTAAGACCTCCTTGCTCCTACATTCAAATCCCCTAGCTATGAAGGCCAACATTTTTTTTAATTTCAAAATATACTTTATTCATAAAAAAAATCTGTACAGTACATTCAAAGGCATTTCAATACTTTTAGCTGCGGTCAGCATTCCCATACACTATTATTTGGGTGCTGTCGGCAGCTCCATTCGTTACATTTCCTTGTTTTCCAGTTCAAGTGCAATTCGGTCCAATGCGGGATACCTTTGTAGTACATGCAAACAAATTACATTTCATGTGTCACTATACAGTACACGGAATGGGTGACGGTACATTTGCATTTTTTTTTCTTTTCAACATGCATTTCATAACAGACCTTGCATTGTACATGGCACTACATAGGTGTTTACAGATCATGGTGCTCCATGTACACAAAAAGTAAATTTCAAATACAGCCCGAGGGGGGTTCTTTATAAAATTTGCAACAGTTTTGAATAAAGTTTTTAAAGTTATGAAGGTTTAAAGATAAGTAAAGTCAAGCTAATTACAACTGTGCTGTACAAATGTTTAATAAACATTTTAATTTTCTACTTTTAGCCTGACTCCTGCACTTCATTTTTTAGTGCTGCACTAATAGATATTACAGGATAACTGGACTCAGCATGTAAAATGGCCTCACCCCTCGCATCCTTGTGGTTTAAATGATACAGGGGCAGGTTCCTGCCTTATGTTTATGGATCCTGCCTTGTTCTGGGTCATAGATGCATGCAACAACGTACCATGGTGCATGTATCAGTGACCCTCACCCAGTCTGGATCCATGAACAACTTAGTCTTATTGCCCACCTAAGCACTCCAACACTCCAAAACTCCATTAAAACATACAAGCTTTGTGGTGGGAATATTAAATAAACATATAGGGGTAGAAATTCTGACGTCCGGGCCTGTACGAAGTTTCTACGGACCTGGGAAGGCATCGGAAAAGCCGGTTTTCAGCACGCAATGCGCATGCGCTGAAAACCAGCTTTTCCGATCTATCAATCTGGAGCTTGACAGATCATCCGCAGATCGGGAGCGAGGACATTTGTACAGGCAAGATTGCGGTATTTACGCATATCTTGTCTAGCAAATGTTCTCAAAAATCTTGTGCCTGAAAAAGCAGGCACATAGCCTACTTTTAAAGGCGCAAGTGTTGATCTTGTGTATGTATAATATAAGTATACTCCCAGTACACTCAATGTATAGTTACAGAAGACTACTGAATGTACCTTCACACTGTATACACTATGCTTGTACCACCAGAGGGTGCAACTGGTGGAGACCTAGGGGTCACCTGTACACGACAGGTAACAATGACCTGAAGTAACAATGGCGGCGGCCAGACCATGAGGGGCAGCATTGAGGAAGCAACACGTGATGCCGAGCAGCGAACCAGATTGGGGTAAAGATTGCAAAGCCCTCTTAAAGGAGACCAGCAACCTATCACAATTAAAGGGACAGTTCCACTCTTTACACAGCGATGCCGGTGATACAGATGTAAATGATGTAATTGACAAATGCAAGTATGAAAATGTAACTAACCATGTTAAGTCAGGCAATTGTGGTCGGAACCAATGTAACATGACTGTAAATGAAGTAATGATGTAGATTGCCGGGTTCTACATGTACCCTGACAAAAACCTCCTGTGAGAAGCACCCTGGTCCAGCAGGCTACCCGACCATGTAGCCTACGCCTCCGGGACTAATGTGATGCCCCAGTGAGCATGGCCACAGACAGAGGAAGCATACCAGCTGCAGGGCCAGCGACCAGCGGATGGCAAAGGCACCACTACCAGTACCCTACCAGGGCCAGTACCGGGAGCAAGAGGCTAGCATCCTCCAGCTTTCCCAATGGGACTTGGGACAACTAGGCCCCCACCATCGCTGAAGGGCAGCAGGGAGACACCCCAGCCCTCAAAGGAGGAGAGGGAGGCCACACACCCCTGTGGCTCTGCCCACCACTAGGCAATGGCAAAGGCCGTGAGACTCAGCCAGATGAGCGATCTGAGCCCACCCAGCTGGCAGGGGGCGCAGCGCCGTCATCAGACAACCTGGACACAGTCCGGTCACTCTGCAACTAGCATCCAAACCCAACTGCACCTACACAACCCAGGGGCAAGACTGTGATACCACGTATGTACCTCACATGTGAAATGTACTTGTTCCACTACTGCAAAACCCAAACAGTGATGTAATTAATTCTATGTTATTTTGTCTTTCTTTCTGTACATGTATCCACATGCAGGTGTTGAGCCGCACACATGGTCTATGTATGGCGTGGGGGGGGGGGGTGGAAATAGATGTATGTAGCCATGGATACAGGATACACCCTGAACCCACTCAACCCCCATTGCAACCTCAACCTTCCACTGCTGATCATTTCCCAATGTTGTGGCAATAAAGACTTGGGGGTCAACGGGGAGAGAGCCAAGCCAAAGCACAGACAAGGTGCAAGGGTTTTGGGCACTCAAGTCTAGGGCCAGTGCACACAATGCAAAGGCCAGCGGCACAAGACTTAGGGGAGAGTGATGTTGTATATGTATAATATAAGTATACTCCCTGTACACTCAATGTACAGTTACATAAGACTACTGAATGTACCTTCACACTTATACACTATGCTTGTACCACCAGAGGGTGCAACTGGTGGAGACCTAGGGGTCACCTGTACATGACAGGTAACCAGGTATAAAAGGGAGCTCACCATGCAGTACCCTCACTTAGGAGCTGTAGTAAATGGACTAAGGTCACCACAGTTCAAGTACAATACTTGCCTCGTGGAGTCATTACTTGAGTGCTTACAGACACAATAGTTTAAAAACAGACATAAACACAATAAAATTAAATAAAATAAACACATTGTATTGTTAAAAAATCTGCCCACTAAGGTAAGTTTATTTTTAACCTGAATTACAAAACTTTAAAAAAAATCAGAAATGTATTGTTTTTTTCTAAGGCATTTATTAACTTTAATTTCAATTAATTTTAATTATGTGAGGTTTGTTTTTTATTTTTTATTAGTGTGTGTTTTTTTCCCCCATTAATAGCACTGAGAACTCGTAGATACGCCAGTCTCAATGCTATTAATGGGAACCTGTGAACTACCTACCTGATTGGCTGAACAGTCACACGTGACTGTATTTTCTGTGTGGGAACCCTCTGGATGGGAGCACGCTTCACAGCGCGGGAAGAGAAGGTCTCCCCACCAGAATCCAGGGCACCTCCTAGACCGCCGGGTACTTTCATAATAAATCCACGGTCGGAAGGCAATTGCCCGCGGGAAGCCTCTGACCGGAATTTACGGGCCAATGTAATGTCCACCTGAGCACTCTAACACTCCTTTAAAACATAAAAGATTTATGGTGGGAATATTTAATATAAATTATGTAATGTCCACCTAAGCACTCCAACACTCCTTTAAATAAAATATTTATGGTGGGAATATTTAATATAAATTATGTATTTTCCACCTAAGCACTCTAATACTCCATAAAAACATAAAAGATTTGTGATGGGATTATTTTTTTATACAATTTAATGTTCCACCTTTATTAGAGATCACTGCTGCTTCCCTTTGTGTGCTGATTTTTGATTATTGGAGGTTTCAAAAGATTTCCCTGCACTATTTGGAGTATTTTGGGCAGTGAGAACATGGATGGAAAAAGGATGGAAAGATTTTTTCTTTTTTTGCCACCATTCATTTTTCATCGCAGGAGCATCAGTATTGGTAAGTTTATATTTCTTTTTAATTTTATACCTGCATATAGTTAGTATTTGGTTTTTAAATTACCTTAAAGTTTATTTATAAGAGACAGGGAGTCCCTTCGGCCAGGGATAGGAGCTGGCCTGCGTGGATTCTCTAACAGCAGGTAAGGGTTTTTCCGACGGTGCTTCTAGGGTCTGTGTGCTGGTTTTAAAAATGTTGTTGGTGGGGAAAGTTTCCCTCATGCACAGAAATGGCGCGCAACCTTCTTTTACAGGGACACCAGCATCACAATGTATGGCACCAAACATTCTGGCGCTGGCAGTAAACACCAAAGCCCCGACACTGGAGAATCTTTGGACTGAGCTTCGACACCAAAAAATTCACTGGCTGCCAAAAAAACATCGCCCAGTGCTGGGCAAAATTAGGGCCTATGTCACCTAGCTTCAGTTTCCCCGATGAGTGGAAATATCCTCTCTGAATCCACCTTGTCGAGCCCCCCCATTATCTTATATGTTTTGATAAGATCACCCCTCATTCTTCTGAATTACAATGTGTATAGGCCCAACCTACTCAACCTATCTTTATAAATCAACCCCCTCATCTCCAGGATCAACCTAGTGAACCTTTTCTGAACAGCCTCAAATGCAAGTATATCCTTCCTTAAATACGGAGACCAAATCTATATGCAGTACTCCAGGTGTGTCCTCACCAATACCCTGTACAGTTGTAGCAGGACATTTCTGCTTTTATACTCTATCCCCCTTGCAATAAAGGCCAACATTCCATTTGCCTTTCTGATTACTTGCTCTACCTGCATACTAACTTTTTGTGTTTCATGTACAAGGACCCCCAGGTCCCTCTGTACTGCAGCACTTTGCAATTTTCCTCATTTAAATTATAATTTGCTTTTCTATTTTTCTGCAAAAGTGGATAACCTCACATTTTCCCACATTATACTCCATCTGCCAAATTATTGCCCACTCACTAAGCCTGTCTTTATCCCTTTGCAGGTTTTTTTGTGTCCTCCTCGCAATTTTCTTTCCCACCCATCTTTGTATCATCAGCAAACTTGGCTACATTACAGTTGGTCCCTTCATCCAAGTCATTAATATAGATTGTAAATAGTTGAGGCCCCAGCACCGATCCCTGTGGCACCCCACTAGTTACTGTTTGCCAACTGGAAAATTACCCATTTATCCTGACTCTCTGTTTTCTGTTAGATAGCCAATCCTCTATCCATGCTAATATATTACCCCCAACCCCGTGAAATCTTGTGCAGTAACCTTTTATGTGGCACCTTATCGAATGCCTTCTGGAAATCCAAGTACACTGCATCTACTAGTTCCCTCTTATCCACCCTGCTCGTTACATCCTCAAAGAACTCCAGCAAATTTGTCAGACATGATTTCCCTTTCATAAAACCATGCTGATTCCGCTTGATTAATTTATGCTTTTCCAAATGTCCCGCTACTGCTTCCTTAATAATGGACTCTAGCATTTTCCCAATGACAGATGTTAGGATAACTGGTCTATTGTTTCCTGCTTTTTGTCTGCCTTCTTTCGCCCCCATGTACTTATCTAGTTTCCTGTTAAATGCATCTATCCTATTCAGCTCAACTACTCCATGTGGTAAGAGTACCACATTCTCACTTCTCTCTCAGTAAAGAAGTTTCTCCTGAATTCCTTATTGGAGTTATTAGTGACCAGCTTATATTCATGGCCTCTACCATTGGACTCCCCCACATATGGAAATGTCTTCTTTATGTCTTCCCTATCAACCCCTTTCATAATTTTAAAGACCTCTATCAGGTCAACTCTCAGTCTTCTCTTGAGAAAAGAGCACCAGCCTGTTCAGTCTTTCTTGATAGTTGTATCTTTCAGTTCTGGTATCACCCTTTTAAATCTTTCTTGCACTTTCTCCCATACCTCTATATCCTTTTTGTAATATGGAGACCAGAACTGTGCACAGTACTCCAAGTTTTGTCCAACCTAATCACTTCTCAGCAAGATGGTAGAAGGAGCAGCAGACTTAGGGATGTCAGCCGCTACAAAGGGCCCTTTGCTTTTTCAATGTGTCAGTGGAGACATGGAGACAGAAGTTAGAGTCATGAGGGATTGTTAATAGGCATTGAAGGTAGAATAGGAATGCAGTCTAGAAGGAGGTGGCAGCAGCAGTCAGTACAATCTTCACCACCCCAAGAACTGCCACACAGTGCAGAAAGAATTTCAGTGACCAGACAAAGGTGGGCAAAGTAATTTAAGGCTCTGATGCCTCTACCACTCTACAAATTCACCCACTTCTCTTCCTAGCATACTCTTTCCGTCTCAGTACATGTGTGTCAGGGTAACCCTGCTAAGGGCCATCGCTCCACTCACAAGCACCTTCTTTACCATATACGTTCTCTCAACTGAGCTGATACGCGGCAAGTAACATTCGCAGCACACAAGTGTCAGGCAATGACCATCTCCAACAAGAGAGAGTCTAACCACTGCACCTTGACATTCAACTCATTACCATCGCTGAATCCTCTACCATCAACATTCTGAGGACCAGAAACTTAACTGGACCACCTTCATAAATACTATGGCCTCTGGATTACTAGTCCAGTAAAATAGTCACTATGCTACCGTACCCCTGTCTTGAGGGCCACGTTGCAGCAGCTCTTACTGCCCGTGATAGAGTTTTATTATTGTGGCCGATTAAGAACATTAAGGGGTAGAAATTGCCCTTCGCCCAAAATGGGGTGGAGCCACCGCATTTGAGCATCCCTTACCGCCGAGATGGATGGGGTGATGTTACGAGCACAATTCAGCTTTTTCGGCGTGAAAACAGAGCGGAGTGGTAATGACTGGTGGTGAGGGTTGCTTTCAGCGATGTGTCAGAGGAGTGGCATTTGGACCGCGACATTGCCCTCCTAACCATTGGATGTAAAACGATAATGCAGCTGCTCCCTAGCCTTCTTAAAGGGCAGGTTTTGCAGCTGTGTCTTGACTGCATTCTGACTTGTATCCGAGGAGATGGCTGCAAGTGAAGGTTTGAGGAGGGCCAGCCGCTTCAGCGACGTAGAGCTGGAGACTCTACTGGAAGGTGTGCAGGGAATAAGGTGGGTACTGTTTCCTGAAAATAGTGCAACACCAAGTTGGACTGTCTTCAACGAGGCCTGGAGGAAAATTGCAGAGAAGGTTTCAGGGAGCTCAATTCACCAGTGGACCCCCAACCAATGCAGGAAAAGACTAATGAAATTGAGTACATCTTCCCCTAACTCCTCACATTACATCTGCCAGACTGTCCTGCACCTTCACATCTTTATCACCAACACTACATAGTAGCTGGCGCCTGTTGATTGCTAGGCCTGTATGTGTGCACACTCGCTAATGGAGGGAGCCTTGCATCTCAGATGCACAGCTACTTGTAATCGACCCAGACTTGCACTCATTGCCGAAGCCTCTTGAAACTGCCACTTACCAACTCTTCGTTGCTTTGCAGGCCAAGGTAGCGCATAGCCGTGCTGACCAGCAAGTCACTGGTGGTGGGAATCGCAGATTGTGCAGCTCACTGATCTTGAGCAGAGGGTGCAGTGGCTAGTGGGCACGCATGTTGGTGTCCCTGTGGTTGCTGATTCCTCTGATGTCGCTGGGGGAAGCATGAGTAAGTGAAGGCCTTTGTGCAATGCTATCTCTCCCATAAAGTGCTATGGCCTACCTGGCTATTGCTTATGCTTCTGTGCAAGCTGATTGCTGGATGGTTTGATGCAGCACCTCACCCTCATGGCCCCCTTTCTCCCTTTTATGATTGCAGATGAGACCCCGAGTGGGAGCCAGGTGTCTCCGATGTCGTTGGGGACAGCACGGGTAAGTGAAGGCCTTTGAGCAATGCTATCTCTCCCTCACACTGCAATGGCCTACCTGGCTACTGCTTATGGTTCTGTGCTTGTTGCTTGCTGCATGGTGCAATGCAGCTCCTCACCCTCATGGCCCCCTTTCTCCCATTTCTGATTGCAGATGAGACCCTGAATGTCATAATGAGCGACACCCTTGAGGCGACTGGCAGCCACAGTGAGAAGGAGACACTTGACACCCGCGATGATCTTGGTGGCATCTTGGATAAGGGAGATGGAAAGGGGGAGAGTTCTGTCAGCAACAGTGCATCACTGCTTCCTACAGTCCCAGCTCAGATACTGGGAGTCCGTGGTCGGGTAACATAGATTTAGGAGAAGTGTCTGCACTGGGTGAAGCACCGGGGCCTAGCGGGCTGCAGCATGGTGCAGGGCCAAGGGAACCTCGGGTGCCACCTCTCCGGGAGGGGGTGGGTGCGCAGCCGAGTCCTGCTGAGGAGGACTCAGACGAGCCCATCGCTGTTGGGGCTTACGAACAAAGAGAATGGTGAAGGCCATGCAATCGGAGCTCTTGGCGGCAATGCAAGGGGTGCCTGAGAGGCTGTCGCAAGTTGTCAGGAGCGTGGAGGAGTCCACTCCAGCATTGTGGACACACCATCATTGCCAGTGTGCAGACGATGGTGGAATCCCAGAGTGAGCGTGCGGATCCAGCTGCGATGACTCGTCTCTTGGTGGAGGTGACAGCTGCCATTGCTGTGCTTCTTCAGAGAGGATGGCCTCTGTCCTGGAAGCTCAGAATGCTCTCCTGCACTCTGGGCAACAGGTCATGGAGCATCTTACTGCTGTCGTCTCTGATGGCTTCCAGAGTGTGACTGCTTTCATGCAGTCACAGCTGGAGGCTACGTGAGATCTGACTGCTGCCAATGCATCTAGGTCCACCATGGTCCAATGAGGGCCTAACGGTGCCACCGACTCCGCCGAGTTGTGCTCCAGCAGCTAGGTAGGGGAGGTGGGGTGCTGCCCCAGGGGAGTGGCGCTTGCTCCTCGGACCAGGAGACTGATGTGGGCTCTTTGGTTCACAGCAGCCCTGAGCCGAGACCTGCCACTTCGCAATTGTTGCCAACCATGGCATCGCCCCAGCAACTTCCGACTGAAGGCGCACAGGAGGATGCGGATCAGTCTTCAGCCGACCTTTCCAGGGCCAGAGCTGGTCGAAGGCATCTGAGAAGGACATCTGTAACTTCCTCTAGACACACAGCAGCCTTCTCAAAGCCATGGTGCAGCCACAGAGGAGACACTGCGGCGTAGTGCAAGGATAGGTCTGTGTAAGAGGGGTAATAAGGAGTTGTACAGGGTGAAATTTAATTATATTAATTGTTATGTGTGTAAACTTTACTAATGTGTAAGACTTGTCACCAGGGGGCGCATCTGTTGGAAACCCAAGGGTCACCTACAAACCCCGGGCAAGCAGGTATAAAAGGCAGTCTACCATGCTGCTTCCTGACTCTGGAGTTACATTAAAGAGACCAAGGTCACAACAGTTTGAGCTAACAGTATACAGTCTTGTGGAGTTATTCTGAACATAACAATTGGCGACGAGTAACAGATCACGAACTTTCACGCGGTTATGGCTGCCGTTGATATTCTTGAGAGATTTGTTGAGGGTGATGATTGGGAAGCTTTCATTGAGCGTCTTGACCAGTACTTAGTGGCCAACGAGCTGGATATGGAAGAAACCGTGGTCAAGCACAGGACGATTCTCCTCACCGTTTGTGTATCCACGATATATAGCCTCATCAAAAATCTGCTAGCACTGATGAAACCAACGGAGAAGACATATGCAGAGATGTGCACACTGGTTCTGGAACACCTCAAGCCGAAGGAGAGCATCTTAATGGCTTTTACACGCTCCGAGGGCCAGGACGTGGCGAGCTATGTCGCCAACCTAAGACACCTTGCGGGACCATGCATATTTGCTGAATTTTTGGGGGAAGTTTTGCGGGACTTTTTCGTGCTTGGAATTAGCCACGAGGTCATTCTTTGCAAACTGCTGTCTGCCGAATCCCTAGATCTGAGCAAAGCCATCACGATAGCCCAGGCTTTCATGTCCACGAACAATAGCACTAAACAGATATCTGCGCAGCATCGAAGCTCACTGGCAAGGACTGTGCATAAAATAATGCCTTCAGCAGGCAGAACTGCACATGGCAGGGCCTACACGCCTTCAGAGGCCAGACCTAGGATGACTCAGAGTCCGCTGTGGGGCATGAATGCGAATCCATTAAAACCATGTTGGTGCTGCGTGGGTAATCATGGGGTCCATCAATGTCAATTCAAGCACTACGTGTGCAAGGACTGTGGAACAATGGGGCACCTCCAGTGAAAGTGCAGTCGTACTGTGATTCACCAAGTGGCAGAGTCGGCAGAAGATGACCGATCCGGTGCGGATCACGCTGAGCGCGTAAGAGAGGCAACTCAACCTGAGGCTGAAGAGGAAGTGTATGGGTACACACCTTCACCACCAAAAGCCCTCTGATAATGTTGAAAGTCAAATTAAACAGCATTCCAGTTTCCATGGAATTGGACACGGGGGCGAGTCAGTCAATTATGAGCCAGAAAGCTTTTGAGAAACTGTGGGGCAACAAGGCACAAAGGCCAAAACTAAGTCCGATTCAAACCAAGCTGCACACTTATACCAAAAAACTCATACCAGTTATTGACAGTGCGGTAGTGAAGGTATCGTACAATGGAACTGTGCATGATTTATCACTATAGGATTGTACCAAGTGATGGCCCATCATTGTTCGACAGAAGCTGGCTAGGAAAGATCCGATGGAACTAGGACAACATCAAAGCACTGTCTTCGATGGATGACGCCTCATGCGCCCAAGTGCTAAATAAATTCCCATTGTTATTTGAGCCAGGCATCGGCAACTTCACAGGCCAAAGTGCAGATCCATCTAGTCCCTGATGCATGACCCGTTCATCACAAGACCCAAGTGGTTCCATATATGATGGGAGAGAAGGTCGAGATCGAACTGGACAGACTTCAATGAGAGGGGATCATATCACCAATCAAGTTCAACGAGTGGGCCAGTCCAATTGTTCCGGTGTTGAAAAGCGATGGGACGGTCTGAATCTGCGGGGACTACAAGGTAACGATCAACCGAATCTCGTTACAGGGCCAGTAAGCACTACCCAAAGCGGATGACCTGTTCGCAATGCTAGCAGGGGGGAAGTCATTCACCAAGCTAGATCTAACCTCTGCTTACATGACACAGGAGCTGGCTGAACCTTCAAAAAAATTGACGTGCATCAACACGCACAAAGGACTTGGATAGGTTAGGTGAGTGGGCAAATGCATGGCAGATGAAGTATAATGTGGATAAATGTGAGGTTATCCACTTTGGTGGTAAAAACAGAGAGACAGACTATTATCTGAATGGTGACAGATTAGGAAAAGGGGAGGTGCAACGAGACCTGGGTGTCATGGTACATCAGTCATTGAAGGTTGGCATGCAGGTACAGCAGGCGGTTAAGAAAGCAAATGGCGTGTTGGCCTTCATAGCGAGGGGATTTGAGTACAGGGGCAGGGAGGTGTTGCTACAGTTGTACAGGCCCTTAGTGAGGCCACACCTGGAGTATTGTGTACAGTTTTGGTCTCCTAACTTGAGGAAGGACATTCTTGCTATTGAGGGAGTGCAGCGAAGATTCACCAGACTGATTCCCGGGATGGTGGGACTGACCTATCAAGAAAGACTGGATCAACTGGGCTTGTATTCACTGGAGTTCAGAAGAATGAGAGGGGACCTCATAGAAACGTTTAAAATTCTGACGGGTTTAGACAGGTTAGATGGAGGAAGAATGTTCCCAATGTTGGGGAAGTCCAGAACCAGGGGTCACAGTCTAAGGATAAGGGGTAAGCCATTTAGGACCGAGATGAGGAGAAACTTCTTCACCCAGAGAGTGGTGAACCTGTGGAATTCTCTACCACAGAAAGTAGTTGAGGCCAATTCACTAAATATATTCAAAAGGGAGTTAGATGAAGTCCTTACTACTCGGGGGATCAAGGGGTATGGCGAGAAAGCAGGAAGTGGGTACTGAAGTTTCATGTTCAGCCATGAACTCATTGAATGGCGGTGCAGGCTAGAAGGGTTGAATGGCCTGCTCCTGCACCTATTTTCTATGTTTCTATATACCACAGATTGCCCTTTTGGGATTCAATCGGCTGCGGCCATCTTCCAGAGGAACATGGAGAGTCTGCTGAAATTGGTCCCGTGCACCGTGGTGTTTCAAGTCGACATCCTGATCACTGGTCGCAACACCACCAAACATTTGCACAACCTGAAAGATGTTTGAAAGCGACTGGGTAGAGTGGGACTCAGGCTGAAACGCTCCAAGTGTGTTTTCCTGGTGCCAGAGGTCGAATTTCTGGGGAGAAATATTGCGGCGGATGGCATCAGACCCACGGACTCCAAGATGGAGGCCATCATTCTAGAAGGGCCGAATGGCCTACTCCTGCACCTATTTTCTATGTTTCTATGTTTCTATCAAGAATGCACCCAGACCACAGAATGTGAAGGAGCTGCGTTCGTTCCTGGCACTTATCAACTATTTTGGTAACTATTAAGTCCTGACTCTAAGGTACTGACTTACATGAGACACATGCTGAAGTCAAGGTCACCCAGGACCTGCACCTTTAATTCCAGCTCTCCACTGCTGCACTTGCCTGAGACCTTCCTTTATATACCACAGTGGGACAGGTATGGAGTGTCTCCTGCAAGTGCACCCCTGGTGGTAAGGTATGCTTATTGTTACAGGTCATATCCAGTTACAGTCATGTATAGCATGGTAAGATACAGTTATATATAGTAATGTGAGATACATGACATCACCCTCACCCAAGGTCTTATTGCCTTTATAGATTCAGTCTCTCAGGTGGTCTGCGCTCTCGCGTGGAGCGTCTTAGTTGTGGTTCAGTTGTTTGCCTTGGTGCCTGTTTTTCATTCGGTGTGTTTGCTGGTATCTCACCTGGGCTGTCTTTGAGACTGCCCTTTCCTCAGGTTGTTCCACCTGTCTGTCCACCAGGTGTGGTGTGAGTTCCACATTGTACTCTGCCTCTGGTTCTTCAGTGTTATCAGTGAATCTACTTTTTCTTGGTCTACATGACTCCGGCAGGTTTGGCCATTGTCCATTTGTACAACCAGTAGCCTGTTTCCCTCTTTGTCTGTTACTATCCCTGCAAGCCATTTGGGACCCCGGCCATAGTAGCACAAACACTTTGTCCCCTATCTCATTCCACCTCCCCCTCGAATTTCGGTCATGGTACTCAGTTAGCTTTTGACGCTTAGCCTCAACAATTTCATGCATGTCTGGGAGGATTAACAAGGGCCTGGTCTTTAAGGTTCGTTTCATCAATAGTTGCGGTGGGGGGAACCCCAGTCAACGAATGCGGACGAGATCTGTATGCCAGCAGCAGTCGCGACAGGCAGCTCTGCAGCGTGGGACCTTCGATTCTGAGCATGCCTTGTTTAATGATCTGCACTGCTTGCTCCGCCTGGCCATTGGAGACCGGCTTGAAAGGTGCCGTCTTAACGTGATTTATACCGTGGTCAACTATAAAATCGTGAAATTCTGCGCTGGTGAAGCACGGACCATTATCACTGACCAATATGTCAGGAATGCCGTGTGTTGCAAACATGGTTCTAAGGCTCTCCGAATTGGTGGAGGTGGTGCTCGAGTTTAAAATGAGGCACTCGATCCATTTTGAAAATGCATCAATGACTACGAGGAACATTTGGCCCATGAATGGGCCCGCAGAGTCTACATGCACCAGCGACCATGGTTTGGTAGGCCAGGGTCAGGGGCTTAGGGGGGTCTCCCTGGGGGCATTACTGAGTTGGGCATAAATGGTGCACCGACGGACGCAGAGCTCCAAGTCCGCGTCAATGACAGGCCACCAGACATGAGAGCTGGCTATGGCCTTCATAAGGACGATCCCCGGGTGCTCGTAATGGAGCTCCCAGACAACCGCCTCCCTGCCTCGTAAGGGCATAACTATTCGGCTGCCCCACATCAGGCAGTCTGCCTGTAGTGAGAGTTCATGCATGCGCCTATGGAAGGGTTTGACCTCCTCGGGGCAGGAATCGCGTGCCTCTGCCCAGTCACCGGTTAAAATGCATCTTTTAATTTGAGATAACGTGGGGTCGCTGGTCGTGGAGCCGTCATGGGCGAACCTGTGGATTCAAAGGCATTGATTGCCATGAACATCTCACAGTCCTGTTCGCTGGACCCTTCTGTGGTTGCCAGGGGTAGCCTGCTAAGCGCTTCGGCACAGTTTTCTGTGCCTGGTCTGTGCCTTATCGTGTAGTCGTATGCGGCCAGCATGAGTGCCCACCACTGAATGCACGCCGAGGCGTTGGTGTTGATTGCCTTGCACTCGGATAGTAGGGACGTGAGGGATTTGTGGTCGGTTTCTAATGCAAACTTGGCCCCGAAAAGATATCGGTGCATCTTTTTGACACCATACACGCACGCGAGCGCCTCCTTCTCAACCATACCTTACCCGCGCTCCGCCCGCGAAAGTGACCTGGAGGCATAAGCAACGGGCTGCAATTTACCCGCATCATTGACGTGCTGTAAAACGCACCCGACCCCGTACGCTGACGCATCACATGTAAGGACTAACTTTTTACCTGGGTCAAAAAAGGCTAAAACACTGTTGGAACATAGAAGGTTGCGTGCCTTATTGAAGGCGCATTCTTGGGCGTCCCCCCAAAACCAATTGCACTCTTTTCTGAATAGCACATGGAGAGGCTCCAGCTGTGTGCTCAAGTTCTGCATAAAGTTCCCGAAGTAATTGAGTAGCCCGAGAAAGGCGTGCAGTTCTGAGACATTCCGGGGCCTGGGTGCCAGGCGAATCGCATCGGTTTTGGATTCGGTTGGGCGAATTCCATCAGCGGCAATCTTTCTGCCCAAAAATTCAACCTCGGGCGGGAGAAACAGACACTTGGATTTCTTAACTCTTAAGCCTACTCGATCCAATCGACTTAGTACTTCCTCAAGATTGCGGAGATGGGAGTCAGTGTCTCTGCCCGTGATGAGTATGTCATCTTGAAACACGACCGTCCCCGGGATGGACTTGAGCAGACTTTCCATGTTGCGCTGGAATATAGCAACTGCCAACCTGATGCCGAATGTGTCATGTATCTCACATTACTGTATATAACTGTATCTTACCATGCTATACTTGACTGTAACTGGATATGATCTGTAAAAATAAGTATACCTTACCACCAGGGGTGCACTTGCAGGACTCACTCCATACCTGTCCCACTGTGGTATATAAAGGGAGGTCTCAGGCAAGTGCAGCAATGGAGAGCTGGAATTAAAGGTGCAGGTCCTGAGTGACCTTGACTTCAGCATGTGTCTCGTGTAAGTCAGTACATTAGAGTCAGGACTTAACAGTGGCGATGAGTTACGGGATCACAGAATCCACAGAATGGCTACCAACAGCTCAGATGAGAAATACAATGCTGAAGGCAATTGGGATGACTTTATAGAAAGGCTCCAGCAAAGCTTTGTGACAAAAGACTGGCTGGCTGACGATAAGGCAGACAAGAGAAGAGCCCATCTCTTGACCAGCTGTGGCTCGAAAACATACGCTTTATGAAAGACCTGCTGGCACCCGAGAAACCAGCAAGCATGTCGTTTGAGGAGTTGAGCACACTTGTGAGAGACCACCTGAAGCCAGCGAGCAGCCTACTCATGGCCAGACACAGGTTCTACAACTACAGACGCTGTGTGGGCCAGAGCATACCCGACTTCGTGGCGGACCTTCGGAGGCTGGCTAGTTTATGTGAGTTCTCCGATGAACTAAGGAGAGAAGTACTGAGAGAGTTTTTTATTGAAGGAATAGGCCATGCAGGCACATTCCGAAAGCTTATAGAGATTAAGAACTTGACTCTAGAGGCAGCAGCACTGGTCGCACAGACATTCTTGGCAGGCGAAGAAGAAACGAGGCTGATCTATACTTCGGGTACGACAACCAACGAGGCATCGGAACAAGGGGTTCACATTGTGAAACAAACCACTACCCCCACACACAGACAAAGGCAGGAGAGTAGGCCTTCAACAGCAGACAGTGGCGCCAGAAGCCATCAAAATCAAGGCCACATGAACATCCGATCACACCTCATCAACCCACAATGCGAGCAATCAACAACAGATTGAGAGAAGCTCAACGGAGATCAGCCAGACACAGCTCATCCTTCGGAAACAATGGAAACGGTCTGTGTTGGAGATGTGGGGGAAGGCACTCAACCAGGGTGTATCGATTTCAGCATGCCGTTTGCAGAAATTGCAACTACACAGGGCATCTGGCTCGCATGTGCAGAAAAACAGCAGCTCGGCTGGTATACGAATCGGAAGGGTCGGAAAGCGGACCAGAAGATGGTTGGAACAGTGCGCGGGACGCCGAGGTACAGCGGGTTAACACGATCAATGTTCATTGTTCTTACACCAAGACGCCTCCAATTACGATGAGGGTTCTACTCAACGGGATACCCGTCAACATGGAACTGGACACGGGGGCCAGTCAATCCCTCATGAGCGTTCAACAATTTGAACAGCTGTGGCCGCACAAAAGCAACAGACCAAAACTCACAAAGATCGACACCAACCTAAGGACCTATACTAAAGAAATCGTCCCAGTCCTTGGCAGTGCCATGCTCTCAGTCACACACAAAGGGATGGTGCACCGACTTTCCCCGTGGATTGTCCCCGGGGATCTCCGAGCCCTGTTGGGGAGAAGCTGGCTAGCAGAACTTAATTGGAAATGGGATGATGTTCACGCCATGTCGTCAGAGGAACACACCTCCTGCTCAACAGTTTTAAGCCGTTTTGAACATCTCTTTCAGCCAGGTGTGGGCACCTTCAAAGGGGCTAAAGTTAGAATCTACATCACACAGAATGCCAGACCGGTCCATCACAAGGCTAGAGCTGTGCCTATGTGATGAGGGAAAAGATTGAAAACGAACTGGACCGGCTTCTGCGGGAAGTGGAATTCTCCCGTGGAATTCAGCGACTGGGCAAGCCCCATTGACCCCGTCATGAAGCCTGATGGATCCGTGCGAATCTGTGGGGATTACAAGTCTACCATAAACAGAGTCTCGCTACAGGACCAATACCTGCTGCCCAGAACGGAGGACCTATTGCCACGTTGGCTGGAGGAAAACTTTTCTCGAAACTTGACTTCACATCTGCGTATATGACGTAAGAACTGACCGAATAGTCTAAGCTACTCACCACCATCAACTCACATCGAGGCCTTTTTGTGTACAATCAATGCCCATTCGGCATCAGGTCGGCAACTCCTATAGTCCAGTGCAACATGGAAAGTCTGCTCAGGTCCATCCCGGGTACGGTCGTGTTTCAAGATGACATACTCATCACGGGCAGGGACACCGACTCTCATCTCCACAATCTTGAGGAAGTATTAAGTCGATTGGATCAGGTAGGCCTAAGAGTTAAGAATTTTTGGGCAGAAGGATTGCCGCTGATGGAATCCGCCCAACCGAATCCAAAACTGGAGCAATTCGCATGGCACCCAGGCCCCGGAATGTCTCGGAACTGCGCGCCTTTCTCGAACTACTCAATTACTTTGGGAACTTTATGCAGAACTTGAGCATGTTGCTGGAGCCTCTCCACGTGCTGCTCAGAAAGGTGTGTGATTGGTTTTGGGGGGACGCCCAAAAACGCGCCTTCAATAAGGCACGCAACCTTCTATGTTCCAAGAGTGTTTTAGCCTTTTTTGACCCAGATAAAAAGTTAGTCCTGACATGTGATGCGTCAGGGTACGGGTTCAGGTGCGTTTTACAGCACGTCAATGATGCGGGTAAATTGCAGCCCGTTGCTTATGCCTCCAGGTCACTTTCGTGGGCGGAGCGCGGGTAAGGTATGGTTGAGAAGGAGGCGCTCGCGTGCGTGTACGGTGTCAAAAAGATGAACCAATACCTTTTCGGGGCCATGTTTGCATTAGAAACTGACCACAAACCCCTCACGTCCCTACTATCTGAGTGCAAGGCAATCAACGTCAACGCCTCGGCGCGCATTCAGCAATGGGCACTCATTCAGGCGGCTTACGACTACACGATAAGGCACAGACAACTGTGCCGATGCGCTTAGCAGGCTACCCCTGGCGACCACAGAAGGGTCCGACGAACAGGACTGTGAGATGGTCATGGCAATCAATGTCTTTGAATCCACAGGTTCGCCCATGACGGCTCGCCAAATCAGAGCGTGGACGACCAGCAACCCCATGTTATCTCTAGTTAAAAGATGCGTTTTAGCCGGTGACTGGGCAGAGGCTCGCAATGCCTGCCCCAAGGAGGTCAAACCCTTCCATAGGCGCATGCATGAACTCTCACTACAGGCAGACTGTCTGATGTGGGGCAGCCGAGTACTTATGCCCTTATGAGACAGGGAGGTGTTTGTCCGGGAACTCCATCGCGAGCACCCGGGGATCGTCCTTATGAAGGCCATAGCCAGATCTCATGTCTGGTGGCCTAGCATTGACGCAGACTTGGAGCTCTGCGTCCGTCGGTGCACCATTTGTGCCCAACTCAGTAATGCCACCAGGGAGGCCCCCCTAAGCCCCTGGCTCTGGCCCACCAAACCGTGGTCGCGGGTGCATGTAGACTATGCGGGACCATTCATGGGCCAAATGTTCCTCATAGTCGTTGATGCATTTTCAAAATGGATCGAGTGCACCATTTTAAACTCGAGCACCACTTCCACCACTGTGGAGAGCCTTAGAACCATGTTTGCAATGCACGGCATTCCTGACATATTGGTCAGTGATAATGGTCTGTGCTTCATCAGCGCAGAATTTCATGATTTTATAGTTGACCACGGTATAAATCATGTTAAGACGGCACCTTTCAAGCCGGCCTCCAATGGCCAGGCGGAGCAAGCAGTTCTGCAGGTAGAAGGCACCTCCAGCATTCGCAAAGCAGCGCACACAGAGAAACATAGAAACATAGAAACATAGAAAATAGGTGCACGAGTAGGCCATTCGGCCCTTCGAGCCTGCACCACCATCACTAAGATCATGCCTGATCATTCACCTCAGTACCCCTTTCCTGCTTTCTCTCCATACCCCTTGATCCCTTTAGTCATAAGGGCCATATCTAACTCCCTCTTGAATATATCCAATGAACTGGCATCAACAACTCTCTGCAGTAGAGAATTCCACTGGTTAACAACTCTCTGAGTGAAGAAGTTTCTCCTCATCTCAGTCCTAAATGGCTTACCCCTTATCCTTAGACTGTGTCCTCTGGTTCTGGACTTCCCCAACATCGGGAACATTCTTCCTGCATCTAACCTGTCCGGTCCCGTCAGAATTTTATATGTTTCGTTGAGATCCCCTCTCATCCTTCTAAACTCCAGTGAATACAGGACCAATCAATCCAGTCGATCCTCATATGTCAGTCCTGCCATCCCGGGAATCAGTCTGGTGAACCTTCGCTGCACTCCCTTAATAGCAAGAATGTCCTTCGTCAGATTAGGCGACCAAAACTGAACACAATATTCCAAGTGAGGTCTCACAAAGGCCCTGTACAACTGCAGTAAGACCTCCCTGCTCTTATACTCAAATCCCCTAGCTATGAAGGCCAACATACCATTTGCCTTCTTCACCGCCTGCTGTACCTGCATGCCAACTTTCAATGACTGATATACCATGACACCCAGGTCTCGTTGCACCTCCCCTTTTCCTAATCTGCCGCCATTCAGATAATATTCTGCTTTCGTGTTTTTGCCCCCAAAGTGGATAACCTCACATTTATCCACATTATACTGCATCTGCCATGCATTTGCCCACTCATCTAATCTGTCCAAGTCACCCTGCAGCCTCTTAGCGTCCTCCTCACAGCTCACACCGCCACCCAGCTTAGTGTCATCTGCAAACTTGGAGATGTTACACTCAATTCCTTCATCGAATCATTAATGTATATTGTAAATAGCTGCGGTCCCAGCACTGAGCCCTGCGGCACCCCACTAGTCATTGCCTGCCATTCTGTAAAGAACCAGTTTCTCCCGACTCTCTGCTTCCTGTCTGCCAACCAGTTCTCTATCCACATCAGTACATTACCCCCAACACCATGTGCTTTAATTTTGCACACCAATCTCTTGTGTGGGAACTTGCCAAAAGCCTTTTGAAATTTCAAATACACCACATCCACTCGTTCTTCCTTGTCCACTCTACTAGTTACATCCTCAAAAAATTCCAGAAACTTTGTCAAGCATGATTTCCCTTTCATAAATCCATGCTGACTTGGACCGATACTGTCATAAGAACATAAGAACATAAAAACATAAGAATTAGGAACAGGAGTAGGCCATCTAGCCACTCGAGCCTGCTCCACCATTCAACAAGATCATGGCTGATCTGGCCATGGACTCAGCTCCACTTACCCGCCCGCTCCCCGTAACCCTTAATTCCCTTATTGGTTAAAAATCTATCGATCTGTGATTTGAATACATTCAATGAGCTAGCCTCAACTGCTTCCTTGTGCGGAGAATTCCACAGATTCACAACCCTCTGGGAGAAGAAATTCCTTTTCAACTCGGTCTTAAATTGGCTCCCCCGTATTTTGAGGCAGTGCCCCCTAGTTCTAGTCTCCCCGACCAATGGAAACAACCTCTCTGCCTCTATCTTGTCTCTCCCTTTCATTATTTTAAATGTTTCTATAAGATCACCCCTCATCCTTCTGAACTCCAACAAGTAAAGACCCAGTCTACTCAATCTATCATCATAAGGTAACCCTCTCATCTCCGGAATCAGCCTAGTTTTCCAAATGTTTTCCAAATGCGCTGCTCTTTCATCTTTAATAATTGATTCCAACATTTTCCCCACTAATGATGTCAGGCTAACCGGTCTATAATTACCCGTTTTCTCTCTCCCTTCTTTTTTAAAAAGTCGTGTTACATTAGCTATCTCCCAGTCCATAGGAACTGATCCAGAGTCGATAGACTGTTGGAAAATGATCACCAATGCATCCACTATTTCTCAGGCCTATTCCTTAAGTACTCTGAGATGCAGACTATCAGGCCCCGGGGATTTATCGGCCTTCAATCCCATCAATTTCCCTAACACAATTTCCCACCAAATAAGGATTTCCTTCAGTTCCTCCTTCTCACTAGACCCTCGGTCCCCTAGTATTTCCGGAATGTTATTTGTGTCTTCCTTCGTGAAACCAGAACCAAAGTATTTGTTTAACTGGTCTGCCATTTCTTTGTTCCCCATTATAAATTCACCAGAATCTGACTGCAAGGGACCTATGTTTGTCTTCGTTAATCTTTTTCTCTTCACATATCTATAGAAGCTTTTGCAGTCAGTTTTTATGTTCCCAGCAAGCTTCCTCTTATACTTTCCCCCCCCCCTCCTAATTAAACCCTTTGTCCTCCTCTGCTGAATTCTAAATTTCTCCCAGTCCTCAGGTTTGCTGCTTTTTCTGCTCAATTTATACGCCTCTTCATTGGATTTATCACAATCCTTAATTTCCCTTGTTAGCCACGGTTGAGCCACCTTCCCCATTTTATTTTTACTCCAAACAGGGATGTACAATTGTTGAAGTTCATCCATGTGATCTTTAAATGTTTGCCATTGCCTATCCACCGTCAACCCTTTAAATATCCTTGCACTGCCAGTGAAACAACAGGAAAAAGTCACCAACACAAAACCAAACCAAAGCAACACACTCCGGTGGTGTGCATGAGGAACAATGCACCACCTGAAAAAAAGAACTCTTGGCACCACCGAGCGGTGGGAGGACTTTTATTGGATAATATGGCTTCTGGCCCGGGACCTCGGCAGCACACGCAGTGATGACACACTTCGGAATGCTGGCCAGCACCGCCGCGGGACTGGGGGAGAAGCGAGGCACTGTGGGTAACCACCGGAAAATCTCGTGAGGGCAATTGGACTATGGGCGGCCATTGGACGGAACGTCGGCGGCCACTCCACTTTGCAGCGTGGCCGTCGATTTCCGGTGGTAGTAGGCCATAAGGAAAGGGGAAATTTTGGCTTTGAAGTATTTGTCTCTGTTTATTGCCCCATAGCTGCTTCAGAACAGGCAGTAATTCAGAAGCAAACCCCAGCTAGATTTTGCCATAGCCAAATATTCTTCACCTAGAGCATAGCATTCACCTCCACTTCTCCCTCTAGAAGAAAACTATTTAGGGTAAATTCGACCTGCACCCAAAACGAGCGCATTGTTGGAATGGCTGTACCGCACGATTGAAGCCCGAGCCAATTTGGACCCTGGGTCACATTTAAATGCCACGATGAGCTGCGGGGCACCACACAGGTGTCCTTCTGCAGCTAGCCCTTTGGGGAGGGTGGGAAAATGGCCAGTTTTCATGCCAAGCAAGCGGGCAGGTCGGATTTAGGGATGTGGAAGTGGTCCTGGGGAAGGGGGACCCTGAACGTGCCGGCACTGGACAGAAGTTCTTTTGTGGGAATAGGAGGAGCACTCCAGCTTCTCCTGGGCCCACAAATAAAACAGAAGATAATCTGGTCATTATCTCATTGCTGTTTGTGGAACCTTGCTTTACGCAAATTGGCTGCCACATTTCCAACATTGCAACGGTGACTGTGCTTCAAAAAATTACTTCAATGGTTGTAAAGTGCTTTGGGACGTCCTGAGGTCATAAAAGGTGCTAAATATAGGCAACCCTTTCCCTTTCCTTTCCCGACTTTTGCCTGCTGAGTTTTAACTCCCGAAGGGGTGAATAGCACTGCTTCAAAGGGGAGAGATGAAGTGCAGACTTGATTGAAAAAATATTATTGTATTTTTTAAGAGTTCTGCCTTGCACAGAGAGCGTGCAGCTGGAGGGTTGCCCATTAAAGCTGTTAGCATGATGATTTATTTATATTTTTAATTTATAGGGCTCAATTTTCCTGGGTCATTTGCGCCATTTTTTTGCCACGCACCATTTTTTGTGGCAAAATTATTTAATTCAAAGTTTTCCCCTAGAATCTGCTTTAGTTACGATTTTTCTACATTTGGTTTTTTTGACGTCATAGTTCCCTCATGTCTGCGCCAGTTTTCAGCAATTTTCGCAACTTGCCCAAAAATGTATTATCCTCGGTCGGTGTATCTGGCCACTCCCGAAAAACCTTCTGGTGAGTTAACAGAAAGCAGCGCACATTGAAAAATCGGCACTGAAAGACGCCCTTGTTTTTCATTGAAGTTTTTGGAGGGAATCTCTAACACTTGAAATATCCATAATAAAGTTCAACTTTCTTTACCTTTCAACGGAGTACATGATAGTTTCTTGGATTTCTGAAGTTTTCATTTTTTTTCCCACACGCCACCACTGAACGTCCTCAAGCAGGGCTGAAGTGGAATCGTAGCATCGGTCATCAGAATTGGCCCCGCGCCTGGACACAGGGGCTCGGGGCTTGGGGCTCGGTTGCAAAACAAGCCCGGGAGGGGGATGGGGGAGGGGGGGGGGGGAGAGGTAGCAATCAGAAGACTTCTGCACTGAGCCCGGCGAGGAAGATGGTGAAAGGAAAGCTGCTGCACTAGGCACAATACTGCATTGAGTTTAGGGAATGGGGAGCAAGGGCAAGGGGTGGGGGTGGAGGGGGGAGAGATCACAAGACTGCAATGAGTTGAGCAGGGGGGCGGGGGCAGAGAGCAGTACTTCCACACAGACCTTGGGGAGAGAGAACAAAGAAACTGTCCTGCCTGCTGTGTTAATAATGCAACAAATAATGAAAATGATTCAGATTTAATGTAAAATATATTTTATTCAAAAGTTTAAAACCAGTTCTTTGTACATAACTTAACTTTAATAAAATTATTTTTGTATCAAACTTTAAAGTTTTCAGTTATGATGACTCACAAACTCTACGACCACTTAAAAACTTTAAGATCACTTACTAACTTTTAAACTTGTAAATTTACATAACCAACAAAAATCTTTTAATTTGAGAACAACAATTACAACAGTAACAATAATAACAACAACAACAACAACAACAAAAGCAGCAGTAGCAGCAAAGATAGGCTGCACCATCTCTTCTCTACCTTATTCTAAGACCACCTGCCACGCTTGTTCTTGGTGACTCCACCCCTGCCCGCAGGCAGTGGCGCAGTTTTTCAGGGGTTGTTACCAAGCTTATTTTTTCTAGAATCTCGGGTCGTGCGCACCTGTTGAGGCAGGGGTGGGGTCAGGCGACAATGTGGAGGGCCCGGCTTGGGGCTCTTCAGAGGCTGGTGTGCGGATTGGAGTGGGAGTGGCAGTTGATTCTGTCAATGGGCATGATTTCTGGCCGTGTTCCCTTATTGCAACAGCTAACTCCAACATGCCATCCCTCATGCGCTATGACAGTGTCTCAACGACCTGCAACATTCCCTCCCTCATGTTGAGCAAAACTGTCTCGACTACCTGTGATATTCCCTCCCTCATGTCCAGTGATAGTGTTTCCAACATCACTGACATTCCCTCCCTGATGTTCACTGACATCATTCCCATTTCTCGTGTCATTGCTGTTACTTCTCCTGACAGTCCCGTTACCTCATAACCCACCCCACTGATGGTGTCCAGGAGTGATCGTGTAAGGTCAATACTCTCCGCATTCATTGCCATCATCTGAACCACACCTGCACCTCAGGAGAGCGCGGTTGAGCTCTCCTTCCCCTCCTCCCCACGAGGGTGGCTCGCACCACACCACTGGGACCCGCAGCCTCGGAAGGTGGGGCCCTGGGTGTGCCTCACTCGAACCTCACCACTGGGACCCGCAGCCTCAGAAAGTGGGGCCCTGGGTGTGCCTCGCTGCACCCCACCACTGGGACCTGCGGCCTCAGTCGTTAGGAAACCACTCAAACCACTAGTCACAGAGGGGCTGACACCTCAATGGGCGGCACTTGCACCTCCACCAAAGTCAGTAAAACAGTGGGAGCTTCATCCATCTCCATCCCCTCACCCTCACCCCCATGTTCTTGGTCTAGAGGGTGGGATTGGAAGATGTTCTCCTCTTCAGGCTTGTGCTCGTCTGAATCTTCTTCTGCATCGTCTGGGTTGGCCTCAAGTTCTGCAAAATATAACAGAACACAGACAAATGGTTAGCAGCAGAGCAGGGGGCAGGGTGAGTGGCATGAGTATGCTCACACAGTGCAGGCAGCGGGCTGATTTGAAGGACCACGATGCACATTACATCAACCGAAGCGTAGCTGACGGAGACATCCTCAGGAACTGAAGCATGGCTAGCCTGCGCAGTACTTAACGTTTAGCAAAGCCAGACTGTGGAATTTGCAGGACTTACCCTCTCCCTCGAGTGTGGGCCCAGCTTGTGCAGTGGTGGTTGCTTTTCTCCAGGCAGGACCCATCAGAGCAGTGACCCTCTCTTCCAAGGGTGTCACTGGGTGCAGATTTGCCGGGCCTCCTCCTGTTCGAGTTCTTTCACTTTTATTATGTGTCACCTTCCTCTGCAAAGATGAAAATGCAACTTTTTAGAGAGAGTGTCTTTCTGCTGGTTGGGACATATACAGCTGGTCACATTTACAATTGCAACTCCATTGAATAAATGAAACTATTACTTACACTATCTACTTGACCAAGGTCCTGCCACATCTTTTTACATTGGCCTCCAGATCTCGCGTGGTGGTCACCATTGTGCAGTAATCCTCTGCGACTTAGTTCCAGCGTTTCTTCATTTCTTTGGGTGGAACTTTTATGCGACTTTTGCTGGTGTCCAGCTCCTGCCATCTGTTCTCAAATCACAGTAACTAATGCCTCCACTTCATCCTGTAAGAAATTCTTCGTCCTTGCACCGCATTGCATCGTGTATTGTTGCAGATCTGATTTTTCCAATGCTCTCACACAGCACTCCTTCTCACACAACTGGCTCTTTAAAAATGGCCGATTGCCAACCCAGAGCTGTACTGCGCATGCGCATCCATTGAAATAACGTCAATAACGTCACTTTGTTTGTCACGCATGCGAAGGTGCGGCATCGTTTTATCGGCAGACAGCAGACTCCATCCCCCCGAGGCGACTGGACACGCTACGCGGTGCCAAATTTGAATTATACATTGAGGAAACTTTAGCAAAATATTTCTGGCGCATTTCTGGCTGAGAAAGACGGGTGTAACTCTGGCAATACGCCAGAAAACGGGCTTGGGCAAAATTGAGCCCAGTAAGTGTGGTGATAAGATGGTTCTCTCCCTTCCCACCCTTTTCATTGCTACACTTGTTATTAATGCCAAAACTACTAATTCCATACACACATGCTCAGCTGACATATTTGGTGTAATCTTTCGAGCGTATGCTGAAGGTGGGGAAACTTTCAGGTGCCAACTTGTGATTAGAAGTCATTCCAATTCTGCCTATACAAGCAGTAAAACTTTACTGGCACTTTGGAATTATCCCAAATAAATCTATTGCAAAATATGACAGTAACATTATCAGCCAATGGAAAATACCAGCCATCATGTTTCATTCTTGTGAATGTTTGACTCTGGATCCCTTGTGCAAACATTTTCCTTAAAGCCAGGATGGAATCAAATAAACATTCAGAGCAGAATGGTAAATGTTTTTTCTTCAAGTTAACATTTACTTCCCAGTTTTCAAAAAATATGAGATTGCCAATCATTACTTTTTATTTAAGGAATTATTAAGCATGGAAGTTGCCACAAAACAGAATATGCTCTTGAGAAAATCACTCTGGAGGAGAGTTGTTTTCACTGGCTCTGCTGAAAGGCTTTGCCTGATTGCCAGTGTATGTACAAAATACTCCAACGTGGAATGGGCCCCACATTTTAATATGTGTTATTCTACTACAGAAATTAGGCTGGTCAATATTATGCAGTTCATTGAGTTGACAACCTTATACTTTCAGCCGGTTTTCTGTGTTTTTAAATTGAGTGACTATTTGCACGAGGTTTTTTAGCCTCCTTCTGCGCCTGTGTGCTTTGGACTCAGCCCCCGATGCGCAGCCACCTCGAACCCGAAACCGGAGCTGGAAGTGGGGCCCGCAACAACCGCGTTGACCGAGCTGGGATCCGATCACGTTGACCGAGCTGAGCTGCTGATCTAAAACCACAAAACCGAGCTGCGACCCCATTTGCTTTGTCGTGTTGCTATATATATGTAAATAAATGTCATTGCATTTTTTACATTATTTCCATGTTATTTGGGTCAGTGACTATTGGCAGCTACTAGGGTTTTTGGGTTAGCTTTCGAAAAGCAACAAACTTGGGCTGGGTGCGGTAAAGAATTTCAGCTGGGAGAGGTATGAACTTAGGCTGCGATGGGCTAGGAACTTGGACTGGGGTGAGTAAGGAACTTTGGCTGGGGGAGGCATGAACTTAGGCTGAGGGAGCATGAACTTGGGCTGGGGGCTGGTAAGGAACTTTGGCTGGGGGAGGCATGAACTTCGGCTGGGGAAGGCATGTTCTTAGGCTGGGGGGAGTCAGGAACTTGGGTTGGGGGTGTCAGGAACTTGTGCTGGGATGAGGGAGCTCTATCCTGTCTGGGGTCTGAAGTCAGAATGGCTCAAATTACACTTTGGAAAGTAACTCAGAACTTGGGCTGGGCAGTTCCAATTACACATTCCAGAGAAACTTCTGGGTGTGGCTTATCCACCAAGGGGACCAATCAGCAATCGGGTCATGTGATCACAGAGAGCCTATGAGAGCATTTTTCTAATGTAAATAGCTAGGTTTTTTTTATTAGAAAATAACCTTTGATTCTGATTGTGTCACATTTCTGTTGATCTAATTATACTGCAGTGTAAATCAAAACAGTCAAGTATGCACAACAGATCACTTAAAGGAACATCAAAACTCCAGTCTGAGAGGATCCCTAGGTCTAAGCATCCTGGACAACATTGCCAGGAAATTGAGTTAGGTAGCCAGGATTTCCCCCTCCCACTTCATTACACCTATTGCAGGCTCAGGCTTTGGTCTACCCCTCAGAGGAAGCCCTGGGATTCCCAAGGCAGCATAAAGTAGTTGAAACCCAGCATAATGTGGCCTCTACCCCCTTTTTCCTGATCTTTGTACCCGGTCTCCACCCCCTCCTATGCCACGAACCTTGTTTGGGGTGGATGGAAATTCTGGCCCAAAATTCTGAGTGGAAACTCCAATGCAAGGCTGGGACTCGGTGTATCTGGGTCCTGGTGTAATTTGCAGCCCTGCACACTGCTAATGAGAGCAATTAAGCAATACCACTGAGTTCCAGATTTCAATGTCATCACTAGAGAGTTGGCAGCCAAGTGCTTTCTCACAGAACGGAACATTGGAGAGGAAACCTCACTGCCTGTCACTTGTGTATATCCTGGAGGCCAGCTCATCACACCATTGGCAGAGACCTGGAAATTGATGCACAAAACAGGAAATAATTTGAAAAAGATGGACTCATACAGTGATACTAAAAGCTCATGTAAACAAGGGCAAGTGTTGTTCCTCACCCAGAGTGCATAAATATCTGTCGTTCACTCTGATTTATGTCTGCCTTGATTATTCAAGTCGTAGTCTATCCAAAAATTCATTCAAATACAGTACACAGTGTACAATATTACATTCTGTATGAAAAGACTATCTAACAATAACATTTGCTATTGATGTAATGGTGATGAGTTTAAGCATGTTTAGTCTAGCACCTTGCCTTGAATTCCTTCAATGTCTGTGCGCTTTGGACGGGGTTAGGTTCTGATTATGTAGTTTTTGCTAACCTCTCATAGCTTCAGGTATTCATCTCATGAATTAAGTTTTAAGTCAGTATTTTGAGAAACATTAAAGCCTCTCAGTGACTCTGTTATGTCTCAAATAAAACAATATGACTGAGTACTGTAGAATTGAGTAAGTGTGATCATAGTCTCTTTATTCTGACTCCAGAATGCCTGTACAGCATGGGAGGCCTGCTTATATGCAGTGCTCCCAAGGGATGCTGGGATCCCTTGGAACTCCAACAGATGCACCCTCTGGTGGCGGTAGAATGCTGGTTACAGGGTGTTGCATACATAACATCACTCTCCCCCCCCAAAGTCAATAGTATACTTATTTACATGATGAGATGACCTGGGGCTTTCCGCTCCCTAGTCGATCGTCTCGGTACAAACACAGGTGCAGGTGAGTTGGTTGAGCCTTCGCTGGGCTGCTGCGCAGCTGGCCTTGCTGGGCTGCTGGGGATGATGAGTTCAGCTTCATAGTCAACCGCGATGTCGGTTGCCAGTTGTGTGTGTATCGGGTCGAAGTTGGTGGTGTCCTCTTCAAGTTGCTCGTGGCTGTCTATGAATCGCAGTTTGGTTTGGTCCAAATGTTTTCTGCGTTAGTCCATTTGCAAGTTTGACCTCAAACACCCTACTCCCTTCTTTCGCTACGACAGTGCCAGCAAGCCATTTGGGACCAGGCCCATAATTAAGTACAAATACAGGGTCATTGACTTCAATATTGTGTGACAAATTTGCGCGATCATGGTACATGCTTTGTTGATGGCGCCTGCCCTCGACATGATCATGGAGATCAGGGTGGACTGGAGAGAGCCTTGTTACGAGTGCCCTTTTCATGAGCAGTTTGGCAGGGGGCGCCCCGGTGAGCAAGTGGCATCTAGTGCGGTAGCTGAGCAGAACTCAGGACAGGTGGGTCTGTAGGGAGCCTTCCGACATGCGTTACAAGCTTAGGTTGATGGTTTGGACTGCCCGTTCTGCCTGGCCATTAGATGCAGGCTTGAATGGAGCAGATGTGACATGCTTGATCCCATTGCAGGGCATGAATTCCTTGAATTCAGCACTGGTGAAGCATGGCCCATTGTCGCTGACAAGGACATCAGGCAGGCCATGCGTGGCAAACATGGCTCGTAGGCTTTTGATGGTGGCAGTGGACGTGCTTACAGACATTATTACACACTCAATCTATTTTGAATAAGCATCTACAACAACCAAAAACATTTTGCCTAGGAACAGGCCAGCGAGGTCAACGTGGATCCTAGACCACGGTTTGGAGGGCCATGACCACAAACTTAGCGGTGCCTCCCTGGGTGCATTGCTCAGTTGAGAGCAAGTGTTACATTGGTGCATACAAGACTCCAAATCTGAGTCGATGCCGGGCCACCACACAGAGGATCTGGCTATAGCTTTCATCATTACTATGCCTGGATGGGTACTGTGTAGGTGCGTATGAACGTTTCCCTGCCTTTCTCAGGCAAAACCACACGATTACCCCACAAAAGACAGTCCGCCTGTATGGACATTTCGTCTTTGTGCCACTGGAACGGCTTGATCTCTTCATGCATCTCCGCTGGGACGCTGGACCAGCTCCCATGGAGGACACAGTTTTTTTACAAGGGACAGTAAAGGATCCTGGCTGGTCCAGGTCCTGATCTGGCAGGCCATAACGGGTGACTTTTCATTTTCAAATGCATCCATCACCAAGAGCAAGTCTGCAGGCTGTGCCATTTCCACCCCGGTGGTGGACAATGGTAGCCGACTGAGAGCATCAGCGCATTTCTCTGTGCCTGGCCTGTGGCGAATTACATAGTTATATGCAGACAGCGTGAGCGCCCATCTTTGGATACGAGCAGAGGCATTGGTATTAATATCTTTGCTCTCTGAGAATTGCAATATAAGCAGCTTATGGTCAGTTTCTAACTCGAACTTAAGCCCAAACAGATACTGGTGCATTTTTTTCACCCCGTAAACGCATGCCAGAGTTTCTTTTTCAATCATGCTGTAGACCCTTTCAGCCTTGGACAAACTCCTGGACGCATAAGCGACCGGTTGCAAAGTTCACGATTATTTGCTTGATGTAACACATATCCGACCCCGTATGAAGATGCATCGCAAGCTAGCACTAAACATTTACATGGGTCATACAGAACAAGCAGTTTGTTGGAACATAACAGATTTCAGACTTTCTCAACAGCAGTCTCTTGTGATTTCCCCCATACACAGTCATCTCCCTTGCGTAGCAACACATGTAGAGGTTCTAGCAAGGTGCTTAACCCAGGTAGGAAATTACCAAAATAATTGAGGAGTCCCATAAACAACTGCAGTTCCATCACGTTCTGTGATCTCAGTGCGTTCTTGATGGCCTCCTTCTTGGCATCGGTGGGTCTGATGCCATCTGCCGTGATTCTTCTCTCTAAGAACTCAACCGCTGGCACCAGGAAAACACACTTTGAGCATTTCAACCTGAGTACCACATGATCTAGCCGACTTAGAACCTCTTCCAGGTTCTGCAAGTGTTCGATGGTGTCTCAACCTGTGATCAATATGTCATCCTGGAAAACCATGGTGCGCTGAACCAACTTTAACAGACTTTCCATGTTCCTTTGAAAAGTAGCCGCGGCCGATCGAATCCCAAACAGGCATTTATTGTAGATGAACAGACTTTTGTACGTGTTGATGCAGGTGAGGCCTTTCGAAGATTCCACCAGCTCCTGCGTCATGTAAGCCGAGGTTCGGTCCAACTTGGTGAACGTCTTCCCTCCTGCTAGCAAATAGGTCGTCTGCCTTTGGTATCGGGTACTGGTCTTGCAGCGAAAAACGGTTAATCGTTTCTTTATAGTACCCACAAATTCTGACTGTCCCATCGCCCTTGAGAACTGGAACAATCAGACTGGCCCACTCCATGAACTCAACCGGCGCGATGATGCCCTTTCATTGCAGCTTGTCCAGCTCGATCTCCACTTTCTCTCACATCATATATGGCACCGCCCATGCCTTATGGTGGATGGGTCGTGTACTGGGAACCAAGTGGATCTGCATCTTCGCCCCAGAGAAATTTCCGATGCCTGGCTCAAACAACGACGGGAACTTGCTCAAAACCTGGGCACATGAGGCGTCGTCGACGGACGAAAGCGCTCAGATGTCGTCCCAGTTCCAGCGGATTTTTCCCAGCCAGCTTCTGCTGAACAGTGTGGGGCCATCTCCTGGTACAACCCATAGTGCTAGTTCATGCACCGCTCCATCATAGGAGACTTTTACTGCTGCACTGCCAATTACAGGGATCAGCTCTTTAGTGTAAGTTCTCAGCTTGGTATGAATAGGGCTCAGCTTGGGCCTTTGTGCCTTGTTGCACCACAACCTCTTGAAGGCCTTTTTGCTCATGATAGACTGACTCACACCTTTGTCCAATTCCATGGATACTGGAATTCCATTCAGTTCAACTTTTAACATGATCGGTGGACATGTCGTGGTGAATGTGTGTACCCCATACACTTCTGCCTCCTAGTTCAATTTGATCCACCATGGATCGGTCTTCCTCTGCAACATGGTGGTTTGCTGGGTTTGCAGCTCGTCTGCACATTCGCTGGAGGTGTCCCATTGTTCCACAGCCTTTGCACGCATAGTGTTTGAAGCGGCATTGATGGGCTCGATGATCGCCTCCACACTACCAACAAGGTGTTAATTGCCTCGCATTCATGCTTGATGGCGGATTCAGTCATCTGAAGTCGTGCAGCTGCAAGCATGTACGTTCTGCCATATGCATTCCTGCCTGAAAACGACATTACTTTGTGTACAGTACTTGCTGCTGCATCTTTATGCTGCGAAATTTGTTTGGTGTTATCGCTGGTGTACATAAATGCCTGGGCTATTATTATGGCTTTGCTTAGGTTCGGTGTTTCAACAGTCAATAATTTGCGAAGGATAACCTCATGGCCAATGCCAAGCACAAAAAAATCTCTTAGCATTTTCTCCAGGAATCCACCAAATTCGCAATGTCCTGCAAGGCGCCTTAGTTTGGCGATGTAGCTCGCCACTTCCTGGCCTTCAGACCATTGACATGTATAAAATTGATAGCTTGCCATCAGAACACTCTCCTTCAGATTTAGGTGCTCCCGGACCAGTGTGCACAGTTCTTCATATGATTTGGCTGTTGGTTTCACCGGAGCAAGAAGATTCTTCATGAGGCCATAGGTTGTTGCCCCGCACACGATGAGGAGTATCGCCCTTCATTTGGCAGCATTCTCATTCCCTTCCAGCGTGGCCACGAAATATTGGTTGGGTCACTCCACGGAGGCTTCCCAATCATCACCTTCTGAGAATTTCTCCAGGATACCAACAGTTCTCTGTATTTTCGCGTGATGATTCGTTATGTATTGCTCGTTGCCTCAAATAAAGAAATGTGACTGAGTACTGTAGATTTGAGTAAATGTGACCTTAGTCTCTTTATTCTGACTCCAGAGTGCCTGCACAGCATGGGAGGCCTGTTTATATGCAGTGATCCCAAGGGATGCTGAGATTCTTTGGGACTCCAAAAGATGCTCCCTCTGGTGGTGGTAGAATGCTGGTTACAGGGTGTTGCATACATAACAGACTCATTACTGCTAACTCTTCAAACAATGTGTTATAATTAAATATGGAAAGCAACATGTAACTGACTATCTGAATGCCTTAGATAACTTGGTTTGATATTTTTCCAGGTGGCAACTATCAGCATGAAGGGATAACCTGAAAAAGATAAACCATTTCAGTAGAATTTCCTTGTTAGATACCAGTGGACCAGGAATTAATGATTCAAAGTTTCATAGGACACTTTCTAAAAATCTCTAAACCTTTAGAATCTTCTGCTTTAAATTTATATCAGACGCCTTCTTTGAAGGTGGCAGGACAAGTTGATAAGGCTGTTTAGAAAACGTATGGGATTCTTGGCATAGAGGCATAGAAGTTATCAACAATAACCTGCTCACCGATGCTCAGTTTGGGTTCTGCCAGGACCACTCAGCTTCAGACCTCATTATAGCCTGGGCCCAAACATGGACAAAAGAGCTGAATTCCAGAAGTGAGATGAAAGTGACTGCACTTGACATCAAGGCAGCATTTGACCGAGTGTGGCATCAAAGACCCTTAGTAAAATTGGAGTCAATGCGAATCAGGGTTCCAATAGATGTTAACAAATATGATGTGATTGGGATTACGGAGACGTGGCTCCAGGATGATCAGGGCTGGGAACTCAACATCCAGGGGTATTCAACATTCAGGAAGGATAGAATAAAAGGAAAAGGAGGTGGGGTAGCATTGCTGGTTAAGGAGGAGATTAAGGCAATAGTTAGGAAGGACATTAGCTTGGATGATGTGGAATCTATATGGGTAGAGCTGCAGAACACCAAAGGGCAAAAAACGTTAGTTGGAGTTGTGTACAGACCTCCAAACAGTAGTAGTGATGTTCGGGAGGGCATCAAACAGGAAATTAGGGGTGCATGCAATAAAGGTGCAGCAGTTATAATGGGTGACTTTAATATGCACATAGATTGGGCTAACCAAACTGGAAGCAATACGGTGGAGGAGGATTTCCTGGAGTGCATAAGGGATGGTTTTTTAGACCAATATGTCGAGGAACCAACTAGGGGGGAGGCCATCTTAGACTGGGTGTTATGTAATGAGAGAGGATTAATTAGCAATCTTGTTGTGCGAGGCCCCTTGGGGAAGAGTGACCATAATATGGTGGAATTCTGCATTAGGATGGAGAATGAAACAGTTAATTCAGAGACCATGGTCCAGAACTTAAAGAAGGCTAACTTTGAAGGTATGAGGCGTGAATTGGCTGGGATGGATTGGCGAATGATACTTAAGGGGTTGACTGTGGATGGGCAATGGCAGACATTTAGAGACCGCATGGATGAACTACAACAATTGTACATTCCTGTCTGGCATAAAAATAACAAAGGGGAGGTGGCTCAACCGTGGCTATCAAGGGAAATCAGGGATAGTATTAAAGCCAAGGAAGTGGCATACAAATTGGCCAGAAAAATCAGCGAACCTGGGGACTGGGAGAAATTTAGAACTCAGCAGAGGAGGACAAAGGGTTTGATTAGGGCAGGGAAAATGGAGTATGAGAAGAAGCTTGCAGGGAACATTAAGACGGATTGCAAAACTTTCTATAGATATGTAAAGAGAAAAAGGTTAGTAAAGACAAACGTAGGTCCCCTGCAGTCAGAATCAGGGGAAGTCATAACGGGGAACAAAGAAATGGCGGACCAATTGAACAAGTACTTTGGTTCGGTATTCACTAAGGAGGACACAAACAACCTTCCGGTTATAAAAGGGGTCGGGGGGTCTAGTAAGGAGGAGGAACTGAGGGAAATCCTTATTAGCTGGGAAATTGTGTTGGGGAAATTGATGGGATTGAAGGCCGATAAATCCCCAGGGCCTGATGGACTGCATCCCAGAGTACTTAAGGAGGTGGCCTTGGAAATAGTGGATGCATTGACAGTCATTTTCCAACATTCCATTGACTCTGGATCAGTTCCTATAGAGTGGAGGGTAGCCAATGTAACCCGACTTTTTAAAAAAGGAGGGAGAGAGAAAACAGGGAATTATAGACCGGTCAGCCTGACATCGGTAGAGGGTAAAATGATGGAATCAATTATTAAGGATGTCATAGCAGTGCATTTGGAAAGAGGTGACATGATAGGTCCAAATCAGCATGGATTTGTGAAAGGGAAATCATGCTTGACAAATCTTCTGGAATTTTTTGAGGATGTTTCCAGTAGAGTGGGCAAGGGAGAACCAGTTGATGTAGTATATTTGGACTTTCAGAAGGCGTTCGACAAGGTCCCACACAAGAGATTGATGTGCAAAGTTAAAGCACATGGGATTGGGGGTAGTGTGCTGACGTGGATTGAGAACTGGTTGTCAGACAGGAAGCAAAGAGTAGGAGTAAATGGATACTTTTCAGAATGGCAGGCAGTGACTAGTGAGGTACTGCAAGGTTCTGTGCTGGGGCCCCAGCTGTTTACACTGTACATTAATGATTTAGATGAGGGGATTAAATGTAGTATCTCCAAATTTGCGGATGACACTAAGTTGGGTGGCAGTGTGAGCTGCGAGGAGGATGCTGTGAGGCTGCAGAGCGACTTGGATAGGTTAGGTGAGTGGGCAAATGCATGGCAGATGAAGTATAATGTGGATAAATGTGAGGTTATCCACTTTGGTGGTAAAAACAGAGAGACAGACTATTATCTGAATGGTGACAGATTAGGAAAAGGGGAGGTGCAAAGAGACCTGGGTGTCGTGGTACATCAGTCATTGAAGGTTGGCATGCAGGTGCAGCAGGCGATTAAGAAAGCAAATGGCATGTTGGCCTTCATAGCAAGGGGATTTGAGTACAGGGGCAGGGAGGTGTTGCTACAGTTGTACAGGGCATTGGTGAGGCCACACCTGGAGTATTGTGTACAGTTTTGGTCTCCTAACCTGAGGAAGGACATTCTTGCTATTGAGGGAGTGCAGCGAAGGTTCACCAGACTGATTCCCGGGATGGCGGGACTGACCTATCAAGAAAGACTGGATCAACTGGGCTTGTATTCACTGGAGTTCAGAAGAATGAGAGGGGACCTCATAGAAACATTTAAAATTCTGACGGGGTTAGACAGGTTAGATGCAGGAAGAATGTTCCCAATGTTGGGGAAGTCCAGAACCAGAGGTCACAGTCTAAGGATAAGAGGTAAGCCATTTAGGACCGAGATGCGGAGGAACTTCTTCACCCAGAGAGTGGTGAACCTGTGGAATTCTCTACCACAGAAAGTTGTTGAGGCCAATTCACTAAATATATTCAAAAAGAGTTAGATGAGGTCCTTACTACTAGGGGGATCAAGGGGTATGGCGAGAAAGCAGGAATGGGGTACTGAAGTTGAATGTTCAGCCATGAACTCATTGAATGGCGGTGCAGGCTAGAAGGGCCGAATGGCCTATTCCTGCACCTATTTTCTATGTTTCTATGTTTCTAAAACTCTCCACTGGCTGGAGTCATACCTCGCACAAAGGGAAATGGTTGTAGTTGTTGGAGGACAATCATCTCAGCACCAGAACATTGCTGCAGGAGTTGCTTAGGGCAGTGTGCTTGGCCCAGCCATCTTCAACTGCTTCATCAATTACCTGCCCTCCATCATAAGGTCAGAAGTGGGGATATTCACTGATTATTGCACAGTGTTCAGTTCCATTCACAACTCCTCAGATAACAAAGCACTCCATGCCCACATGCAGTAAGACCTGGATGACATTCATGCTTCTGCTGATAAGTGGCAAGTAACATTCGCACCACTGTAGGGGGTGGTGTGTGGGGTCAGGCCCACACCTTCTGAGCGGTTCTAATCGCTCCCACTCCCTGGGTTCTAGACTTTGGACTTATTTGGGGGATGTGAATAAGTGCACGAGACAACTGGTTTGGTGCAAAGAATTCCGATTTTATTAAGGACAAAAAAATTACAATGTCATACTTGTAATCATTCAAATAAAGAACACTATATCACACATTCAAAAGGGTTACAGAAATAATACACTTCCCACCTCCCAATTCCTAACTCTGTCTAGGTTAAACTCCAGGCCAAACAGGGACTATGCTCAGCGATCCTTTACTGGTAGTTGGCGGTGGTTCACGATTTTGGGGTTTGCTAGATCCTGTAGGTTCTGCTTGCCGTACCTCAAATGTCATAGAAGACTTCTTACTGCACAATCTTCAGTTGGGTGGTGTCCGCTGATGTGGTAGGATGTGTTTTGGACTTATGGGGTAAGTACCCACTTTCTTTTGTTAGAAATAGGTTTCAAAGTCTCTTTAGGAAATGTTTTCACCTGTTGGTAGTCAGGCCTAGATTGTAGAGTGGAAACTTCCCCCAGATCGGGGGGCACTCGATCTAATGTTTATTTGTACTCCTCAAAAAAGTTGTAGAGTGGAAACTTTCGAATCTTCAGTTTCTTCTTTGAGGAGTTTTGTTTTGGATTTGTTTGATCGCGATGTTTTCGATGGTACCACGTTGGCTGTGGTTGGTTGCTGCCATGATGGTGATATTCTTCCTTCCTTTTCGATAGCAGAGCAATGTGGCCCCAGTCGTGTCGTTGAGGCTGGAGTGGCTTGTTACAACTGCTGCGATGGTCTTTCTCTCCTCCCTTCTTGATGCTTTATGATGCTGATACTGTTCTCTCAAGCAAAAGTATTGTTCTGCTAAGCCTACCTTCGTTAAGACAGGGCCCCAGTTATACTTTTGGAGCTGTTTTAATCTTCGCGCCAAATCAGCCCCAATTCTTTGTTTAATTTTTGGCGGGCTTGATATCTCTTTGTCATATTTTGGCGGGCTCATTAAATGTTAACCTGTCTCGGATATGTCGATCCTTTAAATCTGTTTCTTGATGGAAAAATTAGCTTTGGTATTTGCAATGTCTGCCTAGGTTTTGGTTTTCCATGCGGGCTGGATGTGCCATTGTCATCATGCATGTGCTGGAATGGGTTTTCTGCTCATGGTGATGGTTGGCTATCTCTGGGTTGATTGTTGCTATGTTAATGTCTCCTGGGTAAGGGTTTTCGAGTTTACACAATTTCCCCAGACAATTTGTTTTAACTTCACTACCCCAGACAGTTTCAATACTCAAACTGGTTTCTTTGAAGGATAGCTCTCTTTTAGTACTTAACCCTTCCCACACAGACCCAATCTGCCTTGAAAATCCCAAATTCGATTAAAACTCGTAATTTTTTCCATGTGCACTTTAGGATCTCAAACTTTCAGGTAGATAGTTCCAAATTAAATTTCCTTTCCAATGAGTCTAAACTCTGGGGGGGCTTTTCCCACGAATTTTGCAACTCTACACCACACAAGTGCCAGGCAATGACTATCTCTTGCAAGAGAGAGTCTAACCACCGTCCCTTGATAGTCAACGGCATTGCCATCGCTGAATCCCCCACCCTCAACATTTGGGGGGGTCACAATTAACCAGAAATTTAACTGGACCAGCCACATAAATACAAGAGCAGTTCACAGGCTGGCTATTCTGCAGCGAGTGCCGCACCTCCTGACTCCCCAAAGCCTTTCCACCATCTACAAGGCACAAGTCAGGAGTGTGATGGAATACTCTCCACTTGACTGGATGAGTGTAGCTCCAATAACACCCAAGAAGCTCGACACCAGCCAGGACAAAGCAGCCCGTTTGATTGGCACCCCATCCACCACCTTAAATATTCACTCTCTCCATCACCGACATACCGTGGCTGCAGTGTGTACCATCTACAAGATGTACTGCAGCAACTCGCCAAGGCTTCTTCGGGAACACCTCCGAAACCCGTGAACTCCACCACCTAGAAGGTCAAGGGCAGCAGGTACATGGGAACACTATCACATGCAAGTTACACACCATCCTGACTTGGAACTATATCGCCGTTCCTTCATCATCAAAATCTTGGAATTTCCTCCCGAACAGCAGTGTGGGAGTACCTTCACCACAAGGACTGCAGCGGTTCAACAAGGCGGCATCCCTTATTACCCTTCTCAAGGGTAATTGGGGATGAGCAATAAATGCTGGCCTTGCCAATGATGGCCATATCCCAGAGACAAATTTTTAAAAAGGTACAAAAGCAAGGAAGTTGTGTTAAACTTTTATAAATCACTGCTTAGGACTCAGCTGGAGTATTGTGTCCAATTCTGGGCACCACAATTTAGGAAGGATGTCAAAGCCTTGGAGAGGGGGCAGAAGAGATTTGCTGGAATGATACTAGGGATGAGGGACTTCAGTTTTGTGCAGCGACTAGAAAAACTGGAATTGTTCTTCTTCGAGCAGAGAAGGTTAAGGGGAGATTTAATAGAGATGTTCAAAATCTTGAAGGGTTTTGATTGAGTAAATAAGGAGAAATTGTTTCCAGTGGCAGAAGGGTTGATCATCAGGGACACAAATTTAAGGTGATTGGCACAGAGCCAGAGGTGAGATGAGGAGAATTTTTTAATGCACTGAGTTGTTATAATCTGGAATGAAAGGGTGATGGAAGCAGATTCAGTAATAACTTTCAAAAGGGAATTGGATAATGGGGAATGGGAAAAGAATAGGGTTGTGGGCGTAATTGGAGAGCTCGTTCAAAGAGCCAGCACAGACACAATGGGCCGATGGTCTCCTTTTGTGCTGTAAGGTTCAATGATTCTACCAACATTGAACTGAGAAACACTGAAGCTATCACAGCCTGGCTAAAAGAGTGAGTGGAACTGCATGAAGCAACATATTGTATTGTGCTTCTGCTTTTGATTAACTTCTATTCCATTAACTCTTTGAACTGGATTTTCAGCTTTGCTCATTTTGGGGCGGTAATGAGTGGGCCGGTAAAGTTTGCGCCCCAGAACAGTTTGCGCCTCAGTCAGCAAAGTTCGGCAGCTGGACCCTGAGTGTGGGGTGGAGCACTAAGGGAAGCGTTTCTCAACTATCTTAGGGCGCTGGGCAGGTTGAGCAAGCGAAAATCCCGAACTAAACAGCCGGTCACGGAGTGCTCTATCAGAGGCCTAGGAAGAATAAAAACCTTAAAAAAACAACCAACAACATTCCCAATAAATAACTCATGCCACCACAATATAAATCGCAAAGAAAATAAACAAGCACACTTACCTGAGGTGGACATTACTTCCCTCACTGCAGCCGCTACAGCTCAGATAGCCAGCTTTCACAAGCGGCCCCAGCAGGACGCTCTACGGAATACCATGGATCAGGCAGGAGACAAAAATCGAGCTGGTGTTGCAACCAGGGGCGTTGCACACCGACTCTCCTCTTCTGGGCGGTAATGCTCTGCGCCCCGCCAAAACCAGCACCGAAAATTCCAGCAGGATGCTGGAAGCTGGCTGCCTGCCTGGAAGAGCTTACCACCGCCATTGTAGCCCTTCCGGGGAAAAAACAGAGGCAGCAACAAGCCGAATATCCAGCCCTTGAGCTTTGTTTAAAGTAGGCAGGCCTGAACACAAATAACTTTTAGTAAATTCCAAGTACTCACCAGCTAAAGATTATATGTCATTATAATACTGCAGACATCTCCATGAAGTTGACACAAAGACCTAGAAATTGTGTTGCCCTGAAAATGGGCGCAGGGATCATAATGCGCAATCAACCCGCGCCCGTTGAAACAAATGTAGACAGCCGGCAACATTATCCAATTTAATTAAAGGCTCCTTTTTTCAAGTTCGCTCTAATGGGGAAATCAATGGAGGAGAAGAGAAAGCTTCAGATGACCGTTCCTGGGATTTTGTGCTGCTGCTCATTTCCATAATTGCAGCGTTCAGCCCAACACTTAAAACTAGCCTGTACTACTTAAAGACAGTCTGCACCTCTTAAAAGAGAGATGCATTCTGCCTGCAGTAGCTCATTGAACTGGCTGGGGAAGACAGTAAACAACAATTAATGATGACATAATAAGGGACAAAGCATGCACTAAGATTCTCGGATGCAGCACTGGAGACTTGGTTCAGGAGGAGAGAGGTGCTGTTTCCATAGGAGGCTGGGAGACCCTCCAGGCAACAATATAAAGTGCAATGGGAGCAGATAGCCACTGTAGTGAATGCCAGCAGTGTAGTCCTGAGGACTTGAACACATTGCAGGAAGGAGTTTAATGACCTCACATGAGTGGTCAAGATCAGTGAATTCATCTTCAAATGCCATATCCCACCATCTGCACCACTAGCCTCACACACTGCTCAATGCACCACACCCCCAGCATTCACCTACCAACCATCTCTACCAAATGTGACCCAAATCTCACATTCATAACTTCACCTCACTCTCACACACTTACTGCTAGAAGCCTCACACCCACATCTCACAGCTTGCATACACTGGCAGCTATTCAACCAAAGCGACCATATTACCCAAACACATTGCATTACACTCATTGACACACTTCTTCTCTTGCAGGAAAAGGTGGCTTATAACCCACGCCAGCAGCACCTAACTGGTGGGGGATGAGGCAAACCAACATAACCTCATCCCCATGGAGTAGTCAGTGCTGGTAATTCTTGGGAGGAGCATCACTGAGCCCATGGTCAGCAGCACCACTCCCTATCACCTCAACAACTTTAAACAACTCAAGAAAGCTCCAAACACTTCCACAAACTTACACAGAGCCAGTAGAAATTAATCAGCAACTAACCTGTAAGTAAGTGATGATCCCTTTAAATATCACTGGTAGGAGGTCCTTGCTGCTGCTGAAGCTATATTCAGCTGTGTGATGTTAACACAGGGCACGAGTTCCAGCATTGAGGATCAAAATGGCAGCGCTGGCTTCAAATCATTATTGCACGCTAATTGACATCACAATCTGCCTCCTCAACATACTTCTGGTGCACACTCCCAACACCAACATTAACGCCCTCAGCAAGATGGCATGCGGATGCCATTTTCGTCACAACATGGCACCCATGGAATTAGAAAATCAGGGGCTATGGATCCGAATTTTTTGCCCAGAATGTTATGCAAAATATGTGTTTCAGAACAGATGGGTGTTATTGAAAGGGATTTGTTGAGGATTAGGATTTCATTATTCCTCATGGACTAGGGGCTAGATTTTACACTTTTGTGCAGATCACCCAAAAATGGGCACTATTTCTGGTGTGGGTGGTAAAAATGGGTTAGAAACATAGAAACATAGAAAATAGGTGCAGGAGTAGGCCATTCAGCCCTTCGAGCCTGCACCGCCATTCAATAAGATCATGGCTGACCATTCCCTCAGTACCCCTTTCCTGCTTTCTCCCCATACTCCTTGATCCCTCGAGCCATAAGGGTCATATCTAACTCCCTCTTGAATATATCCAATGAACTGGCATCAACAACTCTCTGCGGCAGGGAATTCCACAGGTTAACAACTCTCTGAGTGAAGAAGTTTCTCCTCATCTCAGTCCAAAATGGCCTACCCCTTATCCTAAGACTATGTCCTGGTTCCGGACTTCCCCAACATCGGGAACATTCTTCCTGCATCTAACCTGTCCAGTCCCGTCAGAATCTTATACGTTTCTATGAGATCCCCTCTCATCCTTCTAAACACCAGTGAATAAAGGCCCAGTTGATCCAGTCTCTCCTCATATGAAAGCCCAGCCATCCCTGGAATTAGTCTGGTGAACCTTCGCTGCACTCCCTCAATAGCAAAAACGTTCTTCCTCAGATTAGGAGACCAAAACTGAACACAATATTCCAGGTGAGGCCTCACTAAGGCCGTGTACAACTGCAGTAAGACATCCTTGTTCCTATACTCAAATCCCCTTGCTATGAAGGCCAACATACCATTTGCCTGCTTCACTGCCTGCTGTACCTGCATGCCAACCTTCAATGACTAATGAACCATGACACCCAGGTCTCATTGCACCTTCCCTTTTCCTAACCTGCTGCCATTCAGATAATATTCTGCCTTCATGTTTTTGCCCCCAAAATGGATAACCTCACAGTTATCCTGTCACTGCTTTCCAAATGCACTGCTATTTCATCCTTAATGATTGATTCCAACATTTTCCCCACTAATGATGTCAGGCTAACCGATTGATAATTACTCGTTTTCCGCTCCCTCCTTTTTTAAAAAGTGGTGATACATTAGTTACCCTCCAGTCCATAGGAACTGATCCAGAGTCGATAGACTGTTGGAAAATGATCACCAATGCATCCACTATTTCTAGGGCCACTTTATCGCCCTTCAATCCCATCAATTTCCCTAAAACAATTTTCCTTCTCACTAGACTCACTGTCCCCTAGTACATTCGGAAGGTTGTTCGTGTCTCCCTTCGTGAAGACAGAACTGAAGTATTTGTTCAATTAGTCTGCCATTTCTTTGTTCCCCATTATAAATTCACCTGATTCCGACTGCAAGGGACCTACATTTGTCTTCACTAATCTTTTTCTCTTCACATATTTATAGAAGCTTTTGAAGTCAGTTTTTATGTTCCCTGCAAGCTTCCTCTCCTACTCTATTTCCCTCCTCTTAATTAAACCCTTAGTCCTCCTCTGCTGAATTCTAAATTTCTCCCAGTCCTCATGTTTGTTACTTTTTCTAGCCAATTTATATGCCTCTTCCTTGGTTTTAACACTATCCTTAATTTCCCTTGTTAGCCACGGTTGAGCCACCTTCCCCGTTTTATTTTTACTCCAGACAGAGATGTACAATTGCTGAAGTTCATCCATGTGATCTTTAAATGTTTGCCATTGCTTATCCACCGTCAACCCTTTAAGTATCCTTTGCCAGTCTATTCTAACCAATTCATGTCTCATACCATCGAAGTTACCTTTCCTTAAGTTCAGGACCCTAGTTTCCGAATTAACTGTGTCACTCTCCACCTTAATAAAGAATTCTACCATATTATGGTTACTCTTCCCCAAGGGGTCTCGCACAACAAGATTGCTAATTAGTCCCTTCTCATTATACATCACCCAGTCTCGGATGACCAGCTCTCTAGTTGGTTTCTCGACTTATTGGTCTAGAAAACCATCACTAATACACTCCAGGAAATCCTCCTCCACCGCATTGCTACCAGTTTGGTTAGCCCAATCAATATGTAGATTAAAGTCGCCCATGATAACTGCTGTACCTTTATTGCACACATCCTTTTTTCTTGTTTGATGCTGTCCCCAACCTCACTACTACTGTTTGGTGGCCTGTATACAACTCCCATTAACATTTTCTGTCCTTTGGTATTCCGCAGCTCCACCCATACCGACTCCACATCGGGCTAATGTCCCTCCTTACTATTGCATTAATTTCCTCTGCAACCAGCAACGCCACCCCACCTCCTTTTCCTCTCTGCCTATCCTTCCTAACTGTTGAATACCCCTGTATGTTGAGTTCCCAGCCTTGGTCACCCTGGAGCCATGTCTCCGTGATGCCAATTACATCATATCCATTAACTGCTCTCTGCACAGTTAATTTGTCCACCTTATTCCGAATACTCCCCGCATTGATGCACAGAGCCTTCAGGCTTGTCTTTTTAACACACTTTGCCCTTTTAGAATTTTGCTGTAATGTGGCCCTTTTTGTTTATTGCCTTGGGTTTCTCTGCCCTCCACTTTTACTATTCTCCTTTCTATCTTTTGCTTCTGCCTCCATTTTATTTCCCTCTGTCTCCCTGCATAGATTACCATCCCCCTGCCATATTAGTTTAACTCTTCCCCAACAGCACTAGCAAACACTCCCCCTAGGACATTGGTTCCAGTCCTGCCCAGGTGCAGACCGTCTGGTTTGTACTGGTCCCACCTCCCCCAGAACCGGTTCCAATGTCCCAGGAATTTGAATCCCTCCCTTTTGCACCACTCCTGAAGCCACGTATTCATCTGAGCTATCCTGCGATTCCTACTCTGACTAGCATATGGCACTGGTAGCAATCCTGAGATTACTACTTTTGAGGTCCTACTTTTTAATTTAGCTTCTAGCTCCCTAAATTCGTCTTGTAAGACCTCGTCCTGTTTTTTACCTATATCGTTGGTACCAATGTGCACCACGACAACTGGCTGTTCACCATCCCTTTTCAGAGTGTTCTGCACCCGCTCCGAGACATCCTTGACCCTTGCACCAGGGAGGTAACATACCATCCTGGAGTCTCGGTTGCGGCTGCAGAAATGCCTATCTATTCCCCTTACCATCGAATCCCCGATCACTATAGCTCTCCCACTCTTTTTCCTGTCCTCCTGTGCCGTAGAACCACCCATGGTGCCATGAACTTGGCTGCTGCTGCCCTCCCCTGATGAGTCTTTCCCCTCAACAGTACCCAAAGCGGTGTATCTGTTTTGCAAGGGGATGACTGCACGGGACCTCTGCACTACCTTCCTTGCACTGCTCTTCCTGTTGGTCACCCTTTCTGGCTTTGTACTCTTTACCTGCGGTGAGACCAATTCTCTAAACATGCTATTCACGTCATTCTCAACATCATGCATGCTCCAGAGTGAATCCATCCGCAGCTCCAGTGCCGCAACGCGGTCCGTCAGGAGCTGTAGGCGGATGCACTTCCCGCACACGTAGTTGTCAGGGATACCAGAAGCGTCCCTGACTTCCCACATAGTACAGGAGGAGCATAACACATGTCCGAGCTGTCCTGCCATGACTTCGATAAACTTAAGTTGGCAACAACAATGCTAAATATTACTTACTGATATAGAAAAGAAAAAGAAAAACTACTTACCAATCACCAGCCAATCACGCACCCCCTTGGCTGTGATGTCAGCTTTCGATTTCTTTCTACATCCTTTTTGCCTTCTCTCCCCGCTGCAGCTGCACAAGCCTCTCCACGCACCCCAAACTCCCACCTCTCCTCTGCCACTGCCTCCCACTGCCGCTGGGCCCATATAGACCTCTCCACGCACCCCAAACTCCCACCTCTCCTCTGCCACTTCCTCCCACTGCCGCTGGGCCTATATAGACCTCTCCACGCACCCCAAACTCCCACCTCTCCTCTGCCACTGCCTCCCACTGCCGCTGGGCCCTTATAGGCCTCTCCACGCACCCCGAACTCCCACCTCTCCTCTGCCACTGCCTCCCGCTGCCGCTGGGCCTTTATAGGCCTCTCCACGCACCCCGAACTCCCGCCTCTCCTCTGCCGCCACCTCCCGCTGCCGCTGGGCCTTTATCGGCCTTTCCATGCACCCCGAACTCCCGCCTCTCCTCTGCCACTGCCTCTCGCTGCCGCTGGGCCTTTATAGGCCTCTCCACGCACCCCGAAATCCCGCCTCTCCTCTGCCACCACCTCCTGCTGCCGCTGGGCCTTTATAGGCCTCTCCATGCACCCCGAACTCCCATCTCTCCTCTGCCACCACCTCCCGCTGCCACTGGGCCTTTATAGCCCTCTCCACGCACCTCGAACTCCCGCCTCTCCTTCAGGTTTTTAGATTGCCGGCTTGTCGCCCATTCTCAAAGCCCCTAGTCTCCATTTTTGAAATTGGGCGTTACAGCAAGCGATATGAAATGGTTGTTAGCATTAAATCTCTTTGACCTTCTGCCATAAAGTATCGCCGTCCTTAGCAACGGCATGGCAACGTTCGATTCCCGCGATTCAGGAGATCAATGGTCATTATGAATTGGGCAGAAGAGGAGACAGATAGACCGGGAGCTGAGAGGGAGTGAAGGCGTGTGTGGGTGTGGTGTGGCTGCTTTGGGAGGAAGGAGGGAGAGTTTCGACCTTTAAGCAAATTGGGAAAAAGAAATTTGCTGTTACCAGCCAGATATTTGCCTGAATTTGGTGCCTACAATGAAGGAAGAGGAGGAGGTGACACAGCACACCATGGAGACTGACACTGGCGAGAGCAGTGAGCTGGGAGAGGAGCATATTGGATGGTGCAAAAGAGCGAGGAGGTTCTCGGATGAGGCAAATGCCTCCCACCTGCAGGAGGTCAAGTTGCGCTGGAGTGATTTGACCCAGGGAGAGCGTGGGAAGCCCATCCCAAAGGCCTACTTGAAGATATGGGCCGAGATAGCAGAGGTCTCGTCGGCGACCAACGAGGTGCATGAGCGCAATCAATGCCGCAAACGATGGAACGACCTTGTCGGATCTGCAAGAGTAAGTATTACATTTATTTACATGTACTTCTGTATTTATATGAGTGACTATCAACAGATGTGAGGCCTTTCACTGTTACCGGGAATGTTGCAGTCAAAGCCTGCGGTCACGGTGTACATTCTTTAGACAAAGAATGATAATTATCATAATAATCATGATTACATCTGTCGGTTATGTGTTGTATCAGTCTCTGTGACAGTACCTAGCAATGCTATCACGCAATGATCTCATGCCATGTTGTCCTGTTACCTTTTATAGAAGAAGCTATCAATGATGAGGTCCATGCAGAGGTGAACAGGCGGGGTGCCACCAGTTCCCAGCAACATCACTGACATGGAGGAGCGGGTGCTCGCACTCATGGGGAAGCATCCCCGGACAGCCACGCAAGTATTTGCAAACCCTAAAGTGATGCGACGTGAGTAAAGCTTACACCATTGCGTGATGTAAAGGCAATAGATGACACACCCACTGATATCCGACCAATCACATATGATAGATGATTTCTAAAATTGTCGCAGAAATAATGCTGGCCTAATGAAAATCATTGCAATGCAGAATGTGTTGATGGTCATGAAATGTGATGAATGTGATGATTTTGATAGCGGTGATGTTTTTGTCGTGCGTATGCTGTGTGTAGTGCTGGAATCATCTTGTGACCCAAGCACCCCCTTCTCCTCTAATAACCTTATTTTTGTTTTGCAGCTCAGCCAGCAGCACAGCCCCAGGCAAGACCACAGAGGCCGGAAGGTGGGGGCGCGGGGCCGGACTCGCCGGATGATCCTACATCTGGTGCTGAGGAGCTCCGATTCTCGCCCGTCAATCCACTGGGTCTGTTCTCTACGGATGAGAGCACGGACTTCGAGGAACCTGCATCGCCACGCTCCAGAAGCCATTCCACCCCAAGGCCATCTAATGCTCCTCCAGTCATTCCCACCTGCACTCCGGAGGTACCAGCCCCAAGCACCTCGCCACAGGGCACCCCATTTGTCCCCAGGACGGTGCTGACCCTGCGGAGGTTTCGTGGACTCGGCAGGTCTGGTCCACGAGCGTTACATGAGAGTGGAAAGATGGTACAGTTGTGCAGGAGTACTGTAGATATTGGTGACCAGATCCTCGATGCATTGGGGAGCATATCCCGACAGCTGGCCACCATGACTGAGTACATTCTGCGGATAGTGGAGGCCCTAGATGTGATAGCCAAGAACACTGCTGGCACAGGCCTCCCAGTGATCCCGGTGGGCGGCACTCCACCCCTAGGTTCCGCACCACCACTGCAAACGACAGATGAGAGGCAGGACCAAGATTCTGCTTCTGGATCAGAGAATGTTACCCCCTCGGCATTCCCCGCTCCCGTACCCATCCAACCACTGCCTCTGCCTTTATCCCCCCAATGACTCACCGCCTGAGGAGCTCTTCGGCCTAGCGGCATGGAGCAAGGAGGGGAAGGGGTAGAGGTGGGGAGAAGAAGGGGAGGGGGAAGGAAAGTGAGGTGCATGCCCACAGGTGATGGCTGTATTATATCTCCATCTCAGTGTATGAAATTTGTTGTAATGTATGGGGGGAGGGGGCCACCCTCCTGCTTTGCATTTGTATTCTCTGTTGCTGGACATGTGGAACATTTGATTGATGTCAATGGTCGAAAAAGTGGGGTGTAGGCGGGGGTGGGATATTTTTGCTGGTGATACTTATGATTTCAGACCAATGGTTGTAAAAAAATGTTTTATTTAATGTAACCTTGTTGTGCATTGTCTCAGATAGCTGGACCGTTACACACTAGTGATTCCTTAACATGAAAGGGTTAAATAAAACTTAACTTCAATCAACGTAAACTTTAACTGGCACCAAGGTGATGCCCACCATTGATGTCTGAGCTGCACACACACAGCAGCGTGTCAGCGTTGTCACTCACAGCAAATCAGGAAATCGTTCAGTTATGAGCTCCTGACGTAAGAGTCTTGCAGCTATGTAGCCACCATGGGCCCTTTCCTGCGGTCTGGAGGGTGGAGTGGGCATGGTTGCATAGCCAGCCTGATTATCAGCATCCAGCCCTTCGTCCTCCTCTTTCTCTATCTCCTGAGGTGGTCCATCAGTCCCTTCTGGCAATTCTTGTTCCCTCCTGATAGTCAGGTTGTGCAGCATGGAGCAGACGATCACAAATTTAGTTACTTGCTCAGGGTTGTATTGTAGCTCCCCTCCTGAGTGCTCCAGGCATCCAAAGCGCTGCTTCAGCACAGTTATTGTTTTCTGGACCACATTGCATGTGTCTCTGTGGCTCTGGTTGTATCGCATCTCGGCCTTGGTGTGACTGTCACGCAGGGTGGTCATCAGCCAGGTGGCAAGGACATATCTGCTATCACCAAGCATCTAGCATTGTCCTTGTGGCTGACACTTAAACATTTCAGAGACAGCGCTCTCATGCAGGATGCGAGCCTCTTTGAAGCTGCCCGGACATTTGGTATTCACTGCCATTATGACCTGGTTGTGGTTGTGGTTGTGGTTGAACCTTCAAGGAGTGAAATCTTTTTCTGTTACGAAAAAGCACCAGAATGGTGGGTCCTGAGAAGGTGCCCGCATGGCGATGTGAGTGCACTGTATTGCTCTCTGCACCCTGGGGAACTTAGCAATGCGGTGGAATGCTCCAGCCCTGTCAGTCTGAGCCTCCGTGGTCATGGGGAAGCTGATAAAGTCCATCCTACGCGTGTATAGGGCCCTCCATGACCTGTCGAATGCTGCGATGTGTGGCATGGTGAGACAGAGGGGAAATCTCGACTGTGGAGGCCCGAAAGGAACCGGACGCGTAGAAAGACAGTGCTGCGATGACCTTGATCACGACCAACGCTGATATCCTGAAGGCAGACTGCATTTGTGGCCTGATGAGCTCACATATTTCATTGATCACTACCGTGTGGAAGCGCAGTCTCCAAAGGCAGGTGTGCTCGGACACGTCGAGGTAAGACCTCTTCTCCCTCTAAGTGTGGGGTGTGTATGCTCTTCATTCCGACATGTCTTAAATTTGGGACATAATGATGTGCATTAGACATTGAGCCATTTGCACTCTGTAGCATCTGCATATTAATCGATGCAGGCTGAGAAATGGCTGGCCCCATTGCAATGCAAGTATGATAGCGATTAATCAGAAGCAATAATTTCCTCACTAAAATAAAACTGCAGTAAACCCCAATAATCCAGAGTCTGAAAATATGTCTGTTGAGATGGTTACTTCACCTGAGAAGAACTCCAGAGTCAATCCAAACTCCCCTGAAGTTGAAGCAGCCTTTTGAATGAATTGACCTGCGATTTAAAAAATGGTGCCCACACCGCTGTGATTCATCCAGAACAATTCCACTTTTTCTGAGCGGTGTTTTAGGCGAGCGATATTGTGGGCGAGATGTGTGCGAGGTGGTGAAAGTGAAGCTGGGCGATCTCCTGGGCGTTAATTTCGGCAGATGTGATCTTTACAACAAAAAAAAGTGGGCGGTCGGTATTATTGAATCAGCGTTAATTACGTTCGGAAAGTAACGCTGGGCGATATTATGGGCGTTGGTTTCGCCCATTCTGATGATTCCGCCCCAAAAAAGGGGGAGGGCGGTATTATTTTTTCCCGGCGTTACGCACATGGAGAATATTGTGTTCCTAACACAGATGAGGCTGCACACAGGGAGATTAAAGTAACAGTGACCTCAGTCTTTAATAAGACACTCCAAAGTGAGGAACAGGCCTTCGGGGCCGGCTTATATACAGTGCTCCCAAGGGATGCTGGGATCCCTTGGGACTTCAGGGGTCGAACTCCCTGGTGGTGGAACATGGGAGTGCATGCTTTACAGATACACAACATCAATGCCCCCCTCAAAGTCAAAGTGAAAACAATTTACAAGGTGAGACGGTCTGGAGCCTTTCTTTCCCTGGTGGACTGCCTCGGTACAAATGTCTGTTCTGGTGTGTTGGCTGGGCCCTCGCTGGGCTGGCTTATTGTTGCCCCTACAGGGCTGCTAGGTGAGCCTGGCCTTGCTGGGCTGTTGGGCGTGATGGGTTCGATTTCCTGGTCCGGGGTGGTGTCATTGATCCTTTGGGTGTCTGTCGTGGGCTTGAAAAAGGTGGTGTCTGCTGTGGGTTGTTCAGGGCAGTCTCTGAGCCGCAGCCTCGTTTGGTCCAGGTGCTTTCTGCAAATTTGTCCATTGTCTAGCTTGACTACAAACATCCCATTCCCTTCATTAGCTATCACCATGCCCGCGATCCACTTGGGACCATCTCCATAGTTTAGCACATACACAGGGTCATTCAGCTCAATTTCTCGTGACACAGTGGCGCGACCATCATTTACATTTTGTTGCTGCCGCCTGCTCTCTACCTGATTATGCAGGTTGGGGTGAACCAGCGAGAGTCTGGTTTTAAGTGTCCTTTTCATGAGTAGCTCAGCCGGGGGCAACCCTGTGAGCGAGTGGGGACTCGTGCGGTAGCTGAGCAGTACTCGGGACAGGCGGGTTTGGAGTGAGCCTTCTGTGACTCATTTAAGGCTCTCTTTGATGGTTTGTACTGCCCGCTCTGCCTGCCCATTGGAGGCTGGTTTAAATGGGGCCGAGGTGACATGTTTGTTCCATTGCAGGTCATGAATTCTTTAAATTCAGCACTGGTGAAACATGGCCCGTTGTCACTGACCAATATGTCAGGCAGGCCGTGGGTGGCAAACATGGCCCTCAGGCTTTCAATGGTGATGGTGGCGGTGCTTCCCAACATTATTTCACATTCAATCCATTTTGAAAAAGCATCCACCACCACCAGGAACATTTTACCGAGAAACGGGCCTGCATAGTCGACATGGATCCTCCACCATGGTCTGGAGGGCCAGGACCACGAACTTAGTGGTGCCTCTCTGGGCGCGTTGTTCAATTGAGCACACACGCTGCATTGCCGTACACAGGACTCTAAGTCAGAGTCGATACCGGGTCACCACACGTGGGATCTGCCTATCACTTTCATCATTACTATACCCCGGTGTATGCTGTGGAGATCCGAGATGAACGTCTCCCTACCCTTTTTTGGTAGCACTACGCGGTTACCCCACAACAGGCAGTCTGCCTGAATGGACAGCTCATCCTTTCGTCGCTGGAAGGGCTTGATTGGCTCTTGCATTTCAGCGGGGATGCTGGCCCAGCTCCTATGCAGTACACAGTTTTTTACTAGGGACAGCAGAGGTTCTTGGTTGGTCCAAGTCCGAATCTGGAGGGCCATGACAGGTGATTTATCATTTTCAAACGCTTCCATGACCATCAACAAGTCTGCGAGCTGCGCCACCATCAACAAGTTTGCAGGCTACGCCATTTCCACCCCCGTGGTGAGCAATGGTAGCCAACTGAGAGCATCCGCACAATTCTCGGTGCCTGGCCTGTGGCGGATGGTATAGTTATATGCTGATAGCGCGAATGCCCACCTTTGTATGCGGGCTGAGGCATTAGTATTTATCCCCTTGTTTTCAGCGAACAGGGGTGTGAAGGGCTTGTGATCGGTTTCCAGCTCAAATTTGAGGCCAAACAGGTACTGATGCATTTTCTTTACCCCAAACACTCACGCAAATGCCTCTTTCTCAATCATGCTGAAGGCCCTCTCGGCCTTAGACAAGCTCCTGGAAGCATAGGCGACAGGTTGCAACTTCCACGCAACGTTAGCTTGTTGTAATACACACATGACTCCGTACGACGATGCGTCACATGCTAGCACAAGTCTTTGACACGGGTTATACAATACAAGCAGCTTGTTGGAGCATAAAATGTTTCTGCTTTCTCAAAAGCAATTACTTGTTTTTTTTCCCCATACCCAGTTCTCCCCTTTGCGCAATAACACATGTAGGTGCTCTAAAAGGGTGCTTAACCCCGGTAGGAAGTTACCAAAATATTTGAGGAGTCCCAGGATGACCGCAACTCCATGACGTTCTATGGCCTGGACATATTCCTGATAGCCTCTGTCTTGGCGTCTGTGGACCGAATGCCGTCCGCCGCAATCTTTCTCCCCAAAAACTCCACTTCTGTTGCCATAAAGACGCATTTCAACCTCTTGAGCTGCAGCCCTACCTGATCCAGTCACTGGAGGACCTCCTCCAGGTTTTGTAGGTGCTCGGCTGTGTCCCGACCCGTGACCAATATGTCGTCCTGAAAGACAACCGTGTGTGGTACCGACTTGAGTAGGCTCTCCATGTTTCTCTGGAAGATCGCTGCAGCCGACCAAATTCCAAATGGGCATCTGTTGTAGATGAACAGTCCCTTGTGCGTGTTGATGCAGATGAGGCCCTTTGAAGACTCCTCCAGCTCCTGCATCATGTAGGCTGAAGTCAGGTCGAGCTTGGTGAACGTCTTGCCTGCTACCAGCATCACAAATAGGTCATCTGCCTTAGGTAGCGGGTATTGGTCCTGTAGCAAGAAATGATTAATAGTTACTTTATAATCGCCGCAAATCCTGACCGTGTCATCACTTTTGAAGACTGGAACAATCAGGCTGGCCCACTCACTGAATTCCACTGGGGAGATGATGCCCTCGCGTTGCAGCCTGTCCAGCTCGAATTCCACTCTTTCTCTCATCATGTGAGGTACCGCTCGCGCCTTGTGGTGAATGGGTCGGGCCTCTTGGACCAAGTGGATCCGCACCTTCACCCCGGAAAAGTTTCCAATGCCTGGTTCAAAAAGAGAAGGAAATTTGTTAAGAACCTGGGTACATGAGGCCTCATCGACATGTGATAGCGCTCGGATGTCATCTCAGTTCCAGCGGATTTTGCTCAGCCAGCTCCTTCCAAGCCGTGTGGGGCCATCGCTTGGGACAATCCAGAGTGGCAATTCGTGCACCGTGCCCTCGTAGGTGACCTTGACCATGGCGCTGCCGTGGTCAGTGATAAGCTCTTCGGTGTACGTTTTCAGTTTCGTTTGGATGATGCTCAGGGCTGGTCTGAATGCCTTGTTGCACCACAGTCTCTCAAACATCTTTTTACTTATGATGGATTGGCTAGCACCAATGTCCAGTTCCATGGTGATGGGTAAGCCATTCAATTTTATGTTTCGCATTATAGGTGGACATTTCGTCGAAAATGTGTGCACCCCATGTACTTCAGCATCTGCCTCTTCTCTCTGAGGCTCGAAATTGCTTTGATCCACCATGGACCGATCTTCCTCTGCCATGTGGTAGTTAGCAGGTTTTGCAGAGCTTGCAGCTCGTTTGCAAGCTCGTTTGAGGTGCCCCATTGTTCCACAGCTCTTGCAAACATACCCTTTGAAGTGGCATGAATAGGCTGAATGGAAGCCTCCACAATGCCAACAAGGTGTGAATTGCCTTGCATTCATCCTTTGTTGGGGACTCTGGGTCAGCTGGGTCACCTGAGGCCTGCTGTCAGTTGCGGACTCGTGGGTTCTGCCCTGTACATTTCTGCTCGCAAATATAGTTCCAGTTAATTTATGAACATTGCTAGCACTTGTGTGCAGAGAGATTTGTTTGGTGTTATCACTGGTGGACATAAACGCCTGTGCTATCGCAATGGCCATACTGAGGGTCGGTGTCTCTCCAGTCAAAAGTTTTCGTAGGATGGTCTCGTGGCCAATGCCCAGTACAAAAAAGTCTCTGAGCATTTGCTCCAGGTAGCCATCAAACTCTCATTGTCCTGCAAGTCGCCTTAGCTCGGTGAAGTAGCTCGCCACTTCCTGACCTTCATATCGCTGGTACGTGTAGAACCGATACCTCGCCATCAGCACGCTCTCCCTCGGGTTAAGATACTCCTGAACCAGTGTACACAGCTCCTCATATGACTTATGTTTGGGTTTCATCGGAGCCAGAAGATTCTTCATGAGGCTGTAGGTCAGTGCCCCGCAGACTGTGAGGAGGACCGCTCTCCTTTTTGCAGCGCTTCCTTCTCCATCCAGCTCATTGGCTACAAAGTACTGGTCTAGCCGTTCGACATAGGCTTCCCAGTCCTCACCCTCTGAGAACTTCTCCAGGATGCCCACAGTTTGCTGCATCTTTGCATTGGATTTGTATTCTCGTCGCCAGTTATTGTGTTCCTAACACAGATGATGCTGCACACAGGGAGGTTAAAATAACAGTGACCTCAGTCTTTAATAAGACACTCCAGAGTGAGGAACAGGCCTTCGGGGCCGGCTTATATACAGTGCTCCCAAGGGAAGCTGGGATCCCTTGGGACTTCAGGGGATGAGCTCCCTGGTGGCGGAACATGTGAGTGCATGCTTTACAGATACACAACAGGGAAAGTAATGCTCGACGATAAGTGTCCGAAAAATGGCTGTCAGTTTCCATTTTGTGGCTAACTGGGCGATATACGGGCGTTATACTTAATTTCAGCGGTAAGCTGGACGTTAAGTGGCCGTTATGTATACAAAAATAATGGCAAATCTAGCCCTAGCAGCTGGACTTGGGGGCCACAGGTTTTTGTTCAAATACTGTCAGGGTTTGCTCTGTCTTTCATTGTACTGAGATGAATAAAATGAGTATCAAGTTTTAGAACATGAGGGGGAAAATACTGAAGAATGTACAATCTAACCATTCTTGTTATACTGTTGCAGCATCTCCTGTCTGGCAATGGAAAGATGTATTACCAGTATATCCAATAAATACTTCAAACCAAATTAAGGCAAACCTTTGCTCCCTTGCTCCCTGTGTTTCTCTGTCGTACAGTTTGGCATAATATCTTGAATATTCTGGTGGTGTTGTTGCAGGGGCTGATCGTTAGGACTGCCCACCGAAGGTTAGCATCCTGCTGCTCAGAGAATGGAATCCAAAGGCATGCAGAGTTTACCAGAAATGGTAAATCTTTGAAGTCCTCTTTTGATCTAACACTGGTGGCATCGATTGAAATGTTTATTCATCTCTTTGGGATTGATTATCATTTGACTTCTCAGTCGTGAGGCCCACTCATGATGCAGCACAGCATCCCTGCCTGCTCTCAACATTGCAAGTGAGAAGGGTCCCAGCACAAGCCCCACTGTCAGCTTTTTGCAGCACCCCTGTCTACAAATGTACATTCTGAGGTCAGAATTAAGGCATTGAACCAAAAAAGGATGGACCTGTGGTCTATGTGAATCAGAGCTTGATGAGGTTGATAGTACTTGCTTCCTGGCTAGGAACGCAGATCAGTCTGGACTCATGAGGAGATCTGTAAAAACATGCAGCAAGAATGCAAGTCCATGTTTCGTGCTGCTGATCACCAGGAATCAAACCTCCGCTCCCAGAAAGCCTGTGGATCGATTGCTCTGTATTTTTTCAGAATAGTGACTCCTATTCTTGCTAGTGGCATTTTTTAGGCACCACAGTTTATCACATGAATGCACTAATATTGAATGAACGTTGAGGTGAAGCAAAACATTCTAACTTCCGTGTGCTGGTGCATCACCTGATGACTTACAAGGGGTTCAGGAGCATTCTGCAAAATCTTTTTCTTGTTTCTGTTGTCTGCTGTTTTTCGATAATCTGGTATTTTTTTTGTGATTTTAACCTATTCAAATGTAGGAAAAAATGTAGTAAAAGTTGGATTACAGAAAGATTAACCGTCATCAATTACACGCAATGATGTATTAACACTGACTACTTGGTGCAGAGGCAGTAGACTAAGAATTGTTACTATGACAATATATCCTTGTTTGTGCAGCAGTTGGGTTGAGAATATTGAAGATGTTGACATTGAGAGATTCCAGTGTTTTAGGAATACGACAGTAAAGCATCTTGCCTGGAAATTCCTGTAATTTATATAATGCTGATTGCTGATTGTGGAAATTAGGATTGTATAAGGGAAACTTAAGGGTTCCGTGGCATAAATCATCATGTACAGGATGCTAGCACAGTGGCCACTCACTATTTTGTCAGAAATTGGTACACATCGTGGGGTGTAGGACACCAGTCTACGCTCTCAGCTGGGAAAAGTAAGTGTTATTTCTCACACTCAGCTGTTGAATGCTGTTTGGTCCAGTGATCAGCGGCCTAAATTACACATTGCGTTTTTTTGCCGTTATTTATGATTAACAGCTGTTTTTAAAATCCGAAATAACGCCAGAAAAAAGTCAGAAGTTTTGCCAAAATTGATTTTGATTTTAGCGCAGTGCAGAAAGACCTTTGGTTTTGAGTGTGGAGCTAATTGTTAGCACTGAAAAAGTGAAGCCTGTTCTCCACACATGTCGAAGCTTTTAGGTTTCCAGGGTAATGTCGGGTACAATGGGAGGGAACGAGCTGTCTCTCTCCGGTTCCTAGAGGAAGGAAATGTGGGCTGAGGGCTGCTTTTATATAATTGTGTAGAGGGAGCTTTACTCTGTACCTAACCCATGCTGTACCTGCCCTGGGATTGTTTAGATACTGAAACGTGAACTCCCCGTCTGAGACACTGGACTTTGCTGACGGCTCGCAAATGGCCCACTGCGACTGCCCCTATCAATGGCCAAATGGCCCACTGCGACTGCCCCTATCAATGGCCAAATAGCCCACTGCGGCTACCCCTATCCCTGGCCAAATGGCCCACTGCGGCTGCCCCTATCAATGGCCAAATGACCCACTGCGGCTGCCTCTATCCCTGGCCAAATGACCCACTGCAGCTACCCCTATCCCTGGCCAAATGACCCACTGCGACCATCCCTACCCCTGGCCAAATGACCCACTGCGACCACCCCTACCCCTGGCCAAATGGCCCACTGCGGCTGCCTCTATCCCTGGCCAAATGACCCACTGCAGCTACCCCTATCCCTGGCCAAATGACCCACTGCAGCTACCCCTATCCCTGGCCAAATGACCCACTGCGACCACCCCTACCCCTGGCCAAATGACCCACTGCGACCACCCCTACCCCTGGCCAAATGGCCCACTGCGGCTACCCCTATCCCTGGCCAAATGGCCCACTGCGGCTGCCCCTATCAATGGCCAAATGGCCCACTGCGGCTGCCTCTATCCCTGGCCAAATGACCCACTGCAGCTACCCCTATCCCTGGCCAAATGACCCACTGCGACCATCCCTACCCCTGGCCAAATGGCCCACTGCGGCTGCCTCTATCCCTGGCCAAATGACCCACCACGGCTGCCCCTATCCCTGGCCAAATGACCCACCGTGACCACCCCTATCCCTGGCCAAATGACCCACCACAACCGTCCCTATCCCTGGCCAAATGACCCACTGTGACCACCCCTATCCCTGGCCAAATGACCCACTGCGGACACCCCTATCCCTGGCCAAATGATCCACCGCGACCGGCCCTATCCCTGGCCAAATGACCCACTGCGGCTGCCCCATCCCTGGCCAAATGACCTGCGGAGTGTTTTATTACAGTAAATATTAAGTCCTAAAAATAAAATAATTTTCTTTTATAATGAAGTAATTCAAAGATAATATTGCATTACAACATTCAATAGGAACATAATAAATACAGATCAACACAAATCAAGATGGCGTCAGTAATGCCGATTTCGATCAGACTCTGATTTGGTAAAGTAAAGTTTTACAAAGTGGTCTCCAGCGCCGTTCTTTAAAAAATCTTTATTGGCAAAACTCGCAAAACTAGGCAAAAATGGTGTTATGGGTGGGTTTGACCCCGAGTGATGTCAGAAAAATGGTACTTAAAAAAAATGACCGTTATCTATTGAGGACGGTGTTATACCATTGGCAAAACTTGCAAAATTAAGTTAGCTCCAAAAAACACTGTTAGCTCCAAAAGGTGAATTTTGAGCCCCAGATGCCGACTTGTCTGCTGGATCATGGAGTATGACTCATTAATTATGTTTGCGCCAACCTCCAGGGTACAGAAGTGAGACCTGAAAAAGGGATATTTCTGTTAAAAATATCCACATTTTGGCTGTTTTTTTTTCTCTAAGAGGAATTCCCATAATAAAATGCTTCAGTAGCTAAATGTTTAGCCACACAGTAGAAATAATTATTGCATGTGTTTGCCCTAATGTCAAATTTCATTTGTAGAATTAAAGCATGATATAAAAATATTCAGTCAGCTCAGTACAGATTTTATAGCATTAGACAACTTGAGAGCATTTGCAACAATCCTTCAGAGGAAGCCTTGACAAGGTTCTTGACTGAGTTTTTATTGCTTTGAGTTCAACAGGTAGCTGAGACAGATTTTTTAAACTTATATCAATGACAGCACCATCTGGAAGGTGTTATAAACTTCAACAAAATATATTAAAACGATTGAGAAAAAACAGTGAATTTCAGATTGAGAATTAAAATTCCATTTTTGGACCTAGCTTCTCTGAGAATAAACAGTTTTGTTTAAACATCTGCTGAGATTGACCTAATAACTATTCATTTCTCCAGAAATTGATCTTATCAATACAAGTTGACAGATGTTGCCTTCTTTGTTTCAGGTTAGTTCAGTATCAGCACCATGTTTCTCGAAGACAACTTCTTAGAAAGGGGAAAACAAGCAAAGCTCGAGCCAAAGAAAGATTTCTTGATAAGCAGATTCCCAAAAGGGCAAACATAAATAAGGACATTAATTTAACTGTACAATGACAAGTATCATCCTGGTCAAGATAAAGATTTGGAGTTCCTCCAGAAAAGTCATTGGGGCAGATCTTGACTTTGTGCGACAGTGTAAAACGAGAGCTAGCACCTTGATTTTTATTTATTGAAGTCAATGGAATTGAAAATTGGGAGAGAGGTAAAACAGGCTGCCGACTCGCTATCACTCGTTTTATAGTTCAGTGTCTACAAGTTCCTACTTGCCTAATCCTGGGCATAGCTGAGCAGTCAGGAAAGCCTCCTCATTGGGAAGGAGGAGAAACCCCTTGGCTACCACTGCTTCCCTCATGGAAAACAGCTGCAGAACGGTGTTGCCAGAGGCTTCCCACTCAGTTGGAATGAGAGCATAATCAAATGTGATGGACGGGCTTGGTTCAAGTTTTAGCCACCCACATGTGGAATGTGACTCAAGTTCACTTAGAATTGGATTGCAATGAGAAAAGAAAATCACCAACAGCTGAAGATGAATCACAGACTTTATAACTTGTGGCAACCAACTGCAGATTGCTTTAACAGTACAGATATGCCACACAAGATATGCAGTGCAGATGAAATGGTGTATGGCCTTTTTTGCTCTCTGCTGACTTAGTTGCAAGCATTCCGAAATGATATCGAGGGTGCTGGTTGGACAACTACTGCCCCAATATAGCAAGCAGGAAGTGCCTGCACACTTCCAGCCAGGAGTGTGTTGCCCGCTATATTGATTAATTAAGGTTGTGATGTCAAGAGGAGCACCCACCGGCACAATGGAAATAGGCAAATAATTAATGCGCTGGGTGACTTTCACAATGGCCTTTGAATTTTCGCATGCCCCAGTACTTCACTCGCCACATGCTGACCTCATTCAGCACAAAGTGGTGCAAACCAGCAAGAAGGGCCCCCTCGCCGGTGATATTTAAAGGGACCATGCTAGGCTGACACTCCAGTGCAGGACTGAGGGAGTGCTGCACTGTCGGAGATGCACAGGAATGCACAGCCCTCTGGGGTAGAGAATTCCAAAGATTCACCACCCTCTGAATGAAGAAGTTTCTCTTCATTTCAGTCCTAAATGACTGACCCCTTATTCTGAGACTATGGGCTAGATTTTCCACTTTTGTGCTTATCGGCCAAAAATGGGCATTATTTCCGGCCTGGGTGGTAAAAAAGGGTTTTCAGATCGCAGGCTTCTCATCCATTCTCAAAGCAGCTAGTCTCCATTTTTAAAAATGGGCGTTACTGCGAGCGATATGAAATGGGCAGAAGCATTAAGTCTCACTGACCTTCTGCCGTAAAGTGTCTCCGTCTTTAGCAATGGCATGGCAACACCCGATCCCTGCGATTCAGGAGGTCAAGGGTCATCATGACATGCGCAGAAGAGGAGGCAGAGAGAGAGTGAGCTCAGAGGGACTGAAGGCATGTCTGGGTGTGGTGTGGCTGTTTTGGGAGGAAGGAGGTAGACTTTAGAACTTCACAGCAACTAGGGAAACAAAAATTAGCTGTTACCAGCCACATATTTGCCCAAATTTGGCCTATAATGGAGGGAGAGGAGGAAGCATCACAGCATGCTGTGGAGACTGACACTGGAGAGAGCAGTGAGGTGGGAGAGGAGCACATTGGAGGGCGTAAAAGAGTCAGGAGGTTCTCAGCAAATGCCTCCCTCCTGCAGGAGATCGAGTTACACTTGGGTGATTTGACACCTGGAGGGCATGGGAAGCCCACCCCAAAGGCCGACCAAAAGATATGGACCAAGATAACAAAGATGGTCTCGTGGGCAACCAACAAGGTTCGTGAGGGCAACCAATGCTGCAAACGATAGAATGACCTTGTAGGGTCCGCGAGAGTAAGTATTACACTGATTTACATGTACTTACCGGTATGTATTTCATATAATTTGATTTGTAGCAGCCATGAGTGACTATCAGCAGATGAAAGGTCTTTCACTTTTACCGGGATTGTTTTACTCAAAGCCTGCGGTCACACTGCATGTCTTGAGGTAAAGAATGATAATTTTCATAATAATCATGATTACATCTGTCGGTTATGTGTTGTATTCCCGCTTCTATCTTGTGCCGAAAGGACCCCGCACCCGACCACTTCTATCCCGGGCCGAAGGGACCTCGCACCGGACCGCGTCTATTTCGGGCCGAAAGGACCCCTGCACCAGCCCACTTCTATCCCGGGCCGAAAGATCTCCGGGGCCCACTGGCTATTCTGGGCCCAGCAGCTCTCCCGAGGCTCGCCGGGGCCCGCCTACTCTGCCGGGGGCCGCCGACTCTGCTGGGGCCTGCCGGCTCTTCGGGGCCCACCGGCCCATCGGCCACAAGCAAGACGCTGGGGTGGAATGTTCCGGCAGTACTGCGAAACATTGTGCCCGGGGCTGGCGCTGAACCGGTCGAAGGGACTCCATTTTTAAACTTTTAATCAACTTTTAAACTTCTTAAACAATTCAGTAAAGCTTTTAAATTTTTAATTAACTTGGAGAACTTTTCTTCAATAACTTTTAATCAACTCTTAATCTATTTATTAAACCTTCAATCAACCGGTGTAACTTATTTTTTAAATTAATTTGGAAATACTTTTAAACTCTTAAACTTTTAAAACAACTTGAAAATCTCTGGGGAAATTTTTAACCTTGGAAGAAACTTTCCAAAACATCCCTCAGAACCCCAGCGGACAACTGACCTTCCTAATGCCTGCCCCCCAACCAAGCCTCGGGCCAGCTACCATCAAGGGCGCTACTCGGCGCCGAGCTTGCGGCCAACATCTCGCCGTAGGCAATTAGGCTTATACAGCAGTGCCTGGTCTCCAGTCATCTTGGACCCCCTTGCCACTGGACCAAGATCTTGCTCAGCTAAGCCCGTGTGGTTGCCGGTGTGCAGCGGCCACCCCACATTAAAAGAACTCACATAGCACAGGCATCTTCCACTTCGCTAATATGAAGTTTGGGACCTGGAACGTCAGGACCCTCATGGACAAGTCCAACAGCAACAGGCTGGAACGCCGCACCGCCATAGTTGCCCGGGAACTTAGACGTTTTGACATTGACATCGCCGTCCTAAGCAAGACCCGGTGGGCAGGGGAACGCCAGCTCAAGGAACATGGTGGAGGTCACACCTTTTTCTGGAAAGGAAAACCAGAGGAAGAATGCCGCCTTCATGGAGTCGGCTTTGCTGTCAAAAATGAGCTGGTCAACCACCTCAAAGACTCCCCCTGTGGGGTTAACGAACGCCTCATGTCTCTTCGCCTTACCCTATCCCGGAACCAATGGGCCACAGTCATCAGTGCGTACGCTCCAACACTCAATGCAATGGATGAGGCTAAAGAGGGTTTTTATTGCAACCTCGAGACATCCCTGTCCCGCGTCCCCACGGGCGACAAATTGATCCTCCTGGGTGACTTTAATGCCAGGGTCGGCAAAGACACAACTCTCTGGGGAGGCGTGATTGGCAGAGAGGGGTTTAAGGAAAGCCAACTCCAGCGGTACGCTAATCCTGACAAAATGTCTAGAACATGAACTCTTCATCACCAATACCCTGTTCCGCCAGAGGGACAAATACAAGGCTTTGTGGCAACGCCCTCATTCCAAACACTGGCACCTGCTCGACTACATCATCGTCCGAGCAAGGGATCGCAAGGATGTGCACATCACCAACGCCGTGACAGGAGCTGATGGCTGCTGGACAGACCATTGCCTAATCCAATCCAACATCAATAAAAACATAGCCCCAAAGCAGAGGGGACAGCAGAAGCAGTGCCGCAAAAAAGTTAACGCCGGGGCACTTAAAGAACCAGCTAAGAGAGCCCTATACAGCCAGCGCCTCACAGCTAATCTGGCGTGCCTTGATGACCCTGAGATGCTGAATGCCCACAGCGCTTGGTCTGCCCTCCAGGTCTCCATAACCAGTGTCTGTGAAGGGACACTTGGTTACTCAACCAGAAAACACCAGGAGTGGTTTGATGAAAATGATCAGGAGATCCAAGAACTAATAGATCGTAAGTGCAGAGCATTTCTTAGCCTCAAGCAACAATCCAACTCAGGAGCTGCAAAGCAACGTTACAGACAGCTCAAGGCTCAGGTCCAACAAAAAACCCGGGATCTAAAGAACAGGTGGTGGATGGAGAAAACACAAGAGATACAACAACTGGCCGACAACCATGATATGCAAGGATTCTTCATTGTAGTCAAGGCCACTTATGGTCCAAACTCTCAAGACCCCACCCCACTCCTGGCCAAGAACGGGGAAACACTCATCAAGGACACCGAGGCTGTCAGGGCCTGCTGGAAAGAGCACTTTGAAGATCTCCTCAATCGAGACTCTGCCTTTGACTCAAATGTTCTCAACTCCATCCCGCAGCATGCGATCCGCCACCACCTCAGTGAAACCCTAACGCTGCACAAGGTAGGCAAAGCCATAAAACAGCTCAAGAATAACAAGGCTATGGGTGCGGATGGAATTCCTGCTGAGACGCTAAAGTATGGTGGAGAGGCGCAAAAGTATGGTGGAGAGGGGCTGTTGGCGCAGATACATGACCTCATCTCTCTCATTTGGAGGGAGGAGAGTGTGATGTATGTAGCACTCAAATCACTGACTCCACACGGTCTGGTGTTGTAGTAACTGCTGTGACCTTGGTCCTTTATTATGTAACTCCAGAGTGCCCTTCAGGTGTGGTGGGCAGCCTTTTATATCTGTCTCGCAGGTACTTTCGGGTCTCCCACCACAGTGCCCATTGTGGCGCACCATTGTAACTATACATTTAATGTACATGGACAATACATAACATCTCACTCACCCCCACCACCCCCCCCCAAGTTCCAAAAGCAAATTGCCGGTAACCTCGGCCTTGTTCGTCCTGGTTGATTTGTGTGTGAGTCCATGACCATCCACTTCCCTCTTCCCCTCCATGTAGAGATTATGCTTGCGGTCTGGTGAAAAAATGTGGTATTTGCAGTCTTTACATGGGTGATACAAGTACACATACATAATCTTCAGTAGAAAGCAGGTACACATAGACAGTACATTTGTATGCATTGAAGAGTTATATCAAAAGGTTGCAGGTACACTGAACAGTTATTAAATCCCAGCTCCACTGGGTGAGGTATGGTGGCGGCATACTGCCCCTTTTTGCTCGAGGTAATGGGCTGCGCTGAGACAGGGTATGGCAACTAGTGCGTTGCCTCTGTTCTCAGAAAATAGTTGCCTTTTAGGCTTGTCTGCAGCTGCTGAACAATTGCATAAATCACATAAAATCAGAAATCACATTAATCCATTAGTCATGTTAGTCACAGATCCATTAACCCTTTTAACTGTGCATTGTGATATTAACTCTTTTCACCAATAATCTTAATCACAGTAATCATTTTAACTCATTCTTGCCCTTACAAAAGGGGACCGCTAACAGTGGGTACATTTCCCTTTTAAGACGCCATTTTGTTTTTCCCGCGAGGTTTCTACTGGGCGCCGCCATTTTAGGTGCTCTGCTGGTGCCTGCCTGCCTCTCTCTGTAGAATTCTGCTGCCATGGGACTCGCCGCCATCTCTGAATGCACCCAGGAGCAGCAATGCACCGGCCCCCGCACCATCGCATCCTCCAGAGCACCCCATGCAGCTGACCTTTTTGCCCGGGAGTTGCCACACATACACACACACGGCCTCCGGAGCCAACCTCCTCACTGCCACAGCCGATCCTCCCGCTGCAAGCCCCGCGAACGGCCACCTCTGCCTGCGGGCCGTCGGTGCCTGCTGGAGCAGCCCGTCGAAACCCTTCTCTCTTCTCCAGCTCGGTCGGCGCTGCTGCTGGTTCCAGCGCCTCTTTCTCACTCTCAGACTTTGCAGGAGAGAGTCCACGGCCGCCGCTGCTCTGCCCAACCTCACACATGCTTCCTTCGCTGCCATCCGATCCGAAGGTGGAGGCCTGCTCTGCCTGGGAACACTGGGGACAGCGGTCTGTGGAGGAATGAAGTCTTCCCAGCTTCCACGGACCTTCCCCATCCATCTCCTGCCGAGTAGCATCGGCCCATCACCTGCAATGATTCATAAAGGTATACCATGCAAATTTGCCATCGTGAGATACCTGCACAACCGCTCTGCCAAGAACAGGTATCAGTTCCTTGGTGTAGGTGCACAGCTTCGCCGTGACCGGGACCAGCTTGGGTCGTGCAGCTGGGTTGATCCACAGTTTATCAAAAGTTTCCTGACTCATCAGCAACTGACCCGACCCCGTGTCCATTTCCACACTCTTGACTTCCATAATCACTGGGGCCGAATCGTCGGTATACGTATACAGTCCAAACACATCATCTTCTTCTACCTGGGGTTGGGATGCCCATCGAGCCAAGCCGCAATGCTCCTCGCTGGACAGCAGATCATCTACCATCTCCTGAGCCACACGGTGAGTCGTGTTTCTTTTGCATATACGCTGAAGGTGGCTTTTCGTTTGGCAGGTATTGCACGTATACTCCGCAAACCTGAACCGGTGAGCCCCATGGCTTCCTCCGCAGCACCAGCATGGTGCTACTCGATTAGCCCCCCTCGGCGGACTCTGAGTTCCAGGACCCTGAGGTCCGTGCTCTCCGCCCTGGGCAGAGCCACATTCTGCGGTTTTGTCCGTGACGGGCACTATCCTGTGAATATTACCTGCCGGGTTCGAGACTGTGTGGATCATCTGCCTGGTGCTGCAATTCGAGGTCATAAATGCCCGGCTGATGTTGATGGCTTGCTGCAGGCTGACTGTAGGTTCAGTAGATAGCAGCTTGTGAAGGAGACCCTCATGGCCAATTCCCATAACAAAGACGTCTCGCAACGCCTTGTCAAGGTGTGTGCCAAAATCACACGGCGCCGCAAGTCTCCCGATGTCCGCAGCATATTTTGTGACATCCTGGCCCTCAGGTCTGCAGTGGTGGTAGAATTTGTGCCTGGGCGTGAGGATGCTCTCCTTCAGTTTCAGTTGGTTACAAATGAGTTCAATCAGCCCCTCATATGACTTGTCCTTGGCGCTCGCGGGTGCCAGCAAATCCCTGACGAGACGGTAAACCTCATCGCCACAACTGGACAGCAATATCGCCTTATGCTTCTCTATCAGTGCATTTGTGTCCCGTCAGGTCGTTTGCTGTAAAATAGTACTTGAGCCTTTCCGTAAAGGCATCCCAGTCATTACCCTCTGTGAAATCCTTTAGCGTGCCCAAAGTAGCCATGGTTGCGTGAAGAGCTCGTCCGTGTTCTCGTCGCCAATTTGTGATGTATGTAGCACTCAAATCAATGACTCCACACGATCTGGTGTTGTAGTAACTGCTGTCACCTTGGTCCTTTATTGTATAACTCCAGAGTGCCGTTCAGGTGTGTTGGGCAGCCTTTTATACTCTGTCTCGCAGGTACTTTCGGGTCTCCCACCACAGTGCCCCTTGTGGCGCACCATTGTAACTATACATTTAATATACATGGACAATACATAAGAGAGAGCATGCTGGGAGATCTCAGAGATGCAATGATCGTGACCATCTTTAAAAAGGGGGATAAGTCCGACTGCAAAATCTCCCTGCTATCAGCCCCTAGGAAAGATGTCGCAAGCGTTATCCTCAACCGTATTCTCCCTGTGGTCAAGGAGCTCCTCCCGGAATCACAGTGCGGATTTCGTCCCCTACGGGGCACAATGGATGTGATCTTTGCAGTGCGACAGCTGCAGGACAAATGCAGGGAGCAGCACCAGCCCTTATGCATGGCCTTTTTCGATCTTACAAAGGCCTTTGACACTGTCAACCGTGAGGGCTTATGGTGCGTCCTCCTCCGTTTTGGAAGCCCCCGAAAGTTTGTCAACATCCTTCGCCTGCTCCACGACGACATGCAGGCCGTGATCCTAACCAGCGGTTGCATTACAGACTCAGGCGCCATCGCTCCAACCCTCTTCTCAATCTTCCTCGCTGCCATGCTCCACCTCACAGTCAACAAGCTCCCCACTGGAGTGGAACTAAACAACACAACCAGTGGGAAGCTGTTTAACCTACGCCACCTCCAGGCCAGGTTCAGACTCCTATGTCTGCACACATTCTGAGGCTGAACTCCAGGATATAACCGATGTATTCACCGAGGCCTATGAAAGCATGGGCCTTACGCTTACCATCCGTAAGACAAAGGTCCTCCACCAACCTGTCCTTGCTGCACAGCACTGCCCCCCAGTCATCAAGATTCACTGCGTGGCCCTCGACAAAGTGGACCACTTCCCATACCTCGGGAGCTTTTTATCAACAAAGGTAGACATTGATGCGGAGATTCAACATCACCTCCAATGTGTCAGTGCAGCCTTTGGCTGCCTGAGGAAAAGAATGTTCGAAGACCAGGCCCTCAAATCTACCACCAAGCTCATGGTCTACAGGGCTGTAGTAATACCTGGGGAGGTACCATCGGATTGGGAAGCAGCTAATGTAACGCCTCTGTTTAAAAAAGGGGGCAGACAAAAGGCAGGTAACTATAGGCCGGTTAGTTTAACATCTGTAGTGGGGAAAATGCTTGAAGCTATCATTAAGGAAGAAATAGCGGGACATCTAGATAGGAATAGTGCAATCAAGCAGACGCAACATGGATTCATGAAGGGGAAATCATGTTTAACTAATTTACTGGAATTCTTTGAGGATATAACGAGCACGGTGGATAGAGGTGTACCAATGGATGTGGTGTATTTGGATTTCCAAAAGGCATTCGATAAGGTGCCACACAAAAGGTTACTGCAGAAGATAAAGGTACGCGGAGTCAGAGGAAATGTATTAGCATGGATCAAGAATTGGCTGGCTAACAGAAAGCAGAGAGTCGGGATAAATGGGTTCTTTTCGGGTTGGAAATCGGTGGTTAGTGGTGTGCCACAGGGATCGGTGCTGGGACCACAACTGTTTACAATATACATAGATGACCTGGAAGAGGGGACGGAGTGTAGTGTAACAACATTTGCAGATGACACAAAGATTAGTGGGAAAGCGGGTTGTGTAGAAGACACAGAGAGGCTGCAAAGAGATTTAGGTAGGTTAAGCGAATGGGCTAAGGTTTGGCAGATGGAATACAATGTCGGAAAATGTGAGGTCATCCACCTTGGGAAAAAAAACAGTAAAAGGGAATATTATTTGAATGGGCAGAAATTACAACATGCTGCAGTGCAGAAGGACCTGGGGGTCCTTGTGCATGAATCCCAAAAAGTTAGTTTGCAGGTACAGCAGGTAATCAGGAAGGCGAATGGAATGTCGGCCTTCATTGCGAGAGGGATGGAGTACAAAAGCAGGGAGGTCCTGCTGCAACTGTACAGGGTATTGGTGAGGCCACACCTGGAGTACCGCATGCAGTTTTGGTCACCTTACTGAAGGAAGGATATACTAGCTTTGGAGGAGGTACAGAGACAATTCACTAGGCTGATTCCGGAGATGAGTGGGGGTTATCTTATGATGATAGATTGAGTAGACTGGGTCTTTACTCCTTGGAGTTCAGAAGGATGAGGGGTGATCTTATAGAAACATTTAAAATAATAAAAGGATAGACAAGATAGAGGCAGAGAGGTTGTTTCCACTGGTCGGGGAGACTGGAACTAGGAGGCACAGCCTCAGAATATGGGGGAGCCAATTTAAAACCGAGTTGAGAAGGAGTTTCTTCTCCCAGAGGGTTGTGAATCTGTGGAATTCTCTGCCAGGGGAAGCAGTTGAGGCTAGCTCATTGAATGTATTCAAATCACAGATAGATAGATTTTTAACCAATAAGAGAATTAAGGGTTACGGGGAGCGGGCGGATAAGTAGAGCTGAGTCCACGGCCAGATCAGCCATGATCTTGTTGAGTGGCGGAGCAGGCTAGAGGGGCGAGATGGCTTACTCCTGTTTCTAATTCTTATGTTCTTATGTTCTTATGTACCCGCCCTCCTGTATGGATCAGAGGCATGGACGATGTACAGAAGACACCTCAAGTCGCTGGAGATATATCACCAACGATGTCTCTGCAAGATCCTGCATATCCCCTGGGAGGACAGGCGCACCAACATCAGTGTCATCGCCCAGGCTAACATCCCCAGCATTGAAGCACTGACCACACTCGATCAGCTTCGCTGGGCAGGCCACATAGTTCGCATGCCAGACGTGGGGCTCCCTAAACAATTGCTCTATGCGAACTGCCTTCACGGCTAATGAGCCAAAGGTGGGCAGCAGAAATGTTACAAGGACACGCTCAAAGCCTCCCTGGTAAAGTGCATCATCACCACTGATGGGAGTCCCTGGCCGAAGACCGCCCTAGGTGGAGAAAGTGCATTCGGGAAGGCGTTGAGCTCTTTGAATCTCAACGCCACGAATGTGAAGAGGTCAGGGGCAGGCAGCGGAAAAAGCGTGCGGCAAATCAGTCCCACTCCCCCCTTCCCCCGACGAATGTCTGTCCCACCTTTGACAGGTTCTGTGGCTCTCGCATTGGACTGTTCAGCCACCAAAGGACTCACTTTAGGAGTGGAAGCAAGTCTTCCTCGATTCCGAGGGACTGCCTAAGATGATGATGATGTGTTATATCAGTCTCTGTGACAGCACCTAGCAATGATATCACGCAAAGATCTCATGACATGTTGTCCTGTCACCTTTTACAGAAGAAGCTATCGATGATGAGATCCATGCAGAGGCAAATGGGTGGGGGGCCACCAGTCCCCAGCAACATCACTGAAATGGAGGAGCAAGTTTCGCCCGTTGATTTCGCTCATTCTGATGATTCCGCCCCAAAAAGTGGGCGGGCAGTAATATTTCTCACTGCTGTTAAGCACATGGGGAAAGTAACTCATGCCGATAAGTTTCTGAAAAATGCCCGTCAGTTTCCATTTTGTGGCTAAATGGGCGATATATGATGGGAGTTATAAGTCCCCATTTTTCAGCAGTAAAATGGGTGTTAAGTGGGCGTTAAGCAGGCAAAAAAAGTGGAGGATCTAGCCCTATGACCCCTGCTTCTGAGACATTAAACCAAGGCCCTCTCAGGTCGAGGCAAAAGATCCCATGGCACTATTTTGAAGAAAAACAGGAGCGTTCTCCCTAGTGTCCTGGCCTATATGTATCCCTCAACCAACTTCTACTCATTATTGCATTGCTGTTTAGGGACCTTGTGTGCAAATTAGTTGCCATGTTTCCTACACTTTAAAAATGCTTCTTTGACTGTAAAGCTCTTTGGGATATCCTAGTGGTCCTGAAAGGTGCTATATCAATGCAAGTTAATTTTTTGCTTTCTTTCTTATGAGGTATTTGAATCTCTTCCTGCACTGAAGCCATGTCCGAAGGGTGATGCTGGCACTGATTCTGTTAGTCACCTCTGTCCAGGATAACTGGATAGTTGCCCTGGGGATGTTCCTGCAGGTGCTGGGAAACGGTACCTCCCTCCTTGTGCTGACCTCCTCCCTAAGGACCTCCAAGAAGGTATCTAAAAACCTGGGGACAGTCTTCGACTCATTCTCCTAATCATCCTTCTTATCGTTGTATAATAGCAAAATCTGGTATCAGAGAATCGAACCTCATGTTAAGAGGTGCATTCCTGTTTTAAATAGACCTCAGGAGGCCTGCCAAAAGTTGCATGGAGAACATGGGCAGACTGCCCATTTCCTGATGCGATCAAGTGGGCAGCCCTCAGTCATATTAAAATGAGGCTCGGGAGTTCAAACCGTCCTGGCGTCGTGCTGGCGATGTCATCGGGGCCTCCTGCTTGCCCTGTCCCCAGTACACCCACCCCTGTCGGAGCTTCACTTTATATAAGAACATAGGAATTAGGAGCAGGAGTAGTCTATTGGGCCTCTCGAGCCTGCTCTGCCATTCAATGAGATCATGGCTGATCTTCTACCTCAACTCCACTTTTCTGCACTATCCCCGTATCCCTTGATTCCCTTAATATCCAAAAATCTATCGATCTCTGTCTTGAATATACTCAAAGACTGAGAAAATTCCAAAGATTCACCACCCTCTGATTGAAGAAGTTTCTCCTCAGCTCAGTCCTAAATGGCCGACCCCTTATTCTGAGACTATGGGGCCGAAATTCAGGCCCGCCAGAAAGCTGGCACACCTACCTTTTTCTCGATGTTTTTACTGTCGGGTCCGATGAGGCGGACTCTTGATCCTTTTTCACCTCTTTGTCAATTTTTTTGGAGCAGACCTGAAGTGGGTCATAATGGGGATGAAAGCGCGGCAGTAAGTGCTGATGGGGGTGGAAGTGGGGGCGGGACACAGTCTCCACCGCTGTCACTCAGCGGAGGAGTGGTACTGACGTCAGTGCGTGTGTGCGTCATTTAAAGGGGAGAGAAGCAGCTCATTTTTAGGTTCGGCCACTGCGCCACCAAGGAGGATTACGGCTGGGCCAGCGACCTGGCACCCAAGAGGGGGTGCCAGGCTGCCTGTTGGTGGTCCGGCCGAACACAGGGGCATAATTATCCGGCCGATCAGGAAGTTGGCCGGCAAGAAACAACATGGCGGCCACGGCAATGCATCTTTCCCCAGAAGGGCAGCCGCGATGCCATGGCTCACACATGGAATACAAGGTGCACCGACAGAAAAAGCTGTCGATGGCACCGCGCGGCGGATCGTGGATTTTTTCAGATAAATATCGCGCGGAGTGGTATGGAGGTGCGGGAGATCGGCAATGCGTGCTTTGATGATGTGCTTGGGGCAGTTGGCAGCAGTGGGGTGAAAGTGAGGACCACCAGAAAAATCCCCGAGGTGAATTTGGATCGTGGCGGCCAATCGACTGCAACGTGGCGGCCACTTGATTCCGCCACATGGCTGCCACAAAACGGCGGTAACGGGCCTTATCCGGACCCTGAATTTCGGCCCCTATGACGCCTCGTTCTAGACTCCTCAGTCAGAGGAAACTTCCTCCCTGCATCTACAATGTCCAGCCTTGTAAGAATTTTGTATGTTGCAATGAGATCACCTTTCATTCTTCTAAATTCTTGAGAATATAGGCCTAGTCAATTCAATCTCTCTTCATAGGACAATCCCCCCATTCAAGGAATCCGTCTGGTGAACCTTTGTTGCACTCCTCAATGACAAGTATATCAGTCCTTACTTAAAGAAACCAAAACTGTACACAATATTCCAGGTGCGGTCTCACCATGGCCCTATATAATTGCAGTATGAAGTCTTTACTATTATGCTCAAATCCACTTGCAATAAAGGCCAGCATTTCATTTGCTTTCTTAATTGCTTGCTGTACCTGCATGTTAACTTTCAGTGATTCATGTACAAAGACACCCAGGTCCCTCTGAACACCAACATTTCCCAATCTCTCACCATTTAAAAAATACTCTGCTTTACTATTTTTCATACCGAAGTGGATAATTTTACATCTCTCCACATTATATTCCCTTTGCCATGATCTTGCCCACTCACTTAACCTGTCTATATCCCCTTGAAGCCTCACAACTTACATTCCCACCTAGCTTTGCATAAGAACATAAGACATAAGAATTAGGAACAGGAGTAGGCTACCTAGCCCCTCGAGACTGCTCCACCATTCAATAAGATCATGGCTGATCTGGTCGTGGACTCAGCTCCACTTACCCGCCCTCTCCCCGTAATCCTTAATTCCCTTATTGCTTAAAAATCTATCTATCTTTGACTTGAAAACATTCAATGAGCCAGCCTCAACTGCTTCCTTGGGCAGAGAATTCCACAGATTCACAACCCTCTGGGAGAAGAAATACTTTCTCAACTCGGTTTTAAATTGGCTCCTCCGTATTTTGAGGCTGTGCCCCCTAGTTCTAGTCTCCCCCACCAATGGAAACAACCTCTCTGCCTCGATCTTGTCTATCCCTTTCATGATTTTAAATGTTTCTATAAGATCACCCCTCATCCTTCTGAACTCCAAGGAGTAAAGACCCAGTCTACTCAATCTATCATCATAACGTAACCCCCTCATTTCTCGAATCAGCCTAGTGAATCGTCTCTGTACCCCTTCCAAAGCTAGTATATCCTTCCTTAAGTAAGGTGACCAAAACTGCACGCAGTACTCCAGGTGCGGCCTTACCAATGCCTTATACAGTTGCAGCAACACATCCCTGCTTTTGTACTCCATCCCTTTCGCAATGAAGGCCAACATTCCATTTGCCTTCCTGATTACCTGCTGCACCTGCAAACTTAGCTTTTGGGATTCATGCACAAGGACCCCCAGGTCCCTCTGCACCACAGCATGTTGTAATTTCTCCCCATTCAAATAATATTCCCTTTTACTGTTTTTTTTCTCAAGGTGGATGACCTCACACTTTCCGACATTGTATTCCATCTGCCAAACCTTAGCCCATTCGCTTAACCTATCCAAATCTCCTTGCAGCCTCTCTGAGTCCTCTACACAACCCGCTTTCCCACTAATCTTAGTGTCATCTGCAAATTTTGTTGCACTACACTCTGTCCCCTCCTCTAGGTCATCTATGTATATTGTAAACAGTTGTGGTCCCAGCACTGATCCCTGTGGCACACCACTAACCACTGATTTCCAACCGGAAAAGGACCATTTATCCCGACTCTCTGCTTTCTATTCGCCAGCCAATTCTCTATCCATGCTAATACATTTCCTCTGACTCTGCGTACCTTTATCTTCTGCAGTAACCTTTTGTGTGGCACCTTATCGAATGCCTTTTGGAAATCTAAATACACCACATCCATCGGTACACCTCTATCCACCATACTCGTTATATCCTCAAAGAATTCCAGTAAGTTAGTTAAACATGATTTCCCTTTCATGAATCCATGCTGCGTCTGCTTGATTGCACTATTCCTATCCAGATGTCCCGCTATTTCTTCCTTAATGATAGTTTCAAGCATTTTCCCCACTACAGATGTTAAACTAACCGGCCTATAGTTACCTGCCTTTTGCCTGCCCCCTTTTTTAAACAGAGGCGTTACATTAGCTGCTCTCCAATCTGCTGGTACCTCCCCAGAGTCCAGAGAATTTTGGTAGATTATAACAAATGCATCTGCTATAACTTCCGCCATCTCTTTTAATACCCTGGGATGCATTTCATCAGGACCAGGGGACTTATCTACCTTGAGTCCCATTAGTCTGTCCTCCCTAGTGATAGTGATCATCTCAAGGTCCTCCCTTCCCACATTCCTATGACCAGCAATTTTTGGCATGGTTTTTGTGGTCTTCTACTGTGAAGACCGAAGCAAAATAATTGTTTAAGGTCTCAGCCATTTCCACATTTCCCATTATTAAATCTCCCTTTTCATCTTCTAAGGGACCAACATTTACTTTAGTCACTCTTTTCCGTTTTATACATCTGTAAAAGCTTTTACTATCTGTTTTTATGTTTTACGCAAGTTTACCTTCGTAATCTATCTTCCCTTTCTTTATTGCTTTTTTAGTCATTCTTTGCTGTTGCTTAAAATCTTCCCAATCCTCTAGTTTCCCACTAACCTTGGCCACCTTATACGCATTGGTCTTTGATTTGATACTTTCCTTTATTTCCTTGGTTATCCACGGCTGGTTATCTCTTCACTTTGCATCATCAGCAAACATGGATATATTACATTTGGTCCCCTCATCCAAATCATTGATGTAGCTTGTAAATAGGCTGGGGCCCAAGCACTGATCCTTGCGGCACCCCACTAGTTACAGCCTTCCAACCCGAAAATGACTCATTTATTTCTACTCACTGTTTTCTGTCCATTAACCAATTCTCAATCCCCATGCGAGTATATTCCCCCCAATTCCATGAGCCCTAATTTTGTACCTCTTGTGTGGCACCCTATCGAATGCCTTCTGAAAATCCAAATACACCACATCCACTGGTTCCCCCTTATCTATTCTGCTAGTTACAACCTCAAAAAACACTTAACAGATTTGTTAAACATGATTTCCATTTCATAAATCCGTGCTGACTCTGCCCAATCCTATTATTATTTTCGAAGTGCCCTGCTACCATGTCCTTAATAATAGATTCTAGTATTTTCCCTATTACTGATGTCAGGTTAACTGGTCTGTAGTTCCCCCTTTTCTCTCTCCTTTCATTGTTAAATAGTGGGGTTACATTAGCTACCTTCCAATCTGCGGGAACCGTTCTAGAATCTATGGAATTTTGGAAGATGACAAACAATGCATTTGCTTTCTCTATAGCCACCTCTTTCAAAACCCTAGGATGTAGGCCATCAGGTCCAGGGGATTTGTCGACTTTCAGTCCCATTAATTTCTCCAGTATTATTTTTTTGCAAATACAAATTTCTTTCAGTTCCATATTCTCGTTAGTCCCTTGGTACTCCACTATTTCCGGGAGGTTTTTAATGTCTTCTTCTGTGAATTTCTCTGCCATTTCTTTATTTCCCATTATAATTTCTCCTGTCTCAGCCTGTAGGGGATTACTTTTGCTAATCTTTTCCTTTTTACATACCTGTAGAAGCTTTTACAGTCTGTTTTTATGTCTCTCACTAGTTTACTCTCATATTCTATTTTCCCTCTTTTGGTCCTTCTTTGCTGAATTCTAAAATCCTCCCAATCCTCAGGTTTACTGTTCTTTTTAGCAACACTATAAGCTTCTTCCTTTGATCTAATACTATCTTTAACTTCTCTTGTTAGACCACTTTTCCTGTGGGGTTTTTGTATCTTTGCTGTGAATGATGTATTAATTATTTAAATGCTAGCCATTGCTTGTCTACTGTCATACTTATTAACATAGTTTCCCAATCTGCCTTAGCCAACTCTCCCCTCATGTAGTTTCCTTTTTTTGGTTTAAGACCCTACTTTCAGATTTAACTAAATCACGATCAAACTTAATGTAAAATTCTAACTCAGCTCAGTAAAACCCTCAGCAGCTGCCAAATGAATGGATTCAACTCTGCTGCAGTTTGAAAAATCAATGTAATTTATTTTGATTTATAGTTATTTCCAGCTCCTGCAAAATGATGACCCATCCAATCAATGTTTGTTCATTTCCAGTTGGCTATGCTGCAGTACTCGCATCAGGAAAATCACTTTTTGTTGCCTTATTGTTCAATCGAGTGGCTCACATTTAGGAAGCTATGAGGAGCAAATGATCATTTCTAGTTGTGAGGAGTGAGACCCCATCTTCTTCCTCCTCCTCTTTCTGTGATCTTCCTGAACATTGCATCATTCAGGATCAAGGAGAAAAACAGGTAACTTGGTCCGAACCTCTGCCAAAACCACTCTGAACCTTGCCACGGCAAGAGTAGATTGGAGTGACATACCGTTTCATTTCCTTCCATGGGGCAGCATCTCACATGTGGCAACTCCACACAGACATGTAACAGAGATCAACATCAGGAATGTGTGGGGCTGAAATTCAGCCTCCCGAAAATACCTCTTACCGCTGGAAAGCGGAAACCATGTCGCGGAGTCGAATGGCCACCGATTTGGAGTTGAATGGACGCCGCTTGCAAACTTCTCCTAGGTGCTTTTTCTAGTGGTCCCCACTTCTGCCCCACTGCTGCCGACCCCTCCTAAGTGCCTCATCAAAACGTGCACTGCCAATCTCCCGCACCTCAAGCTAACTTCAGGGGAATAATCTTTGGGCCGCCGAGTAGTGCCCCCCAATTGTTTTTTCTGTTGGTGCACTATGTTTACTGTGTATGTGACATGGCTGTGCGGCAGCCAGTAAAGGGGAGGGCGCACTGCCGTGGCTGTCATTTTATTTTATTTGTCAGCCAACTGCCAGGTTGGCCCCACAATTATGCCCCCGGGTTCTGCCAGGCCGCCAACAGGCAGCCTGGCGTCCCCTCTTGGGTGCCAGACTGCTGGCCCGGCCGAAATCCTCCCTGGTGGCCCAGTGAACCTAACTGAAATAATCACAGAGCTCGCAGTGGCTCTCCCCTTTGTGAAGGGGAGAGATGTGATGACGCACAAGCATCATGACATCATCAGTGCTATGATGGTGACTGACAGCGGGGGAGATTCCGTCCCGCCTCCACTTCCACCCCTCCTGTGATCGATCTTCTGCTCTCTGCCCCACTTCTGCCCCCATTATGACCGACTTCCGGTCCGCTTGAAAAAAAATGACAAAGAGCTGAATTTCGCACAAGAGGCCACCTCATCCACCGCGGTGGTAAAAACACATCAAAAGCAGTAGGTGCGACCCGTTTCGGGCGGCGGTGAATTTCAGCCCCTACGTGTGCAAACCCATGTCCTAGCACTCTGTGAAACAGGGAACTGGAATACTGCGTAAAACATGGTGTTCCACCTTGGTCAAAAAGAATCACAATCTCTGTCAAAACATTTTGAAGAGTCAGTGGGCAGAGGAAAACGCCACAGAGAGCGAGGAGGAATAAAAGGGTGAATCAACCTCAGATGCTCCTGAATGCCTCCTCGTGACAGGTTACAACCCACCAAAGGCAAAGTGCTGGGAGTAGAGCTCAGCCAGAAAAGGTTGTGATGCAGAGAAATCTAAAGAAAAGAGGAAATAGTAATTGAAAATGAGGATGGAATGTGAACACTAGCCTATTGTCAGGAAACAAATAAGCAGATGATAAGTATACAGCCATAACAAGCTGCAGTATGAAGTATACGTGAAAGTTTTGGTTAGTCGGAGTCAATTTATAGTTGAAGGGGATATTTTCTGCCCTGATGCGTCTGTGACAACAGCAGCTCCAGACATGGGGAGGAAGGGGCGCTTGGTCAGAGCACAATGCTCGGTATTATTCGACCGGGCAGCACTAGGGTTTCAGGAGGCTTACGCTGCTGGCATGAGCCTCATTAAAGGTCACAAAAATATGTAAATAGAGCCAAGGTCTCTATCTCCCAAATTTCCTGATGGTGTCAGCTGAAGCACAATGCAATTTAGTGTGCTGTATGAAATGTGCAGACTTGCATTGAGAATTACATTTTTAATGGTGTATGTCCTTTGTTTTGCAAGTAACAGTGAAGGTATATTTTAATGGCCTTTTTTAGTTTGGTTTTGCTGCCTGTTTAGGTTCAATTTTTCGCTATTTTGCAGTTTGCTGCTGATTTTTCCTTTCACTTTTTTGAAGCAATTACCATTCAGGGAATTCGACACTGAATGGACACAGTCCCAGCTGTATAGGAACAGGCAGTACTTTAGAAATGCTACTTGCCCTCATGGAGCAAAAGGATGAGCAGAGACTGGTAAGCCGAGATCTGAGGCGGTCGGAGTGGTCCCACTCCTACCCAAAGAGGCAGGTGTACGATAACACTACATTGACTTACCATTTCCGCGGAGCTCTATCTTTGCCACTTACGTGTCCCCATGGAGGAAGTCGTGGAACTTTCCGGTGGCTCAGCAGCTCTGTGCATGGCAGTAAGCCCCCTTTAAGTTACCTCGGGTGACATTTGTTGAATCAGCCACACTGCAGTGCATCATATCATACATTAGTATATCCTAAGTGGTAACATTCTTAACCAAACAAAGAAATAAATATCTAAGGGTACCGATACATATATCTTTAAAGGTAGGGGAGCAGATAGAAAAGGCTAAATTGGGCCATGTAGCAGCCAAATAAGACTCAACAGTGGGGTCTGAGATGAGCGCGCACACTGCCAATACTTCCAGCGTGCCTAATAATCGGCAGCAGCATGCAGAGATGATGACACTAATAAGTGTGCAAAGCTGATTTGTCGCCAGTGCTGTCGTTTTCCAACTCCTCACTCCAGCCCACACCTTGTCTTAACCTCACACAGATGAACATGAAGTCAAACAGAATGAAGAACCCTCTCACCAATGTTATTTAAAGTAATCAGGAAGTCCTGATAGGTTAGTTGCTGGATTATCTCTTTTGGCAGCTGGTCCAATTGTATGAGTTTTTGGAAGTTTCCTATGCTTGGGTAATGTATGAATGCACTACAGGGACTGGTCTCACTGCTCTTGCAGTACTTTTTTGTCATATAAAATATTGTGCAGTAAGAAGTTGCTTCCAGATACGAGTGCTCTGGTAGGATTTCTTCTGGAAATTGAACTTGACAAGCACAATGAGGAGAGGCCACGTAGGGCAGAACAAGCTGCTAGAAGAATGCACTGCCTGCTAAGATGGTGGATACAGATTCAATAATAGGCCTCAAAAGGGAATTGGATAAATACTTGAAGTAGAAAAGATTGCAGGGATATGGAAAAAGAGCGGGGGAGCAAGACTAAATGGATTGCTCTTCGAACGAGCCGGCACTGACTCGATAGTCTATGGGCCCGAACTTGGTGGCCTTACCACTTGCTGCCATCGGCTGCCGCCATGTTTTTTCGGTGGTCTCCCCTCGGTGCCTGTTTCCACTAGGCCTCCCACCGGTGGGAGGGGAGGACCGCTGGGAACCGCCTGTTGATGGCCGCTAGCGCGCAAGGCACGTAAGTGACTTCCCGCCCACCGAGCTGGCAGATTCCTCCGGGCGGGAGTCGGCGGCAGCAGGGGGAAGGACTGCTGCATAGAGGCAGATCTAACCCCAATGGTAAGTATGAAGACCTGCAAAAAAAGGATAGTGAATTTATTTTATTTATTTATTATTCAACGATTTATGTGGATGGGTTCCATTGAAGGTCTTCCAGTGGGTTTTTTTTTGTGTAAATTTTTATTTTTATGTGTGCCCCCTCCCTGGGCCCCCTCCCTGGACCCAACTGAATCCTCGGCAGCACTTTGGCGAGGATTACATTTGCTGCCAAGGTTGGGAGCTCCCGCCCGCTGCTGCCCACATTGCTTTTTTGCCGCAGGGCAGTTTTCAAGGACTTTTTTACGAAACCCCTGCCCAAAGTACCACCAGTTATCGCAGCGATCCTTTGGGCGGAACTTAGCTTCCACCAAGTTCGGGCCCTATGATTCTATAATTCTATAGATGTTATCAGGTTCTACTTCATTTTTAAACAGTAAACATTAGCCGGAATTGTCGGGAAATTAGTATGAGATGTTATCAGATTAATGCTTACTGAGTGTATACCAAATCCCCCTCTCTGTTATTCTAACATAAGAGTCAACCTATTTAAAGAGAACTTTGATTGGACGGAGTTAAACTTTGCTCATAGTAATTTACAGGCTACAGTGCCTTGAAGATAATTTATAGGGTTCTCTGAATAAATTCAAGTGTTCCAAACTTGTTATCAGTGACTAGAATCCTCAATGTGTTAATGATCAAATGACAGAAAACGAATCTCTTGAATTTTATGTGGTTGAAACTTTATTTCTCTGATCATATTGTGAAAATATGTGAATTATTTGTCAGGTATGAGAATCACAATTAGTAACACCACATCTGCAACTCAACCGGATCTTAGTAATGTACATAGTTCCAGCAAAGCTGAACATGCCAGACCACTTGTCTGGCTGTTGACATGGTGTATGTTATGATATCATTCCAATAATATTTTAGTGCTTAGAAAGTACTCGTCTAAATTAACTTTTCATTGGTAGAAAAAACCCCAGCTATTAAACTGAGAGAATGAATCTTAAACAGAATACAGTACACCACTGTTTTGAAAGTGGAGTTGGTGAGGAGGCTTTATTCCATCTCTACATCACATTTTTATGTTAGCTGTGAGTATCACATTAGATATCAATGCGCAGGGCATTCAATGTAGTTGATGTAAATCACCATTTTATGGGTTTAATACAAAACAAACAAAAAAAATTAGTTATTTACTTGTAAACAGCATTAGGCAAAAGTGAAAGGAGGATTGCAACAGGCCCCAGAGAATGAGATTGATCCAAAAAGAATTAATCAACAATTGGATTATTGTATGCTGATGATTTGATTTTCAGTTTTCTCTCCTCTTTCCTGACTCATGCTGGGATACAATTCCAGAGGTCCTGGAATCCCTCTAGTACCTTATCCAAGTGACCATTCTTTGAGTCTGGACAGTGAGGGCTGGATTTGGCTCCAGGGTAGTTTTGCTGCTGGAGGAGAGTTGGGAAAGGACTACCAGCTGCTGACCCAACACTGCCATGACCCTGACCCAGTTCCTGGGTCGGTGCTCATAATAATGTGGTGAAGGTTCCTGACAGGATCACTACCACAGAGGGAGCCTGGGCTTTCTGATCAGGAACAAGAGGTGGCTCTGTCGCGAGACACCCACCGCAGCACCAGAAAGAGAGGACCTTCTGTGAAAGGGGACAAAAGCGTCCCAAAGATCTTCTGCAAAATTTTATTTTTGGTTCAAATTGAGCTACGGCCTATACAAAGCAAGTGACTGGAGGTAGAAATGAGAAGGAGGTGCCCACAACTATGTCCTTTTCCTCCAAAACTGCCTTCAGGGGGCTTTCTGCTGTTGCCCTGTGTCTACTGTCTCCTGAAGGTCCCTGGAGTCAGTGGTACTTTCGGCAACTAAATCAGCCAGTTTTCTAGATTCTGACTTCTCTGCCCCCGCCATTATTCAAAAGGGACTGGCCAGCTGATTTCCCTGTTGAGGAGGGAAAGAAAGATTCTTGGCAATGCTGGCAGGGATTGAGATATAACAGTAGGCCTTCCTGCCCATTTTCCTTCATTTTCCATTGCTATATCAACCTGACTATCAGCAGGCTATTTTAGTGTGTGAAACTTCACAGATGAGTCTGACCCAGTCCTCACTTGATATCCATATGCATGCACTTAACAGATACTTGGCATTTTACAACAAGCTGAAAATCCCTGCCTAGCTGGGGACACTTAGGTCAGTAGTATCATGCTCACTGCTATTCTCAGTGAGATCAGCTAACTCAGCAAAACCAAGGATCCAACTTGGGATTTCCATTGCCTCTGTGGCTCACTTAGCTCAGTACCACATGACAGCATATGAAGCTTAGTACCCATTACAATATAAAAAATCTCCCCATTCAGTGTCAATACAACAATCGACAGCCAGTGTCAAGGCATCATGTAATTATTCTCCTGCCTTTCAAGCTCTCTCTTACACAGTGCAATTGTCTGAAACTCTATTCTTTTATGAATAAATTCAATCTGAGAGTTAGTTATCGCTTGCAGGATTGCTCGAGCATGCTGTACCCTGTGGGAGATTCGTCAAATTTAGTTTTGTTCAGATGATGTCTTAAACTATGAGAATAAAAATAAAGCTTAAAATAAAGTGAGATTATTGGCTTGAAATCACTTCCGTGCTTTCGTTATTCAAACAAAACTAGCAGATCACCCACGGCATTGCTCACAATACAGTTTTATTACAACAAAAGCATTATCTAATGCACAACGTATTATTCTGCTGCTAAGGTGCTCCTCTTTTTAAGCTGGCCCATCCTTTTCACTTTGATATCAATGTCCAGCACGCTCTATGTCAGTAATCCAATCATGTATTATTATCAAAATCTTGGCTGGGATTTTCCCCTTCTGTGTTTGTCAGTCCTAAATGTAGGGAATGGGTGGAAAATCAAGGGCTGACGAGCACAGCAGCAGAACATTCAGCTCTTAACTCGCTGTCAGTGTGGTTTCCAGAGGAGGTCAGTAAGAATGTGGCTCTGGTATTAACCCTATCTGCTAGGCGGGAATGAGATGGGTAAATGGCTAAAATTGCAAAAGTCAACTTAATGCTCTGTTCCAACTGGGAACTGGCTGGCGACCATTTTAACTGCAGCTTGGAATCATGTCAGAAAGTCATCTGCCCAAAACAGCCTAATAAATATATACAAATTGGGGTCCCCTGATGTAATTGAGATCTCAAATGCTATTTTTACTGGGTTGGACAGAATTCTGCCCAATGGTCAACCCACTTTGTAAAACCTCGTGGGATTGGCCTCAGAAACTGACTGGCAAGAGTTGTTACAAGAATTTAAAGGGGAATTTATCTGAACCCAAAAGATTGTGGAGATGATTGTGCTGCAGGGCTTATTGGATTTCCATGGCATTAGTAAGCTATCGCATTAATTTTTTTCACACTTTTTGGCTATACTTACTTTCACCAAGCACTCTCTGCTTGTCATGGGTGCCAGTATTGCTTACATACTCTGGTTGGAGAGACAGTTGGGAGAAGAGGAGCATCAGCAGCAGCCTCAGCAACCAGGATGAGCAGTCGCTGGGCCTATTAGAGCACAGCAGGTGAGCATCTATGCACAATTCCATCATGAGGCATCATAACCAACTCAATGGGCCAAATCTTGCTTGAAAATTAATGGTGCGTTATTGATGCATGCCGTTATTAATGCACAATCGGTCAGCAAATTCTGGGGATTAAGAGATACACCAAAGTTGCGAATCTCTAGAAATTGCTGGTCAATTTACACTGGCCCACCATTTGCTTTGAATAAACAGCATCTCACTCTTCCCATTATTATTAGGAACTTGCTGGATTTGCACATTAATTGCCCTTAAAACTCGCTGCAGAAAGTTATGGCTGGTAAGTAAAAGCATAAGTACCCTTTTAATGATGTGATAATTAGCAATGCGATGCCAATCAACTTCTCTGGCCCAGAAAGGAAACATTGGCCCTGAAATTCCGGCCTCCCCGGGTCCGTACGGAATGTGTACAGACCCGGGAAGGCATTGGAAAAGCCGGTTTTCGGCGTGCAATGCGCATATGCTGAAAACCGAGTTTCTGGCTTGACAGATGGCCACATCTCGGGAGCGAGGACATTCCCACGGCAGAGATTGGGCTATTTGCCCATCTCTTGCCCTGCGAATGTCCTTAAAACTCTTGTGCCTGGTAAAAGCAGGCGCATAGCCTACTTTTACCAGCGTAAGAGTTTAAAAACATATCAAAAACACATTAAAATAAAATTTTAAAATACATATTTATGTTAAAAACCCTGCCCATTCAGGTAATTTTATTTTAAACCATAATTAAAACTTTTTTAAAACATCGGTAAATATATATTTTTTTCAAAAACATTTCTATCAACTTTAATTTCTATAATGTATTTATCTGAGGTGTTTTTTAAATGTTTTATGTAGTGTTTGGGTGTTTGGGGGTGTTTCTCATTCATAGTAATAGGAGTTTTGGACTTACGAAACTCCTATTACTATGAATGAGAAAATACTTTACCGTGATTGGGTGTCCAGGCCCACGTGACTCCTACGGATGTCCCAACGTGAACGCGCTCCATTGCACAAGAAGAGGAGGCCTCAAGTCCGGGATCTCTGGCGAGCATTCGACCAAAAGTTAAGTGCGCACCTTTTCTCCTATTTATAGCCGAACGCCCGCGGGAAGAAGAAACCGGGATTTCAGGGTAATGTAAACTGTTCAGTCTCATTCCTCAGGTAGTAAATTCTTCTTAGAGATTTCACATTTTACATCTTTTAATTATTTTCTTATTTTTCCTTTCTGCCTCTTTTTTTCTCTCACTCTTAATTTAATCATTCTTTCCCTCTCTTTTTTTATCTTTCTGTACCCCATTTGGCTCTAATTCACCCACCTTCTCTGTCACTCCTCTGTTTCTTTCTCAATCTTTGAATCTCATTGGTCCCATCATTCACTAAGGTCCCAGGTGCTCCATTGCCCTCGTAGCGTTGTTATAAACTCGCACTTCTAGCTAAAAAATTTTGAGGTTGAAGGATGTAGAATACAATCTAACTAACGATGCATGCTGTGAGATGTCCTGTTCCAGCTAGTTTTGACCCATTGTCTCAATGTCTATGCACAAACCCACTTCCAGTAGGGCTTACTGTATAATGATCCCGTGCAGGAACTCTGGCTGATTATTCTTTCCCTGACCTGAGGCAGTGATGCCAGTTGCAGTGCCTCACAACCTCTCCAGTTGAGATCAGCTAATCCATGACAGACCTAGGATCAAACCTGGGAGCTTGCTGGTCAGCTACTCACCGTGTAAACCTGCTGAAGTAACAGGGGACCCGAATATAAATCATAACTTTGTTCATGTGTACCTGTGATAAATATCCTTGCTTAGTTGCAAAAAAAATTTCCTTTGTTCAATATAAGTGTGAATGGCTGAACAGGCTCGAGGGGCTGAATACCTTACTCCTCCTGTTCCTATGTCCATATAACCTTTCTGCCTCTTTTTATTCATAAACTCTTATGTTATTTGTTCATCTCAATGTGTAATCCTATCATCTTTATAATCTCCATTTCATTTGTTTCAGTCTCAAAAGCTTAGAAGTCATGCAAACATACTACCAAAGCAAAACAAACTGAGAGAGAGAGGATTCTTTAAAGTTTAGATGAGAAAACTGTGTGCTACTCCCCCAGACTGTGGGGTCCTGACCTGCCCACTAGTTACATCAGTTAGATTTTACATGTTAACTGCTCTTCTCCGCCCCTCCAGCTCAGGGCTCTATAAATTGCAGCTCTGTTAACTCGGGAGACTGCTTGGATTTTGCGGAGGAAACAGTCTGAAAGTCTTCAGAATGAAGTATTTTGTTCTATTTGGTTTTGCTTTAGTTTTAGTTTGCATTACTCTGATCAGTGCTCTATCACCCTACAAACAAGTATTACAACACAGCAGGATCAGAGGCAGGCAGCATGGGTAAGCAACTTTTAAAACAATTTTAGCAAAATTTCTGTTTGAAATTACTTTACATCTTAGCTTTAATTCAGTTGAATGCAAATGTGATCAAAAGTGCTGTGCTGTATGTATATATACAAACACACTGAAGGGTGAGTGAGAAAGTCCATAAACTTGATTTAAAACATTTTGTGGTTCCAAAACTAAGGTTGGATTGTTTATTCAAACTAAAGTTTGAAGTGTAAGCATGTTCCAGTTCATTAAGACTTAAAGAACACAATCGTTAAAACAGTGTTGGCAATACAATGTTTAAAAGAAGTAAAAACTGAATTTGATGTGACAGTTTCTAATTATTCTTGATTTGAAACAATGGATTATACTGTTGCTGCTTCCTGAACAATCCTGTTCATCTTTCTTTGTTTTAAAAAGAAAAATGTGTGTTCCTCCTCAGCCCCAACGTATGTGCTTTGCAGCAATTAGCAGGATCCAACAAGAAGTACTTCACCAACTGCAAACAGTGGTACCATCGCAGAATCTGCGGCAAATCGACGTAAGCAGCACGTAATTTAAAGTCAATCTTAGATATCAGCAATAAATCGAAAATATGTAGCAGAATTATATATTGTTGGTTTATAATCACAAGTTCGCAGTGAAAGTAGCCGAAAAAAAGTTCAGAAATCATTATTTTGATTATTCTGTTAAAGTTTTTTCACTGTGAATATGTGAATAACCTAGTTTCTTTTAAGTATTTGGCTTCAAATTGTATTAATGCATGATGAAAGAAACATACATTTATAATTGACCTGCCCAAAATAAAATTGGCAATATTGCACTTCACCAGGGCTTAACTTTAAATTACAAGTGTAAGTTCTTAGTCAGAACTGCACCAGTACAGGTAAATTACAAAATTGATGGTTGATGGTGAAATATATGTTTTGACTAGTGAGGTCTCATTTCCTCTGACAGGTAATAAAAAAGGTTTCAATTCTCCACTGTCTGGATATAGTCAGCACAGTTATAATAAAAATGCAATAAGTAACAGAATGGAATTTCTGTAGAGGAAATGATTATTGGCTGTAAAAGCTTTTGGATGAAATATCTCAGCACCTAAGAGGGCTGTGCATTTGGGACAAGTACAGGAAGCTGCGGTAAGTGACATGCTGTGTGCAATTTTGACAAATCTTCCTTTGTTGCTGGAGCTGAAAGTTTTCGAGTGAGGTCTGGCTCCAGGCACCACACAGGCACATGGTACCACTCACATCAGCAGGCAACTGGAGAAGGAAAATGATGACAAGAGATCTGATTTCATGGAATATTAAAGCCTAAATTGGATCAATATGATCCAGATAATGTAAAAGAAACCTTGTGGGCTTGCCCCACAATATTTGCATGGGGAAAGGAGAGCTGTTCCTGGTTCTGCAGTGTCTTTTACAACTTTACCTTAACATACAGACTTATAAATTAATGTCTAATTCTCTATAGAAAACCATTAGAAAGTTTTTTTATATCCATGTGGTGACATCATAATTGAGAACAAATGTCATAAAATGAGAAAAATGCTGATCAATACGTTACCTAATGTAGTATGAGCACAATGTATGATGAGGAGACACGTGATATGATTTCATCCACTCGTGGAGTAATTATAACTCGTATGTGACTTCATCAGTCATGGGTCATCAGGATAGTCTATTGCCGGGATTATAAATCATGTCCCACAGCTCCTCATGTATCCTATCTTTCTTTGACAGGCACATATATGAATTATTTTTTGCAGGAAAATTAAGAGCACTATTACAGTGTTTATTTTAAGAATTCAAAAAAGGTAGCGGGATTTGCTTTCATACAGTTCCCATGGGCTCTAGAGTAGTGTCATAATAGCACTGTCATATAATCTTTTTAATATTTCAGCTGTCATGACCTACGCCGTGATCCGGATTCACATCACTATTACTCTCCTCTGTAAAGAAGGGAAACATCTATTAAATTAAAAATCAGTTGAACGACAAAACAAGGCCATCACATCACAAAAACACTTAAGTAACATGAGACAAGTGGTGACATTATATGAAGAAATACTTCAAAAATAATAAGAACTCCGATCATTGCACACTTCAAACACCACAAGGAAACATCAACCAGTACACCAATCTAATCAGTGTGTATTATTACAGTGTGGCTCTGAGACACATAAATACACAACAAATTTTCCGTTTGGCTCATTTCTTTTCCATTTATACCATTTACATTTTTTTAAATGGCTAACATTGGTGAGCTTTTTTATAAACAAAGTACCATAAGGTGCCTTTCATGATTCCACATTTAAACTAGGCATGCACCCCACCAAATTCGGTCTTCATTACTCATGTTAACAATTTGGTACACTCCTTGGGAAGATTTTCAACTACTGCCTAACATGTTTATGTGGAAAATGGGACAGTCAGCAGTTGAGAATTTAAAAATAATCGCCCGCCTGTCTGACACAATGTTCAGGTGGGCCTTGAAATGGGCGGCTAATGTTTCCACCCGAAACAGGCTGGAACTGTATTAAAATACATTGGTTTGAAGGACCCCAATACCACTTACATGTACCAATAGACAATGCATGCACAATGCGCGCTCTGTGCATTGGCATCAGGCATTGCGCAGTCTAACCAATGAATCAGAAGTGGGGTCAAAGCAGGAAAAAGTTACAAAAAAAACAAATTTAAAATCTCTTTATTTGAATGCACACAGCATTCGTAACAAAATAGATGAGTTGACGGTACAAATAGATACAAATGGGTATGATCTGATAGCCATTACAGAGACGTGGTTGCAAGGTGACCAATGCTGGAAACTAAATATTCAGGGGTATTTGACAATTCGGAAGGACAGACAGAAAGGAAAAGGAGGTGGGCTATTGTTAATAAAGGATGAGATCAATGTGTTCGTGAGAAACGATATTGGCTCAGAAGATCAAGATGTAGAATCAGTTTGGATGGAGCTAAGAAATAATAAGGGCAAAAAATAGCTGATGGCCGTAATCTATAGGCCCCCTAACAGTAGCTACACTGTTGGACGGAGTACAAATCAAGAAATAATGAAGGCTTGTTAAAAAGGAACGGCAATAATCATGGGCAATTTTAACCTATATATTGATTGGACAAAGCAAATTGGTAACGGCAGCCTTGAGGAAGAGTTCATAGAGTGTATCCGGGAAAGTTTCTTTGAACAGTACGTTGCGGTATGAACCAGGGAGCAGGCTATCTTAGATCTGATACTGTGCAATGGGATAGGATTAATAAAGGATCCTCTAGGAATGAGCGATCATAACATGGTTGAATTTCAAATTCAGTTGGAGGGTGAGAAAGTTGGATCTCAAACCAGTGTCCTAAGCTTAAATAAAGGAGACTACAAAGGTATGAAGGCAGAGTTAGCTAAGTGGACTGGGAAAATAGATTAAAGTATGGGACAGTTGATGAACAATGACAGACATTTAAGGAGATATTTCATAACTCTCAACAAAGATATCTCAATGAAAAGGAAGGACTGTAATAAAAGGAATAACCATCCATGGCTAACGAATGAAATATGGGATGGTATCAAATCAAAAACAAGGGCATACAATGTGGTCAAGACTAGTGGGAGGCCAGAGGATTGGGAAACTTTTAAAAGCCAGCAAAGAATGACTAAAAAAATGATAAAGAGAGGCAAGATAGATTATGAAGATCATGAAATATAAAAACAAATAGTAAGAGTTTCTACAGGTACATAAAAAGGAAAAGAGTGGTTAAACTAAATGTTGGTCCCCTAAAGGATGAGACTGTGGAATTAATAATGGGGAATAGGGAAATGGCAGAGACTGTGAACAAATATTTTGTATCGGTCTTCATGGTAGAAGACACTAAAAACATCCCAATAGTGGATAATCAAAGGGCTTTAGGGAGGGAGGAACTTAATACAATCACTATCACTAGAGAAATAGCATTCGGTAAAATAATGGGACTAAAGGTGGACAAGTCCCCTGGAACTAATGGCTTGCATCCGAGGGCCTCAAAAGAAGTGGCTGCAGAGATAGTGGATGCATTGGTTGTGATCTACCAAAATTCCCTGGATTCTGGAGAGGTGCAAGTGGATTGAATGTAACGCTCCTATTTTAAAAAGGAGGCAGACAGAAAGCAGAAAACTATAGATCAGTTAACATAATATATGTCGTTAGGAAAATGCTGGAGTCCATTATTAAGGAAGCAGTAGCAGGACATTTGGAAAAGCATGATTCAATCATGCAGAGTCAGCATGGTTTTATGAAAGGGAAATAATGTTTGACAAATTTGCTGGAGTTCTTTGAGGATGTAATGAGGAGGGTGGATAAGAGGGAACCAGTGTATTTGGTGTATTTGGATTTCCAGAAGGCATTCGATAAGGTGCCACATAAAAGGTTACTACACAAGATAAGTTCATAGGGTTGGGGGTAATATATTAGCATGGATAAAGGACTGGCTAACTAACAGAAAACAAAGAGTCGAGATAAATAGGTCATTTTCCGGTCAACAAACTTTAAATGGTGGGGTGCCGCAGGGATCAGTGCTGGGGCCTCAACTATTTACAGTCTATATTAATGACTTGGATGAAGGGACCGAGTGTAATGTAGCCAAGTTTGCTGATGATACAAAGATGGATGGGAAAGCAAATTGTGAGGAGGACACAAAAAATATGCAAAGGTATATAGACAGGCTAAATGAGTGGGCAAAATTTTGGCAGATGTAGTATAATGTGCGAAAATGTGAGGTTATCAACTTTCGCAGAAAAAAATAGAAAAGCAAATTATAATTTAAATGGAGAAAAATTGCAAAGTGCTGCAGTACAGAGGGACCTGGGGGTCCTTGTGCACGAAACACAAAAAGCTAATATGCAGGTACAGCAATAATCAGAAAGGCAAATGGAATGTTGGCCTTTATTGCAAGGGGGATAGTGTATAAAAGCAGATAAGTCCTGCTACAACTGTACAAGGTATTGGTGAAGTCACACCTAGAGTACTGCATGCAGTTTTGGTCTCTGTATTTAAGGAAGGATATACTTTCACTGGAGGTTGTTCAGAGAAGGTTCACTAGGTTGTTTCTGGAGATGAGGGGGTTGACTTATGAAGATAGGTTGAGTAGGTTGGGCCTATACTCATTGAAGTTCAGAAGAATGAGAGGTGATCTTATCGAAACATATAAGTTAATGAGAGGGCTCAACAAGGTGGATGCATAGAGAATATTTCCACTCAGGGGAATCTAAAACTAGGTGGCATAGTCTCAGAATAAGGGGCTGCCCATTTAAAACTGAGATGAGGAGGAATTTCTTCTCACTGAGGATTGTAAATCAATAGAAATCTCTGCCCCAGAGAGCTGTGGATGCTAGAATATATTTTAGGCGGAGATAGACAGATTTTTGAGTGATAAGGGAATAAAGGATTATGGGGAGCGGGCAAAGAAGTGAAGCTGAGCCCATGATCAGATCAGCCATGATCTTATTAAATGGCGGAGCAGGCTTCAGGGGCAAAATGGCCTACTCCTGCTCCTATTTCTTGTGTTAATATGTTCTTGTGCTCCTTAAAGGGACCACTCGAAGCTGCTCAGAAAATAGTTCCAAAAGATTTTTACAGTGATTTTATTTTGGAGGGGGGCAGATGAAGCATGGAGTTATCAGGTTCCCCTAATATTTTCTTTCCCTCTTGTACCCACCCATCTCTTGTTTTAAATAGCTGAAATCAATGTTAAAATGGCAATAATGGCCTTAAAATGGAGTTGGTAGACTTACCGCCCCATCAATGATGATGCTGCGGCCACCACCATTTATAATAGGGACTTTGCATGGGTGGAACATCAGCTGGAACACCCACCTGTTTCTTTAATATGCAAATTGTAGTCCTATGATGTATTTAGGACCCCAACTGCAATTTTAATGGACAAATGACTGGAGCGTTTGCCACACAATGCTCATCCATGTGTTCTGATTTTGAGCAGCCTAATCAGTGGTCCTTAAAAAAAAGCTTCTCCTGGATCCACAAGAAAATTGGAGGCTGCTGCCAGCTCAGTCTCGCCCCTCCTTCCCACCCCTTCCTGCACTTTGCATTCGCCCTAGAACATACCTGCGGGCCAATGAGTTGTCTGAAGCACCCAATATTACACCATCCATAAGCTGACGCACTTCAGTGAGTTGCCCATTGGAATTGTGCAGTTTGCCAGCAGCATAGAAATAAGGCCTGAAGCTTGAAATAGCTTGGGTATCACACTGGCAGGGATGATAATTAAAATCCCTTTACCTCTCCCTTTCTCATTGTCTCTGAATTTTAATCCCTTCAGGCCGTTCTTCTATTTCAATGTCCTTCACTGATGATCTTTCTTCTTAGGGGGAGAAATTTGCATTGTTTGCGCCTCCCATTAGCGCCCATGGGAGGCGTTAACTGGGCGCAAATGACTTCCCGCCTGGAGTTTGGGCTCCTGCTGGTTGCGCCCCGGACAAATCATCACCGTGCACAACGACCCGTTTTCGCCCAGCGCAAAAATTCAGGAGCACCCTGTCCACTCGCAGGGCGAAAATTAAAGTGGAGGTGCGGCGCTGACATTTTTAAAAATGGCCGACTTACCGGTCGCGCCTTGCTCTCTTCTCATCCATTGCACTAAGTTGCAGCACGGCACTCTGTTTCTGTGCGGGGCTACTGCCATGGCACCCTGTTCCCCAATGGTGTAGTGTTGGCCCCTTCTCCCTGATGCAGAGTCAGCAGCGTGCCTTCCCCTTTAACGGAAGGAGAGGGCCCTGTGCTCCCACCAGCACTACGTGGCTCTCTGCATAGCAGCGAAAAATTCCCACGCTTAGCACCCAAGTCCCGCCCCTGAGAGGAATGGAGCACGTGTCATTGCACTCCACTTCCTCTCAGGGGCGGTAAGCCCAATTTAGCTGCCTGGGTGGGACTTCCACACCTGGTACAGGAAGTCCCGCCTTGCTGATGGTACCGCCCCCAAATGCGGCAGTACTGAATTTCGCCCCCACAGTGTTATAATTTCCACCTCTTTTGAAATAATGATTCACAGCAGGTAATTGTTTTGGCTAATTGGGTGCAGTTATCTATCCAGTACTTCAGCAAAGTGTCCATTCTTTATGTGTGAGTCAAAATTGTGAGTGTTGGTGGGTGATTAGAACATGGGGACCAACATTGCCAAGACTGATCTGGGCCTCATATACCCACTGTACAAAGTCAGGTTTGCAATAGATATTTCCCAGATCAGTAGCATCACTAACCCTTAGGCAATCTGAGTCCTACTTTTATGGGAGTTGACTCACATTGCCTTACATCTATTTGTACATTAGCATAAATCAGAGATTTAATAATAGCATCCCCTTGTTATCTGAACTGGATATTTGTGTCTATCCCATAACAAGGCTTCCGTGAACAAAGCAAACTGCTTGATAATTCTCTGTGATGTACAGATCCTTCTCAATAGTCATTTATGCCTGAGAAAGTGTATATAACTCCTACACACTTGCATGCACTCTGCATAATATGTCCGCTTCTGAAAATTATGAAAGGCTGTCTGGTACTATCATCTAGTGTGAGGCACTGTTCAACAAAATTGTAGTTAACTTTTATGTATAATGATAATGTCTGCTATGGTTAACCAAGAAACTCAGATTAGAAACAGCGAAACAGACTATATGGAACTGACCTAAAACTATCTCTTTATTGTCAGTGATGCTGAGCTTTCAATTATGAAAAAATCATACTTTGGTATCTAAATATATGTTACACATATCTTCCTATCCTCAATTGTTGCTGTGAAATTAGAAAAATGATGAAATTCAATAAAAACTGTGGATTCAGTAGTCACGGTTGATAATATTTTGCTGTATTTGTATAATATAATCTAATGTATGAAAGCCAGACCAACTCCTAGCTTTGCCACTTGAAGTGCACAGGAGTTCTCCCTGGTGTCCTGATCAATATTTATCCCTCAACCAACACCTAAAAACAGATAATCTGGTCATTATATCATTGCTGTTTATGGGACCTTGCTGTGCGCAAATTAGCTGCTGCGTTTCCTACATTACAACAGAAGCTGTACTTCAAAAAGTGCTTTGGGACATCTTGAGGTTGTGAAAGTTGCTATATAAATGCAAGCCTTTCTTTCCTTTTTAATGGGTAACATATTGCAACAATCTTCAAAGCAAAGACTTAAGAGTCAATTATTGTATTTGTATATCCTGTAAGACCATTCATCAGTACAAGATTCTTGGACTGGTGGTATGGCTGCAGACCTGTCTGCAGATTGGTTCCATGAGTGAGTGGTAGTGGTTGGAAATTCGTTGCTAAGTAATTACCAGCTATAAACATAACTCACTTTGATTACATGATAGATACTGCAAGCTTTTTTTTTCCTTTTAAGTACTTTGTTGTATTGTTTAATGGTGGCTTATGTCATGCTTAGATAATGCTTTAAAATGTGACTTGCCTCAGAAGGAAGGATTTCTGGTCCATGTATAACATATAATCGACGAGAAATTAATCTTGGGTGGTAGCGCAATATGTGCGGTATGGTATTGGGCGCCTGTTATACACCAGTTCCATTGCAGTCAATGGAATTCTATACATGGTGGGGTGTATAACCGGCGTCTATTTGTACTCTGTCCAAGGTGAATTTCTACTGCATAATTTTTGGTTAAAGCAGCATCAAGGATAACTCTGGATTGGAAATTTGTTTTATATATAGAGTCTAAGAGAATTTTTTTGTCATTTTCTAGGGAGTAACATCCTTTGGGCTAGAACCTCCACTTTTTTGCTTATCGCCCAGAAATGGGTGTTATTTCCAGTGTGGGCATTAAAAAAGGGTTTTCAGATCGCCGGCTTCTCGTCCATTCTCAAAATACCTAGTTTCCATTTTTGAAAATGAGCGTTACCGCGAGCGATATCAAATGATTTATGACCCTCTGCCGTAAAGTGTGGTCGTCCTTAGCAACGGCATGGCAACGCTCAATTCCCATGATTCAGGAGGTCAAGGGTCATCATGACATGCGCAGAAGAGGAGACAGAGAGAGAGGGAGCTCAGAGGCACTGAAAGTGTGTGTGGCTGTGGTGTGTGCTTGTCTGGCTGTTGTGGGAGGCACAAGGGAGATTCACCAGCAGCAAAAAGCCTACTAAGCAACAAGAACATAGTTGCCACTCAGTTTTTGTCCAACAAATAAGATGTAACATGGAAGGGATGGAGGAGGTCCAGGAGCTGGTAGCCAGGAACATTGGTGGCAGAGCGCTCCCAGTGGTCCCGAAGCACTACACTGCATCCCAAGGTGCCGCACCCCCATTGCCAACCACGCATGAGAGCCAGCAGCAACATCTTGCTTCTGGCTCGGAGCACATTCCCACCTCGGGACCGTCCTCTCCCGTATCGGTCCAAGCAGCGTTTCAGCCGTCACCCCCCCCCCTGCCCCCCGCCACCCCCTCTGAATGAAATATCACCTGAGGACCTCCTCGGCCAGGTGGCTTGAAGTCAGGAGGGTAAGGGGTAGAGGTGGGGAGGAGAAGCAAGGGGGGAGGTGGATTTCAGACTAATATTCAGTTTAAATGTTTTTTATTTAACAAAACCTTGTAGCGCATTGGCTCAGATACCTGCACCATTACACGCTGGTGATTCCTTTACATCAAAGGGTATAATCACACTTAACTTCAATCAACTTAAACTTTAATTGTCACCAAGGTGATGCCCACCATTGAAGTTTGACTTGCACACCCAGCAGTGTGTCAACCTTGTAAATAACACCAACGTTCTTTCAGGCAAAGTGATCATTGATGAGTTCCTGACGTAAGACTCTTGCAGCTATTATGCCACCATGGGCCCTTTCATGCGGTCTATAGCGGGGCGGGGGCATGGCTTCAACATCAGCCTGATTGTCTGGGCCGATGTCAGCGTTCGCCTCCTCGTTCTCCTCTTCCTCTCTCTGGTGAGGTGGACTGTCAGACTCATCAGGCAATTCTTGTCCCCTCCTGATAGCCAAGTTGTGCAGCATGGAGCGCACCACCATGAATTTAGCTACCTGCTCAGGGTGGCATTGGAGCTCGTGTCCTGAGTGGTCCAGGCATCCAAAGCGCTGCTTCAGCACTCCAATGGTTTTCTCCACGATATTGCGAGTTGCTCTGTGGCTCTCGTTGTATCGCCTTTTGGCTTCGGTGTGGATATCATGCAAGGGGGGGCGGTATTCAGCCAGGTGGTGAGGCCATATCCTTTGTCACCAAGCATCCAGCATTGATCTTGTGGCTCATTGTTAAACAAGTCAGATACAGTGCTCTCAGGCAGGATGTGAGCATCATGGATGCTGCCCGGAAATTGAGCATTCACTGCCAGTATAATTTCCTGGTGGTTGACAACCAGTTGGACATTCAGGGAGTGGAATCCCTTGCGGTTCCTGAAAACCTCTGCATCCTGAAAAGGTGCCCGCATCGCGATGTGCGTACAGTCTATTGCTCCCTGAACCTTGGGGAAGTTTGAAATTCTGGAGATTCCTCGAGCCCTCTCACTCTGTGCCTCCCTGGTCATAGGGAAGCTGATCAATTCCCTCCTGCTTGTGTACAGGGCTTCAGTGACCTGTTTAATGCAGCGATGTGTGGCATGCTGAGAAAGTCCTCAAATGTCTCCAGCTTTGGCCTGAAAAGAACCCAAGGCGTAGAACGACAGTGCCGCAGTGACTTTGACCTCGTTGGACAGTGCAGTACTGATGGTGCTGGCAAGCTGCAGATCTGCCCTTATCAGCTGGCATGCCTCAGTGATAACCTCTTTGTGGAAGCGCAGTCTCCGAAGGCAGATCGTGTCGGGCAAGTCGAGGTAAGAATGCTTCTCCTTGTACTTGCAGAGGCTGTAAAGTCTGGTGCTCCTCATCTGGCTATCACATATTACATTGGGCACATAATGCAATGGAGTGTTCCTTTGGCGATGTCGAGTCTGCTGCATGTAATTGGTCACCAAGAGAGGGTGAGAAAGGACAGGCCCCATTGCAGTAGCTCTCTGTTTTCCACCGATTTGTCTCAAACAAGGAATGCCCTTATGAAGACACCTCTTTAATTCCAATCGGTCACTGTATGGTCAAGATGTTTTTACAGATGTTCAATCAACTCCAACGACCTGCAGAGCACATCAAACTTCGCCGAGATTGAAGCATAGCGATCTTTTAAAGGACACGACATGTGACCTAGAACATGGCGTCCATAACGCTGTGATTTGTTCCGGTTAGTTCCACTTTTTCTGGGCTTTTTTTTGGGCGAGCGATATTGTGGGCGATATGCGTGTGCGGTGGTGAAATTGACGCAGGGCGATCTCATGGCCGCTAGTTTCGGTAAATATGCTCTTTACGACAAAAAAAAGTGGGCGGGCGTTAATATTGAATCTCGGCGTTAAATCCATGTGGAAAGTAACGCTGGGCGATATTATGGGCGTTGAATTCGCCCATTCTGCTGATTCCACCCCAAAAAAGTGGGCGCGCAGCAATATTTTTTCCCGGTGTTAAGCACATGGGGAAAGTAATGATCGGCAATAAGTTTCTGAAAAATGCCCACCAGTTTCCATTTTGTGCCAAAATGGGCGATATATTGGCTTTATATGTCATTTCAGCAGTAAAATGAGCGTTAAGCATGCAAAAAAAGTGGAGGTTCTAGCCCCACGTGCCTTTGACAAAGGCAAACTATCCCTCCTCATCCTTCTTGACTTGTCTGTAGCCTTTGAGACGGTTGACCACTCTATCCTTCTCCAATGCCTCTCCACTGTCATCCAGCTGGGTGGGACTGCACTCTCCTGGTTCCATTCATATCCATCTAACTATAGCCAGAGAATCACCTGCAACGGCTTCTCTTCCCGCTCCCGTAACGTTACCTCTGGTGTCCCCCAAGGATCTATCCCTGGTCCAATCCTATTTCCAAAAACACAGCATCAGTTTCCACATGTACACTGATGATACCCAGCTCTACCTCAATATCACTTCTCTCGACCCCTCTACGTTTTCTAAATTGTCAGACTGCTTGTCCGACATCCAGTTCTGGATGAGCAGAACTTTTCTCCAATTGAATATCGGGAAGACCGAAGCCATTGTTTTCTGTCCCCGCCACAAGCTCCGTTCCCTAGCCACTGACTCCATCCCTCTTCCCAACTTCTGTCTGAGGCTGAATCAGGCTGTTTGCAACCTTGGTGTCACATTTGACCCTCAAATGAGCTTTCGACCGCAGCATAACTAAGACCACCTATTTTCATCTCCGTAACATTGCCTGTCTCTGCCCTTGTGTCAGCTCATCTGCTGTTGAAACCCTCATCCATGCATTTGTTACCTCTCGACTTGACTATTCCAACGCACTCCTGGCTGGCCTCCCGCAATCACCCTATGTAAACTAGAGGTGATCCAAAACTCGGCTGCCCGTATCCTAACTCGCACCAAGTCCCGCTCACCCATCACCCCTGCGCTCTCTGACCTACATTGGCTTCCGGTTAAGCAACACCTCGATTTCAAAATTCTCATCCTTATTTTCAAATCCCTCCATGGCCTCGCCCTTCCCCATCTCTGTAATCTACTCGAGCATTTACTTGCAACATGTAAATAAAGAATCCATGTCAATGACCTGTTGGATATGATACTTATTCATCAAGTGGACCCAACTTTTGTGTAATGCACATTTGGAGGTGCCATCTTTCGAATGAGACGTTAAATCCCATCTTATTAATATGTTCGTAATAACACATCCGACCCCCCCCAAAAAATCTACAACAGTACCTGGTAGTCTCGGAGGCATAGATTTGCTGCACAGCGCATGGGAAGATACCTTTCAGGCAAGTAATTCCAAGCTCGAGTCATGTGGGCCTGGACAACCATGATGCAGTATTCTCATTGATAAAAATAGGAACTCCATTTGTACAAGTTCCAATTCCTAAAAAGCCCCTAAAACACCAAAACACAGCACAATAAATAAATAAAACACCTCATATATTTAAAATTAATTTAAATTAAATGTAATTTTACATTTTTTAGAAAAAAAATATATTTTTTGCATTTTTTTTTAATGTGTGTAAGTGGTTTTGCCCTTGGTGGTTTCGAATCATCCCCCTTACAACAGTTCTAGACCCAGGGAATTATAATAATGAACAGAATATACAGTTCCAGACAGATCTTTCAGTCTCAACCGTCACAATACTTTTATTCAAGTTAAAGCACACATCTGCTCGCAGTCAAACACACTCTGGTGGTGTAAAACAAACAAACACAGTACAACACACAACACTGGCCTGTCTGAACAAGCCCCTATCACGAAGTACCCATGACTAAAACACCCCTGCTTGGCTCAATACGGCACCACCGAATCTGTCCAACAGACTGTGTGTATGCTTATGATCCACGCAGAAACCTCCCAATTAAACCCCTAAGGCTTGGTTGGGACACACAACACCCCTTCACACAATGCGGTGGTCTAAAGGATGTGTGGGCTGGGATAATGCTCACCAGTTACCCCTTTGGCTTACTTGCTGCTTCTCCCGATGAGGCGTATCTTTTGGTTTCGTACCAATCTGTGGTTTCCAAGTCCAGTCTCAAGGTCAGCTTCCCAGTCGAAAATAGCGAGGCTCTCTTTGCTCGTAGATGGTGGTTTCTTCTCTCTGTCCCAGATGGAGTGCTCAGTTCTCGAGTGCATTGAACGAAACAAGCAAGCATAGAAGAGGAGAGAGAAAGAGATGGCTGCAAACTGCCGTCTCTTAAACCTGAAAAATCCTTCCGAATTCTCACATTTAAAACCAGTCCTTTGCCTGAGGCAGTCCAACTAAAAGCAATGAATCACATCTTCAACCTGTGCCTTTGTTACTGGGCTGTTCCTGGGGATAAAGGCTCCACGAGTCTGGGTGGCCAAATAGCTTCCTTTGTACTGAGGTTCCCGCGCTCCAGGGCTCTCAGTCATTTCGATGGCTTGAGCACTGACAGTTTACCTGATCTCTCACTGATGGGTTCCCATTCTATGACAAAAGGGTCCTTCATCTGCTTTCAACCATCCCAGACTATCCCCGCCCACCTGATGTGTATTCCTGCGGAACATGCTTCAGCCGGTCACAAGTCATGCTGTCAGCTCTTTTGAAATATGAAAAAGCAATGTCTAAAATTTAAAGTCCAAAAGGTTTATGCCGATGCTGTCAATATTTTCGCCGATTTTTAGATGTGTTTTAATAGGATTAAAAATAAACTTAATGGACAGGGTTTTTATGATAAAAATGTGTATTTAAATTTCATTTTTATATGTTTTAAAACTCTTAATTGATAAAAGTAGGCTATGCACCTGCTTTCAACAGCCACAAAAATTTGAAGGACATTCGCTGGGCATGAGTTGGGCAAATAGCCCAATCTCTCCCGCGCGGATGTCCTTCTCCCGGGGATGCGGAGGATCTGTCAAGAGAAATCGTACAGACCCGTCAAGGCCGGAATGTTAGGCCCATATAATTCATAAATGAAAACTAAGGCTAAGGAAACTTTGACTAGGAATGGGAAGTCTGTACAGCCCACAGAAATGAAGCCTCACTACAGGAACCCAGAGTGGCCAAGAAGACAAGATTTGATAAATCCTGTGTCGGGAGACAGTGATCAGTACGGAGAAACCGATGATAGCAACCGCAGCTGCTTGTTTATTGAGTCAGAATGTTTCACATTTAGCAAATATCCTTATTCCCCGGTGTTTGGGGTCATTAGTATATGATTCTCGGAACGCTGAGAACTCCCTTGTGCTTTGCTGTAGCCAAAGTTATGAGATTCTCTCCTGTTGTGGTATTTCAAATGGCATACTAGCCAGGTTTGAATGTAACACATTTTACATTGTTAGCTTCCAGGAATATAAATGAATTATGGGCATCAAAAACTGGCTAATGGACTAACATTTGTTTCAGTAACCTTAGTTTGGCAAGTAATGGTTTATTCCAAATTTAAATTTCTGTATACAAAGGTCAGTGTTCTGAGAGATCATTGGGGGTAGTGGGGAGGGTAGAAATTCAATATAATTACCTCTGCAGATTTTGCAGTGGAAAGGCCCAATTTACACATGTGCCTGGCAGGCCCTTTTTTAGGCGCCAATGGCAGCGCCTGAAATGAGCGCAGGCCTCCTTTCAATAGTGAATGAGCCTTCTGCACTCATATCCGGACCCATTTGCAAAATTGGTTAAAAGAAGACAGAGCTTGCGTTTCCAATGGAAAAGAATATTGGGTGGAGTGTAAAACGGGCAGCTGATTTGCTATCGCCCGTTTTGCATAATCAATCAAGTCAAATGTAACAACCCCCACTGTTTAAGAGAGAGCTGTACAGAGAACAGAAGCAGTGTTTGAAGTATCATAGCACTGTGTATGGACTTTTTGATTGACTCAGGATTCTGAGGTGCAGCTGCAGCATATCTTGTGCTTCTGGCTTTAACAAAGATAGCTGGCTTAAGTGCAGGCAATTGGAAATTAGGGTGGTGTTGCACTGTAAATGACAAAAACTTGGCAAATAATCTCTATTATTAAAGATCGAATTTAATGTCCAGTAGATTGTAAGAATATGAGACATTTTAGAAATAACGAAAGGTCATTAGACTGCAGAAACCTATCCATTTTTGTTAAATCAGCCCCATCCTCTCAATATATAACACAGTATCTCCCCCTTGCAAAAATGCATGCAATTACCTTTTGAACGTATTTGTAATGCCTGCTTCAAAAGTCTTCTCTGGTAACTTATTCCATAAGTCTATTAACCTATCATTGAAAGCTTTAATTGATTTTCCCAATTATTCATTTGTCTCCCTTGTGAGCAATTAGTCTGAATTAACTTTGTTAATCGCATTCAAAATTTAAGAAATAATGGGCTGGATATTTACTGGGTTGGGTTGCGTTGCGGGCAGAGTTTCAGGTGGCTTGGCTTCAAGTTGGGCGCGGAGCACTCCGGAGGAGGCCACAGGACCATAAAGGTCCAATCCCCGATCCCGAGGGGTTGTGGATGTGGGGGGTGGTCTGATTCTGGGAGGGTCTGATTCCCAATCCCAGGGAGAGTCCTATCCCTGACCCCAGAGGGATCCGATCCCCAACCCCGGGGAGTCTGATCCCGAAAGAGGGTCTGATCCCCAACTCCAGAGAGTGTCCAATCCCGAAGGGGGTTCCAATCCTCAACCCCGGGAAAGGGACAATTACGGGGGAGGGATTTGTATGGGGCAGCTGTTGGTGGGGAAACTTGAGGGACCGGTCGGGGGGGGGGGGGGCATGGGGAAGCACTCCTGCTCCTCCTGGCCCACAAGGAGTGCTCCCCAAGGCTGTCGTCGCCTCGCTCCAGCTACGAAGTTCGGGAAACCTAACCAGCCACAGTTAAACCTGCAAAGCAGGTTAAATCCGAGGCTTCCATGTTTAAGATGCCTCCTACTGGGAGTGGGTTGGCTGCCCACCCCTTATCCCGCCTCAGTAAAACCCAGAAGTCAGCAGATTGGAGTTGGCTTCCAGAAGCGCTCGGAATTTTTGTCCATTTAACCGCTCACCTGCACCCACTCCCACATGTTAAAATTCCCCCTAAGAAGTCCAAGTGAGAAAGGCTATTTTACCCATTAAGCCAAATCCATACAGACTCCATGTTACATAGTATTACATAGTATTTACAGCACAGAAACCAGCCATTCAGCCCAACAGGTCCATGCCAGTGTTTATACTCCACATGAGGCTCCCCCCACGCCTCTTCATTTAACTCTTTCAACATATCCCTCTATTCCTTGCTCCATCATGTGGTTATCTAGCTTTTTGTTAAATGCATCCATGCTATGTGCTCAATTGCTCCTTGTGGTAGTGAGTTCCACATTCTAACCACTCTGTGGGTAAAGACATTTCTCCTGAATTCCTTATTGGATTTAGTAGTGACTATCTTACATTTGTGGCACCTAGTTCTGGTTTCACCCGCAAGTGGAAACGTCTTCTCTATGTCTTTCGTATCAAACCCTTTCATAATCTTAAAGACCTCTATCAAGTCACCCCTCAGTCTTCTCTAATTTAACGTCTCATCCGAAAGAAAGCACTGCCGATAGTGCAGCATTCCCTCGGCATAGGCATCTTCCACCCCCTCAATTGGAGTTCAGGACTGGAACATCGGTTCCTTCACTGAAACATCTGTGAACTCATGTGGCAGCAAGTCATCCTCATTCGAGGGACCGCTATGATGATGATGATGATTCCCTCAGCACTGCACTGGAGTGTCAGCCGAGATTTATGTGCTCAAATCCCTGGAGTTGGACTTGAACCCACAACCTTCTGACTCAGACGCAAGGGTGCTAACCACTGAGCCACAGCTGACACAGTTCTGGACATAGAAATTACAGCACAGAAACAGGCCATTTGATCCAACTGGTCTATGCCAGTGTTTATGCTCTTCACGAATCTCCTCCCATGCTAATTCATCTCACCCTATCAGCATATTTTCTATTCCTTTCTTCCTCAAGTATATATCTGGCTTTTCCTTAAGGGCATCTATGCTAATCGCCACAAGCTGAACTACACTGTCCAGGAAAAGAATTGAGCCTGGATAGTTTGTTCCGTAATGGGCCAAACATGTGGCAACCTTGGAGTAGAGGGGAAGAAAATTGGTGCAGAACCTGTTCCCATTGGGTTGTGGACTCTTGTTCCTGAATCGTGAACTTCCAACAGAGCAGGGGCGGGTGCTTCTTCCACTCAATGTGAGCATTTCTCCTGGGGTCACCCTGAAATTCCACCAGCTCCACCTCATTTATAGCCTGGTGTGTGACAGCATGAAGCAGGCATCCATGCCGTGCAGAGCTGTAGATGGGCCCCAAAGTGTCGTACTCAAACGGAAATTGATTCAAGAACAATCATTGCAGTTTGAATATGCAACCCAGCAATGGCTGTCTGGGCCAGAAAATATTTTGGCCCTAGTCAACTTTTTTTTCGCCAATTTTTCACTCCCTGAATGCTTCTTGAAAGGTTCCTGTTCCATATACAGCAGCCTTCCCCCCAACAAATAGCTTTATTCATGTGTATTTTGGCAGTGTCAACAGGCTGGTCAATCACAAGGAGTGTTACATCAGAGCCCAATCCTGCTGTTTCTTGACATGTACACACATGCACCTCCCAGCAGGAGTTCTGGCTGATTTATCTCCAGTTTAACTCAGAGTGCTGAAGCTAATTATTGCATCATTCCACCACCTCAGTTATGATCAGCTAACTGGACTCAGACTGGGTATCAATCCTGAGACTTTTCTGGATTGAATGGTGCAGCTATTCAGTGGATATACTTTTTGAGCTGTTGGAGGAGCTGGCAAACGTTCTTCAATAGAGGCACTGACTGGGTGCTCACTACTGTCCAGTTTTCTGTCTATTTTCTTAGATATATTCAGCTATCAAATGTATTCCTGTTGCGTAGGACATGCTTTTAGAAAATGGTTTCATCATAAAAGCTCTCACTGTCCTAAACTGTGGTTCTATATCAGATCGTTAGATGACAATACTGTATTGCATTAAATCACTCCAGGGCACATTTTATTAGCATTGCTAACACTCACGATTCCTATGTGGTTTTTAATAAATGTTTTTAAAGTTTTTTACTTACTTGATATGCAGTGCGATTCTGGTGACAGTTGGGGGTGGGGGTGGGGGGGTGGGGAAGGAGGGATGTGCATTCTGGGTGGAATCCCAATCTGCCAGGTTACTGTTCCTCACAATTACTGCAGTACACTGTGATCTGAGGGGGCAGCAAGCCAGGGAATCCCACACAATTCTTCTCTGACAGGAACTATTTGTCTGCTGACAGCAGGTGTAGATTGTGGGTCTCCCGAAGACCTTTGGAAGATAAACACCAAAGGTAGTATGTACTAGCTATTATTTGATTTTGGTTCTATTTTATGCTTGTTTTACTGCTTTGGTACTGTTAGACTGCTTATCCAACATCCAGAGTCGAATAAGTCTTAATTTCCTCCAACTCCACATGAGAAAACATTTCTTGTCTCAAAATTTACTCCTTTTCAACTGATTCCATTTTGCTTTCCCAGCCACTGCCTTAAGCTCAACTAGGCAATTTGTTTGACCCTGAGCTGAGATTCAGAAACCATATTCCCTCCATCACAAACACCACTTAATTCCACTTCTGCACCTTTGCCCACCTCTGCCACTAGCTCTGTGTCTTCACAGATGAAGCTCTTATTAGTGCCTTCATCACCTCCAGACTCAACTAGTACAATGCTATCTTTACTGGCCTCCCAACCTCCATCTCCAAAACTCTGCTGCATTAATCAGGTCCTGTTTGTCCATCCATTCCTAGTTTTGCTGATCTGTATTGGCTCTCTATCCACCAGGACAGGAGCATTATAGCAAGTAATGCACAATGTATTATTTTAAACTGTGGTTCATCCTGCCTATACTTTAAAATGATATAGACTAATTGCTGTGAACAAGAACATCCTGAGTTCATTAGAGTTTAAATGCTTTTCTTTTTAATATTTTTTCCCTGGTACATTCCATACCTTATCAGTTATAATTTGTTTTAGGAATATGATAGTTGGGCCAAGAATGACACAAATTTTGCATCTGTGCCACTTTGAAGTGTGATATTTTCAGAGGGATCGATATGCTAGAGTAAAGTCATATTGATAAATGTGTATAGGGCAACATTTAGGCCACAGTTGAAAGAAAGTATTGTGTGCCGTTCTGGGCACCCCATTATAGGAAGTGCATTAAAGAGAGCATACAAATCAATATATCAAGATGATACCGGGGTAAGAAACTATAATTATGAGACTCATTAGGACTACTTCCATTGGAACAGAGAAGGCCAAGATAAGATTTAATAAAGGGTTTCAAAATTATGAAGGGTTTCAATACAGCAAATAGTGAGAGACTATTTATTGTGGTTAGGATCGGACATGAGGGATCAACTTAAAATTGAGTGAGGAGAGAGTTTGGAGAAATGTATTTTATAGGGAGAGCTGTTAGAGTGTGAAATAATTTGCCACAGGCAGTCATTTAGACAGAGACCATTGCATCTTTTACGGGAGAGTAAATAAACATTTGAAGCAGAGGTAGACACAGGCTATGGGAGGGAGGGAGCAGGGCCATAGAATTTGGTTTGGATTAGTTGAGTACAGAGCCAACAGAAACATGGTGGCTGACTAGCCTCCTTCTATGCTGTGAAGTTTTATAGTTCTATGGTGTACAGTATTCCAAGTTCAAAACACTTTCTCTGAGAATGGAAATTATATTTTAGTTTGCAAGTCTCAAGAATGTGCCTGTTGGTCTGCTGCAGTGTGAATTCAGATTAAAATACACTGTAGAATCTGAGTCAAATTTTGGAGATCAGGAAATTGTGCTGCTAAATTAATCATAACAAGTGAATAAATCAAAGTTCTGTTTCACTGAAACATGAGTAGCCTTTCTATCAGGAAATAAATTGGACTTTAACAAACACCACAGCTCTGTATTCTATTTATGTGAGTGGCAACAGCACAGAATAGGAAACTATTTCAGAGAGTAAAAATAACTCAACTAAGTAATGCTGCTTCTGAGTAGAATTATTTAGAAAACTAAGCAAAAACATTCCAAGAAACATTAGATGCGCACAGAGGAAGAAGAAATCCCTCCTTGAGAAGGACTGCTTGGAGCACATTCCCAGAGGAAGCTGAAAAGTTACAACAACTTGTGGAAATAATGAACATTCATCAAGAGTGAAGGAAATGGCTCAGGGCACAAATTCCTCCTAGATGAGAAAAAATATAATCAGGTAATCAGTGTGTGAATGAGTCTGCTCCCTTTTTCTGTAAAAAGAAGGGTTTGTCCTAAATATCCTGGGGTAAAGTTTCTGTTTTGGACGCAATCGCCAATTCTGACCTAAATTGTCCCTGTTTTGAAAAGTGTCTTTTTTCTCTGAGTTTCTGCTCAAATTCATTTGCATATCGCCGAATGCAAAATCTGCCATGAACCAGCACAATTGGGCAGCATTATAAAACATAAAATTTTTGTAGAAAAAATTTGCTTTAAAAAATATTCCATGATATATTTAAGAATGGTAACTTGGTATAGTTTGATTAATACAGCTGAAAATGGGGTTTGCTACAAAAAATATGCATTTTGAATCCACCCCATTTTAAATGACTTAAAAAAAACTTTTAAAAGATTTGCAAAACCATTTGCTAGTTATATTGGGGCACAGTCGTCAGTTCCTTAGTAATTAAAAAAAAATCATTTGAAACCTTTCAAAACGTACGTATTAGTGTTTTTGCGCCAAAAAAGTCCAGCTTAATTGTTAGAGCCTCCTCGAAGGCCTGCAAATGAGCGCAATGAGCAGAAACTGCCAGCGGTGATTAATTCATCTTGGTGGCATAGCCAGTTTTGTGGGCTTCTAGTGTGATGTTTTTAAAACTAGCACAAAATATCGCAGAAATTCGAGTTGCACTGAACAAAATTCCATGATCTTTTGTGCCAGTTATGCTGATGTTGGGCCGAAGAAAATAACGCAACCGACCGGAAAATCCAGGCCCATATTTCTACATTATCTACATTACCTCAGTCCTATGATCTCTGGCCACACCTTCATCACCTAGCATATGCAAATGGCAGCGGAGCCTTGAGACCCCAGAGGATTTCCCACACACCTGTCTCACTTGCCATCACATCATTGAGCTGCCATGTGAAAGGTAACCCCTGGGAAGTAGCAGTAATGGCCTTGAAGTCCCCCAATGTAAGGAGAAGGTCTTGTCCCCTCCAATTTGGGCCCAGTATTTACCTGCTGAAGACCTCAGTCTCAGCCAAAGCCTTCAATTACAGCGTTGATGCCTTTTGGGAAGTGCCTTTTGGAGCATTTCTGTCTTTGAGGCATACTGTGCAAAAATAAAACACTAGTTGAATTTTGAAGCCATCTCATCCAAATTTAGGTCACAAAGCTCCGTTCTGGGCAAAAATACAAAGTCCAAGCCCAGGCTTTTTGGCGTGCTTTCAAGTAAAATGTTAATTAAGTCATTAAAAATCATAAAATACAATTTATTGGATACATTTAATCATGTTATTGTGAAACGCATATTCTTGTACTATTTTACTTATTATAAACCCTTATTTTGAACATTAGAAATTTCAGTTACTGGGAAAAAATGGAGATGAAAAACATTTCAGAAAGCATATTGAGGGATTTGTCAGAACCTGGTGGCCAAATTGTGCATCATAGGATGATATACTCTTACTTTAAAATAGCAGCTATTTTGTGTCAAACACTGAAATATTGAAAAGGCCCATTACCTTGCAACCTATAGAAGTAACAGGTACTGTAGTTACTTAGAATAAGTCTTCAGTGAAGCACTGCCCTACATATTAAATTTAATACAAATTGGCGGAAATCCTGAAGTTGCTGTCAGTGATACACTATTCCTCTACATGAAGCGCTGTTGCAGTCTTCGCAGATGGAAATTGTTGTGTATGAATAAAGAGTCTGACTAGATACTGTGAACTCAAAGTAAAGTGTGACCGTAGTCTTTTATTGCAGGTCTCCAGAGTGCCTCTCCAACCTGTGAGGCCTCCTTAAGTATAGGAGCTCCCAAGGGATTATGGGATCCCTTGGGACTCCAGGGGATGAGCCCTCTATTGGCTACACAAGGTATATACAGGTTTACATATATAACAACACTCCCCGACCACCCACCCCCAAAGTCAATAGTGTAACTATTTACAAGGTGAGTCGATCTGAGGCCTTTCTTTCCCTGGTTGATTGTCTCGGTGCAAATGCTGGTTTGGTGAATCGTTTGTTGGGCCCTCACTGGGCTGCTGTGCAGCTGGCCTTGCTGAGCTGCCTGGCGTGGTGAGTCCTACTGGGCTGCTGCGGGTGATGGGTTCGGCTTCATGGTCAACCGTGGTGTCGGTTGCCACTGGTGTGTCTGTTGGGGGGGTCAAGGAAGGTGGGGGGTCCAATGTGGGTTGCTCTGGATAGTCCGTGAATCTAAGTTTGATTTGGTCCAAGTGTTTCCGGTGGATGAGTCCATTTGAAAGTTTGACCCGAAATACCCCACTCTCCTCTTTGGTCACACCAGTGCCGGGAAGCCACTTGGGACCTTGTCCATAGTTCAAGACAAATACAGGATCATTGATTTCAATTTTGCGTGACACATTTGCGCTATCATGATATGTACTTTGTTGAAACCGCCTGCTCTCAGCCTGTTCATGTAGATCAAGGTGGACTAGCGAGAGCCTTGTCTTAAGTGTCCTTTTCATGAGCAGTTCAGCGGGTGGAATCCCAGTTAGCAAGTGGGATCTCGTGCGGTAGGGCTCGGGATAGGCGAGTCTGCAGTGAGCCTTCAGGTACCCTCTTCAAGCTCTGCTTGATGGTTTGCACTGCTCTTTCTGCCTGACCATTAGATGCTGGTTTGAATGGGGCAGATGTGACATGATTGATCCCATTATGGGTCATGAACTCTTTGAACTCGGCACTGGTGAAACATGGCCCGTTGTCGCTCACAAGGACATCAGGCAGGCCGTGCGTGGCAAACATGGCCCGCAGACGTTCAGTGGTGGCAGCGGACGTGCTTGCCGACATTATCTCACATTCAATCCATTTGGAGTATGCAGCTACAACCACTAGGAACATTTTACCCAAAAACGGGCCTGTATAGTCGACATGGACCCTGGACCACGGTATGGAGGGCCAAGACCATAAACTTAGTGGCGCCTCCCTGGGTGTATTGCTTAACTGCGAGCATGTGTTACATTTGTGCACGCAGGACTCTAAGTCCGCATGGATACCGGGCCACCACACGTGGGATCTGGCTATCGCTTTCATCATTACAATGTGGATGAGTACTGTGGGGATCACTGATGAAAGTGTCCTTGCCCTTCTTGGGGACCACTACCTGATTACCCCACAGAAGGCAGTCTGCCTGTATAGACATTTCATCTTTGCGCCGCTGGTACGGCTTTATCTCTTCCTGCATTTCCACTGGGACACTGGACCAGTTTCCGTGAAGCACACAAAATTTTACTGGGGATAGTAAGGGGTCCTGGCTTGTCCAGATTCTAATTTGTTGGGCGTTGGACCAACTTCAGTAAGCTTTCCATGTTTCTCTGGAATATCGCCGCGGCTGATCGAATTCCAAACGGGCATCTGTTATAAATGAAGACACCTTTTGCGTGTTGATGCAGGTGAGGCCCTTCGATGATTTCTCCAGCTCCTGCGTCATGTAGGCCGAGGTCAAGTCCAGCTACGTGAACGTCTTTCCTCCCGCCAGCGTCACAAAAAGGTCGCCTGCCTTTGGTAGTGGGTATTGATCCTGCAGGGAGAAACGATTGATAGTTACATTGTAATTGCCACAGGTCCTGATGGTGCCATCTCCCTTGAGGACTAGAACTATCGGACTGGCCCACTTGTTGAATTCAATCGGCGAAATGATGCTCTCTCGTTGCAGCCGGTCTAGTTTGATCTCCACCCTCTCATCATGTACGGTACTGCTCTCGCCTTGTGGTGTATGGGTCGCGCCCCCGGAATTAGGTGGATCTGCACTTTTGCTCCTTGGAACTTCCCAATGCCTGGTTCGAACAGCGAGGGGAACTTGTTTATGACCTGGGCACACGAAGTGTCGTCAACGGACAAGAGCGCTCAGACGTCATCCCAGTTCCAGCATATTTTTCCTAGCCAGCTCCTGCCAAGCAGCGTGGGACCATTGCCCGGTACCACCCAGAGTGGTAGCTTGTGCATCGCTCCATTGTAGGAGACCTTTACAGTAGCACTGCCGATTACGGGAATCAGTTCCTTTGTGTAAGTTCTCAGTTTAGTGCGAATGGGAGTCAGGACTGGCCTTGAAGCCTTGCTGCACCACAATTTAGCGAAAGTCTTTTTGCTCATAATGGACTGGCTCGAGCCCGTGTCCAGCTCCATTGACACCAGGAGTCCATTTAATTCAACCTTCAGCATTATCGGGGGAGACTTTGTGGTAAATATGTGCACTCCATCTACCTCTGCCTCCTCGGTCTGAGGCTCTGGTTCGTCGTGATCCGCCGTGGATCTGTCCTCCTCTGCAACATGGTGGTTTGCAGGATTAACAGGATTTGCAGCTCACCTGCACATACATTGGAGGTGTCCCATTGTTCCACAGCCCTTGCAAACGTACCCTTTGAAGTGGCATGAATGGAAACGATGATCACCCCCGCAGCACCAACAAGGTGTTAATGGCTTTGCATTCATCACCCTTGATGGTGGACTCTGAGACATGTGCGGATGTGCAGCTGCAGGCTTGTGGGGCCTGCCCTGTACGTTGCGCTTTGAAAACAACATCACTTTATTCACAGTGCTTGTAGCAGCACTCGTGTGCTGAGAGATTTGCTTAGTATTGTCACTGGTGACAATGAACACCTGGGCTATCGCTATGACTTTCCTCAAGGTTGGGGCCTCTACAGTCAAAAGTTTTTGAAGTATCACTTCATGGCCAATGCCAAGTACGAAGAAGTCCCTGAGCATGTGCTCCAAATGTCCTTCAAATTCGCCATGTCCTGCAAGGCTTCTCAGCTCGGCGACATAGCTAGCTACTTCCTGGCCTTCAGACCTTTTGTAGGTATAGAACCGGTACCTCGCCATCAGAAAGCTTTCCTTTGGGTTCAGATGCTCCCGGACCAATGTGCACAAATCATCGTATGATTTATCTATGGGTTTCACTGGAGCAAGCAGATTTTTCATAAGACCATATGTTGGTGCCCCGCAGATGGTGAGGAGAATCACCCTTCGTTTGGCAGCGTTCACTTCTCCTTCCAGCTCGTTGGCCACCAAGTATTGGTCGAGTCACTTCACAAAGGTTTCCCAATCATCTCCCTCTGAAAATTTCTCCAGGATGCCCACTGTTCTCTGCATCTTTGGGTTCATCATCTGTATCTCATCACCAGTTGTTGTGTATGAATAAAGAGCCTGACTAGATACTGTGAGCTCAAAGTAACGTGTGACCTTAGTCTTTTATTGCACCTCTCCAGGCCTCCTTAAGTACAGGTGCTCCCAAGGGATTGTGGGATATACAGGTTTACATATATAACAGAAATCAATTAGAAATCACTGAATTGACGTGAACTTCCTCTTTTTATGCACTATTCTCGCCATAACTGAGTTTTTAACGGTGTCATCATTACTGCTGAACGACCTCTCTAGCCCTGAAAAACTAATTTTACATTTGTGGAGTGCCACTTTGTCCCTTCCATGATAAAAATCCATTAATTATTAAAATAATAAAAATTAATCAGATAGAAAGTCACATTGGAAAAGAGTAAATGGGCGACACAGAGTCCACTAAAAGTTTGTGGGTAGCTTTCTTCGAGGTCAGCTGCAAGCGCCGTCACTTAGCCGATGACCCTAAAATCTGGGCCAATCGATGTGACTTGCAAACTTCAATGTGGTGGTTTGATAATCCTATTATTTTACACTGTTCACTAAGTATGCCTTCATAATGTATCATTAATAGTTTGAGATGTTAGTTAACATTACTACAGTTTGGCTATAGACAATACTTCTCCCTTGAATATTGCAAACGTTTCCAGTTTACAGCTCCTTCTATGTTTTATTTTTTATTTATTTGTAAAGTTAATGAAAAATTTATGTAAACTCCACCAATGTTGTTTCAAGCTTGAGAGAGAACTCGGAATTGCTTTTGTCTTGTAAATGTAGTGAAAGTACTAAATTGGGCTTTCAATTGCTTTTACCAAAGACATAAATTAAGTAGTTAAAAGTGCTATAATTGTCATACAAAGTGGTATAATATTCAAGGGAGAAGTATTGTCAGTGAGAGCAGTGAGAGCAAAAAGTGCTGACAACATGAAATACTGCCAGTGTAAAATACTGCTCGTAAAAATATAATGGTAACACAAAGTACTGCCAGTGTAAAGTATGGTCAGTGTTAAATATTGGCAGCATAAAGCACTAAAGCACTGTCAGTGTGAAGTTCTTCCATTGTGTATCGGCAACGTGTTCACTGTTTGCATGCACTGTAAGTGTGCGTACTATGAATGTGTTACAGCATTTTGGGGTGGAATGGGGGGGCGCGTGGGGGATGCAGGTTGGTGCTTGGGGCGGGGACCACCAGCAGTCTGTATCTTTGCTGTCAACCTGCCTTTTTCATCTCCCAGGCTCCTGGTCTTATGCTGCTTTCCCAGATTTTAGTGCTTCCATTCTTATCTGCTATCTCTTCAACTATTTACACATTCTCAGTATCTCATAACATTTTTTAGTTTCTCCATTTAAGCCTTTTATGGCCTCATATTAGTATCACTTCAGCCATTTGACCGTTTCCCACTTAAGCACTTTACAGGTAATTCTATTTCTGCTCTCATGTATGTCTGTTCAGCTGTCATAACTTCCGCTTCTCATGAAGGGTCCACACCTGAAACATTAACGTCTGTTTTCTCCACTGATGCTGACTGACCTGCTGAGCGTTTCTAACATTTTCTCTTTTTGAGCATTCTTGTTTTTAATGGTGTTGGATGAGATAGAATTGTTGGCCACGACACCAGCCGAATAGTGCCATTAATTATTTACATCCGCCTGAACAGACAAACGGGGCTTCAGTTTACCGACTTATCCTAAAGATGGCACATGAGCACTCACTCAATACTGCATTGAAGTGTCAGCCTAGATTATTTGCTAAAGTCCTGAAGACTTCACAACCTTCTAACCAAGAGGTGAGAGTGCTAGTAATATAGCCAAGCTGGAATGAGACCAAGGGCACGGAAAATGCTTTCACGTTTTGTACCCAGTGGCAGTATCAAGCTTGGATGGACCTGATTCCATATATAAAGGATCCAAAGCATATTGGATCTTAGCCTGTAATTACATTGCACATTGAAAAATTTTATTGTATTTGATAGATAATTGAGATGCCCACGAAAAGTTGTAAATAACTAAAATTTAACAAATGATCCTTCCTTAAAGCATTAATGTAAGGCATGTGTTTTGCACTGTAATAATTCTAACCTACATCAAAACTCTAGTCCTGATCCAAACCTAAAGCTCAACAATTTTAAGATCTAACTTTATGCAGCAAAATGGTTACTTTACGAGAGGAGAAGAAAAGACAACTTGCCATAACTTAGAAACCCATGATTGATTTGTTTTGCAGGGTTATAAGCTACGAATGCTGCCCAGGATACTCCAAGGTGTATGGCGAGAAAGGCTGCCCTGTTGGTAAGATATTATCAATAATCAATAAATCAATATTGGATCATAAAATTCCATGGGTAATCTAATCAAGGTCTTTAAAATTATCAAAAGATTTGATAGGACAGATGCAGAGAAACTGGGAGTGGAAATTTGTCTGGGCCTCCTCTTTTGAAGAGGTTGAACCCGAAGACTGGACCACAATGCACCCATTTTATGATTATAAATGGGGAGCAACATAGTTCAATTTGTACCCCACAATTTCCTATGGTGGGGGAATCCAGAACAAGGGGTATAATCTTAAAATTAGAACTAGGCCATTTAGGAGTGAAATCAGGAAGCACTTTATTCACACTAGTGGAAATCGGGAACTCTCTTCTCCAAAAGGCTATAAATACTGGGTCAATTCAATGCTAAGAGTGAGACTGATAGATTTTTGTTAGGTAAGGAGCAACAGTGGGAAAATGTAGTTGAGCTACAGTTCAGCAATGATGTAATTGAATGATCGAACAGGCTTGAGAGGCTAAAGCTCTTTCTACACTCCACTGTTTACATCTGCTGTTCCTATGGGAGTGAAATTGCCCCTTTTTATAGCCCCGTTACTGCCTCCAGAAGAAATTGCCCAGGTGTTTTCGGAGCGCTGCCATGGTAGCACCGTGTTCCGGGTTAGAGCCCCAGCCCACCATGCACGCCGACCCCTCACCGCCCAGCACTAACCCCACGGGGCTGGTGCGAGCGGATGTCAACGACTGCTTTGCAGGTCGCGAAGCTGCTGGACATCTGCTCTCAGAGAGCTAATTAACAGGGAGGGCGCCAGCGCCCTGTGCCACCATCTTGTTTTGTCAGCCGACTCTCGGGTCAGCTCAACGATGGCAGTCCTAGCGTGGTCCGGGCCGTCATCGTGCAGCCCAGCATTCCGTCTTGGGTGCTGGGCTGCAGGCTCAGTCACACGCTGACCTGGTAGCCCAGTGGAGGCCATCAGAGGCCTTGCAGCATGCGCAGTGGCCCTCCCCTTTAATCGAATTCGCGCCTATATTTCTAATATTTGTTATGCCTATAGGTGGTGCTGTGATCAGTAAATTCAACTTTAAAAGTAAATTTAAATGACAGAACTATAGGTGAAATTTTCATATAATGGATTGACTCCATTAATTTTCCTACCTTTGCTATCAGGCAACTCACCTCCAATCTCCCTCTTCAAATCAATAATCAATACTGAGGCAATTTCTAAGTAATTTTGGAACTATTAATATTTTCAGTCCCAGAAGTATCATCAGTTAAAATTTTATTCATGAAAGCAGACCTTACATGTACCCAAAATTGGGAACTCGCTTTGCTCTTTCAACCTGTGGCACAGTCGTGTCTTGATTATGGTTCCAACTGGTCCAGAAATCTTCAGAGTAATGCAGACATGAATACCTCCAAAAATAAGGCCTAATATAACACCTGCGAAGTGGATTCTCCTTTGAATTACTACCCAACTCTACAAAGCTGCTTGTGAATTGACCTCTCCAAAAAATTACCAGTACCATTTGAGGCCCGAGGGAGCCCCATTCACTGCATGTAAATGGAATTAATAGGACATGGCTAATCCCTCCAACATATTTCCCCAGCTTCTGCCCCAAATTATTACCATCACCATATAAACGACAGAAGGAGCTGCATTAAAACATCCCTGCAATAGATTTTTTCAATAGGACACTTTCATAAAATTTCAAGACCTGCTTGGAACCATTTTGTCTGTGTTAACACTAACCAGTTGTTCTTTTGAGTCTGTGCCCAGCACCAGTGAGTTTCATGGAGTGGGCGCAGATGCCACTGTCTCACAGGAGAGTGGCACTAAACCCATTGCCTTAAAGCCACCTCCAATACCCAAACAGGAGTGAGCTTCAGACTTGAGCTTGGCACCCCTTGCCTCTGCAAGGTAAAAGCTGCTGGAAGCTGGTCCCTTGTACAGTAGCATCAATGTTCCCACTTATTTTTTTTTGGATGCGTGCATGGTCCCTTTAAGCGACTGCGTGGCCCATCCACAGTTTCGCAAAACTTTACATTGTCAAAAATTGTCAGTTTGATCTCCTGCATCCCATACACAATGTGCAAAACTTTATATTGACAAAGCCGCGCAGCTTATCGGGAATGTTGGGTTGCACCCTTGAGATGAGAGTTATCTCAAGCCTCTAAGGCACTAGTAGACCATCCCAACCACCCACCACTCAACCTTGCCTCACTCAGGAAGCACCTCCTAGGAGTAGTTGACTATGAGCGAGCAAGTTCGTTAGCTAGCACAAAGGGTCACCATGAATATGTGTAGATAAGGCGATGGGAATTTATGTCACAGTTTGGTGTTGTTGTTCTGTAAAATAAACACAGTTCGTGCTCATATAGTTCTGTGTTTATTTCTGTGTTTGCTTTCACTTTGATTGATGGCAGGGGAAAGGTAGATTTCTTTCTTATGAAAACCCTAAAATGTGACAAGGAGGCCTAGCTGAGGTTTGTGCCATGCTTCATGGGCCCCACAAGAAATCTGAGGAGCTCACTCACCTTTGCCTTGCTCCCAGTACCATCATTGTAACAGTCAAAAATGATCAGTTAGATCTCCTGCATCCCATTTACAAACCATTTACTTCTGTCTCATTTACAGACAGATTCAAGGGAGTTTGGCAAATGCACTGACTCAGTCAGCGACCTCCCTCCATTCAACTTGCACCTGTGCTTTTACTGGAAAGTGGCCTTCACGCCAAATAGGGAGATCCTGCTATGGTTGTATCTCCGACAGCAGAGGCTCAAGCTTCTGAGCATGAAAGGAAGCAGTGTTAACTACACATATCTACATTGGCAATTAGTTCACTTCTCTGCCACCACAACTTCCCCTCTTATGGTGAACTGCAGCCTTCTAAGAGCTGCTGCCTCATATATTGGCATTCCTTAGTTAACCATCTTACTGGCCAAGCTCTCTAGGCTAACTTTTCCTCTGCCTGTAGTCAATTCAAAATAGGGGTGGATGTTAGACACTAAATTTAGCATGGCTCGTTCCCTGCATGCAGATGTGCCCACGCTACAGCCGTCCACAGCCCCAAATTTGTGAGAATTGGAAAATCAGGGTTTGTAAGGAAGCAGCATAAGTACAAGATTCTGTGCTTTTACACCAGATACATTTGCGATTTAGATAAATAATAGCTAACTTACTTTCCATATGCATATTTATAACTCTCTTACCACCATTTAGTTCATATGTCTGATCACGTTATTGTAATTCTTAACACATTCTGACATGATCTGTAATGAAATGTTATCTGTGTCCTTTCCTCACTTTTGCAGCATTACCAATTAACAATATCTACAACACCCTGGGAACTGTTGGATCTTCCACCACCCAGCTCTACTCTGACCGTGCCATCCTCAGACCAGAGATCGAAGGACCTGGATCATTCACAATCTTTGCTCCAAGTAATGAAGCCTGGGCTGCTCTACCTGCTGTAAGAACCTAATGCCACCTTTACATTTTACTTTACTTTGAAGTACATGAAACCATCATTGACATGGTCAGATATTGTCCGTTAGATCTCCTATATCACATATATAGACTAGCTCTTACAATTAAGAGCCCACTTGTTCTAACACGCAGAATAGATAAAGAAAGAACTTGCATTTATATTTCACAATCTCAGGATGCCAACAAAGAGCTATCCAGCCTAATCCCACTTTCCAGGTCTTGGTCCATAGCCCTGTAGGTTACAGCACTTCAAGTGCACATCCAAGTACTTTTTAAATGTGGTGAGGGTTTCTTCCTCTCCCACCCTTTCAGGCAGTGAGTTCCAGACCCCCCACCACCCTCTGGGTGAAGACATTTCCCTTGAAATCCCCGCTAAACCTTCTACTGATTACTTTAAATCTATACCTCCTGGTTGTTGACCCCATTGCTAAGGGAAATAGGTCTGACCTATCCACCCTATCAAGGCCCCTCATAATTTATACACCTCAAAGAGGTCTCCCCTCAGCCTCCTCTGTTCTGAAGAAAACAAACCCAGCCTATCCAATCTTTCCTCATAGCTAAAATTCTCCAGTCCAGTCAACATCCTCCTAAATCTCCTCTGTACCCTCTCTGGTGCAATCACATCTTTCCTGTAATGTGGTGACCAGAACTGCACGCAGTACTCTAGCTGTGGCCTAACTAGTGATTTATACAGTTCAAGCATAACCTCCCTGCTCTTGTATTCTCTGCCTCGACTAATAAAGGCAAGTATTCCATATGCTCTTCTTAACCTCTTTATCTACCTGAAAGGTGTTATATAAATGCAAGTCTTTCTTTCTTTCTTCAAATAGGATTCTGATTGCCATTTTAGGAAGGAATTGTTCAAAGCCCTCTAAAGGTAAGTCTTGAATTAGTTTTGTGGGTCTAGGAGGAGTATTCCTGCTCCACTGGAGCCCACAAAAATAATCTGGCCACTGCCGTCCTGGGACGCTTGTTTCGCACCCTGCAGCTCAAGAATCAAAATCTACCCGATTCTTATGTATTGGCTAAGTCAGTGAGTATTGGTGGACAACTTCAGCCTGAGAGCATCACAGCTGATCTCGATCATTTCCTCACATGGCACCCACACGTATACTCACAACCAGGGGCCACTGGATAGTAGTCATAAACAGGAACCCTAAATTATTGTGTTACTTCTTAACCTGTGGATACTGAGGCCACATAAAATATGTCACTTTCCACTTTGGCTGAAATGGGCTTAAGCCAGGTACTTTCTTGATTTGCGTGGCTCAACACCACACCATATGAAGCATTTGTCTATTGAGAGATGACATGTAAGAGGAAACATAATTAATCTGTTAATAGAATGTATAATGGCTGAAGGATGTTTATAGTTTGCTCTATTTGCCTGTTTTCTTAATTGCAGGAAATTATTGATGCTCTCGTGAGCAATGTCAACATTGAGCTGCTCAATGCCCTACATTACCACATGGTGGACAGACGCATTCTCACAGATGAACTGAAGCATGGAGTGACATTGCCTTCAATGTACCAAGATTTAAATATATATGTACACCACTATTCTAATGGCGTAAGAAAGACTTATCCTTTGTAAATATTCGGCATATACGTTGCATTGCACCTTCTTGTTGAGGTATTCCTCTGTAATTTTAATATTAGTTTTAAATGTTTTTGAAGAGGAGTTCAAACATTGTCTGTTTATATTCGATACAGATTGTTACAGTCAACTGTGCCCGAATAATGAAGGCTGACCAGCTTGCAACAAATGGTGTTGTGCATGTCATTGACAGAGTCATCACAGCTTTTACAAATACCATTCAGGATACTCTTGAAGTAGATGATACCTTTCAGCAGCTAAGAGTATGTATAAAAGGATTGACACTTCAGCTAAAATAGCAGGCTGGATTGTCATTTGAATGTGCTAAGTGTTTATCTGCTCAGATTGTAATTTCTAGGATTCTGTGTTTAACATCCCCTCGTCCGAGAGTCCGTTTCATAGCCAATGGTTTATTCTGTTTGATGCCATTTTCATCCATAAAATAAAAATAATAATTATAGAGACAGTGCAATGTTCCCGTGCTTTTCACCTGGGGACAGCTTATTACGGCACAAAACATAGGGGAAAGGGGCAGAGACACACAACAATGGGCTTCTGACCCCTTTATCCTGCCCTGAGATTTCTAGGACGTTACTTGAGGGGCAAAGTGTCTCCTTCTACAATAGGTGCAGGCAGGTAAGTGTGGTGGGAGGTGGATTTCCCACCACAATTTCTTCTAGGTTTATCAGCTTCAAATACAAGAGTGCCTGAAGAAACTTTCACCAGCCCTTGCACTTGGCCATCCTCAGGTCAGAGTTACAGGCAACAAACTGAAAAGGGAAGTGGCCTTGCTTTTCTCCAGGAATCCATTGAATTCTCCAGGCTCATCATCATCATAGGCACTCCCTCGGAATCGAGGAAGACTTGCTTCCACTCTTAAACTGAGCTCTTAGGTGGCTGAACAGTCCAATATGAGAACCACAGACTCTGTCACAGGTGGGGCAGATAGTCATTGAGAGAAAGGGTGGGTGGGACAGGTTTGCCGCATGCTCTTTCTGCATGCACTCGGCGACGAGACTCGAGGTGCTCTGCGCCCTCCCAGATGTGCTTCCTCCACTTAGGGCAGTCTTTGGCCAGGGTCTCCCAGGTGTCAGTGGGGATGTTGTACTTTATGAGGCTTTGAGGGTGTCCTTGTAACGTTTCCGCTGCCCATCTTTAGCTCGTTTGACGTAAAGAAGCTCTGAGTAGAGCGCTTGCTTTGGAAGTCTCGTGTCTGGCATGCGAACTATGTGGCCTGCCCAGTGGAGCTGATCAAGTGTGCTCAGTGCTTCGATGCTGGGGATGTTGGCCTGGTCGAGGACGCTAATGTTGGTGCATCTGTCCTCCCAGGGGATTTGTAGGATCTTGTGGAGATATAGTTGGTGGTATTTCTCCAGCGACTTGAGGTGTCTACTTACATGGTCCTTGTTTCTGAGCCATTCAGGAGGGCGGGTATTACTACATCCCTGTAGACCATGAGCTTGGTGGCAGTTTTGAGGGCCTGGTCTCCAGGCTACAGGACTTCTGACCGCTGTTTTAGGACAACTGCAGCCGGCAACTATTCCCACTATTGCAGGCTACTTAGGCCTGTAGCATTCATGGCTTTCCATCCTTGGTTGTAGGTGTATGTCCCTTGTAGAAACGTGCCTGTGTCTGAGGCAAATCTGGGCCATGCAAATGACTTGATTCTGTAAATTTAGTGACTTCAGGTCAGATCAGGCACAACGTATTTCCCCTTAGTTATGCCCAGATCATCATCATCATCATCATCATAGGCGGTCCCTCGTATTGAGGATCACTTGCTTCCACGCCAAAAAGCGAAGAGTTCACAGGTGTTTCAATGAAGGACCAAATATTCAGGTCCCGAACTACATCCTGAAGGGTGGAAGATACCTGTGCGTGGATTTTTTTTAACGTGTGATGGCCGTTACACACCAGCCACCACAGGGGCATGACAGAGCTAGGTCTTGGTCTAATGGCAAGGATTAACCAAGACGACTGGAGACCAGCTCTGCTGCACGGACCTAGTGCGTACACAATCACAGTGTGGGCTGGCCCCTGGGCCCACGCCTCTTCTGGCCCCAAACTCACGCCTCTCCTGTGCCCAACCTCGCCGCTCCTGCTGTACCTGCCCACGCTCGAATCACCGACCTGGACCTTGATGATGTCCAATCCAGTCGCCCTCTTCGCCGCTGTCACTCTCCTGCACCAGCTCGCACTGTACCTTGTAATGGTACACTGCCACATTGCTCCAGGCCGCCGCTCGCCACTCCTTTTATGACCCCGTCCTGCCGCTGATGGTCTCTCGCAGGTCGGGGCCAGATACGGGGGGAGCGAGGCAGGAAAAACGGCTTCAATAGTATCATGATTGTTGGTATAGAAGCCATAATAAGCGATGCAATTGGATATATATTAACATTGATTGCAGGGAATAGCAGTAACAATTGCCAGACTCATTTTGGATTTTTAATCAGAATCCTTTGATAAATAAATTTTTATGAATTTCCAGTCATTTGGATGTCAGAAATTCTTTGCGGTTTCAAACCTATTTGTCTTATTCAGTAGAATCCGGATCAACCAGAGATTTATGATTTCAAAACCTACTTTGGAAATAAGCTGCATTTATATTGATGCAAGAGGCACTGCTCCATTATGAAGCCAGTCTTTAACCTTGTCCACCGACCATGGACAGATTAAGATCCTGTGGCAGCAAATGAAAAGAGCAGGGGGGAACCTCAATTCCTATCTATTATTCGCCAAAGAAACACATGTAACCATTGATCCAAAATAAACCATTGTAAGATGTGAAGTTGCACCCCAATTGGTTGACACAAATTCACATGAAGTTGGGAGTATCATACAACTATATCTTACTAATGCATTGCTTTTATATGAATTGTTACATATCTTAAGGCTAATTCCAAAAATGTGTGCTGCTGATGGGGAGCCTCGCCTGTTGGGACCATGTATCGGCAAATCCTTTGGAAGGAAAATCACAAGGAGCACTTCTGCAATTTCCTGACATACTTCCAGTGGAAAAGATTCCACAACAGCAGAGTAAATTTGTAAAATCAGCTAAGTTGCGCAGAAGAAAAACATTAAGAAGATAACATTTGTGGAGTTTTAAAACTGTAGCGGTTATTTTTTCCTATGGTGAGATTTCAGGCGTGCACTTCTTACCTGTACTTCCATATTGCCTGTTGTAGGCTGCAGTGGCTGCTGCGGGTCTCGAGGATATGCTCAGCAGAGAAGGAGAGTACACACTCTTTGCTCCCACTGATGAAGCATTCAGCAAGATACCACTTGCCACTCTGAACAGGATCTTAGGAGATCCAGAGGCTTTGAAATGTAAGTTAGAACTTAACAATGCAATATGGTTGTTAATGCAAGCCAATAAAATATCTAATATTCTGCTTATATAGTAAACTCACATACTATTTACAACACAGAAGCAGGTCATTCGACCCAACTAGTCCAGACCAGTGTTTATGCTCCACACAAGCCTCCTCTCACCCTTCTACATCTAATCCCATCAACATATCCCTTTATTAATTTCTCCCTCATGTGTTTATCCAGCTTCCCCTTAAAAGCATTTATGCTAGTCGCATCAACTACTTCTTGTGATAGCGAGTTCCATATTCTAACCACTCTCTGGGTAAAGAAGTTTCTCCTGAATTCCCTATTGGATTTATTATTGACTATCTTATACTTATGTCCCCTTGTTCTGGTTTCACCCGCAAGTGGAAACATATTCTCTACGTCTACCCTATGAAACCCTTTTATAATCTTAAAGACCTCGAACAGGTCACCCCTCAGTCTTATTTTTCCTAGAGCCACAGCCGGTTCAATCTTTCCTGACAGGTATAACCTCTCAGTTCTAGTATCATTCTAGTAAGTCTTGTTGCACCTTCTCCAATGCCTCGATACCCTTCTTATAATATGGAGGCCAGAACTGTTCACTCTACTCCAAGTGTGGTCCAACCAAGGTTCTATAGAAGTTTAACATAACTTTCATGCTTTTCAATTCTATCCCTCTAAAAATGAATCCAACGCTTTGCCTTTTTTATGGTTTAAATAACCTGCGTCACGACTTTTAGTGATTTCTGTATCTGTACTCCAGATTCCTCTGCACCTCTACCCCATTTAGACACTTAGGTGGAGCAATTACGTAGCGCCCCGTTTGGGGGTGGTAACAGCTGTGTGGTGGGAGTTCCTGCGCCAGATGTGAAAATCCCGCCCCACTTGCGAAATTGCGGTTACCGCCCCCGAGAAAGTGGAGCACAAACTATCACACTGCATTTCCTCTGTGGGGCACTAAGAGGCCGGAAGCACAGGGAGAGAGGCGCAAAGCAGCTCAGCGTAATGTGCTGGGATGTGTAGTACTGCCACGTAGAAGGGGCGTCCCCTTCATTAAAGGGAAGGGCCAAGCTGCAGACTCTGCGGGGCCCTACCTGGACCACCAGGGGGCGGGGTGCCAACTGTCAGATCGCAGCACGGACCTCACGTTCAAGGATGCAACGGGCCACAACAGGTAAGTTGGATGATTATTTTTTTCCACACACGCCACCTCCCTGTTAACTAGCACCCCGTGAACAACCGGTCTTCAAGTATGTGCCACCTGAAGCTGTCACTGTCATTGCCCAGCGCAGCTTTGGGGGCGCTCCCGTATTTTTGCTCCAGGACAAAAATGGGGCGCTGCGCACAGTGATGACGTTGTCATCGCCGATGCAGCGGAGCGAGACGCTACCGGTAACCGTCGCTGCTAAACTCCTGTGGAATTTAGCGGGTGTCATTAGCAGTGCCACAACTGGGCGAAAAGTCGTTTGCGCCCCGGACGTTAACGGGAGGCGCATATGACCCCAATTTCTCCCCCTTATTTTCTAAGGAGTGTGTGACCTCCTTATTCTTCCAACCAAAATGTACCATCTCACACTTATCTACATTGAAGTTTATTTGCTAATTACATGCCCATTCTACAAGTTTATTAATCTCTTCCTGTATTTTGTTGTAGTTCTCCTCTGTATTAACTGCACCCCCCAATTTGGTGTTGTCCACAAATTTTGGAATTGTACTTACAATTCCCGAGTCCAAATTGTGTATGTAAATGGTGACCAGCAATGATCCCAGCACTAATCCTTGTGGAACATCTCTTCCCACCTTTTGGCAGTCTGAGTAACAACCTTTAACCCCTACTCTCTGATTTCTGTTTTGTAGCCAACCTCCTGTCCATTTTGCTACTTGACCTCTGACTCCGCATGTTCTGACCTTAGTTATGAGTCTATTGTTCTGTCATGAATCTACTACCTCACCCATTTGTGTGTAAGCCTGAACGGTGAATGTTAGCAGTCTATTCTACAAGAATAGCATCATAATCAAGTTTAATCCTGTTTCAATGTTAAAAAACTTACCATAGGGATCATTGGATAGCAATCAGCAATGCAACACTCCCTCAGTTTATGTAATCAAATCCTGGAGTAGGGCTTGCATTAACAACCTCCTGACTCAAAGGAAAGTGTGCTGCCAATAGAATTCTCAGGTTATACTGTATACTTATTGTTATGTATGCAACCTTATGTAACCAGCATATCACCGCCACCAGAGGGCACATCTGTTGGAGTCCCAAGGGATCCCAGCATTCCTTGGGAGCACTGTATATAAGCAGGCCTCCCATGCTGTACCAAGACTCTGGAGTTAGAATAAAGAGACTAAGGTCACACTTACTCACATCTACAGTACTCAATCACATTACTTTATTCTGGACATAACACTTATTTTAATGCATTTTAAACATAATCTCATTTAAATATATATATATAATCATACATTGATTAAAAAAGGATATTTGAGAATAAGGAATTTTATTTACTTGGCAACAAATGAGTGAAAATTCTCTCACTGCATCATTTCCATAGCTCTGCTGAATTACCATATTTTGAAAAAAGTACAATGTGCAGAGGCCATCATCTCAGGCGCACCCATGGAAACGTTGGAGGGCTCATCATTGGAGGTAGGCTGCGATAGTAACGGTCTTACACTCAACGGCAAGACCATCATTACCAACAAGGACATACTAACGACAAATGGAGTAATTCATATGATTGATGAGCTACTGATCCCAGATTCTGGTAAGCAAAGGCACATGGTATTATTGTTATGCTTCATTAATGTTGAATATTGAAATAATTTGCTGTAAGGATAAAGATGATCTCGATGTAACATACCGTTACTAATAAAACTGAAACTTTTAAGGATTATGGAAATTCACCAACATTCCAATTACTGTCTTAAATTTGGAAATATTAGAAATATAATTTCTGATAGTCTTCATATTAATATAGTTTCACTTCATCTGCTACCAATGATATAAAATAGAAAGAAAATACTTACATTTATATAGCGCCTTTCATGACCACCAGACATCTCACAGCGCTTTACAGCCAATACAGTACTTTTGGATTGTAGTTATTGTTGTAATATCATCAGATATCCACCAAAAGAATAAATTTAGATGATTAATGATAAAGGGACACATAATAATGATAATGGTAGCATAGTAGTAATCCAGAGGCCTGGACTAATGATTGGGAGACATGAATTCAAATCCCACTTCTCAGATCATGAAATTATCCATGCCCCCATGCAGCAAGACCTGGACAACATTCAGGCTTGGGCTGATAAGTGGCAAGTAACATTTGTAACACACAAGTGCCAGACAATGACCATCTCCAACAAGAGAGAGTCTAACCAATGCCCCTTGACATTCAATGTGATTACCATCTCTGAATTTCCACCATCAACATCCTGGGGGTTACCATTGACCAGAAACTTAACTGGACCAGCCACATAAATACTGTGGCTACAAGAGCAGGTCAGAAACTGGGTATTCTGCAGCGAGTGACTCACCTTCTGACTCCACAAAACCTTTCCACCATCTACAAGGCACAAATCGGGAGTGTGATGGAATACTCTCCACTTGCCTGGATGAGTGCAGCTCCAACAACACTCAAGATGCTTGATGCCAGCCAAGACAAAATAGCCCACTTAATTGGTATCCCATCCACCACCTTGAACATTCACTTTTTCCACCACTGGCGCACTGTGGCTGCTGTGTGTTCCGTCTACAAGATGCATTGAAGCAATTCTCCAAGGCTTCTTCGACAGCACCTCCCAAATCCGCAACCTCTACCACCTAGAAGGACAAGGGCAGTAGGTGCATGGGAGCACCACCACCTGCAAGTTCTGCTCCAAATCTCAAACTATCCTGACTTGTAAATATATTGCTGTTCCTTCATCATCTCTGGGTCAAAATCCTGGAACTCCCTCCCAAACAGCACTGTTGGAGTACCTTCACCACATGGACTGCAATGGTTCAAGAAGGTGGCTCACCACCACCTTCTTAAGTGCAATTAGGGATGAGCAATAAATGCTGGCCTTTCCATGATACCCATATCCCATGAATGAATTAAAAAAAAGTATTTACGAACATACAAAAATGTCTGTCCCACACTGCCATGGTGCAAATTATGCACACCATGTCCCTCCATCCACCTACACAATCTCCTGAGAAAGGCAGAAAAAACAAAAGAAGAAAACTTTATGCAATGTAGGGAAAAGAAACGCTCGGAAATTTCTTTCCAACCAGCAATGGTGATCAACCAAGATCCCACAGTAACTGGGGAGACTAAACACCTAAACACCTCATCCGAAACACCTCACCTAACCTTAATACATCATGATGTAGACAACAGCAAGGAATTAATCCAGCTCCATTTTGAATGTTTGAACTGAGTCTGTACTTTGTGCATGAGCTGACAGTGTGCCATAGATTGACAACTCTCTTTAAAAAAAAACTATCTTTTGATATCAAACTAGTTCATTGCTTACGTAACTTATACTCATGTCTTCTGGTCCTTCCTAATATATGTAGCTCAAACAGTCTATCTCCATGGACTGAATCTAAAGCCTTTATTATTTTAAAGGCCTCAATTAAACCTGTTTTGGACTCAGGAAGCAGAAGTACAATTTCAAAATTTGCAGATGATACCAAATTGGGAGGTATATTGAGGAAGACTGCAACAAAATACAAGAAGATGTTAATAAACTTACAGAGTGAGTGTGTAAATGGCAAATTATTTTTAATACAGAGAAGTGAGAAGTAGTGCAATTTGGTAAGAGGAGTAAGGCGAATAGGCTGGGTCTCTTTTCTCTAGAATATAGAGGTGCCTATTCGAGGTCTTTAAAATTATGAAGGGGTTCAATAAGGTAGATGTAGAGAAAACATTTCCATTTGTGAGGGAATCCAAAACTAGGAGCCTTAAATATAAGATAGTCACTCATAAATTCACTAAAGAATTCAGGAGTAACTTCTTTACCCAGGGAGTACTTAGAATGAGGAACTTGCTACCACAAGGAGCTGTTGAGGCAAAAAGCATAGATGCATTTAAGGAGAGAAAGGAACAGAAGGATATGCAGATAGAACTAGATGAAGTAGAGTGGGAGGAGACTTTTGTGGAAGATAAACACCAACATACATCAGTTGGGCCAAATGGCCTGTTTCTGTGCTGTAAATTCTATGAAATTCTATGTAAACCTCTGAAGTTTATGCTTTTTTAGGTTAAAGCGCCCCAGCTCCCTAAGCCTGTTATGATAACTAATGGCTTTTAATCTATGTATCATTCTAGTGGCCTTCATTTGAACTTTTTCTAGGATCTCTATCTCATCCACCATTTGAGGGGACCAAAATATTCTAAATGAGGTCTAACCAAGATCTTGTACAAGGATGATATCATACTTTGGGGCAAAATTTATGAGCGCCCTCTTTGGGGGTGGTAACCTTCACAAGGCGGGACTTCCTGTGCCCTGCGAAGTCCCGCTCTGCAATCTAAATTGGGGTCATCGCCTCTGACAGGAAGTAGAGTGCAATGTTGGGCACTCCGCTTCCTCTCAGGGGCGTTATCTGGGTGAAAATCGGAGTCCTACATGGCAAAAGTAGCGCTGACGCATTCCAAGGGCCCTCCCCTATCGTTATAGGGGAGAGCACGCTGCGAGCTCTGCAGGGTTTCGGGGGCCACAGCCCGGCACCAAAATGGAGTGCCGGGCTGCACCATCATGGCACGGACCCTGCGAGAATCAACATGTAGGCCGGACCGATAAGTCGGAAGGCAGCGCAAAATGGTGCCACGCACCTCCCATTTAAATTTTGTCCCGCGAGTGGGGTGTGGCCCGGTTCGCAACTACGAGGCTGGCGCTGACATTGCCTGCAGCAGCCTCATGGGGTGCTGCCACAGGGCAAAAAGGGGTTGCCGCGCACAGCGATGATGTCATCGCCGGGGACGCAGCGCTACTGGTTTTGCACCTCTGCCAACTTCCGCGCAATGTTGCAGGAGCCAGCAGTTCCCCACCCCCAGCCCCCCCGCCCCCCACCACCCCGAGCAAAAACACTTTTGCGCCCGTAGCGCCCCCTCCCGGAGGTGCTAACGAGAGGCGCACAGCAGGGGAATTTCACCCCCTTTATGTTTTGTTCTGACAATACATCCGAACACTTAATTTGGTTTTATGTGTCAGCTGTGGCTCAGTGGGTAGCAGGGGCAGCGAAGGGTTGCACGATTGCACCAAAAATGCAGAAAACAATGATTACTTAAACTCATTTAATTTAGAGGCTGTTGCAAATTTGATGGCTAGACAATCTTCCATCACCTCTTTCTCAGTTAAAAGTGGATGTTTGCCCCAGAGACATCCAAAAAATTCATTCCAATATTCTGTTCCATCCAATCCCCTGGAATGAATTTTTAAAATTGGAACAAACTACATGATTGTGAAGTGGTATTAGAACTGAAAGTACCAGGCGAACTGTATGCAAACTAAGAAAACAAGAGTACACTGTATAAAGATACATACAGGCAGGTACAACACTAGAGAGGCAAAACAGACTTACACATGAGTTCAGACCATTTAGCATTGTGAGTTCTCAAGGGTACAGCTTCTAAAATTGTCAAAAGCTAGTTCTCAGTAATGACTCCGGTACCTGAAGAAGATCCCATTAATCGTCTCTTCTGTGGGTGGTTTAGGGAAAAGGAATAATTGTCAGCAAGCAATGTCTTTGAAACAATGGGGTAGTGAACCTCAGCCTATCAGCGACAGAGTGGAGCAGTTCCAAGTGGGAAATTAACAACCATGGACTTCCCGACGAATCAACACTGTAAAATATGCTGGATTGTGGCACCCAAAGACTTCCTTCGAAGCTTAGAATGCTCCAAATTCAGCTGATTCAAATGTCAAGGTTGCGGGGGCATTTGGGAACTATTAATGGAAATTTCCAGATTTACTGATAGCCAGTCCATCTCTGATGACATCTAGGTCTTTCTCCTGCTCAACAGTTTTAAGTGTGCAATCTTTCCAGGTCTACACATGCTCAGTGTTAGTCCTACCCACATGCATAATAATGCATTTATCTATATTAAATGACATCTTCCAGATGTGAGCCCATTCCCCCATTGCATCTAGATGTGCTTGTAATCTATTTTCCTTATCTAATGTCCTAACACCCGCACAAATATTTATGTCATCCTCAAACGTGCAGATAGTTCTCCCGATGCCTTCAAGCTGGTGAAGAGAAATGGCCCTAACAACAATCTCTGTGAAACTTCATTCGTAACTGATCCCCACTCCGAACTATGACCATTAGTAGCAACCTTCTGCCTATGAGAATGCAACCAATTTCTCATCCAACCCAAAATCGGCCAGCTAATGGCACAGGACTCAATCTTACTTAATAGCCTATTGTGTGGCACCTAAATCTATCAACATAGTAAGTTCCTCAAAATAATTCAACCAGGTTGGTGAAACTGGATCCTCATTTCTGGAAATCATGTTGAAATTCTCTAATAATCACTTCTCTGTCAAGGTATGAAAACCTTTTGGTTCAGGAATGGGAAGAAGATGTAAGATATCCATGTGTGAGTTGCAGTCATGTTTTGAAGACAATTGACAGTGTTCTATCATGTGATTCTAAACAAAGAAAGAAAGGATTTCTGAACACATTTTGTATTCAGATGACATCCCTTTAAATCATTGACATCAATGGTTTTAGACCATGAACATGGAACACCAACATCTAGTCAACCTAGAAAAACCTACAACAGGAATACATATTTGTAACATTTAATCAAATAAGTAGAGAATTAACTGCATATATATTTCAAAACATCAAATAAGTCAGAACTGAATTATAAAGATTTGCAAAGTGTCCCATTAACTTTAAGCCATGCCTCTTGTTCATAGATTGTTGTTGAAATAAAACTGTGGACAGTGTTCCTTCATGATACAACCTTAAATATCCAAACACATGTGATTTTAAAAAAACACTTTAAACAAACATCAGGTAAAATGAAATGCTTCAATTTGAAAACATCACAGTATAAACAGATGTTTTAAGTTATACAACATAATCTAAACTAGTATATCCATAGAATTGTACCTGACTGAGACAAAACTTTATTGGAATCATATGCCAGTTATTCAGCACTTGCTTCAACCTTTGGTGTCAACATTGCAAACGGAGAGTTCCTGGGAATTAAAACATTTCCAGATGACAGAATGGTTCCAGCTGTACTTGTTACTTTTAGCGAAATATTGAAGTACAGGGCACTGCTTTCTTTCAAATTATAAAAGCTTTTTCATTTAAACAAATGTTAAGAAGTCTAGATGTTTCATCGATTCAATACCAATGAGCAGAAAATCCCACCCAACGTTTTTTAGTACTGTGCATTTTGTATGGAGTACACAACCTCTTTTATCTTCATTTACTTTTTGACAACTTTCCCATTACTCTGATTTATTTTCTGATCTCTGAACCTTGGATAGCTTTGAGATACTCACTTGGCCACTCAGCTTCAGATTTCCATTTGACCTGGGCTGCTTTCTGTAGCTAACAGAAATGCTTGTAATCCTCAGCAAAGTTAATTTGACTGCCTGACAATTCTTTGGATTTTTATTTTAAGTAATAAATCTTTTTTCTCAAATAATAAACCAGCTTCTCAATTATTTTATTTATTTATAGCAGACATCTTTTCAGTTTTTTGTTTTTGAAAAACTCATTTGTTATGTTACATAGGAACAGGAGTAGGATATCCAGCCCCTTGAGCCTGCTCCGCCATTCAATGAGATCATGGTTGATCTGCGACCTAACTCCATTGACTCACCTTTGGCCCATATCCCATAATATCTTTGGTTAACAGAAAACTATCAATTTCAGAATTAAAATTAACAATTGATCTAGCATCAATTGCCGCTTGCGGAAGAGAGTTCCAAACTTCTACCACTATTTGGCCAGAATCTTCCCAGCCCAGGCCCGATGTCCCTGATTGATAGTGGGTCGGGATCCCACTCTGAACCCGCCTCTGTGTCAGTTTCTGACCTGTCAGGTCGGCGTTGGGATAGCAGACTCGACAGCAAGCGGCGAGACAGGTAATTAACATCATTAAAAGCTACTTAAATGCTAGTTAAGAGGATTAAAAGCAGGCACTTACAATTTTACCAAACTTTTGACGGATTTGCTATCCCTCGGGTTTCATGCCAGGTAGGTGGAGTCGGGTTCTCAGTGACTCTCCATTGATTTGCCTTGTTGACAGCTGCAGAAGTGGTATAAAAGCTACAATTTCACAGCTGTTGATTTTCCAATGTCAGAAGCTTTCAGGTTTTGAAAGAGATTTTTGAGCTGTATGCACTTTGGAAGTGTTTGCAGTGAACTCTCTATTCACTATCACCTCCTTGTAAGCAACCTCTCTCACCATTGACAGGGTACTTCTGTCATCTCAATCTCACATGCCATCTATTTCAGCAGCTTCGGTGCCCTTGAAAAAAAAATCACCTTGGGTCCTCAGAATCCCACCATGATCAGCCCCAACACCAACATCACTAAACACACCAGCATCACCAACAACAACACTAACCCTCTCCGCAATCACCTAATGCTGCACAGGACACAGGGCATCAGCACCTAATCACATTGATGCCCGGGAGGCCAGTGATGGCCTCGCCATGGCCACATTTACTTCATTTCACACTGTACACCCTGACTGCCACATGATGTGCCAGGTTGGCACCACCCGACACCAACTCCATAAAGCATGCCGACAATGCCCAACCCATTCTTTCACACTCATCACCATTGTCAGGTGTACCCTTACATCTCACTATTCACTGCAACTCACTAAGCCACTTCCAAAAGTGTTCATAAATCTGTCCAAGAACGCAAAGTCCTGAAAATAAAGATTTAATGCTTGATAATACATCAACATTAACTATATATGAACATTGGCTAAAGGACCCAAGTACCTACCCTAATGTGTTGTTAGTTGGTATAATTGGACAAGGATGAGAGTGAGTGTGAGGAGTGGCTAGTGAAATGGGGAACTGATAATGTAGGTAGAGAGAGAGAGAGGGATGGGTGGAGGTGCAAGGTAAGTTGGTGTGAGAAAGGATATGCAGGGGTAGAGTAGGGAAGGCAGAGTGATGGGGATATAATGAGTGGCACAGCAGGACGAGGTTGAGTGTTGCTTTGCAGTAATGTTTCATGATCTACTGAGATCATTGAACATTTATGAACATTGTGCCACCGCAGCCAGATCCTGCAGACAACATCCCTGCTTGTGCCCTCCTGTACAATGTGCAACCAGTCTGCGTTGGTGTCCTGGGGAGGTCTCTTCAGCCCTTTGGAAGGGAAGAAAACCTCCCTGCATGCTGTGACTCCCTCCATAAGCATCTGGAGGGAGTCATGAGAGAACCTGGGTGCAGCTGTGCACCTTTGTGCAGTGTTTGTCCATGTAGCAGCTCAATGCTGCAAAAGACTGACAGAAGAACTGTTGAAAAAAAGTTGGGAATGGTCCCTTTAAGTAAACCGGCTGATGACCTGTCATCAGATGACGTCATCAGACCTGCTTCCAGTTAATTGGCCGAGAAACCTGCAGGGTGGGTTTAACAAGCCCCAGCCACGGAAGATTGAAGGGAGAGGGTGGGCTGCACTTTGGAGCGGGTTTCCTACGCTGCACCAATGCCACCCGCATCGAAATCGCCTCTGTTGGCGAAATCCTGACATTTATGTGTAGAAGTGTTTCCTAATTTCATTCTTGACAGGTCTGGCTCTAATTTTTAGACTATACCCACTAGTCCTAAAATTCCCAACCAGCGGAAATAGTTTCTCTCTATCTACCATTCTGTTCCCCTTAATAACTTGAAAACTTCAATCAGATTACCCCTTAACCTTCTAAATTCTAGGAAATACAACTCTAATTTGTGTAATCTCCTCATAACTTGACCCTTGAAGTCCAGGTATCATTCTGGTAAACCTACACTGCACTTCCTCCAAGGCCAATATATCCTTTCTAAGGCATGGTGCCCAGAAATGCTCATGGTGCTCCAGGTGTGGTCTAGCCAGGGTTTTGTATAGCTGCAGCATAACTTCTACCCCCTTGTATTCTAGTCCTCTAGATATAAAGGTCAGCATTCAATTAGCCTTTTTTTTATTTTCTGTACCCGCTCATGACATTTTAATGATCTATGCACCTGGACCCCCAAGTCTCTTTGGACTGCCACTGTTCTTAGTCTTTCACCATTTAGAACATATCCCGGTCTATCCTTTTCAGGCCCAAAGTGAATGACCTCATATTGAAATCTATTTTTGGCCATTCACTTAATCTGTCAATGTCCCTTCGTAATTTTATGCTTCCATCTACACTGCCGACAATCTTTGTGTCATCGGCAAATTTGGACATATGACTTTATATGCCATCATCATTAATATATATTGGGAATAGTTGAGGTCCCAACACAGATCCCTGCGGGGCACAACTAGTCACCTCCTGCCATTTGTGTACTTACCCATGATCCCTACAGCCTGTCTCCTGCTGCTCAGCCAATTTCCTAACTAGCTCAATAATTTGCCTTCAAATTTGTGGGCTTCTACCTTAGTTAACAGTCTCTTATGTGGGACTTTTTCAAATGCCTTCTGGAAATCCATATAAATAACATCCATAGACATTCCCCTGCCCATTAGTTTAGTCACCGCCTCAAAAAATGCAATAAGTTTTGTTATTAATTTCAATTCTTTCACTGCTTTACTATTTTAAGTCAAGCATGATTTTTGATCCAGATATTTAACACTTCACAACATAAACAGATTGAATTCCGATTAAAAGGTATAATTCAAAAAGTATGTGTAACATTTGTATCAGAGTGCTTTTTAAGTCAGTGATACAACATCTGCAGCATATCCACAAATGGACCTAAAAGACACACTAGTGAAACTGACGCCTTTGATTTAGAAAAACCTTTCTAGCTTTTAAATATATGACTCTAAAAAAAGACTTGTTGACTTTCTACTACTGTTGTTCTGAAAGACTTATTTATCTTGACTGTTTTACAGCTAAAACCCTCCTGGAGTTGACTGAAAAGCCTGGTGTCACCAAGATTGGTGCCCTCTTCAAACAAGCTGGTCTGTCCTCCTATTTAGAAGGAAAAGAGTCTTTAACTCTACTTGCTCCTCAGGATATGGCATTCAAGGGTAAATGGAATCTGTGCACTGTTTACATTTTGAAAGGAAAATCACGTTGACTCTGTCCTTGACATTCAGTCAAGCATAATCTTCAAAGAAACAATATAAAAAGTTTAACTGCTCAGTGTGATTGGACTGTGTGGTTCTTAATTAAGGATCAAAATAACCTCTGCTTTTAGTATATGAGGAAATAATTTACTGATTTCACGACCAGGAACACTTGTCAAGTTAATACTTCCACCAAATAAATCAAAACTGGAAGATCTAACAAAAGTCAAACATTTTTTATCTGTGCTAATCTGCATCAATAGCTATAGTTTCATAAGTACTTAGGTTGGTCGGTAATTTTAAATTGCTTATTCAGTGTTTACAATAACTCCGTTCCTTGTGGTGTATTACTCAGAATGGATGATATGGGAACTGTTGTTTAGCACAGTTCAAACATTGTACCTGCATTTGGAATTTCTACTTTTGTTGTGATGATGTTTGAGAAAAATTTGCATATATCACACAGTGATAGATATTAATGGGATATCCAAGTATTAAATAAACACCCATTACCCCAAAATATGCATAAAATATAGAATAAAATTAGTCATCTTGATATCACACTGGTGAGGAGTTCACAAATTGTTAAAATGAATTTGGTCGGAGTAAAATATCCCAGTTTAAACTGAGACACTTAAACTCATCTCAGGCCTTGATCGTCATAGCACTAACAGTGCTGGCACAGTATGTTTAGCATTCGTGTAAAGAAGTTTCAGTTTTCTCATCTTCTGGTGTATAAATTGGGTGCCAAGATTCCAACTGATTCTGAAATTAAACAGAGTGTGATTACCAAGGAGCCTCGTGCCACTTTGTTCTGATGTCAGACTCTGACAAAAAGGGCAGGCAGGGCGCAGTTACCATTACTGTGTTGTTCCTGCCCCATTTGGGTGGATCCAGTGAGCTGTGTGCATCAAACAGATGCTCCGATGGTGCGGAAAATCAGCTGACTCTTATGAGGAACTGGCCAACAGTCCTGGCTGGGGAGAGGGGGATTCCTTGGTGACGGGAGTGGGGATGGGGGCGTTCATGCCCAGGGTGGAGTAATTTTGTGGGGCCAGGAGGAGAATTCCTGTTTTTTCTGGTCCTACAAAAATAACAAATGAAATGGTTTTGGGCCTTTTTTTGAGTAGTCTCTAGATGTCCCTTTAAAGACTGCCATATGCTCATCTATTTGTATTTCACAATTGCAATTGTCATCCTATTCATGTCATAGGATCCTGATTTGCATATTAAAATGGCTTTCTCACCTGAAACAGGCGGGCGCTCCAGCTTCAGAAAAAGGCACCTGCCAAAATGATGGCAGTCAGAGTGCTAGCATAAACAGGGCAGTAAGTGACCTGATGCAATTTTTGGGCTGTTACCTTACCGTTTACACTAGATGGTCACAGCTAAAATTGGCCCCACTGTAATTGCAGTGCTGGTGTGAAGCAGAACATATTTGTGGTATGATGCACTGTAAATGGATTCTCCAGTTTTGTAATCAGTTATCAAAAAAACAAAAGTCCTCTCATAATTGATAGGGTTGTCTTGTGGTTAGAAGGAACATTTTTTAAGATCACTGTGTATATTGATCAAAGTTCAGTTCCTAGTGCAGACATAACTTATTTACCGCTTTACTGATTAGTGACAATGTAGAAATTTTCCAAATGCACTCTGTCTTATATATTTTAGACTCTGAAGACATTATATAATTCAAGAAAGATTTTTTGCATCTTTAATATACTTCTTTATTAAACAGGAGCTCCGTCTGTATCTGTCTAACACGGAATCCGTTTGTACTGCTTATTACTTTACCGAATAGATTCTCTGACACTTTGAACTGAAACACATCAATTCATTTCATTGTAGCTCATAGTTCAATGCTACAGCCTCTCATATATGTGAAAAGATTATGCAATGCTGAATGATAATGACGAAAGTCTATCTTTATTTGCCAATTAGATGCATAGGGACAAAGCCAGCTTCTCAAACAGGCTCAACATAAATAATTGTTTAAGTGAAATACTTCATCTCAAGAGTGCTCTGTTATGTTTTATATAGAGGAATTTACGGTTATCAATGAAGATTTGAAGCACCTACTGCTGAACCATATTGTGAAAAATCAGCTCTCCTCCAAATATCTATACCATGGGCAGACACTTGATACCCTGGGCGGCAAAAAACTGAGAGTTTTTGTGTACCGTAACGTATGTGTATTTTGATTTTTTTTCAATTTTGATATACATGACTGTGCAGCAGAACAGTAGTTGGAGGCAGTTGTATCAAGGTCAGATGTCTGACACATTTCAGGCTGCTGGTGAGTCCAACAGTTACCTGTAAATGCCAGAAACAATTTGAAATTGACATTAAAATGTAATTCATTTGATTGGATATGAAATCAGTTTTGGTTTAACAAATAGAAGACTCCATTGCAGCATGGCACATATGACATTTAGGGGCTGAAATTCACCATCCCTGAAGGTTCAGCTCGGGGAGGATTTCAGCGGTGTTCACTTCCGCCGGAAACGGCGCGGTGAAGCCGCTGTAAAGGAGGGTTTCCAGCGGTGAGCTCTGCAGTGTGCGGGTCACTGGAAAGGGACTATCACAGCAAAATTCATCGAGGAAAAGATGGACTTTTCCCGGCAATGTCCCCTGCGAGGTTTTCGATGCGGTGCTCGAACGCGACACCGTTGGGGCCTTTTGGTAGGCAAATAGTTTTATTAATTATTGTTTTTATTTCATTTTTCAGCATGCATCCGCAGTATTTATCTTTTTATATAGTTTTATTCATTATTAGTGTTTTTTATTTAATTTTCCATGGTCCGCAGTATTTATCTCTTGATATAGTTTTATTAATTGTTTTGGCTCCATTAAACCTGCTGAGTGCTTCTCAGAGGTTTGCACATACACCTGTACTTTTGTACAACTTTCAGGTCTGACTCTTTAGTGGGCTGCGGAGACCTGCTTGGCAGGGTTCACCCTGAGGATGGGAGGAGTGTTGGGAGTGCGACACCTGGTCAGAAGCAGGGCGGCATGCAGGAGAAGGCGTCGCCATCAGCACTGTGCAGACAGGCAGCGGGCAAGGGAGGCAGCAGCCATGATTCGTTCATTCTGTGCCAGACCAGTGTGCCCACCATCTTCACCAGCCCCAATCAGGATTGCGGTTCGCTGCTTGGAGACAAGGGATATCCCCTGTGGCTGCTCACTGCTCTGCGGAACCCCAGGACAGCGCCAAAGCATGCATACAATGACACTCATTGTGCCACCAGGTGCAGTGCATAGGCATCCTTAAGCAGAGATTCCGGTGCCTGGACTGCTCTGGTGGCACCTTCAGTATTCTTCTCAACGGGTCTCCATAATCGTCGTGGTCTGCTGCATGCTGCACTACCTTCCCATCATGAGGGGACAACCGCTGGAGGTCGAGCCAGCAATACCAACTGAGGAGGAGGAGGGGGTGCAGGAAGAGGAGGAGGATCCCTGTCGCCCCAGAGCTAGGAGGCGTCGTCCCATCGCCACCCTGGAAGGGCCGGGTGCAGACTGGCCAATACCCTCCTGGGAGGGTGTGTCTTCACATATATAGAGGTGCCTGACACCTCCCCTGCAATCTCCCTCCATGCATTATGTACTGCCTGTCTGCCAGGTCTCCCCAAGTCAGGAAAATTATTTTTCTTCTGTCCTCCACACCATCCATCAGTGTCTCCAGCTCCATATCAGGGAACCTGTTGGTTCTCCTTGCACCTTTTACACCAGCAATCCTTCCAAATTCCTTCCCCCCACCTCAGGGCCTTGCTGCAAACCCTGTCCTTTAAAAAGGCCAGAGAGCAGCTGGCTCGTTAGAAACCCTTACCTGCATGCTGAATTTCTCAGTGGTGATAATGCTCAAATTAAGACAGCCACACTGCTGAAAAATCCACTTTGGAAAGGTTCATTAGCGCTGGAACCCAGTTGTTCACTTTTGGAGCTGAATATGGGGTGGGCTAGCCATGAAAAAATTCAGTGCTAATGACCACAAAAAGGTGGGAGGAGCACCAGCTTTCCAGCGGTACTGAATTTAGGGCCCTTAGTATCATGATTGACATTTATATACACTGAAGTGTATATATCTATATATAGATATCTACGATCAAAAAAAATCAGTATGTAAAAAACATTTGTCTACTAGATGAGAATTTGAGGTCAGTGTTTGAGGTTTGAAAGCAGTCTTATACATGAATCATTACACTTCTTGATATTGCAACTCACTCTGCAGGATTGCACTCACCAGCTGGTGGCCTGGTCCCACTAACCTGTCGCCCCAACAACTTGCCACATAACATTTTATTTCAATGCACAATGACATTTGCACATACCATCACCAGGGCATGGAATGAGAGACCAGAAATAAAATAATTATAATTCATCTTCCAGAATGGAAATCAGAAATTTTTATCCAAGCACAATGACTGGGAATAATGCAAAGTTAGTTAATATTTTAAGCATAACCATATGTTGGGGATAGGACATTGGCAGAGTAGGAACTGAAGCCTAAGGTGTAAAGAATATAAAGTTTGAATCAGGAAATGTCTTCTGACCTATCACATTATCTGTTCTCTTTAAGGCTTTATGCATTGAAAACACATGTATTGCTGCACATGACAGAAGAGGGAGATATGGCTCAATGATGATAATGGACAAGATATTGACTCCTCCGGCTGGTACAATCATGGACATTCTGAAAGCCGATGATCGCTTCAGGTACGGAGTAAGATAAAACTGAATGGTAATTTCCCACAGCAGCGAGCCAAGCATCAGGAGCTTGAATGACTTCTAAATAATAAAAATATTAATAAAAAACACAATAAGGGGTTTAAGGGACGTTGCGTGATGCAGCCCATGTAGCACAAACACATTGGTCATGGAGTGCTAGGATATAGCTCATGCCCATAGTTCTGATATAGTTGTTATCAATTTGAGCCATGCGGCTGGCAACGGGATGGAAAATCAAGGAACGAGTCATCCCAGCAACTATTCTTGGTTTTAGTCAGTCACAGAATGGCACTGATGGAGACCTGGCAATGGATCACCTGTTCATCCTCACAATCAGGGTAATAAAGAGAAACAAAGAGGTGAAAAGGGGGAATAAAACATTTTGGGCTAGAAATTCGGTTGGTTAGCACTACCCATTACTAACGGGACACTAAGCACCTTCCACCCTAGCACCGCGCTGTCAGCGCCTGCTGCAAACTTCAGTGAAGGTTTAACGACAGTGCTGACAGTTTGCGCTGCACTCGCTAGCACTGCCCACTCAATGACATCACCGCGTGTGCAATGCCCCTGTAGCGCCACGTTTGCAAAATTCAGTCATTCACCTGCAGTAACGCCTGGTGATGAGACCGGCAGGGGAAAGCAGTCAGTCTAGTGACAATCCCAGGGCAATATCGTCCACAGTGCAAGGTAAGTGCTGAAATATCACTTTTTCAACTTTTGTTGCACTAAAGGGGAATTGTTGGTGAGGTTTATTGAATTTTTCAACAGAATTTTTTTTTCATCTGTAGGTGCAAGGATGCCAGCATCCTAGCGGCAACAATTGAGTAGGCCTCCGTTAGCTATCGCTCTGTTAGCGTCAAAAGAGGAGTGTGAAACGCTTCTCTTAGCCCTCCATTCTCCTCTTGGAGTGATACAACTGAATATTGAACTGAGGTGGTAGACATCGCCCGGCGCTAAAGGTAGCACCGCGGTGGTATCACTGCCTCAAAGCGGGTGATACCGAATTTCTTGCCATCAAAAATTAAAATGTTTATGTTCTGTGTTACTGATTCCATTAGTGTATTCACTAAAACGTTGAAAGAAATCATTTGATTATTAGAATATTTTGCTTAATTAGCTTTTTGATTATTGCAGTATGCTGGTGGGAGCCATCCAGACAGCAGGACTTACTGAATCTCTCAACAGACCTGGCACATTCACATTCTTTGCACCAACCAATGAAGCTATCCTAGCTCTACCTAGCAGGGAACGGAACAGACTGATTGGTAAAAGCTACAGCATGAACACCATCTCACTTTCAATATATCTAAAATATTGTAGCAGACTACTTAATCTGTTTGGAAGATTCCACAGTACAAATTATTCGTTAGCCTACCTGTTGGAAGTAATAGAAACCTGCAAACTGCTTAACGAATATAAATTTTCTGCAGTAAGTGCATTCGGATTTCTGCCCAGTAAATTCACCACCAGGTTCAGCAACCTGTGTGTATGTTGTCCCTCTGTCCAGCATTTACCATTTCCCTTCTAGCTGCCCTCCCTTCTATCCATACCCATTCCGGAATCACAGGAAATAATTTGTTGAGGGAGAATCTTTCCAGTTTTTTGGAATTGACAATGTATTAAAAGTTAATCTTGCCCATGACGTTATTTTCCGTCTGGCTATTTGTCCTTGCAGGGATGGCCCTTTGTTGGGCAAGGCAGAGTGCTGTCCACTGCTCCTCAGTTCCGAGCTTTTGACTAGTGATCCTGATTAAAATATTGACGATTATCCCAGCCTGCTATGCTAGTTTACCGAATCACTTGAAGTTATAATAGGACTTCAGTACCTTAGGTGTGTGATTTATGTTCCATTCTGTTGACAGAAGTACACACTCCCTCTACTGACACCCTTCCCTCCCCAACTACATTATCATACTTGATTTTGAATGCTGGACAATAGAGCCCATTAAAATTGGTGCTTGGTTTACATTCTCATTGGATGTATCTGAGCAGTACAGGAAAGCATCCCTCCACAGTCAGTTTAACAGGGATCAAGAAACTCAGTCCCATGTTGCATGAGTTTGAATGATGGCTATTTTACTCAGCTGAAATGTAAACATTTGACTGCCCATCCTTGTTTCTCTAATTCTGTATTGTATTATGTGTTCACTTGTAGCTAAATGCATGAAAAGAAACTTGAGTTGATAAGTGACAAGTAGCATTCACAACACACGAGTGACAGGCAATAATCATCTTCAATAAGAGAGAGCCTAATCACCTTCCCTTGATATTCAACGGTATTACCATCACCGAATCTCCCACCATCCACATCCTGGGATCATCATTGACCAGAACTTCAACTGAATCAGCCACATAAATGCCTTAGCTGCTCGACCAGGTCAGAGGTGAATGGCTCTGCTCCTGACTCCCCAAACCCTTTCTACCATGTACAAGTAACAGGTCAGGAGTGTGCTGGGGGACTCTCCACTTTCCTGGATGGGTGCAGCTGCAACAACATTCAAGGAGCTCTACTTTATCCAGCACTAAACAATCCAGTTGATCAACACTTCACCTATTAGTCTAAATATCTGTTGCAGCCACAGTATGTCGGTGATGGACGAGGTAGTTGCATTGTGTTCTGCAACTTACCAAAGCTTCTTCAGCAACACCTCTGATACCCGCGACCTCTACCACCCAGAAGTGCAAGGGCAGCAGGTACATGGGATCGCCATCACCTTCCAATCCCCTCCAAGTCACACACCATGATGACTTGGACATATATTCATTATCACTGGGTAAAAATTCTGGAACTCCCTACCTAATAGCATTGCAGTTCAAGAAGAACATCCACCACCAACTTTTCAAGGGCAACTTGGGACGTGCAATAAATACCAAGAATGGATTTTTAAAAATCTAACACCAAAAGAGATAATATTACTATTAAAGGAGGCAACAATTATGCGCAATGAGTACAACCAGGCATTGCAGACAGATTAGCAAAACAACATTTTTCTTCGCTTTAACTTCATGTAATTTGAATTTGCACCAATGTCATAACAGCTTTCAACAGTGCCAAGGAAATGCACCAGACTTACTTTTATTAATCGCACACTGTGTAGAATCTAAACATATCTTTTATATTCATAACAAATGGATTTAAACTTGAGGATCAATTGCCATCTTAATTCAAGCAAACTTACGTACCTTTTTAAAACCTGTGGAAATAGATGAACTGTCACTTTTGAAATTAAAGTAACAATTCTTCTCAACTGACCCAGCGCTCATTAAAATAAATACATAGTGCTGAGCAAAGCCAGTCATTATATCCTTCAAAATGTTCGACAATTTGTTGAAATTTTGGTTTCTTCATATCTTCTCCTTTCCCGTCAGGCGATGCCATTTTGCTGAAGTACCATATCGGTGAACAAATCTTGGTTAGTGGTGTTGCCAGCCAGATTATGCTGTTGAAATCTCTGCAAGGTGCTATCCTGGAAGTGGGAACAGTGAGTACTCAGCTTCTTGCCATTGAATTCTACCATTGTTTCATTTTGTTTAACACTCAAAATAAACAGAATTATCATGTGGTCTTTTTCAGAAAAACCATGTTATCAACGTAAATAAAGTTCCGGTTATAGATTCCGACCTGATGGCAACCAATGGTGTGATCCACGCTATTAACACGGTCCTGCAGCCCTCTGGTAAGGAGCAGTTTACATATAATGACAAAACATGATGTTATATAATGAAACCACTGCATACGATGCAAATGCAGTGCTACATGTTATAGGTTAAACTAGATTGGTACATGACTTAAGAAAAATTTAAAATCTTTCTTCTTAGGTCTTGTTTTATTATCTTCCCCTCGCTCTAAATTTCTCCAGCCAAGAGATCAGGGAGACGATATACTTCCAGGCCTCTGGCAATATCACTCGTCAGCTGAAACAAATCAAATCTGAAAAAAAACAGCAAATGCTGGAAATACTCAGCAGGCCAGGCAGCATCTGTGGAGAGAGAAACAGAGTTAACGTTTCAGGTCATTGACCTTACTTCAGAATAATCTTCAGCTGATAGCTTGCAGTTGTAAACAGGGTGGTGGCAAGATGATAATTGGCACCAAGTAGTTCCATTTCAAATGTTTCTGGGCACCTTATTTTAAAAAAAGCAAAAGCATGAGGATGGATGCAATGGGTACAAATGTGGGGATTTGATTTGAAACTACTGAAGTGTGTGTTTATTTTAGACTTGGTATAAAATCCATTGAAAAACATCAGCTTTGTTTTCGGCCAATGGTTTAATTCAGGCAACTCACAGTTTTAAGCACCACAGTGGCTCTTAACAAAATATTTTGTTTCATTTACAAGTTGCAAGACATTCAGAAAGCCGAAATGGCATGGAGATCAGTAGTGAAGATATTCTTCGCTTTAGAGTCAGCCCAGCTAAGGTATGATTCAGTTAAAATTGTTTATTGACTAAAATATGAAATAATTGTTCATAAAAATGACTTCTTGTTGCTGTATTATAAATAATATTGCAACTGGACACATCGCATGGGTATTTTAGTTAATGAAATGAGTTAACAGATAATATGAAGACCCTCAAATATAACATTAATACACTCATGCTGAGATTCAGCCTTACCCTGGTAGTTGTGGATGAGTTCCTACTGTATATAATCTGTTTAGAGTTCAGTGATTTTTTTTCTGTGATTAAGAATTAACTCTGGCAATACAATATGCACTAGGGATTTGCTAAGGGTATGAACTCTGAGAACTTCGTGAAAATCAGTTTACAACTGTAGTTAAGCTCAGATATATACATGTTACATAAAACTGTCATAGTAAAATTCCTTTTTGTAGTAACCAGTTTCAATTCCCCCATTTATTCATTATAAAGTGTATGCTTTTAGCTCCTCGTTATCAGTTCAAACCTTGGGGAGAAATTCCCCAGCGCCCCGACCGAGGGCGGTAACCGACTCAGGGCGGGATTTCCTGTGCCCGGCATGGAATTTGCTCCGCGGCCATGGAATTACGGTTACCGCCCCTCAAAGGAAGTGGAGCGCAATCCTGCACGCTCCACTTACTCTTGGAGCGAGTTGCAGGGCACTACTGGGGCGCGTTGGTCAGCCCTATGCATTTCGATGCCAATCCCTTTCGATTAAAGGGGAGGCCGCTGTGCACTCTGCCAGGCGTCTGATGGCCTCCATTTGGCCACCAGGGCAGCATGATGCCGAGACTGCAGCCCGGCACCCAAAACGGAGTACCGGGCTGCATGATGGCGGCCCGGACCACGCAAGGGAAGAAGTCGGGCCGCCCGATGAGTCGGCAAAACCGCCCAAATGGTGGCATGGGTGCTCCCCACCTCCCCTTTAACTTCCGCCCCACGAGCGGAGGTTGGCACGGTTCGCCACTCACGAGGTTGGCGCTGATATCGCTTGCGGCAAACGCGCGGGGCACTGGGGAATTTCCGCCCAAGGGTTTGGTGCGTGGCGCTAAGGGGTCACCGCACACGGCGATGTTTTCATAGAATCATACAAATTTACAGCACGGAAGGAGGCCATTTTGGCCCATTGTGTCCATGCCGGCCGACCAAGAGCTCTCCAGCCTAATCCCACTTTCCAGCTCTTGCTCCATAGCCCTGTAGGTTACAGCACTTCAAGTACATATAAAAATACTTTTTAAATGAGGTGAGGGCTTCTGCCTCTAACATCCTTTTAGGCAATGCAGTCCAGAGTCCCACCATCCTCTGGATGAAGAAATTTCCCCTCAAATCCCCTCTAAACCTCCAACCAATTACTTTAAATCTATGCCCCTGATTGTTGACCCTGCTGCTAAGGGAAATAGGTCTGTCCTATCCACTATCTAGGCTCCTCATAATTTTATAAAGCTCAATAAGATCTTCCCTCAGTGTCCTCTGTTCCAAAGAAAACAGACCCAGCATCTCCAATCTTTCCTCATAGACAAAATTCTCCAGTCCAGGCAACATCCTCGTAAATCTCATTTGTATCCTCTCGAGTTCAATAACATATTTCCTGTAATGTTGTAACCAGAAATGCATGCAGTACTCTAGTTGCAGCCTAACTAGTGTTTTATACAGTGCAAGCATAGCCTCCCTGCATTTATATTCTATGCCTCGGCTAATAAAGGCAAGTATTCTGTATGCCTTCTTAACCACCTTATTTATACCTGGTCTGCTACCTTCAGGAATCTGTGGACATGCACTCTAAGGTCCGTTTGTTCCTCTACACTTCTCAGTGTTCTAGCATTTAATGTGTATTCCCTTGCCTTGTTAGCCCTCCCCAAATGCATTACCTCACACTTCTCCGGATTAAATTCCATTTGCCACTGTTCTGCCCACCTGACCAGTTGATTGATATCTTCCTGCAGTCTACTGCTTTCTTCTTCATTATCAACCACACAGCTGATTTTAGTATCATCTGCAAACCTCTTAATCCCCTACATTCAAATCTAAATCATTGATATATTCCACAAAAAGCAAGTGACCTTGTACTGAGCCCTGCGGAACCCCACTGGAAACAGCCTTCCAGTCACAAAAACACCCATCAACCATTACCCTTTCCTTTCTGCCTCTGAGCCAATTTTGAATCCAACTTGCCACTTTGCCCTGGATCCCATGGACTTTTACTTTCGTGACCAATTTGCCATGTGGGACCTCATCAAAAGCCTTGTTAAAATCCACATACACTACATCAAATGCACTACTCTCATCGACCCTCCTTGTTACCTCCTCATTTCAATTAAGTTAGTCAGACACGACCTTCCCTTAAAAAATCCATGCTGGCTGTTCTTGATTAATCCATGTCTTTATAAATGAAGATTTATCCGGTCCCTCAGAATTTTTTCCAATAATTTTCCCACCACCGTGGTTAGGCTGACTGGCCTGTAATTACTCGGTCTATCCCTTTCTCCCTTTTTAAACAAAGGTACAACATTAGCAGTTCTCCAGTCCTCCGGCACCACACCCGTAGCCAGAGAGAATTGGAAAATTATCGTCAGTGTCTCTGCTATTTCCTCTTTTGCTTCTCTTAACAGCCTGGGATACATTTCATCCAGGCCTGGGGATTTATCCATTTTCAAAGCTGCTAAACCCCTTTAAACTTCCTTTCTCACTATGTTTATTTCATCTAATAGTTCACACTCCTCTTCCCTGATAGCTGTATCTCCATTGCCCCTCTATTTTGTGAAAACTAGACGCAAAGTAATCAATAGGAACCATACCCATGTCTTCTGCCTCGTCGTCTCTAACAAGCCCTACCCTTTCTTTAGTTTTACTCTTGCTCTTAATGTAATAATAATTAATGAATTAATGGGTTCTCCTTGATTTTATTTGCCAAAATGTTTTCATGCTCTCTCTTTGCTTTCCTAATTTTCTTTTTAGTTGCACCCCTGCACGTTCTATACTCCTCTAGAGTTTCTGCCATATTGAGCCCTCGGTATCTGTCATAAGCCTCCCTTTTTTCCTTTATCCTACCCTGTTTGTCCCATGACATCCAGAGGGCTCTAGATTTGTTCATCCAACCCTTTTTCTTTAAGGGAACATATTTGCTCTGAACCCTCCGGATCTTCTCCTTGAATGTCTCCCACTGCTCTGACACTCATTTACCTTCAAGTAGCCATTTCCAGTCTACTATGGTTAAATTACCTCTCAGTTAAGCAAAATTGGCTTTTCCCCAATTGAGAACTTTTTTTTCCTGGTCTATCTTTGTCCTTTTCCATAACTGCCCTAAATCTAACTGAATTATGATCACTAGCACCAAACTGCTCTCCCACTGATACCCTTCCAACTGCCCACCTTCATTCCCTAAAACTAAGTCCAGAACCGTCCCCTCCCTTGTTGGGCTTACTACATACTGGCTAACAAAGTTCTCCTGAATGCATTTTAGGAATTCTGCACCCTCTATATCCTTCACACTAATTTTATCTCAATTATATTAGGGTAATTGAAATCCCCTACTATTACTGCCCTATAGTTTTTGCACTTCTCAGAAATTTGTATCCATATTTGCTCTTCTATCTTGCTGTGGCTGTTTCGGGGTCTATAGTACACTCCCAGCAGTGTGATCACCCCTTTTTTGTTTTTTAATTCAACCCAAAAAGGAGTTAGATGAGGTCCTTACTGCTAGGGGGATCAAGGGGTATGGCGAGAAAGCAGGAATGGGGTACTGAAGTGAATGTTCAGCCATGAACTCATTGAATGGCGGTGCAGGCTAGAAGGGCCGAATGGCCTACTCCTGCACCTATTTTCTATGTTTCTATGTTTCTATATGGCCTTTTTTGATGATCTTTCCAATATATTATTCCTCCTCACAACTGTAATTGTTTCTTTAATCAATACTGCAAAGCCCCCCTCCTTTTTTTACCCCCTCTCTATCCTATCTGAAAACCCAGTAACCAGGAATGTTGGGCTAGCATACCTGCCCTTCTTTAGCCATGTCTCAATAATAGCTGTAATATCATACTCCCAAGTGTCTATTTGTGCTCTCAGCTCATCTGCCTTATTCCTCATACTCCTTGCATTGAAGTATATACCATTTAGCACTGCCACACTTCGTTGTTGTCTATTTTCTAGCCTTTGTTTCCTCTGTCTTCCAAATTCACTTTCTACTTTTCTGCTTTCCAACTCTGGCTTTACTCCCCACCCTGCTGAACATATTCTCAGGTTCCCTTCCCCTGACAAGCTAGTTTAAACCCTCCCCAACACCACTAGAGAACCTCCCCATGAGGATATTGGTCCTGGCTCTGTTGAGGTGCAACCTGTCCGGCTTGTACAGGTCCCACCTCCCCCAAAAACGGTCCCAACGTCTCAGGAATCTAAAGCCCTCACTCCTGCACCATCCCTCCAGCCACGCATTCATCTGTCCTTTCCTCCTATTTCTGTACTCACTAACACATAGCACCAGAAGTAAGCCGGAGATTACTACCTTTGAGGTCCTGCTTTTTAATATCTCTCCTAGCTCCCTAACATCTGCCTGCAAAACCTCATCCCTCTTTCTACCTATGTCACTGTAGACCTCTGGCTGTTTACCCTCTGTAAGGGAAATAAATTCCACACCAAGTCCGAGTACGGTGAAGGAAAACGTCACAGTTTATTCGTACATAGCACTCTGGGAGAAGTGGGGAAACTCCGCAGCTTCGCCACACCTTCTCTCCGAGCAAAGTTTCCAAGTTACAATTATACCTTTGAGGGCGGTCCCGCCCCCTTACATCATTGTCCAATTATCTAACTTTTTTGTAACGTCTTACCCTATATGGTAATGCTATGATAATCTATCTTTACATTGTAGTAAGTCAAAGGTTAACTAGCATACGCACACACAAGTGGGGTTATTTTCCTCGTATCAGCAGAAAAACAAGGAACTATCTTCCTGTTATTAATACAAGCGATATACATCTGTTTGCCTTTCTAATCGCCCATTGTCATACTTCCCCTATCTCCATGACTCAGGGTCACCGGACTTTGGAGACTACACATAGATTTCTTACTTGACCACTCTCCCTGTCCCATAATTCATCAGAGAAAGACAGGGGAGCTGGCTACACATTATAAAAGTTACAAAGGTTATAGGTTAAGAAATTACTCTCCAACAGTCCCTCCTTTTGATCTTTTCCCATCTCATGCGGATAAGAACAATCCAATCCTACATTCGGACTGTCTCGTTGTCTTGTGCCAGGATTCTTGGGTGAGCCTGGAGTTGGTGGTACTGCTGAAAATGGAGGAGCAGCTTCTGATATGTTGCGGGTGGAAGTTGGGTTGTTGTATCGTTGATGCGGGTCCCGGCAGCTATGGGTATCGCGGTACACAACTTGGACATACATATCTTAATCATCATTACCGCAAGGTACAGAGCCAGGCATATGCCCACAATCAAAATCAGCCCCTGTACAATATTTTGTCCCAACTTAGACATCCATCCCCCCAGCCAGCCAACTTCTCCATCCGGGGTGGCTAGTTTCCTCACTTCTCTCCTTATATGGTCGGCTAGGTTGGTTTTATTCTCCGAATTATCGGGTATATAAGTGCAACATTTGGTCCCAATCAATGCGCAAGTGCCTCCGTTCTGGGCCAATACGTAATCTAGGGCCATTCGGTTCTGAAGTACGGTAGTACGTATGGCTACCATTTCAGCTGTTATGCTCTCCATCACCTCGGCAGTGTCATTAGCTATTTGTTCCAGAACCCTTTCTACGTTTCTTAGTTCATCCATGGTGCGCCCTATCCCGTATGGGAACATCACAACTCCAAAGAGTCTTTTTACCGGGGTAATCGCTTGTCTTCGTCGACCTGGTGTACGCACCTCTGCCAGGATACGTACCTGTCTGACAAAGGGGACCACATATCCCAAATAACAGGACCCTGTCCATCGCCTGGGTAACCAGGGATATGCCCTATGCCCGCACACAAAATACGTGCCGTTATACGCTGCCATTTCATATATTGTGTCGGGGTCCCAAGACTGGGCCCACAGACCTCCAAGTGTTTTATTCGGAAGGCGTGAGAGGATAGTGACCCGTGCGCCTGTTGTGATATTGAGGTTGTGTGGGCAATCGTTGTACCCTATGATATGTCCCTTTCTGCTGGTGTCGTTTCAAGTTAAACATATGGTCCCGGATGGCCTCCCGATCCCTGAGGTATTGGTCAGGACTAGGAATGGGGGCTCCCTTTTATGGTCATAGGGTGGTTGGCACCATCCCTGGAACATTTGACTAATGGGGTACCCAGCACTCTCCCACTCAGTGATGTCCCTGTGGTTGTCCACACGGTAGAGGTATGATGGTCCTCCTCCCATCTGTGCCATTCTGGCTCAGAAGCCACTTGACAGTCTCAGTTAGGGTCAGTGGAACGGGGCGCAAAGGAATTCCGCCTTTGGAATGTATAGGGATATGTGAGCATCCCCAGCAACTGGAAAAGTTCCCATTTCACGCATAAACATAAGACATATACAAAAAGGCTTCCGTCTCGCTTCCCACGTGCCGCACTTGACGTACACCAATGCTACTATACAGACTGTGGCACACAGTTTCATCTTATCACTTTATATTAACAACTAGTCAAAGGCAAAATGGCCGTATATGTTACTTGTAGTATCTCTATTGACCTGTGGGCGAATCAAAGAATGGTGGATACTACAGGCATTAGTTTTTCGGCTCGAAAACCTTAAGCTGGGTTCTATGTTTCCATTGTCCTTTTCCCCTAATATCAATACAGGCGCATGTATCTCCGCTAATCATAACCTCGTACGGCCCTATCCACTTCGGGGCGAACCCGGGTTTTCCTGGGAGTACCTTCACCATCTCGCGCATTCCGGCTTGAGGTATGTCCGGGAAGGTGGCGGACTCCAGTTTTTTTTTATCGCATTGAGCCTGCCTTTCTCTGGTTTGCTTTAACATTTCCTGGAGACTATTACTCATCTCCAATATATATGAATCCGAATTCTATCTCTTAGGGGTCCTACATCTGCTCCTCCCATAAAAATTCCTTCTGGGAGTTGCATCGCCCTTCCCGTCATTAACTCATAAGGGGATAAGCCCATTGTTCAATTAGGGACCGCCCTTAGTTTCATCAGAATGATGGGTAACACATCAACCCATGTAGTCCCAGTTTCTCGGATTGCCTTTGCGATCATTATCTTAAGGGTTCGATTCATCCGTTCTACCATTCCTGAACTTTGGGGATGGTATGGTATGTGGAATTTCTGTTTTATTCCCATTAGTTGACATATGGCCTTTATTACCTTCCCCGTGAAGTGGGTGCCTTGGTCCGAGTCCATTTGCAATGGCACCCCCCCCATCTAGGGATTATTTCTTCCGACAGAATTCTAGCTACCGCAGTGGCCATACCATTCCTTGTTGGGTAAGCTTCCACCCATCGGGTGAACTGGCCTATTACCACTAAGCAATATCGTTTTCCCCCGTGAGTCGGGCAGTGGTCCAGTAAAATCTATTTGTATGTTTTCCCATGGCCCTTGGGGCCTTGATTGGTGCCCCATTCGTATCTTAATTGGCTTACCGGGATTATGTTGCGCACACGTTATACAGCGCTGACAGTGTTTGGCTATATCCCGCCCCTATTCCGGACCACCACCAATCTTCTCGTGAGCCACTCCATCATGGGTCCCCTGCCTGTATGGGCCACTCCATGGTGTAGTTCCAGTAATGTCTGCTTAATGCAGTTTGGGGCTGTGACTTTTCCATCCTTTCTCCACACTGGTGTGGCTTCACTGCCCCCATGAGACCTTCTGCCGGGTTTTCTCCTATGTCCCTCATGTTCGAGCCCTGGGACATTAACCGGCTTCATGTCAATGAGGCCCGTGTCCTGCTTTGTTTTGGCCCATACCGGTTTTAGGGCCTCACATATCACCCCGTCTACCCCCGTCTCTTATCCCTAATCCCGGGCCAGTGGTTTAGCACTGCCCATTTTTGCAATGTTTCGTAAGGGCACGGTGTACTTGCATTTACGACCTTCCGCTTGCGGCCAGATTATTTTGTTAAGCTCGGCGTCTATTAATAGTTTAAATTCCCTTATTAAGTCTGTTCCTAGAATAATTTTTTCATTATTTGTATCAGACGAGTATTATTACAAGGGCTAGTTCTGTTTTATTTTATTCTGACTATTCCACCATTTTCTTTATCTGTCAGGTGAATCTTCTTTATTCTATTAAGAAATCCAAATGAATAATGTCCAATATAAAACAGTTGTCAATGGAAAGGGTTAACTTCTTTACAGGTTTGTAAGAAGGCCTGATATCATTACGTGACTTCACGTAATCATCCGAATTTCGTTTTTTTTTAAGTCTTTGTGCTTTCAAAACTTACTTAGAAATTAGGAATCCGTTAAAACAGCAGAAATCATTAGTAAAGTCATCATAATAGAAGTCTTCTCATCAGGACAGACAGTATTTTAGATTAAATTTCAATTTTTTCCTTAACTTCTAATTCAAGTACTTGCCAAAGATTTTTTTTTTAATTGATTTAAAACGATACCACACATTTTTAATAGTTATTTTGTTTACTGAACTTCAATTTTCACAGAAGATGTATACATTCCAACATTTCCTATAAGAATTTTAAAATCAGTAAGATTTTCTAATTCCCAATTTTTCTTTCTGTGCTGAGTTCGCATAGCTTAGATCTCTTCTCATTATTTTCAAAACCCTCCTGCTTGTTTAGACTGTTCGGGACTTTTCTTGATAAACACGTATATTCTGGAAATCTTTTCAAACTGCAATGAAACTTTCTTGTAATTTAAAATCATTTTCAATGGAGAGTGTTTTTTACCTCTTCCAAAAATCTTTTCAATTAAACCAATATCTTTTTTTTTTCACAGCCAATATCAACGAGTATTTAGTAAGTTATGTCCTCTTATTTTTTTTGATCTCCTTTCTTCAAATTAGGTTTTGGTATTTTACACAGAGGGCTCATCTCTCGGTAACTTTGTTAATTCAGACAATCGAAGACACTTTTTCTTTCAATTTCATTCAATTTGTTTTCTTTCAAGGCTGCATCTTTATCCTTTTTTTTTCATAACTAGAACGGGGTCTAGCACGTAGGCTTTGAGGGCTGCTTTTAGTCCTCTCAAATGACCCAGTTTTTCTTTCTGTTTCTGCATCTCCCACCCCTCTCTCTGTTCTTTCACACTTTTTTTTTTCAGTCAGGGCCCATCCCTCTTTTCGGTCATGTATAGTCTGGTGAGGGACCCTCGGCGGGGCCCTCTCCGTTTCCTTACCACTCATCGTAGTCTCACATCATGGTCTCACGATTGGTCAGAGGTACGCCTGGTCTTACTCACTTCTACCAGGCGGACTTGCAATCTTTATCGTCAGAGGTGTCTGATTACACTTGCGATTCTTACCACTCATCGTAGTCTCACGTCACGGTCTTACTACTGTCAGCGGTCCGTTCAGGACTTGCAGTCTCTATCGTCAGAGATGTTTCAACACACTTGCAATTCGTTAAAAATGGAGCCTCCACGACCCACTACAATCTTTTCCAGCTGCACCCGCAACTTACTACAACCACATTCATTGTTCTACACACGACCCCCAATGTCCCGACCTGTGTGACTCAAAGTCGCAAGGAGATTAGTCCCTACTTCACTCATTGTTCCACTTTTCCGTCGCCACTTTGTCCTCTCTATGTTCCCTTCGACCTGAATCGTTGGCCTTCAAGTAGGGCATTCACCCTCTTAATTCTGGCTCAAGTTAGGTGACTAAGATAGTTTGTGACAATCAAGGTGGCGGGGAACACTCGTTTCTTTCACACACACACACATACCAAGCTAGCTTAGACTCTAACCTGCGGCTCAACTGTGGTTTTTCTCACCGTTCACGGACGTTTTGTTCTTTGGTGAATCGGGGCTCAGGGGTCGCCCTGTTCCGGGGCCCAATTGATTGGGTCAAACTACTCGTCCCTCTCCACCAGCTAGGCGACCCGAGGTGACCGTATTCACCCTGCTCGCAGCGCCAAATCTGTAAGGGAAATAAATTCCACACCAAGTCCGAGTACGGTGAAGGAAAACGTCACAGTTTATTCATACAGAGTGCTCTGGGAGAAGTGGGGAAACTCCGTAGCTTCGCCACACCTTATCTCCGAGCGAAGTTTCTAAGTTACAATTATACCTTTGGGGCGGTCCCGCCCCCTTACATCATTGTCCAATTATCTAACATTTTGTAACGTCTTACCCTATATGGTAATGCTATGACAATCTATCTTTATATTGTGGTAAGTCAAAGGTTAACTAGCATACGCACACACAAGTGGGGTTATTTTCCTCGCATCAGCAGAAAAACAAGGAACTATCTTCCTGTTACTAGTACAAGCGATATACATCTGTTTGCCTTTCTAACCACCCATTGTCTTACTTCCCCTATCTCCATGACTCAGGGTCACCGGACTTTGGAGACTACACATAGATTTCTTACTTGACCACTCTCCCTGTCCCATAATTCATAGAGAAAGACAGGGTAGCTGGCTACACATTATAAAAGTTACAAAGGTTATAGGTTAAGAAATTTCTCTCCAACACCCTCTCCCCTCAGAATGCCCTGCAACTGTTCGATGACGTTCTTGACCCTAGCACCAGGGAGGCAACATACCATCATGGAGTCACGTTTACGGCCACAGAACGCCTGTCTGCTCCCCGAACTATCAAATCACATACCACTATTGCTCTTCCACTCCTCTTCCTCCTCACCCTGTGCAGCTAAGCCACCAGTGGTGACATGGAATTGGCTCTGGCTTTGCTCTGGCTTGGCTCTGCTTTGTGCCCGTTGGTGCCCCCCAGAGGTACTAATAGGCATCGCAAAACAGGGCAATTTCAACCCCCTTGTCTCTTCTACTCCAGCCATGGCTCAGTTGGTAGCACTCTTGTCTCTGAGTCAGAAGTTTGTGGGTTCAAGTCCTACTCCAGAAACGTGAGCACAAAATCTAAGTTGATACTCCAGTGCAGTACTGAGAGAATGCTGCACTGACAGTGGTGTTGTCTTTCTGATGAGATGTTAAAATGAGGACCCGCCTGCCCTCTCAGGTGGACGTAAAAGATCCCATGGCACAATTTCAAAGAAGAGCAGGGTTGACCTGGCCAATATATTTCCCTCAAACAACACTATTGATACAGATTATCTGGTCATTGTGACATTGCTGCATTTCCTACATTTCAGTGACGACACTTCAAAAAATACTTTGTTGGCTGTGAACTGTTTTGGGATATCCTGAGGTCATGAAAGGTGCAAGTCTTTCTTTTTTAACTTGCTTTACATCTGGTCATTTATGAACCACTCACACTGGCCTCTTCCTTTGTATGATTATTTCCCCCCACCCCCCCCCCCGCCCCCCATAATTAAGGATCCACTAACAAAATTGAGTGAATTCAGTTAAAGGTATTCTCCCATTTTTGTCGAAAACCAATATAGAGACTATGTGGATGGGGTTGGGTGGGGGGTGGGGGGGTGGGGTGGGGGGTAGGTGGCAGCCAGGAGGAAATGGAGCCAGTTTGCTATCACTAAGGTAATATCACTTAAGACCAGGCTCATTCTCTAGAATAACAACATGCCTTTATATAGCACATTTAACATTAAAAAAAATCCCATGGCATTTCACAGACGTAATCAGACAAAAATTGATATTGAGGCAAAGAAGGAGATATTATAAGGGATAACTAAAAGTTTGGTCAAAGTAGGTTTTAAGGAGAGTCTTAAAGAAAGCGAAAGAGGTGAAAAGTTTTAGGGAGGGAATTTTAAAGCTTAGGGCCTAGATGGCTGAAGCCACAACTACTAATGGTGAGGCAAAAGAAGTGGGGATGCACAAGAGACCAGAGTTGAAGGAACACAGAGTTCTAGGAGGGTTGTAGGGCTGGAGGAGGTTACAGAGATAGGTGAATATGTGGATGAGGATTTAAAATTGGAGGCATTGGCAGACTAAGAACCAATGTAGGTCAGTGAGCACAGTGGCGATGGGTCAGCAGGATTGATGCAGATTAGGATACCAGCAGCAAACTTTTGGATGAGCTGGAGGATTGGAAAGCTGGGCAGGAGTGCATTGCAATAGTCAGGGCCAGAAGTGACAAAGACATGGATAAAGGTTTTGGCGGCAGATGGGATGAGGCAGGGGCAAAGACAGATGATGTTATGAAGGTGGTGGTAGGTTGCCTTTTGATGGAGAGAATGCGGAGTTGGAAACTCAGTTTGGGGTCAAATATCCTGATTGGAGAGATTCATAACTGGAGTTGCAGGTAAGATGGGTATGGATTTAGGTGATGGCAAAATATTGAACAACTTTGGAAAGGAAAGGAAGATTGGAGATGGAACGGTAATTTTCAAAGACAGAGAGTCTTAAAATGGGCTTTTTGAGGAGAGGGTGATGATCATAGGTTAGAAAAGGAGGGGGAGAGTACCTAAAGAGAGGGAATCATTTACAACGCCAGCTAGAATGGAGGCCAGGAAGGGAGGTTGGGTGTTTAGCAATTTAGTGGGAATGGGATCAAGCATGGTGTAGGTCCCATGGTCAAGATAAGGGCATGAGGGGAAATGGGGGGAGGGGGTGGGGGACTAGAGAACATCGTAGGTTCAGGGATAGTGCAAGGAGAATTTAGGGAGAAGTTTGTCTTGATAAGCATAAGAAAATGGGAAGTAGCAGAGGCAGCTGAACTCAATCTCAATTGTAGTGACAAAGATGTCCATGAGCATCTTACACTTATTATTTGAGGTGAAGGCGAAGGGAGCAGTGGCAAGGCATTTAAGGAGACGGTTGGTAGTGGAGAAAAGAAGCCAGGGGTTACCTTTGCATTTCAGGATGATCTTAAATAGTGAACGATTTAGGCCAAGGACAGCAAAGTTTTGTAGTGCTTTGTGTGGTCCAACCAGATCTGGCAATGGATAGCTAAACCAATTGTGCACCACATACATTCCAATCTGCATCCCTTGAACTTAAGGGAACGAAGGTGGGGGCCATGTTAGGGGGAATGACCAGTGTAGGAGAGAGTAAGGGCCCGAAATTGGTGGCCTTACCGCCCACTGCCACCGAATGCCTGCGAGTTTTTTCGCTGCTCTTCCCTTGGTGACAGATTCCTCCAGGTTTGCAGCTGGCGGGAGGGGAGTACCGCCGGGAACCGCCCGCTGGTGGCCAAGTCGCATAAGCGACCTCCCACCCGCCGAGCTGCCATATTGGTGCGGGCGGGACTCAGCAGGTGTCTGTGGCAGCAGGGGGAAGGACTGCTGTGTGGAGGCAGGTCTAAACCAAATGGTAAGTAAGAAGACCTGCAAACAAATGTTAGTGAACGTTTTTTAAAAATTTTTTTTCCAGGGAATTCATTTGTATGGGGTCCCATGAAGATGTTCCAGTGTATTTGTTTGAAGATTTTTATTTTTAGCTGTTCTTCCCTTCCCTGAGACCGACTCAATCCTCAGCAGCACTTTGGCGAGGATCACATTTGCCGCCGAGATTGGGAGCTCCCGCCCGCTGCCACCCAGGTTGATGGCGTAAGCTGCTATTTTGCCATCGGGTGGTACTGCCACCTCTTTTAGAGTAATCTTTCTGGCAATGTACCGATCGGTCTCTCGGTGGCCGTCGGCGGTCCTTTGGGCACATTTGGGCGGGCCTTGACTTCGATCAAGTTCGGACCCTAAGAGTTTAACTGGGGTCAAGGGCATCAAAGGCAGAGGTGAGGGAATGGTTGACCAGATTTGTAGACAGCTGTAGACATATTGTGGCAAGTGTCAAAATAAAGGCTAGATAGTTGGGAATTTGAAAGTGCAGATGTAAGTGACTTAGGGGAGAGATTTTTCAGTGGCGGATGCAGAAGGATGTGGGGTTTGAAAGAGGTAGGTGGGCGAATGGCATGATACAAGGAACTGATCAGAGATGGCCTTTTCTTTGATTGATACAATGGGAAGAGTGAGGCCAGGAGCAATGGAAAGTTCAAGTGGGTGACTGTGAATATGTGTAAGAGAGTTTATATGGAAGGAGAGATTAAGAGAACAAGAGGGCAGTGAAATCAGAGGAGAGCTGAGATGGAGCTTGAAATCACCAAGTGTGAAGAGTTGCTTAGTGCAGAGGCTGAGGGAGGGAAGATTGAGGATGTCTCGGTGAGAAATTCATTGTGGGTCTTGGGAGGTTGTACTGTCTACCAAATAGTCACCTGATATTGCCAAGACTCACCATCAATCTAAGACACAGCCAGCAATTCCACCCTTGAAGGAATGCTTCTTATGGGTAATTAGCAATAGTCCTGCTGACCATGTGTAATCAGTTTATCTCATATTATTCAAGTTCTGATGGACTACAAGAAATATTGTTACATTTTTTTAATAGAGGTTGTACAGGAATATCAAAATCTAACTTTTTTGGGTTGTAGGTTGCAAGTCCAAGGAAATGGAGAGGTATGAAATATTTATATTATTGTAATGTTTGCAATGGTAATAAATTTCACCGCATATTTTGCTTATTCAATGTTAAATGCATTATAAGTGCAATAATACATTTTTTTTTTAATTTCAGTTTCCAGAGGTGCCATTCTGAAAGAGAGCAAGTAATAAGACTATGAAAAGCAGCCAGTAGATCATTGCAAAAACCTTTCGGAACGTTGAATTCTGTGACACTTATTTTTCACACTTGAATGTTTATATTCTATAGCACGTCATTTTTGTCACTATGATTTCATACCGCTTGCTTGTTTGTACATTTTTTTCCCCTTAGAAATGAAATTGAGGTGTTACTTTTTTATACGTTGCTCAAGATTGCATTTTGCAATCTTAATAGTCGGAGTGGAATCTCGTTTGAAGCTACAGCTAGTCTACCAGGGAGGTGTGCAGACTTCAAACACAGAACATGTGCATATATGTATGTGTTGAGTGTGCGTGTATGTGTGCATGTATACGTATACGTGTGTCTGTGTATATGTGTGTGTGTGTGTATACGTATACATGTGTCTGTGTATATGTGTGTGTGTGTGTATACGTATACATGTGTGTGTGTGTGCGCGCGTGTGTGTGTGTGTGGGAAGGGCTGTGCATGTGTGTGCACACAATTGTGGATGTCTGAATTGTGTTTGTTTCCATGTGTGTTTTTGTGTCCGTGCATATTTGTATTTGACTCGATACATGCCCATGCATGTATCATTCAACAGAATGTTTGTGGATTTGTCTTGGTTTCTGTATTGCTTGTTATGAATATAACCCAACATTTACCTGAAAAGAATGATTTTCCGCAGTACCACATATTTTTGTTTCCATTTAATTTTTAGTTGTCTTCTTCTATGATAGACGTGGTAGTTTGTGTTTATAGACCCTAATGTTTCATATCAGTGTTAAGATATTTGCATGTCACAAGCTGCAGTACGATTTTGTGCTATTTCACTTACACTTTTGTAAGGGTCATTATATATATTTCCAAATATACGTTGGAAATTCTTTTTTAAAAATATATTTATCTTCAAAATTTCTTCTGTATTATGTTCATAAAAAAGTCATTTCCCTGAGGCAATTTTCAGCTACAATAAAAAGGTAAATTTTTTATGAAGTCTCCTGATTATTTATTTATTAACGAGATTAGTTATGGTACTGATTTTGCAGCTATTGGATTGGTTGATTTCTTGAATGATTGTCTAATAAATGGCAAAAATACTGCTCTTTTTCTTGGATATTAAATGCGTGGGATATACGTTGTGATTGCAACTCTGCTCATGCTTTATTTTTTTTAATTCATCATTTGGGATCTAGAACATCCCCAGCACAGTTTAAGAAATTCTGGCGACAACAACTATCGCTGTTTCGCATCAATTATAATCCACTTGAGCAATAACATCACATAAGTATCTATTTTGAAAGGTTTCCAATCCACAACCACACACCGTGAATATAAAAGGAAGACAGCTGTTGATGACCTCATCCAATTTATAAACTGAGGAGCATTGTTGTGCATTTTACCGACATTGAACTTTTAAAAAATCTCCCAAGCTGTACATAAAAAAAGAATTTAGCCTTAATTAAAGCATATGTGTTATGCGTAGGGTTCAACCATTTTTGGGTTCAGGCCTCATTTGAATGCCCAGTGAGCTGCAGGCACCAAACACATGCCCATTACAGCGCTTCAGTTCTGGGAGGGCAGTAAGCTGGCCAGCCCCTATGGTGAGCTAGTCGGCAGGTTAGGCACGCGGGAGCCAATCCCAGATGGATTCTGCATGCTCCATCCATTTAAACATGAAACTTAAGTCGATGGGTGTCCTGCTCATCCATTTGCAAGCCTGCCTGAAAATTGTATCAGGTAAGTGTTGGGCAACTGACAACAGTTCATTTTTCAGGGTCATCATCACAATCTGGGCAGGCCACCGCCTGCATGGCTGCCTCATCTGTCCTACTGAGTCAGAGCAGCCTTCCCGGGCTGAAAACCAAAGTACTTTGTAACATCATCAGATCTTAAAGCAGCCAGTTCACAGTTAATTAATCTTTTGCAGTCTTTCCTGGGTACTCCACAGAACTCTAGCCAGCTCTCTACTTGTCATGTATGTACATTCTGTTTGTAGCCACCAGATGGCGTCATTGCTGGAGGCCACTGAGCATGACGCAAATGCTGCTGCTCAGGGATAAAAGGCCAGCCATTTTGAGAGTCAAGCTCTTTGGGCCTATCTATAACACAGCCAAGGTTGTACCTTGCTTAGTTAAACAGTACTCAGTTTGAACCTTTATCGCAGACATAACATTTGGCGATGAGAATACAAGCACCTTTGTTTGCAAAATGAGCGCGATTGGATTTTTAGAGCGATTTCTGGAGGGAGAAGATTGGGCAGACTTTGTGAGCCATTTGAACCAGTACTTCGTGGCCAACAAAATGAAAGGGGTTGACGATGCAGATCGGCGCCGGGCCATGTTCCTCACTGTGTGTGGTTCAAAGATCTACGGTCTGATAAAGAATCTACTCATGCCTAGTGATCCAACAGAGAAAACGTACGAGGAGTTGTGTACATTGCTACAGGAGCACCTCAAGCCAGACGATGGCATCATCATCTCGAGATACAGGTTTTATACACACGTTCGATCGGAGGGCCAGAGCGCGGCGGAATTCGTTGCCAACCTGAGACATCGAGCGGGACTGTGCAAGTTCGGGGCGGTGTTGGCAGACATGCTGCGGGACTTCTTTGTTATCTGTATCAACCACGTGGTGATCCTGTGCAAACTTCTGGCAGTGGAGGAGTTGGATTTAAAAAGGGCCATCCAGATTGCTCAATCATGCATGACAATGGACAGGAGTCTAAAGCAAATAACGGTGCAGAACCGAACCGTGGCAAGTACTGTAAATGCAATTGATTCAGCGTTCAGCATGGCGGCACATGGCAGGGCCTATGCGGCGTTCGCGAAACCTATGGCTGCCCAAAGTCCACCAGCGGGAATGTATCCGACTTCTCCGTGTTGGCTTTGTGGGGGAAATCATCGGCACCAGCAGTGTCAATTTAAACATAGAAACATAGAAACATAGTAAATAGGTGCAGGAGCAGGCCATTCAGCCCTTCTAGCCCGTACCGCCATTCAATGAGTTCATGGCTGAACATGAAACTTCAGTACTCCCTTCTTGCTTTCTCGCCATACCCCTTGATCCCCCGAGTAGTAAGGACGTCATCTAACTCCCTTTTGAATATATTTAGTGAATTGGCCTCAACTACTTTCTGTGGTAGAGAATTCCATAGGTTCACCACTCTCTAGGTGAAGAAGTTTCTCCTCATCTCGGTCCTAAATGGCTTACCCCTTATCCTCAGACTGTGACCCCTGGTTCTGGACCTCCCCAACATTGGGAACATTCTTCCTGCATCTAACCTGTCTAAACCCATCAGAATTTTAAACGTTTCTATGAGGTCCCCTCTCATTCTTCTGAACTCCAGTGAATACAAGCCCAGTTGATCCAGTCTTTCTTGATAGGTCAGTCCCACCATCCCGGGAATCAGTCTGGTGAATCTTCGCTGCACTCCCTCAATAGCAAGAATGTCCTTCCTCAAGTTAGGAGACCAAAACTGTACACAATACTCCAGGTGTGGCCTCACCAAGGCCCTGTACAACTGTAGCAACACCTCCCTGCCCCTGTACTCAAATCCTCTCGCTATGAAGGCCAACATGCCATTTGCTTTCTTAACCGCCTGCTGTACCTGCATGCCAACCTTCAATGACTGATGTACCATGACACCCAGGTCTCGTTGCACCTCCCCTTTTCCTAATCTGTCACCATTCAGATAATAGTCTGTCTCTCTGTTTTTACCACCAAAGTGGATAACCTCACATTTATCCACATTATACTTCATCTGCCATGCATTTGCCCACTCACCTAACCTAGCCAAGTCACTCTGCAGCCTTATAGCATCCTCCTCGCAGCTCACACTGCCACCCAACTTAGTGTCATCCGCAAATTTGGAGATACTGCATTTAATCCCTTCGTCTAAATCATTAATGTACAATGTAAACAGCTGGGGCCCCAGCACAGAACCTTGCGGTACCCCACTAGTCACTGCCTGCCATTCTGAAAAGTACCCATTTACTCCTACTCTTTGCTTCCTGTCTGACAACCAGTTCTCAATCCACGTCAGCACACTACCCCCAATCACATGTGCTTTAACTTTGCACATTAATCTCTTGTGTGGGACCTTGTCGAAAGCCTTCTGAAAGTCCAAATATACCACATCAACTGGTTCTCCTTTGTCCACTTCACTGGAAACATCCTCAAAAAATTCCAGAAGATTTGTCAAGCATGATTTCCCTTTCACAAATCCATGCTGACTTGGACATATCATGTCACCATTTTCCAAATGCGCTGCTATGACATTCTTAATAATTAATACCATCATTTTACACACCATTGAGGTCAGGCTGACCGGTCTATAATTCCCTGTTTTCTCTCTCCCTCCTTTTTTAAAAAGTGGGGTTACATTGGCGACCCTCCACTCGATAGGAACTGATCCAGAGTCAATGGAATGTTGGAAAATGACTGTCAATGCATCCACTATTTCCAAGGCCACCTCCTTAAGTACTCTGGGATGCAGTCCATCAGGCCCTGGGGATTTATCGGCCTTCAATCCCATCAATTTCCCCAACACAATTTCCCGACTAATAAAGATTTCCCTCAGTTCCTTCTCCTTACTCGACCCTCTGACCCCTTTTATATCCGGAAGGTTGTTTGTGTCCTCCTTAGTGAATACCGAACCAAAGTACTTGTTCAATTGGTCTGCCATTTCTTTGTTCCCCATTATGACTTCCCCTGATTCTGACTGCAGGGGACCTACGTTTGTCTTTACTAACCTTTTTCTCTTTACATACCTATAGAAACTTTTGCAATCCGCCTTAATGTTCCCTGCAAGCTTCTTCTCGTACTCCATTTTCCCTGCCCTAATCAAACCCTTTGTTCTCCTCTGCTGAGTTCTAAATTTCTCCCAGTCCCCGGGTTCGCTGCTATTTCTGGCCAATTTGTATGCCACTTCCTTGGCTTTAATACTATCCCTGATTTCCCTAGATAGCCACGGTTGAGCCACCTTCCCTTTTTTATTTTTACGCCAGACAGGAATGTACAATTGTTGTAATTCATCCATGCGGTCTCTAAATGTCTGCCATTGCCCATCCACGGTCAACCCCCTAAGTATCATTCGCCAATCTATCCTAGCCAATTCACACCTCATACCTTCAAAGTTACCCTTCTTTAAGTTCTGGGCCATGGTCTCTGAATTAACTGTTTCATTCTCCATCCTAATGCAGAATTCCACCATATTATGGTCACTCTTCCCCAAGGGGCCTCGCACAATGAGATTGCTAATTAATTCTCTCTCATTACACAACACCCAGTCTAAGATGGCCTCCCCCCTAGTTGGTTCCTCGACATATTGGTCTAGAAAACCATCCCTTATGCACTCCAGGAAATCCTCCTCCACCGTATTGCTTCCAGTTTGGCTAGCCCAATCTATGTGCATATTAAAGTCACCCATTATAACTGCTACACCTTTATTGCATGCACCCCTAATTTCCTGTTTGATGCCCTCCCTAACATCACTACTACTGTTTGGAGGTCTGTACACAACTCCCACTAACGTTTTTTGCCCTTTGGTGTTCTGCAGCTCTACCCATATAGATTCCACATCATCCAAGCTAATGTCTTTCCTAACTATTGCATTAATCTCCTCTTTAACCAGCAATGCTACCCCACCTCCTTTTCCTTTTATTCTATCCTTCCTGAATGTTGAATACCCCTGGATGTTGAGTTCCCAGCCCTGATCATCCTGGAGCCATGTCTCCGTAATCCCAATCACATCATATTTGTTAACGTCTATTTGCACAGTTGATTCATCCACCTTATTGCGGATACTCCTTGCATTAAGACACAAAGCCTTCAGGCTTGTTTTTTTAACACCCTTTGTCCTTTTAGAATTTTGCTGTACAGTGGCCCTTTTTGTTCTTTGCCTTAGGTTTCTCTGCCCTCCACTTTTCCTCATCTCCTTTCTGTCTTTTGCTTTTGCCTCCTTTTTGTCTCCCTCTGTCTCCCTGTATTGGTTCCCATCCCCCTGCCATATTAGTTTAACTCCTCCCCAACAGCACTAGCAAACACTCCCCCTAGGACATTGGTTCCGGTCCTGCCCAGGTGCAGACCGTCCGGTTTGTACTGGTCCCACCTCCCCCAGAACCGGTTCCAATGCCTCAGGAATTTGAATCCCTCCCTGCTGCACCACTGCTCAAGCCACGTATTCATCTGCGCTATCCTGCGATTCCTACTCTGACTAGCACATGGCACTGGTAGCAATCCCGAGATTACTACTTTTGAGGTCCTACTTTTTAATTTAGCTCCTAGCTCCTTAAATTCGTTTCGTAGGACCTCATCCCTTTTTTTACCTATGTCGTTGGTACCAATGTGCATCACGACAACTGGCTGTTCTCCCTCCCATTTCAGAATGTCCTGCACCCGCTCCGAGACATCCTTGACCCTTGCACCAGGGAGGCAACATACCATCCTGGAGTTTCGGTTGCGGCCGCAGAAACGCCTATCTATTCCCCTCACCATTGAATCCCCTATCACTATCGCGCTCCCACTCTTTTTCCTGCCCTCCTGTTGCAAAGGCTGTCTGAGAGTGTCCGCAGATGAGCAAGTGAGCAAGTGAGCTGCGACACACCTCGTGGAGGATGAGAGTCAGTCCAGTGCGGATCCGGATACGCAATCCGAGATGCCAGAGGAGGAAGTGTATGGACTGTACTTCATAACCAAGAGTAAACCAGATTAACGTGAAGTTTATCGGGATATCGGTATCAATGGAACTGGACACGGGTGCGAGTCAATCGATTATGAATGAGAGTGCATTTAATAAGCTGTGGAATACTAAGTCTGTGAGGCCCAGGCTGAGTCCTGTTAATGCCAAGCTGCACACGTGCACCAAAGAACTGATAAAGGTGATTGGCAGTGCACAAATTAATGTGTCATATAACGGTGCGGTTCACAAGTTACCACTGTGGATTGTTCCAGGCAATGGCCCAACGCTGCTCGGCAGGAGCTGGTTGGAGAAAATCAGATGCAACGGGAATGACATAAAGGCATTGTCATCGGAGGAAGATACATGTGCCCAAGTATTGAGCAAGTTCCCCTCGCTGTTCGAACCGGGTATCGGCAACTTCACGGGAGCCAAGGTGCAGATCCACGTGGACTCAGATGCAAGACCCATCCATCATAAAGTTCGGGCAGTGCCGTATATGATGAGGGAGAACGTCAAAATTGAACTGAACAGATTCCAGCATGAAGGGATCATATCACCGGTCGAATTTAATGAATGGGCCAACCCATTGCTACTGTGCTGAAATGTGATGGCACAGTCAGAATCTATGGAGACTACAAGGCTACGCTCAACAGGGTTTCAAAACAGTTACCCGTTACCCATTACCAAAGGCTGATGACTTGTTTGTAACATTAGCTGGAGGGAAGTCGTTCACAAAACTGGACTTGAAGTTGGCCTATATGACACAAGAGTTGGTCGAGATGTCGAAGAGACTTACGTGCATTAACACGCACAAAGGACTGTTTATTTACCACAGGTGCCCTTTCGGAATTCGCTCGGCTGCAGCAATATTCCAGAAGAATATGGAAAGTCTACTGAAGTCCGTTCCCAGAACTGTTGTGTACCGAGATGATAGCCTGATCACTGGTCGTGACTCCAAGGAACATCGGAACAACCTGGAAGAGGTTCTACAGCATTTGGATAGAGTGGGACTCAGACTGAAATGCTTGAAGTGCGTCTTCATGGCACCAGAGGTTGAGTTCCTCGGGAGGAAAATCGCTGCTGATGGCATCAGACCTACTGAAATGAAAAACAAGGCCATCAAGAATGCACCCAAGCTGCAAAATGTGACGGAGCTGTGTTCGTTCCTGGGTCTACTCAACTACTTTGTTAACTTCCTACCTAAATTGAGCGCATGCTATTGAGAAAATGCGACAACTGGGTGCTCGAACAAGCCGCTGGTACATTATGACCCATGTAAACATTTAGTTTTGGCTGTGACACATCATCTTATGGAATTGTTTGCCTACTCCAACAAGCCAATGAGTTGGGGAAACTTCAACCTGTTGCATATGCATCCAAAAGTTTGTCTACAGCATGGTAGAAAAAGAAGATTTAGCATGTGTGAAACATAGAAACAAAGAAAATAGGTGCAGGAGTAGGACATTTGCCCCTTCGAGCCTGCACCACCATTCAATAAGATCATGGCTGATCTTCACCTCAGTACCCCTTTTCTGCTTTCTCTCCATACCCCTTGATCCCTTTAGCCGTAAGGGCCATATCTAACTCCCTCTTGAATATATCCAATGAACTGGCATCAACAACTCTCTGCAGCAGGGAATTCCACAGGTTAACAACTCTCTGAGTGAACAAGTTTCTTCTCATCTCAGTCCTAAATGGCTTACCCCTTATCCTTAGACTGTGTCCCCTGGTTCTGGACTTTCCCAACATCGGGAACATTCTTCCTGCATCTAACATGTCCAGTCCCGTCAGAATTTTATATGTTTCTATGAGATCCCCACTCATCCTTCAAAACTCCAGTGAATAAAGGCCCAGTTGATCCAGTCTCTCCTCATATGTCAGTCCTGCAGTCCCGGGAATCAATCTGGTGAACCTTTGCTGCACTCCCTCAATAGCAAGAATGTCCTTCCTCAGATTAGGAGACAAAAACTCAACACAATATTCCAGGTGAGGCATCACCAAGGCCCTGTACAACTACAGTAAGACCTCCCTGCTCCTATACTCAAATCCGATAGCTATGAAGGCCAACATACCATTTGCCTTCTTCACCGCCTGCTGTACCTGCATGCGAACTTTCAATGTCTGATGTACCATGAAACCCAGGTCTCGATGCACCTCCCCTTTTCCTAATCTGCCACCATTCAGATAATATTCTGCCTTTGTGTTTTTGCTACCAAAGTGGATAACCTCACATTTATCCGCATTATACTGCATCTGCCATGCATTTGCCCGCTCAACTAACTCGTCCAAATCACCCTGCAGCCTCTTAGCGTCCTCCTCACAGCTCACACCGCCACCCAGCTTAGTGTCATCTGCAAACTTGGAGATATTACATGCAATTCCTTCATTAACGTATTATTGTGTTCCTAACACAGATGAGACTACACACAGTGAGATTAAAGGAACAGTGACCTCAGTCTTTAATAGGACACTCCAGAGTGAGGAACAGGCCTTAGGGTCCAGTTTATATACAGTGCTCCCAAGGGATGCTGGGATCTCTTGGGACTTCAGGGGATGAGCTCCCTGGTGGCGGAACATGGCAGTGAATGCTTTACAGATACACAACATCACTCCCCCACCAAAGTCAAAGTGAAAACTATTTCCAAGGTGAGGAGGTCGGGAGCCTTTCTTTCCCTGGTGGACCGCCTCGGCACAAATGTCTGTTCTGGTGTGTTGGCTGTGCCCTCTATGGGCTGGCATGTTGTTGGTACTGCAGGGCTGCGAGGTGAGCCTGGCCTTGCTGGGCTGTTGGGCATGATGTGTTTGATTTCCTGGTCCGGCATGGTGTCGTTGATCCTTTGGGTGTGTGTTGTGGGCTCGAAAAAGGTGGTGTCTGCTGTGGGTTGTTCAGGCAGTCTCTGAACCGCACCCTTGTTTGGTCCAATGCTTTCTGCAAATTTGTCCATTGTCTAGTTTGACGACAAACACCCAATTCCCTTCTTTAGCTATCACCGTGCCCGCGATCCACTTGGGACCATGTCCATAATTTAGCACATACACAGGGTTATTCAGATCAATTTCCCGTGACACAGTGGCGCGACCATCGTTTACATTTTGTTGCTGCCGCCTGCTCTCTACCTGATCATGCAGGTTGGGGTGAACCAGCGAGAGTCTAGTTTTAAGTGTCCTTTTCATGAGTAGCTCAGCCGGGGGCACCCCCCTGTGAGCGATTGGGGTCTTGTGCAGTAGCTGAGCAGTACTCGGGACAGGCGGGTTTGGAGTGAGTCTTCTGTGACTCGTTTAAGGTTCTGTTTGATGGTTTGTACTGCCCGCTCTGCCTGCCCATTGGAGGCTGGTTTAAATGGGGCCGAGGTGACATGTTTGATCCCATTGCGGGTCATGAATTCTTTAAATTCGGAACTGGTGAGACATGGCCCGTCATCACTGATCAGTATGTCAGGCAGGCCGTGGTTGGTGAACATGGCCCTCAGGCTTTCAATGGTGGCGGTGGCGGTGCTTCCCGACATTATTTCACATTCAATCCATTTTGAAAAAACATCCACCACCACCAGGAACATTTTACCGAGAAACGGGCCCGCATAGTCAACATGGATCCTCGACTATGGTCTGGAGGGCCAGGACCACAAACTTAGTGGTGCCTCTCTAGGCACGTTGCTCAACTGAGCACATACGCTGCATTGCCGTACACAGGACTCTAAGTCAGAGTCGATACCGGGCCACCACACGTGGGATCTGGCTATCGCTTTCATCAATACTATATCCCGGTGTGTGCTGTGGAGATCTGAGATGAACGTCTCCCTGTCCTTTTTTGGTAGCACTACGCGGTTACCCCACATCAGGCAGTCTGCCTGAATGGACAGCTCGTCCTTTCGCCACTGAAATGGCTTGATTAGCTCTTGCATTTCAACGGGGATGCTGGCCCAGCTCCCATGTAGTACACAGTTTTTTCCTAGGGACAGCAGAGGATCTTGGCTGGTCCAAGTCCTAACCTGGTGGGCTGTGACAGGTGATTTATCATTTTCAAACGCTTCCATGACCATCAACAAGTCTGCGGGCTGCGCCACCATCAACAAGTTTGCAGGCTGCGCCATTTCCACCCCCGTGGTGGGCAATGGTAGCCGACTGAAAGTATCCGCACAGTTCTCGGTGCCTGGCCTGTGGCGGATGGTTTAGTTATATGCTGATAGCACGAGTGCCCACCTTTGTATGCGGGCTGAGGCATTAGTATTTATCCCCTTGTTTTCAGCGAACAGGGATGTGAGGGGCTTGTGATCGTTTTCCAGCTCAAATTTGAGGCCAAACAGGTACTGATGCATTTTCTTTACCCCGAACACACACGCTAATGCCTCTTTCTCAATCATGCTGTAGGCCCTCTCGGCCTTAGACAAGCTCCTGGAAGCACAGGCGACTGGTTGCAACTTCCCTGCAACGTTAGCTTGTTGTAATACACACCCGACACCGCTGTTGTAATACACACACTACGATGACGCGTCACATGCTAGCTCATGTCTTTTGCACGGGTTATACAATAGAAGCAGCTTATTGGAGCATAAAATGTTTCTGGCTTTCTCAAAAGCAATTACTTGTTTTTTCCCCCATACCCAGTTCTCACCTTTGCGCAATAACACATGTAGGGGCTCTAAAAGGGTGCCTAGCCCCGGTAGGAAGTTACGAAAATAGTTGAGGAGTCCCAGGAACGACCGCAGCTCCGTGACGTTCTGTGACCTGGGCGCGTTCCTGATAGCCTCTGTCTTGGTGCCTGTGGGCCGAATGCCGTCTGCCGCGATCTTTCTCCCCAAAAACTCCACTTCTGTTGCCATGAAGACGCATTTTAACCTCTTCAGCCGCAGCCCTACACGATCCAGTCACTGGAGGACCTCCTCCAGGTTTTGTAGGTGCTCGGTGGTGTCCTGACCCGTGACCAATATGTCGTCCTGAAAGACCACCGTGTGTGGTACCGACTTGAGTCGGCTCTCCATGTTTCTCTGGAAGATCGCTGCAGCCGACCGAATTCCAAACGAGCATCTTTTGCAGATGAACAGTCCCTTATGCCTGTTGATGCAGGTGAGGCCCTTCAACGACTCCTCCAGCTCTTGCATCATGTGGACCGAAGTCAGGTCGAGCTTGGTGAACGTCTTGCCTCCTGCCAGCGTCACAAATAGATCATCTGCCTTAGGTAGCGTGTATTGGTCCTGTAGCGAGAAACGATTAATAGTTACTTTATAATCGCCGCAAATCCTGACCATGCCATCACTTTTGAGTACTGGAACAATTGGGCTGGCCCACTCGCTGAATTCCATTGGGGAAATGATGCACTAGCGTTGCAGCCTGTCCAGCTCGATTTCCACTCTCTCCCTCATCATGTGAGGTACCGCTCGCGCCTTGTGGTGAATGGGTCGTGCCTCTGGGACCAAGTGAATCTGCACCTTTGCCACGGAAAAGTTTCCAATGCCTGTCTCAAAAAGGGATGGAAATTTGTTAAGAACCTGGGTGCATGAGGCCTCATCGACATGTGATAGCGCTCGGATGTTATCCCAGTTCCAGCGGATTTTGCCCAGCCAGCTCCTTCCAAGCAGTGTGGGGACATCTCCTGTGACAATCCAGACTGGCAGTTCGTGCACTGTGCCCTCGTAGGTGACCTTGACCATGGAGCTGCCCAGGACAGTGATAAGCTCCTTGGTGTACGTTCTCAGTTTCGTGTGGATGGGGCTCAGTGCTGGTCTGAATGCCTGGTTGCACCACAGTCTCTCAAACAGCTTTTTACGCATGATGGATTGCTAGCGCCAGTGTCCAGTTCCATGGCTACGGGTAAGCCATTCAATTTTATGTTTAGCATTATAGGTGGGCATTTCGTCGAAAATGTGTGCACCCCGTGTACTTCAGCATCTGTTTCCTCTCTCTGAGGCTCGAAATTGATTTGATCCACCATGGACCGAACTTCCTCTGCCACGTGGTGGTTGGTCGGTTTTGCAGAGCTTGCAGCTCGTTTGCAAGCTCGTTGGAGGTGCCCCATTGTTCCACAGCTCTTAGAAACATAGAAACATAGAAAATAGGTGCAGGAGTAGACCATTCGGCCCTTCTAGCCTGCACCGCCATTCAATGAGTTCATGGCTGAACATGCACTTCAGTACCCCATTCCTGCTTTCTCACCATACCCCTTGATAGAAACATAGAAAATATACTTGCAAACATACCCTCTGAAGCGGCATGAATAGGCTGAATGGAAGCCTTCACAATGCCAACAAGGTGTGAATTGCCTTGCATTCATCCTTTGTTGGGGACACTGAATCATCTGGGTCACCCGAGGCCTGCTATCAGTTGCAGACTCCTGGGTTCTGCCCTGTACATTTCTGCTCACAAACACAGTTTCAGTTAATTTATGAACATTGCTTGCACTTGTGTGCTGAGAGATTTGTTTGGTGTTATCACTGGTGGACATAAACGCCTGTGTTATCGCAATGGCCTTACTGAGGGTTGGTGTATCTCGTCAAAAGTATTCGTCGATGTCTCGTGGCCAATGCCCAGTACAAAAAGTCTCTGAGCATCTGCTCCAGGTAGCCATCAAACACACATTGTCCTGCAAGTCGCCTTAGCTCGGCGACGTAGCTCGCCACTTCCTGATCTCATATCGCTGGCACGTGTAGAATCGATACCTCGCCATCGGCACGCTCTCCCTCGGGTTAAGATGCTCGCGAACAAGTGTACACAGCTCCTCATACAACTTATCTGTGGGTTATACCGGAGCCAGAAGATTATTCATGAAGCTGTAGGTTGATGCCCCGCAGACTGTGAGGAGGACTGCTCTCCTTTTTGCAGCGCTTCCTTCTCCATCCACCTCGTTGGCTACAAAGTACTGGTCTAGCCATTTGATATCGGCTTCCCAGTCCTCACCCTGCAAGAACTTCTCCAGGATGCCCACAGTTTGCTTCATCTTTGCGTCGTATTCTCGTCGCCAGTTATCGTGTTCCTAACACAGATGAGGCTGCACACAGGGAGGTTAAAGTAACAGTGACCTCAGTCTTTAATAAGACACTCCAGAGTGAGGAACAGTCCTTAGGGGCCGGCTTATATACAATGCTGGGATCCCTTGGGACTTCAGGGGATGAGCTCCCTGGTGGCAGAACATGGGAGTGCATGCTTTACAGATACACAACACGTATATTGTAAATAGCTGGGGTCCCAGCACTGAGGCCTGCAGCACCCCACTAGTCACTGCCTGCCATTCTGAAAAGGACCCGTTTATCCCATCTCTCTGCTTCCTGTCTGCCAACCAGTTCTCTATCCAGATCAGTACATTACGCCTATATCTTATGCTTTAATTTTGCACACCAACCTCTTGTGTGGGACCTTGTCAAAAGCCTTTTGACAGTCCAAATACACCACATCCACTGGTTCTCCCTTGTCCATTCTACTAGTTACATCCTCAAAGAATTCCAGAAGATTTGTCAAGCATGATTTCCCTTTCATAAATCCATGCTGACTTGGACCGATACTGTCACTGCTTTCCAAATGTGCTGCTATTTCATCTTTGCTAATTGATTCCAACATTTTCTCCACTACTGATGTCAGGCTAACCAGTCTATAATTACCCGTTTTCTCTCTCCCTCCTTTTTTAAAAAGTGGTGTTACATTTGCTATCCTCCAGTCCATAGGAACTGATTCGGAGTCGATAGACTGTTTGAAAATGATCACCAATGCATCCACTATTTCTCGGACCACTTCCTTAAGTACTCTGGGATGCAGACTATCAGGGCCGGGGGATTTATCAACCTTTAATCCCATCAATTTCCCGAACACAATTTCCTGCCTAATAAGCATATCCTTCAGTTCCTCCTCCTCACGAGACCCTCGGTCCCCTACTATTTCTGGAAGGTTATTTGTGCCTTCCTTCGTGTAGACAGAACCAAAGTATTTGTTCAACTGTTCTGCCATTTCTTTGTTCCCCATTATAAATTCACTTGAATCTGACTGCAAGGGACCTATGTTTGTCTTCACTAATCTTTTTCTCTTCACTTGTCTATCGAAGCTTTTGCAGTCAAGCTTCCTCTCATACTTTATTTTCCTCCTATTTAAACCTTTTGTCCTCTTCTACTGAATTCTAAATTTCTCCCAGTCCTCAGGTTTGCTGCTTTTTCTGGTCAATTTATATGCCTCTTCCTTGGATTTAACACTATCCTTAATTTCCCTTAATGAGCCATCATTCCCATTTCATTTTTACTCCAGACAGGGATGTACAATTGTTGAAGTTCATCCATGTGATCTTTAAATGTTTGCCATTGCCTATCCACCGTTAACCCTTTAAGTGTCATTTGCCAGTCTATTCTAGCCAATTCACGTCTCATACCATCGAAGTTACCTTTCCTTAAGTTCAGGACTCTAGTTTCTGAATTAATTGTGTCACTCTCCATCTTAATAAAGAATTCTACCATATTATGGTCACTCTTCCCCAAGGGGCCTCACACAACAAGATTGCTAATTAGTCCTTTCTCATTACACATCACCCAGTCTAGGATGGCCCGCCCTCAAGAGCTGGTTTCTTGACATATTGGCCTAGAAAACCATCCCTAATACACTCCAGGAAATCCTGCTCCACTGTATTGCTACCAGTTTGGTTAGCCCAATCTATATGTAGATTAAAGTCGGCCATGATAACTGCTGTACCTTTAGTGCACACATCCCTAATTTCTTGTTTGATGCTGTCCCCAACCTCACTACTACTGTTTGGTAGTCTGTACACAACTCCCACTAGCGTTTTCTGCCCTTTGGTATTCCGCAGCTTCACCCATACAGATTCCACATCATCTAACCTAATGTCCTTCCTTACAATTGCGTAAATTTCCTTTTTGTACAGTATTAAAAAGATGCCTCAATACCTGTTCGGTGTGAGGTTCGAAATAGAGACTGATCACAAGCTGCTCATTTCATTGTTTTCCGAAAGCAAAGGTATCAATACCAACGCTTCATCCCGCATTCAAAGGTGCTGACATTATCTGCCTATGATTATGTCATTCGCCACCCACCTGGCACAGAGAATTGTGTGGATGCTTTGAGCCGATTGCCATTGCCCACACTGGAGGTGGAAACGCCACAACTGGCGATCTAATGTTAATCATGGATGCTTCTAAGACTGAAGGAACCCTTGTCACAGCTCTACAAGTTAAGACCTGGACCAGCCAGGACCCGATTTTATTAGTAGGAAAGGGTTGCACCCTCAAAGAGGATTGGTCAGCTATACCTAAACAAATGTGCGAGGAGGCTAAACCGTACATTTGTCGCAAGATTGCATATTGTGCGGCAGTCACATTGTAATGCCCAAGAAAGGGAGAGAGAAGTTTGTGCATGAGTTACACAGCACACATCCTGGTATAGTGATGATGAAGGCCATCGCCAGATCCCATGTATGGGAGCCAGGAATTGATTCTGAGCTGGAAGCATGCATGCATGAGTGCAACACTTGCATGCAGCTCAGCAAAGCACCAGCGGAATCGCCGCTGAGTCTGTGGTCATGGCCATCCAAACCTTGGTCCAGGATCTATGTAGATTTTGCAGGTCCCTTCCTGGGCAAGTTGTTTTTAGTGTTGATGGATGCTTATTCGAAGTGGATCGAATTAATAATCATGTCATCTAGCACGTCCACGGCAAGCATAGAGAAACTCAATGTCATGTTCGCGACACATGGTCTGCCTGACATAGTGGTGAGCGACAATGGGTCATGCTTCAGCAGTGAGGAGTTTCACGAGTTTGTGAAACTTAATAGCATAAAACATGTGAGGTCAGCACCGTTCAAGCCTGTGTCCAACGGGCAAGCTGAACGTGCAGTACAAATTATCAAGCAAAGCATGAGGAGAGTAACCCAAGCAGACCCGCTTGTCCTGCATACTGCTAAATTACAGGTCAAGACCCCACACACTCAGAGGGATCTCGCCTCCTAAACTCATGATGAAAAGAGGGCTTAAGACCAAGCTATCTCTGGTACACCCGGATTTAACTAATCATGTTGAATTGGCGAAATCTCGACTCACAATATACGACTCTGACACCTTCAGCTCTGGCAGATGTTCTTTTAATTTTTACTTGCAGCAAGGGAAGAGTCTCACTCAGTCAAAGGCTAAGTGAAGACCTCCAAAATGATACAGTTTCACAAAGTATTTATACAGTAAACAAACAAGTTATGGTCCCATCCTGTGTATTGACTCTGCCTTTGCAGTCAGCGAATACAGATAAAGAGTTAATTACCACATCCTTATCTTGACATCGTTTCCAAATGTCTCCTTTGTCAGGGTTATTCATGGGCCAGTCAGCCATTACTGGATTAGTATGTGATAATGTGCTATGACCGGTCCTGTATTGTGTCAGGATGATCCAGTTTCCTGGTCAGTTATTTGGGCCCATGATGGGTGGTACTTGTCTCAGCAGGACAGTCTCAATGCTGTCTGGTGGCTATTAATCAACTATCAGCCGTTTCAAGTCAGGTTTAGCTGTTTATGCAAACAGACTACCTGTTGCAGAAACTTCTGGAAGGACCAGGACTCCATTTTGTTTGATATCAAAAAGGGTACAAAATACAGTGTGATGCAGCTTAGATAAAAATACATTTCCACATTCCCCCCTTTTGTCCTTCACAAGGACAACTTAATGCATTCTGATCTTGCAGTCTCTCTATTTCCATTTCCACACAAGGACCTTCAGTAGTTGTTGCTACCATAACCCTAGCAGTGGTCTCAGTTGGTAACACTGTTTTTCCCAATCTGGCACAGCAACACTGAACAAAGACAAACAAAATATATAGGGCGAAGACTATCGGCAGGAATATGATCAAACCCTGTACCAAAGATCTCCCTAGGGATCGCAACCATCACGATGCCCAATCACACAAGGTGGTACCGTCCTGGCCAATAGTCTGTTTGTACTCTATTACCTTTTTCCTAATGTATTCAGCTAGACTGCCGATTTCTTCTGACTTATCCGGGATATACGTACAGCATTCTCCACCTATTAACACGCATGAAATTAAAAACCAATGCATATAAGGTGGTCAAGGTTAGTGGGAAATAGAAGATTGGGAAAATTTTAAAAAGCAGCAAAAAATGACTAAGAAAGCAATAAAGAAAGGAAAGATAGATTACGAAAGTAAACTTGCGCAAAACATAAAAACAGATAGTAAAAGCTTTTACCGATATATAAAACGGAAGAGAGTGACGAAAGTAAATGTTGGTCCCTTAGAAGATGAGAAGGGGGATTTAATAATGGGAAATGTGGAAATGGCTGAGGCCTTAAACAATTATTTTGCTTCGGTCTTCACAGTGGAAGACACAAAAACCATGCCAAAAATTGCTGGTCACGGGAATGTGTAAAGGGAGGACCTTGAGACAATCACTATCACAAGGGAGGTAGTGCTGGACAGGCTAATGGGACTCAAGGTAGACAAGTCCCCTGGTCCTGATGTAATGCATCCCAGGGTATTAAAAGGGATGGCGGAAGTTATAGCAGATGCATTCGTTATAATCTACCAAAATTCTCTGTACTCTGGGGGAGGTACCAGCGGATTGGAAAGTAGCTAATGTAACGCCTCTGTTTAAAAAAAGGGGCAGACAAAAGGCAGGTAACTATAGGTCGGTAAGTTTAACATCGTAGTGGGGAAAATGCTTGAAACTATCATTAAGGAAGAAATAGCGGGTCATCTAGATAGGAATAGTTCAATCAAGCAGACGTAACATGGATTCATGAAGGGGAAATCATGTTTAACTAATTTACTGGAATTCTTTGAGGCTATAATGAGCATGGTGGATAGAGGTGTACCGATGGATGTGGTGTATTTAGATTTCCAAAAGGCATTCGATAATGTGCCACACAAAAGGTTACTGCAGAAGATAAAGGTATGCGGAGTCAGAGGAAATGTATTAGCATGGATTGAGAATTGGCTGGCTAACCGAAAGCAGAGAGTCGGGATAAATGGGTCCTTTTCGGGTTGGAAATCGATGGTGAGTGGTGTGCCACAGGGATCGGTGCTGGGACCACAACTGTTTACAATATACATAGATGACCTGGAAGAGGGGACAGAGTGTAGTGTAACAAAATTTGAAGATGACACAAAGATTAGTGGGAAAGCGGGTTGTGTGGAGGACACAGAGAGGCTGCAAAGAGATTTGGATACGTTAAGCGAATGGGCTAAGGTTTGGCAGATGGAATACAATGTCGGAAAGTGTGAGGTCATCCACCTTGGGAAAAAAAACAGTAAAAGGGAATATTATTTGAATGGGGAGAAATTACAACATGCTGCGGTGCAGAGGGACCTGGGGATCCTTGTGCATGAATCCCAAAAAGTTAGTTTGCAGGTGCAGCAGGTAATCAGGAAGGTGAATGGAATGTTGGCCTTCATAGCCAGAGGGATGGAGTACAAAAGCAGGGAGGTCCTGCTGCAACTGTACAGGGTATTGGTGAGGCCGCACCTGGAGTACTGCGTGCAGTTTTGGTCACCTTACTTAAGGAAGGATATACTAGCCTTGGAGGGGGTACAGAGACGATTCACTAGGTTGATTTCGGAGATGAGGGGGTTACCTTATGATGATAGATTGAGTAGACTGGGCCTTTACTCGTTGGAGTTCAGAAGGATGAGGGGTGATCTTATAGAAACATTTAAAATAATGAAAGGGATAGACAAGATAGAGGCAGAGAGGTTGTTTCCACTAGTCGGGGAGACTAGAACTAGGGGGCACAGCCTCAAAATATGGGGGAGCCAATTTAAAACCGAGTTGAGAAGGAATTTCTTCTCCCAGAGGGTTGTGAATCTGTAGAATTCTCTGCCCAAGGAAGTAGTTGAAGCGAGCTCATTGAATATATTCAAATCACAGATAGATAGATTTTTAACCAATAAGGGAATTAAGTGTTACGGGGAGCGGGCGGGTAAGTGGAGCTGAGTCCACGGCCAGATCAGCCATGATCTTTTTGAATGGCGGAGCAGGCTCGAGGGGCTAGCTGGCCTACTCCTGATCCTACTCCTTATGTTCTTATCTTATGTTCTTATGTCCCTCCTCCTTTGGCGAGGAGATTATCTAAGGCCATACGATTTTGGAGAGCCACTGTTTGAATGGCTACCATTTCGTCATTCACCCCTTCAAAGGCTTGGGAAGTTGCGTTGGCTACTGATTCTACTAAATTAGCCAGTTCCCGTAATTGACATTCATTTGGTGCTATCACATAGGGTGGTATCATTAACTTGAATATTCCATTTAGCCATGTCAAATCCCGTTTAAGTCTATGACTTCCATAGGCATCCCTTATAGTCTTTGTTGATCTAATAAAGGGTACCACATATCCTAAGTAACAGGACCCTGTCCAGTTGGCTGGTAACCATGGGTAGACTTTATGGCCACAAATAAAGTAGGTGCAATTATAAGACATCGGCTTTTGGTCCCTTCGTGCCATCCATACTCGAGTGGTCTCCCCATCTCACCCTTCACCTGAGGCCTTGTTATGGACCATCGTCCAGTTAACGGTTGCTATCTTTATCCCGTCAGGGAGATTTGTTCTGGCTGGCCACTTAATCATTTGGGAACACTTGCGGTGTTCCATTTCTGGTCCTTTAGTCTCATTACTCACTAGGCATATTATACCTCCAGTATTTCCTATTCCGGGAGTAATACTTAGGAAGGGTGGCTGACGGTTATTATTATAATTTGGCTGGTACCATCCCTGGAAGGTTGTAAGTTTATACCCTGCTGACCTCCACTCTGTTAGATCCTTCGTTTCTGACACCTTGGTTAGGTTTGTCCTATTTTGCACTATCAACCATTCTACCTTTTCTTATTCATTAAAGGGGACGGATCTTAGGGGAATACCTCCTTCGGAGTGGATAGGCACATGGGAACATATCCAACACCTAGATAAGTTTCTTTCTTGACCGTACTTATGACTCAGCGCCATAAATATGTTTGCCTGCAGTTCCCTTCGTTTGCGTTTCTGTATCCCTGGTATTATCAATAAAGCAAAGCAAAACCCTGTCAAACGCAGCACCATCAGTCCCCGTAATCCCCATAATCCGGACAGTTCCTTATTCAGTCTTCCTTTTTCTGTTCCTCTGGTTCCTTCTTCCCTTCCTCCTGGTCGGGTGCCCTTTTGTAATGGGACGCATGGATCCATGTGCAGCGAAGGTTCACCAGACTGATTCCCGGGATGGCGGGACTGACCTATCATGAAAGACTGGGTCAACTGGGCTTGTATTCACTGGAGTTCAGAAGAATGAGAGGGGACCTCATGGAAACGTTTAAAATTCTGATGGGTTCAGACAGGTTAGATGCAGGAAGAATGTTCCCAATGTTGGGGAAGTCCAGAACCAGGGGTCACAGTCTAAGGATAAGGGGTAAGCCATTTAGGACCGAGATGAGGAGAAACTTCTTCACCCAGAGTGTGGTGAACCTGTGGAATTCTCTACCACAGAAAGTTGTTGAGGCCAATTCACTAAATATATTCAAGAAGGAGTTAGATGAAGTCCTTACTACTAGGGGGATCAAAGGGTATGGCAAGAAAGCAGGAATGGGGTACTGAAGTTGCATGTTCAGCCATGAACTCATTGAATTGCGGTGAAGGTTAGAAGGGCCGAATGGCCTACTCCTGCACCTATTTTCTATGTTTCTATGTTTCTATGTCGGTCTTTCTTTTACCTTGATTGCAGTATTAGTCACCAGCTTTATCAAGGAGAATCACCTGAAATATCTCAAAATCCCAATTCAGATATTGTACGACCAACCTTTTATTTAAAACTCTTTCTCGTGTCAAGGTTTTACACAAAGGAAAATGGGGGTGTCCTTCCCCAGCCTCGAGAAACCCACACAGGCTTTTTTTTAAAAGGCATTACAACTTCCCTTCTCTGTTCTTTATCTCATTCCTGGAGTAAATTTATTGTCTTTCAAACCAAAATTTATTTATTTATTTTTTGAAACCAACAGGACCACGCATTTTTTATCTTTTGCTCAACAGACCTATCCTTTGTGCATTTCCTAGCTCTATAACTTTTCATCCGAATAAATCCACACCTGCATTTCTAACTTAAAATATAATTCAATAAGGTTCACACTTTCTTAAAACTTCCCACATATAGGATAACACTACGAAGGGTTAGAAAACCTTCACTCTGTTTGAAAAAGTGGGTGGAGCTAAAACAGCAGACAGCTCCAACACTTTCCCAAACAGGCTTCCAGACACTTGAAAAATTCCGCAGTCAAAATCACACAAGCACTCTCATTCAAAGACAGACATTCACAAAAGTCTCTCTTCATTCAACAAAGCTTATTGTTTGGCCAGCTCTACTTTTTTGGGGATCCATACGTCACTATCAGGTTTTCTTTTTTTTCCTTTTCTTACATATTGATTTACTTCCTCTGTTAATTTTACGTGGGCTCAAAGAATCGGAACCCAGGCCTTTTCTATTACATTTCTTTAACCTCTTCTACCTGGGTCTCTTGTCTATAAGGCACTCCTCTAGACATGTTATTCTCTCTAAATTAAATGAACCATCGGGTGGAAATGGCCTGTTTTCACCCTTAGTCCACTTTACCCATTTTTTTTAGGTGGTCAATTGAAGACTGACCACAATTCTGGAGCATAAAATAGGCTGGTGTGCCCTTTGGTGGTGTTTTACTTGCTCCGTCACCCATTCTGGATGATTAAGATTTTTCACAGTTTCTGATCTCACAATCTTTTCGGTCAACCAAGTTCTCTACGCCCACTTCTCCTGGCCGACACGTGGCCTGAAAAGGCTCTTAATTTGGGCTCAGTCTGAGTGTGTGAGAGATGTTGACACGAACCAACCGTAGTTGATCAATCAGTTACTGCTTCTTTTCTCAATCAATCTTTGTTTTCCCGAATCACAATTTTCCCTAGTGACTCTTCCCATTTCTCTAATTGCAATGTTGCACAAAGGTATTGAACACAACAGTATGACAAGGACAACTAGGACAACCAACATTCACGTGAGTATACAAATCATAGCCTTAAACTCTATCTAAACAATAGTCAATTCTCAGTTTGCATTGTACGCCACTACAGACCGAGTCCTTAACTTATCTTAATAAAACTTATGGTCCTATCACACAAGGACTCTGACCCTCACAAGAATCACCTTAACTCTTATCACATAAGAACCGTCGATCGATAGCGCTCTTTTTACCTTTTCCGACTGAAAATCTCCCCTGGCTGTTTCAAGATATTTTCAGGATCAGATCCCTTCTGCCTACAGAATGAGAAGGAAATGATTACAACAATAGCTTTAGCTTTTAAATGTCGAGTCTCGTAGATTACATATGCAATTCAACAGTAAAGAGACCTCTTGTGAGCAAAAGGCTCACCTTATTCTGGCCAGTGAAGCCCTTCACTGAAGAGACACTATGCCGGCATCCATTTACTCACAGGGTAAATAGAAACATATAAACATAGAAAATACGTGCAGGGGTAGGCCATTTGGCCCTTCGAGCCTGCACCGTCATTCAATGAGTTCATGGCTGAACATGCAACTTCAGTACCGCATTCCTGCTTTGCTGCCATACCCCTTGATCCCCCTAGTAGTAAGGACTACATCTAACTCCTTTTTGAATATATTTAGTGAATTGGCCTCAACAACTTTCTGTGGTAGAGAATTCCACAGGTTCACCACTCTCTGGGTGAAGAAGTTTCTCCTCATCTCGGTCCTAAATGGCTTACCCCTTATCCTTAGACTGTGACCCCTGGTTCTGAACATCCCCAACATTAATAAGAACATAAGAACATAAGAACATAAGAATTAGGAACCGGAGTAGGCCATCTAACCCCTCGAGCCTGCTCCGCCACCCAACAAGATCACGGCTGATCTGGCCGTGGACTCAGCTCCAGGGTAGAGAGTAAGCGATCTCGGTGGAACCTCCAAGAAGTAACTGTCGAAATCTCGACTCACAATATACGACTCTGACACCTTCAGCTCTGGCAGATGTTCTTTTAATTTTTACTTGCAGCAAGGGAAGAGTCTCACTCAGTCAAAGGCTAAGTGAAGACCTCCAAAATGATACCGTTTCACAAAGTATTTATACAGAAAACAAACAAGTTATGGTCCCATTCTGTGTATTGGCTCTGCCTTTGCAGTCAGAGAATACAGATAAAGAGTTAATTACCACATCCTTGTCTTGACATCATTTCCAAATGTCTCCTTTGTCAGGGTTATTATTGGGCCAGTCAGCCATTACTGGATTAGTATGTGATAATGTGCTATTACCGGCCCTGTATTATGTCAGGATGGTCCAATTTCCTGGTCAGTTATTTGGGCCCATGATGGGTGGTATTTGTCTCAGCAGGACAGTCTCAATGCTGTCTGGTGGCTATTAATCAGCTATCAGCCATTTCAAGCCAGGTTTTGCTGTTTATGCAAACAGACTATCTGTTGCAGAAACTTCTGGAAGGACCAGGACTCCATTTTGCTTTATATCAAAAAGGGTACAAAATACAGTGTGATGCAGCTTAGATAAAAATATATTTCCACAGAATACAGAAGACAGAGTCAACAAGGGTTCCATGATCGCGCAACTGTGTCACACGAGATTTCTGTTAATGATCCTGTATATGTGTTGAACTATGGTCAAGGTCCCAAATGAATCGCTGGTATGGTCATGGCCAAGGAGGGCAACAGAGTATTCACTATTAAGCTCAAGAATGAGCAAAATTGCAAGAAAGACATGGACCAGACGAGCTAGAACAGTCAGACGACGAAACCATCGATGACCAACCAACCTACCAGCAGTCTTCAGAGGACCCAAGGGTCATCAGTGAACTCGTAATTTCCATTACGGACCGGTTCAATAAAAATGGACTTGCAATTCCTGACATGGCCACTGCCAACACCAACAATTCAGTCATCCAGACATCAGCCACAACAGACCCTGCACATTCACCCAAGGCTGGAATCGAACTGAGACGGTCAACCCAGGAGCGCAAAGCATCAGACCGTCTCAACCTGTGAAAGACTGTGATAAGATCTCAGAGGCGGGTATTGTCATGTATGTACATTCTGTTTGTAGCCACCAGATGGCGTCATTGTTGGAGGCTGCTGCTCGGGTATAAACGGCCAGCCATTTTAAGAGTCAAGCTCTTTGGGCCGAAATAAAACAGAGCCAAGGTTGTACCTTGCTTAGTTAAACAGTACTCAGTTTGAATCTTTATCGCATACATAACACTGCTTTTGAGAGTTCCGTCGAGGCTGACCAAGAGTGTAATGGATGGAATGCCTGGGTTAGCCTGGGAACTACCCAGACATGTCCCCTTTACACAAAGCGCAGGCAGAAGAGTCGCCCACTTCCCCACCATTCAAATTTTTGTCAAGGCGGAATTGTGATCGAGTCCTGGCAGAAACAGGTTCTTCCCATTTTCCAATCCCCTGACTGAACATCTCCCCACTTATGCCTGGACTTTTGGAGCTTTAATTTATTTTAGGTGATATCATGCAAAAACCACATCTAAGGTGACTGCCACCATCCAACCCACGAGGCCTAGGTTTAAGTCAAACTTATTTTAATTTATACCTTAAAATGACTTTCGGATGATCTGCTTCTCACACATCACAATAGTGTGAAAGTGATCGTAAATTGCTGCACCTTATTAGATAGCTATTTCTAGAGCAATCATTTGACAAGCTGGGTCTAATGTCAATGACTTCTATAAATTAGTAGATTAAGACAAAAATATTTCATATGGAAAAGAGAGAGAAGCATCAGGAACACTTAACAGTCTTGTTTGTATTAGATAATTTTATTTGTTTATAATATCTTTTTGACCAGTACCACAAAATCTCAACAGATAATTGTTACAACATAGGTGGTGCCCCAACTGCCTTATCCTGAACTGAGCACCAGCCAAAGTGGTGTTGGAGGCCAGAAAAACCTCTGACTTGTATGTTATTTGGAGAATCTGCCATAACTTGGCTCACCACTTAAGAAATCAGTTCAAATGATTAATTTCCCCCTTACTTTGATACATCATACAATGTTCTAAATCTCCATTTACAGTAATCTCTGACTAATCCAGAAATGTGGTCAATAACTCTCATCCATTCTAAAGCAACTATTCATTCTGTGCCAATTCTCCACATACCATTCCTGGAATTTAGCTAATCACCATACACTTGTAAGCAAATCATTCGGCATGAGTCTTTTATTCAGTCATTTTTTTTTTAAAAGCATTTCAGTTTTATATTTGGACTGGAGGGTAGCTAATGTAACACCACTTTTTAAAAAAGGAGGGAGAGAGAAAACGGGTAATTATAGACCAGTTAGCCTGACATCAGTAGTGGGGAAAATGTTGGAATCAATTATTAAAGATGAAATAGCAGCGCATTTGGAAAGCAGTGACAGGATCGGTCCAAGTCAGCATGGATTTATGAAAGGGGAAATCATGCTTGACAAATCTTCTAGAATTTTTTGAGGATGTAACTAGTAGAGTGGACAAGGGAAAACCAGTGGATGTGGTGTATTTGGACGTTCAAAAGGCTTTTGACAAGGTCCCACACAAGAGATTGGTGTGCAAAATTAAAGCATAAGGTATAGGCGTAATGTACTGATCTGGATAGAGAACTGGTTGGCAGACAGGAAGCAGAGAGATGGGATAAACGGGCCCTTTTCAGAATGGCAGGCAGTGACTAGTGGGGTGCTGCAGGTCTCAGTACTGGGACCCCAGCTCTTTACAATATACATTAATGATTTAGATGAAGGAATTGAGTGCAATATCTCCAAGTTTGCAGATGACACTAAGCTGGGTGTCGGTGTGAGCTGTGAGGAGGATACCAAGAGACAGCAGGGTGACCTGGACAGGTTAGGTGAGTGGGCAAATGCATGGTAGATGCAGTATAATGTGGATAAATGTGAGGTTATCCACTTTGGGGGCAAAAACACAAAGGCAGAATATTATCTGAATGGCGGCAGATTAGGAAAAGGGGAGGTGCAACGAGACCTGAGTGTCATGATACATCAGTCATTGAAAGTTGGCATGCAGGTACAGCAGGCGGTGAAGAAGGCAAATGATATGTTGTCCTTCATAACTAGGGGATTTGAGTATTGGAACAGGGAGGTCTTACTGCAGTTGTACAGGGCCTTGGTGAGGCCCTATCGGGAATATTGTGTTCAGTTTTGGTCTCCTAATCTGAGGAAGGACGTTCTTGCTATTGAGGGAGTGCAGCGAAGGTTCACCAGCCTTATTCCTGGGATGGCAGGACTGCCATATGAAGAGAGACTGGATCGACTGGGCCTGTATTCATTAGAGTTTAGAAGGATGAGAGGGGATCTCATAGAAACATATAAAATTCTGACGGGACTGGACAGGTTAGATGCAGGAAGAATGTTCTCGATGTTGGGGAAGTCCAGAACCAGAGGACACAGTCTAAGGATAAAGGGTAAGCCATTTAGAACTGAGATGAGGAGAAACTCCTTCACTCAGAGTTGTTAACCTGTGGAATTCTCTACCGCAGAGAGTTGTTGATGCCATGGATATATTGAAAAGGGAGTTAGATATGGCCCTTATGGCTAAAAGGATCAAGGGGAGAAGACAGGAAAGGGGTACTGAGGTGAATGATCAGCCATGATCTTGTTGAATGGTGGTGCAGGCTCGAAGGGCTGAATGGCCTACTCCTGCACCTATTTTCTATGTTTCTATAATTTCCAAATGAATATAATGTTTTTAAATGGCTGAAAATGCTTTAAATTATAAAGTGACTTAATCATTAAAAGTCATTCATCAAGAGAACTAGATGATGCACTGATGATAATTTCCCTTTATTTTCGGTGGTTCGGGAATTCTCTCTGATGTTTATAAGGGTCCTATCATGTGAGATTAATTTAATTGTGTGCAGCATTGGGAGCAGGACTGAGATGCTGATAGTCAATTTTCCTTATCCGTTTAGGGGTTTATTCCAAGTGGCAAGGGAAAATGAAGTAAAAAAAACTTGTGGTATTTGGATTTTCTGAAGTCATTTGATAAGGTGCCACAAAAGAGATTATTAAACAAAATTAGGGCTCATGGGATTGGGGGTAATATACCAGCATGGATTGAGGATTGGTTAATGGACAGAAAACAGAGTGTAGGAATAAACGGGTAGTTTTCGGGTTGGCAGACTGTAATCTAGTGGGGTACCGCAAGGATTGGTGCTTGAGCCTCAGCTATTCACAATCTATATCAAAGATTTGGATGAGGAGACCAAATGTAATATATCCAAGTTTGCTGATGATACAAAGCTATGTGGAAACGTAAGTTATGAGGAGGATGCAAAAAGTCTTCAAGGAGATATAGACAGGCTAAGTGAGTGGGCAAGAACTTGGCAAATGGAATATAATGTGGAGAAATGTGAAGTTATCTAATTTGGTTAAAAAAATAGAAAAACAGAATGGGCCGGAAATCACGCTCCCCATGGGCATGCATGAAGTACGCACGTGTCCAAGGGGTCCCCACAAGTTTTGGGTTTAAGCATATGAAGCGCATGCGCCTAAACCCGGCACTTGCGATCTGTCAAAAATTCCTGGGGTGCTTAATTTGACCATAACACTCGGTGCCTATGATGTGGGCAGGAGTGTTTATATGGAAGGAGAAGTTAAAGGATGCACACACACACACTTACATATATATATGCACCCACGCACACACACACACACACACACACACACACACATACACAAAATATCAAAAGACTGTAACTAACAGTTTTCAGAGTATCGTGCTTATGGGATCTTATTAATTCTAGATCCTGTTGATGTGTGTGGCACAACTTATTCAGTTATCTCCTTCTGCTTTTCTCTGCTTCTGATGAGGAAAGATTAAATGCACAATTTCCCCTTGCCTTATCTGTACAGGTTTTGTTTTTGGAGTTCTGCATATAACTTGAATCAACTTTTGATCTCACACAGACATGCTACAGGCAATGTTATTTTAGACTTAAGCACATTATAATTAGGGATGCGCATTTCAAACTTAGTTTTGGCCCAACTAAATTCTATTAAAGCCAACTTTGTGTGTCCAAGATTTGTTTGAATTTGTAGAGTTAATGTCTGGCCCATTTGAAATCCATCTCCTCGAAACTTTCATGTCGCTTTTATTTGTCGCGTGGAAGCTGGCACCTTGATATATTTGGATGACCGCCTTATGTATTTAACAGGTTTGCTCTGTCGTTTGCTAAACTGAATGATTTAGATTGAAGTGTAAGAATGTGCTGAAAAATAAGACTGTTAAGTGATTTAAAAATTTGCTCGCGATTAATCTCACGATTAAATATTTTTGTTTCAGTTAATCTTGGTTTTAATCACATATTTAATTGTTACAATTACTGCATCCATCTCATTCACATTTATTTTATTAATGATGTGATTATCATCATCCAAAATACAACCCAGCATAAAACCCATTTTTTCTTATTTCTGGAAAAGAAGCATAAATATAAATGGAACTTGCACTCCTTCTCCTCCCGACCCCACAAAAATAAAGAAGAACTTACTCTGGGGATACACTTTGGTCGGACTGCCAGCTGATACTAGTCAAAGTATGCACTTCAGAGAATTCCAATTTAGATTTTAATTGGGCTTACCACCTGACTCAAGGAGTTGCTCTTGGTAGGTCCGGGGGGAACGGTGGTCATAGTGATGACAGGTACAGGCGGTAGATTATTGCCCACCATTTTCAGGGTGGAAGGCCTGAAAATTCACCCCTTGGAGTCTGCCTATATGATAAATAGTGGTATTAACAGATCCAAATACAAATTTCAAAGCCGGAATTTTTACTGTGGAGTCGGGCCGGGTGCGTGCGGGCCGCATAGCAGGTCAGGAATGTGATGTTCTGTTCAGTGCGTTCTTCAGGACAACTTTCACTTAATGGTTCGACTTAAAGCAGTCATGCATATTTCCAGGCCCAATTAAATGGAGCGGTCTGATATCATCGATGACTCGTTTCCAGCACCGATATTTAAAGCAGCCTTGCACGAACTCATTTAAAGGTTGCTTGAGGAGGGTGGAACCTGAAATCCAAAAGGCTGAATACTCATTAACCAGCAATGATCGATAGCCAAAGACAGAGGGCTGCATCATGGTTTTCAGAAACATCCATGCATACGCTGGTGGAGGCTGTCAGAGCATGTAGAGAGGTCCTCTTTCCTGCTGATAGGTGAAGGAGACCTCTACAAGAAACAAAAAAAGTCTGTCTGGATATAGCTGAGGAGGTCAGCAACAGGGGTGTGGTGAGGAGGACCTGGATCCAGTGTAGGAAATGTTTCAATGATCTCAGGAGATCAGGAAAGGTGAGTGCAATGCCACACTCACCTTCATCCTGGTGAGTCTGTCAACACATCCCCATCACTCTACCTTCCCAAGCCTACTCCTGCACATCAGTCCTCACACCAACATACCTTCTAGGTCCACCCATCCCTCTCTATCTATATATACACATCCAGGGACTGATTAAAGGTGCCTCGGGCCCTGGCCAGTACCCCGGCCATGAGCCCCCTACTCCCATTCACATCCAGCAGTAAATGACATTAGTGAGCTAAGTCACAGGGCACAATACTGAATATACATCAGGTCAAGGTCAGGTCAGGTCGACATCTCAGGTTATGTTCTCATTGATACTATGACGACACTTATTTAATATTTTATTATGTTTCCAAACAATCAAACCAATACCTTGATGAAACCCTGTATTAACAATAAATAACAACGCTTTAATATAAAAAAAATCCTTACATTTTTAAACTAATTCGACAACGACAACAATTTAGAACATGACAGCGAATTTTTTTGGAAGACCATCATTTGTCATTTGCGTTATATTTTTTCACAGAGGCAACTACAAGTATAACATTTTATTGGTCTTTTCCTAGATTTTTGTTGGCTAAACTCGCCAATGATTTTCGAGAAGTCAAGTCCTCTCAGTACTTCGCTCTTGATGCTCATGATTGAAAGACTATTAAGTCGATTTTGTCCCATTCGGTTCCTGGCCTCATACTTGACGCTTTTTAGTTTTGAGAAAGACCGCTCACCAGTGCAATTTGATACCATCATCGATGTATATATCTGAAGCGCTATTTCAATGTTAGAAAAATTTTGGGTGAGGGTGTGTGTTTGGAGGATTTGGTACATTCTCTACTCTGCTGACTTAGTTTGTTTGACACAAATTGAGGTTTGAAGGTCTGTTGAGGATGCCGCCAAGCTAGAAAACTGGATGAATTCACTTTCAATCATAGGTTCCAAATCTTTGGATTAGGAGCAGGCAAAATTTGCTGCGGCTTGCTTGATCTCATGAGTCGAGAGAGCAGCTAGCTTGGGCAGGAATCCAAACTTACAGTTAATTTCCTTGTATGCTTCAAAGGCGGTGTTTCAAGGTACTGATTAGTTGATCAATGATGACAAGGAATACTTCAGTTTTGAATTTCTCCTTAGGTGAAAGCACAGTGTTTTCAGCATCTCCATTGTCATAGTGGTTGTTGCGTACTTGGACGCGCTTCCGAGCTGAATTGTACTCATTGTGGCCACATAGTTTAATCCTTCGGTCTTCTGAGTCCTCAAACCTTGTCTGCTGGGTCTTGACGAAATTGACAAGGGACTCGAGTAAGGACACTATGTCATTCAGATTCAAGCCGGTCTCTTGAAGCGAGAGATTGGTCAGGTGAAAGCGCTTCAAGGCTCTGTTCCAAATAACAATGAGAATAGCTGAATCCAGTTCGCCCAATTTGTCAAATATCAACTGAGCTTCATTTCGGCATTCAACTTTCTGTTCCACTTCAGTTGCCAGGGATTCCAACACTTCACATATGGGGGTGTAACCTTTGAGCAGGGCTGACACTGTTTCATATCTTGCTGACCATCGAGCAGCAGAAAGCTGTTTGATGAAAGACTTTCGTTTTTCATAAAGCAGTCGCCAGCGATACGTCGTTACAAAGAGAAAAGTGTACAACTTTTGTACAATGTCAAAAAATCTGGTGATCACTGGGCTGCATTCGGCACTGTTTTTCCTCACAAGGTTGAGTGAGTGCACTGCGCATGGTATAAATGTCGCATATGGGCATTGGTCTTTAATGATAGTTTGGACACCAATGCATTTCCCACTCATATTTGAAGCATTATCATAAGATTGTCTGCAACAATTTTGTATGTCGATCCCGTTCTTATCCAGAAAGGCCAGTGTTATTTCTGATATTGCTTGTCCAATATGACCGATTATCGGCAAGAACTTTAGGAACCTTTCCTCAAGATCTGTGTGACATCTGACATTGAATCAACAGATATTGGATCGAACTTTGCTGATTTGAATTCCTGGATAATCGTCTCAAATACTTTGCCATTCATCAGACTAATCAGTTCTTCACAAGTAGTGGAAGACAAGTATGAAGTATGTCCCTTGCCTTTGTTCGTGAACTGCTTGATGTGTTCAGCAAGAAATGCATCGTAGTTTGTGAGAACATCCAATACACCCAGATAATTACCATTACTTGGAGACCCAACGCTATCCTCTCTGCCTCGCAATGAAAGACCTCGTTCACAGAGAAACGTTATCACACAGGCAGCCTGTTCTAGCACCTTGTGCCAGTACTGAAGCGCATCTACAGCATGCCTATTGTTTGCTCTATGAAACACCTGGTGGAGATGTGGCGCTCATTATAACGCTCCTCAGCCTCAGCACTTGGCCTCCTTAAGGATGTCATGAGCCATTTCTTCAATGGATAGCCTTTGTCGCCAAGCAGCCAGCCGGTAAGTCTGTTTGGAGGAACGAAGAGCTGAGGGAGGATGGACTGATGCCGGTCGAAAGAGTCATAACAGCTGCCAGGGAATCTGGTGCACACATGCATAATCAACTTATTATGGTTGCAGATGAGCTGCACATTGAGGGAGTAGAAGCCCTTGCAGTTCACAAACATTCCTAGGTGATGATGGGGTGCCTTCATGGCCACATGTGTGCAGTTGATGATGCCCTGCACCTGTGGGAAGTCAGCCAGAGTCGCAAAGCAGAGCGCCCACTCAGTAATGCTGGCTTCATCAGTGGCAAAGTTGCTCTAATTGATGACTTGTGAAACATGGCATCGGTCACCTGGGTGATGCATCTGTGGGTGGCCGAATGTAAGATCCTGCAAATGTCTGCTGCAGATCCCTGGAAAGAGTCTGAGGTGAAGAAGTTGAGGGTGGAGGTGACTTTGACAGCCACTGGTAAGGAGTGTCCACCAAGACCTCTGAGCAGCAGACCTTATTCCTGCAAGCTACAAATGTCTGCAATGACCTGGCGCGATAACCTGAGCCTCCTGAAGCACCGTTGCTCAGTCATGTTGAGGAAGCTCATCCTCTGTCTGTATACCCTGCATTGGGTGTATTGCCTTTGGCATGGTGCAAGCCTATGGTGCCCCAGCCCTCGCTCCTGTGGTACATCAGTTCATTGAGGAGAAGGTTGCTGTTGTGATTGCTGCCTCTGCTGCTGCTGTGCTGGTAATGTTGGTGGTGGCACAAGGTGTGACAGTAAAAGCAGCACCCATGCTGATGTAGTATATGGCAGATAAAGTGGAGATCAGAGGGCCAATCCCTCAATGTTGTGATAATGAGTAGCAATGTGGCGAGGGTGGCTTCCGTGATTTCAGAAATGACCTACAATCTGCTGAAACTCAAATCTGTGGACAAAATGGAGTGAGCAAAGCCTTTCCATGAGGCATGTAATGAGGTGTAATGTTGCAGTATTTATGTGCGTTTCCCAGCTCTCAATGAATGAACTCGCCAATGTCCACTAAGCTTTTGCCTCACGATAATGTCTGTAAGCTTGTAATGTTTATAGCTCCACACTGTGGATGTGGATGTATTGTGTACTGCAATTGCACAGTTAATAATTAAGCAGTACCAGGCAGATTTCTGGAGGCTTCCGACAAAGCTACCTGCCATGTTAGGAGCTGTGTATGCTGTGCTCTGTGAAGATATCACATTTGGCGATTGAGATGGGAATTTTTTTCAGATGATTTAAAGCTTAAATTTTGTTGGGTAAGGATTCAGCCAGCCGACAGAGAGACTTTGGAAATTTCTGTCTTTGGAAAAAAGCTACAAAATCCGAGGTAAAATACAGCACATGGCGTGAACAACTAGAGATTAAAATGGCAGGTGTATTGGGACATTTGGGGGAATATAGACATGACCTGGAACGTTTTAAAGCATATGTGGATCGGCTAGGAATGTGTTTCACTGCAAATAACATAATCAAAGTTCCAGACAATGTAGCCAGAACCGGGCTGTGTTGGAACATAAGAAAGCAATCTTCTTATCAGAGGCGGGTCCGGCATTGTATGACACCCTTGTAAATCTGCTTGTGCCTGACGAGCCAAAGGACACAACGCTTAAAGAAGTTTTAACGAAGCTGGAGCAGCACTATAACCCCAAAAGGTTAGAAATTGCTGAAAGCTATCGTTTCGGGATTCAGAATCAAAAGGCTGATGAAGTATCAGTGATTACATTGTAGCATTAAAAAAGCTATCGATGCACTGTAATTTTGGAAACTTTCAAAATCGAGCATTACGGGATCGTTTTGTTTGTGGGGTGAAAAATGATGTGATCAGAAGGAAGTTATTGACGACGGATGACTTGACTTTTGAGATTGCTTGTCAGATAGCGAGGTCGATGGGCATGACCGAACAATATTCCCGAGAATTAAACAATAATTACGGTCGTCAGTCAACCGAGGTAAATCACCTGCAGGTTCAAAGTAAAAGATGGTGAGGGCCCAAAGTCTCAGAAACTGGAAATTCTAACAGAGCATCGAAGTCGTGCTATAGGTCCCTGGGACAACACATTGCTCAAAGTTGTCCATACGTGAAGGCAGAGTGTTTCTTCTGCAGAAAAACCTGGCATCTTGCGAAGGCATGCCGACTGAAGGGTAAACCAGCTTCCAAAGCTGTGAGTCCAGCGTTCAAAGCTATGAGTAGAAATCCCAAGAGACTACATAGCATGGAAGAACAACAATAGGATGAGGAGATGTTAGAGTTACACGTCATCAGGAGCACGAGGTTAACGGACAGCGATTCGGAAAGCATCAAAATCCACATAGATGTTGCAGGATTCAAGATACCAATGGAAATTGATGCGGGTGCATCCATGAGTGTAGTACCGGAGTCACTGTACCTTGACAAATTGCGTGATTTCCAACTGGAGAAATCCAAGATCGAGCTGCGAGGCTACTCAGGAGAGAAAATTCCTGTGGTAGGTCGTATCACCGTACCGGTGAAATATAAAGATCAATTTCAGAACTTGCCTCAAATAGTAGTGAAAGGAGATAATCCTGCCTTACTAAGAAGAAATTGGTTGAGCTCACTGAAGCTGGATTGGATTAAGATTTTCTGTGTGGAAGCGAGATTTTCATCAACAGATGAGGTTATCAAGAAGTATCCGAAGGTGTTCCGCAAAACGGGCAGTCCAACCCAAGGCTTCAAGGCGAGTGTCAGGGTACAGAAGGATGCTAGATCGGTTTACTACAAGCCAAGTTCCTTACTATATGCACTCAAGGAGAAAGTTGAGCAAGAACTCAAAAGACTAGAGACTGAGAACATTATTTGTAAGATAGATCGATGTAATTGGGCTACACCAATTGTTGTTGTACCTAAGTCCGATGGTAAGGTAAGATTGTGTGGTGATTATAAAGTAACCATAAACCAGGTTCTAGAGGGTAATGTCCCCAATACATTGCTGAATATAGAAGATTTGTTCACAACACTGACAGGTGGTCAGATCTTCTCAAAACTGGATCTTACAAATGCCTACTTACAGCTTGAACTAGATGAGGAGTCCAAGTCATGTTTGACTATAAATACTCATCTAGGCCTATATCAATTTAATAGGCTACCGTTTGGAGTTTCTTCCACCCCTGCCATATTCCAAGGGGTGATGAACCAGATTTTGCAAGGTATTGAAGGGGTAGTATACTAATTTCAGCACCAAATAAGCAAATTCATAATAATATATTGAATGAAGTCCTCAAATGGCTAGAGAAGGACAGAGTACGAGTGTCTGCTCGTAAGTTTGAGTCATTTAAAAACTCAGCGGAGTACTTAGGGTACAGAGTAGACAAAGATGGTTTACATTCAACCATGGAAAAATTGGATGCAATTAGAAATGCACCCACTCCCAGGAATGTCACTGAACTTTGTGCATTCTTGGGTCTTTTGAACTATTATGGGAAGTTCCTACCAAATTTGGCTACAGTATTACATCCACTCAATGAACTTTTGAAAAAACAGGTCCATTGGAAGTGGTCAAAAGAATGTGAGACAGCATTCAAGGAGTGTAAAAGCAAATTGGTAGAGAGCACCATGTTAGTTCACTATGACATATCTAAGGAGATTAAGCTGGTATGTGATGCCTCTCCGTATGGAGTTGGGGCAGTAATCTCTCATGTACAACATAGTGGGGAGGAGAGACCAATTGCTTTTGCTTCACGCACTCTCAGTGCCAGTGAGAGTAATTATGCGCAAATTGAAAGGGAAGCTTTGGCATTAATTTTTGGGGTCAAGAAGTTTCACAAATACTTGTATGGTCATAAGTTTACCATTGTTACGGACCATAAGCCCCTAACAGCAATCCTCCATCCAAAGTCCCCAGTTCGAACATTAGCTGCAGCCCGAATGCAGAGTTGGGCTTTGATTTTGTCACCATATACATATGATATTGAATACAGATGATCAGCTGATCACAGTAATGCTGATGCAATGTCTAGATTGCCTTCCCCATCACAAGTTACACCCGATAGGGAAGAAGTGTTTTATTTTTCATACATTGATGAACTGCCAGTCACAGCTGAAGAGATTGGTAGAGCAACCAAACGTGACCCAGTGATGTCAAAGGTGTATGATTATATTGCAAATGGATGGCCAAACCAGGTAACAGACAAGGATATTCATCCATTCTTCATCCGTAGGAATGAATTAACAGTCGATAAAGATTGTATCATGTAGGGTGCAAGATTGGTTATACCAAATAAATTCAGGTCCAAATTATTAGGAGACCTCCATGACCAGCACCTGGGAATGTGCTTGACTAAGAGTTTTGCACGCAGTTATTTATGGTGGCCAGGTCTTGATAAAGATATAAAGTACGACATGTCAATCGGTAAGCAAGCAACCACCACCAGTACCATTACAGCCATGGAAATTGCCTTCCAGAGTGTGGCAAAGACTTCATATTGATTTTGCTGAGTTAGAAGGACAACAATTGTTCATTCTGATTGATAGCCATTCGAAGTGGGTTGAGGTGTTTCCAATGTGGAAAATAACAACAAGTAAAACATTGGACATTTTACGAAAATTATTTTCTTCATTTGGCCTCCCTGAAGAGATTGTTTCGGATAATGGACCACAATTTCATTCAGAAGAATTTGCACAATTCACGAGCAAAAATGGTGTGAAACAAACCAAGATTCCACCATACCATCCTGCTTCGAATGGTGCAACAGAGCGCACTGCACAAATTGTAAAACGTGCCCTCATAAAACAAATGTTAGATCCAAATTCAAGGAAACGACAGTTGTTATTGGATCAAAAATTGGCTAATTTTTTGATTACATATCGAAACACTCCTCATACAACTACTGGTAGAACACCAACAGAGTTGTTTCTCAAATGACCAGATTCTCGATGTTAAAGCCAAATTTAGCACAGTCCATAGAAGAAACACAATTAGGACAGAAAGAGAATCATGATAGAGGTAGAGTAAAAGAGAGAAGTGTGAAATTAAACTAGAAGGTGAGAGTGAAGAACCATCACCATAAATGGTTAAAGTGGTTACCAGGAAGAGTGGTGAAGATATGTGGTCCTCGCACATATTTCCATAAAGATGTTTGATAATGGACAGGTTAGGGTTGTTCATATTGATCATATTTTACCTACAGACATGGAAGGAGTTGACGGTGGGAATGATTCAATTATTTTTGACTCATCAGATAGTTTTGATACACCAGTAGCAAATCCTAAATTCAATGTACCAGAAACAAATCCAGGAGAGAATAAGAATGAAAGTCTGAGTCCGAGTCAGGAAAACAAAGAGCCTGAAGTTAGAGTGAGTTCAAATGAAAATCAAGGAAATTCCGTGGAGGAAAACTTTCCTCAGGATGAACCTCGAATGAGTTTTGATTCAACACCATGTTTGGAAGGTTCTGTTCGAGAGCGAAGGTATCCTCTTCGAAACAGAAAACAAGTGATAAAGTTAAATTTGTAAATATGAAAAAAAAAGTTTATATCCTGTGTATTGTATAAACATGAAAGTTAGGTATGATGTTTTTTATGATGGCTTCTTCATTAAGGAGGGAGAAGTGTAATGTCTGTAAGCTTATAATGTTTGTAGCGCACACTGTGGATGTGGATGTATTGTGTACTGCAATTGCACAGTTAATAATTAAACAGAACCAGGCAGATTTCCGGAGGCTTCCGACAGAGCTGCCTGCCAGTGTGTGCTGTGCTCTGTGAAGATATCACAATCACCTTCACAGGTGACGTACCTGAGCTCCGTGAATCCTGTGCTCCTGCAGTAAAAGTCAAAAGCTGGGGTTAAAAACACTCTTCAAGGTCTCTCAACAAGCATTTAATGATTTCAATTAAGTCGCCTTGTTCTGCCAATTGGGTCTGTGTCGTGCCTTCAAAGCTGCCCGATTTAAATCTGAAAGGCGGCGGAAAGACCGTGGGTTCCTGAGGCGCTCGCTAGTTCTGGGATTTTACGGTCCAACCCACCGCTCGGCAACGGGAAAATTCCGACAAGTTTGGGAATATTACTCAAACTCAAGTCTTATGATGTGCTTAAGTTGATAATGTTGACACATGTCAGAAGAAATATTATCCCAGTCTTTAAGATCCAGGATAAAATTCTGTTTCAATTGCTGATGCCAAATTAACAACTTAGTGAGTAGTTAAACATTATAGCCCTGATTTTAACAAGAGCGGGAATCAGGAGGTCAGAAGCACCAAGCCTTTCCTGACCCTGATAGCATAAGGTGCAGGTGATTTAACTGCCTCGGCCTTACCTTAATGTCACCGGTCAACTGGCCAGAGGCCAGGAGCAGAACTGTGGGTGGCACCAAAGAACGATCACCGGCAACATGGTATGTTGCAGATAGGAGGTTTCTGTGGAGTCTTGCTGGAATCATGGAATCATAGAAATTTACAGCACAGAAGGAGGCAATTTCAGCCCATCGTGTCTGCACCGGCCGACCAAGAGCTATCCAGCCTAATCCCACTTTCCAGCTCTTAGTCCGTAGCCCTGTAGGTTACAGCATTTTAAGTGCGCATCCAAGTATCTTTTCAATGTGGTGAGGGTTTCTGCCCCTAGCACACTTTCAGGCAGTGAGTTCCAGACCCCCACCACCGTTTGGTTGAAGAAATTTCCCCTCATATCTCCTCTAAACCTCCCCCCAATTTTTTGAAATCCAAGTCCCCTGGTTGTTGACCCCTCTGCCAAGGGAAACAGGTACTTCCTATCCACTCTATCCAGGCCCCTCCTAATTTTATACATCTCAATCGGATCTCCCCTTAGCCTTCTCTGGTCCAAAGAAAACAGACCCAGCAGCTTCAATCTTTCCTCAGCCAAAATTCTCCAGTTCAGGTAACATTCTTGTAAATCTCCTCTGCACCCTTTCCAATGCAATCACATCTTTCCTATAATGTGGTGACCAGAACTGCACAAATTGACTCCAGCTGCGGCCTAACCAATGGCGAGAACAAGATCCAACACTGTCTCCAGTGCGCCAGTGCAGCTTTCGGCCGCCTGAGGAAAAGAGTGTTTGAAGATCAGGCCCTCAAAACTGCCACCAAGCTCATGGTCGACAGGGCTGTTGGAATACCCGCCCTCCTGTATGGCTCAGAGACATGGACCATGTACAGTAGACACCTCAAGTCGCTGGAGAAATATCACCAACAATATCTCCGCAAGATCCTGCAAATGCCCTGGGAGGACAGGCGTACCAACATCAGCATCCTCGTCCAAGCTAACATCGACAGCTTTGAAGTACTGACCACACTCGATCAGCTCTGCTGGGGAGGCCATATAGTTTGCATGCCAGACACGAGACTCCCAAAGCAAGTGCTCTACGCGGAGCTCCTTCATGGCAAACCAGCCAAAGATGGGCAGAGAAAACGTTACAAGGACACCCTCAAAGCCTCCCTGATAAAGTGCGACATCGCCACTGACACCTGGGAGTTCCTGGCCAAAGACTGCCCTAAGTGGAGGAAGTGCATTCAGGAGGGCACTGAGCACCTGAGGTCTCAATGCCGAGAGCGTGCAGGAATCAAGTGCAGGCAGCAGAAAGAGCGTGCGGCAAACCAGTCCCACCCACCCCTTCCCTCAACGACTATCTGTCCCACCCGTGACAGAGTCTGTTGCTCTCGTATTGGACTGTTCAGCCACCAAAGAACTCACTTCAGGAGTGGAAGCAAGTCTTCCTCAATTCCGAGGGATTGCCTATGATGATGATGATGATAGTTTTATACAGTTCAAGCATAACCTCCTTGCTCTTGTATTCCATGCCTCACCTAATAAAGGCAAGTATTCCATATGCATTCTTAACCACCTTATCTACCTGGCCTACTACCTATCGGGATCTGTGGACCTGCACTCCAAGATCCCTTTGTTCCTCTACACTTTTCAGCGTCATACCATTTAATGTGTATTAGCTTGACTTGTTAGACCTCCCCAAATGCATTACTTCACACTTCTCCAGATTGAATTCCATTTGCCACTATTCTGCTCACCTGACCAGTACATTGATAACTTACTGTAGTCTGCAGCTTTCTTCTTCATTATCAACCACACAGCCTATTTTCGTGTCACCTGGAAACTTCTTAATCATACCCCCAACATTGAAGTCCAAGTCATTGATATATACCACAAAAAGAAAGGAACCCAGCACTGAGCCCTGCGGAACCGCACTGGATACAGCCTTCCAGTCACAAAAACACCCATCTACCATTACCCTTTGCCTCCGGCCCCCAAGCCAATTTTGGATCCAACTTGCCACCTTGCCCTGGATTCCATGGGCTATTTCTTTCGTGACCAGTCTGCCATGTGGGACCTTATCAAATGCTTTGCTAAAACCAATATACACTACATCATACGCATTGCCCTCATCAACCTGCCTGGTTACCTCTTCGGAAAATTCTATCACATTAGTCAGACCTGACCTTCCCAAAACAAATCCATGCTGACTCTCCTTGATTAATCCATGTCTTTCCAAATAAAGATTTATCCTGTACCTCAAGATTTTTTCCAATAATGTATCTGTTATATATGTAAACCTGTAAATACCTTGTTTAACCACCAGAGAGCTCATCCCCTGGAGTCCCAAGGGATCCCACAATCCCTTAGGAGCATCTGTACATAAGGAGGCCTCACAGGCTGGAGAGGCACTCTGGAGACCTGTAATAAAGGACTACGGTCACACATTACTTTAAGCTTACAGTATCTGGTCAGCTTCTTTATTCAAGACATAACAACTGGCGACGAGATACAGATGACGAACCCCTCCGCAACAATGCAGAGAACCGTGGGCGTCCTGGAGAAATTTTCAGAGGGAGATGATTGGGAAACCATCGTGGAGCGACTCGACCAATACTTTGCGGCCAACAAGCTGGAAGGAGAAGCGAACGCTGCCAAACGAAGGGCAATCATCCTCACCGTTTGCGGAGCACCAACATATGGACTCATGAAAAATCTGCTTGCTCCAGCGAAACCTACAGAGAAATCGTTCAATGATTTGTGCACACTGGTCCAGGAGCTTCTAAACCCGAAGGAAAGCGTTCTGATGGCGATGTACCGCTTCGACATGTACAAGATGTCTGAAGACCAGGAAGTGGCGAGCTACGTCGCCGAGCTAAGGCACCTTGCAGGACATTGCGAATTTGAAGGACACTTGGAGCACATACTCAGGGACTTCTTTATACTTGGCATTGGCCATGAAGAAATACTTCGCAAACTTTTGATTGTAGAGACCCCAACCTTGACTAAAGCCATAGCGATAGCCCAGGCGTTCATCGCCACCAGTGACAATATCAAATAAATCTCTCAGCACACGAGTGCTGCTGCAAGTACTGTGAACAAAGTAATGTTGTTTTCGAATCGTAATGTACAGGGCAAGACTCACATGCCTGCAGCTGCATGTCCACAGATGTCTCAGAGTCCATCATCAAGGGTGGTGAATGCAAGGCCATTAACACCTTGTTGGCGCTGCGGGGGAGATCATCGTTTCCATTCATGCCACTTCAAAGGATACGTTTGCAAGGGCTGTGGAACAATGGGATCCCTCCAACATATGTGCAGGCGAGCTGCAAATCCTGCTAATTCTGCAAACCATCATATTGCAGAGGAGGACAGATCCACGGTGGATCACGATGAACCAGAGCCTTGGACCTAGGAGGCAAAGGTATATGGGGTGCACACATTTACCACAAAGTGTCCCCCGATAATGCTGAAGGTTGAATTAAATAGACTCCCGATGTCAACAGAGCTGGACACAGGAGCGAGTCAGTCCATAATGAGCAAAAAGACTTTCGATAAATTGTGGTGCAGCAAGGCCTCAAGGCCAGTCCTGACTCCCATTCGTACTAAACTGTGCTCGTACACAAAGGAACTGATTCCCGTAATCGTCAGTGCTACCGTAAAGGTCTCCTACGATGGAGCACTGACAATTTACCACTCTGTGTGGTACCAGGCAATGGCCTCACACTGTTCGGCTGGAGCTGGCTGGGAAAGATACGCTGGAACTGGGACAACATCCAAACGCTCTCGTCCGTCGATGACACTTAATGTGCCCAGGTCCTAATCAAGTTCCCCTCGCTGTTCGAACCGGGCATCGGGAAGTTCTAAGGAGCAAAAGTGCCGATCCATTTGATTCCGGGGACGCAACCCATCCATCACAAGGCGAGAGCAGTACCATACATGATGAGAGAGAGGATGGAGATCAAGCTGGGCAGGCTGCAACGAGAGGACATCATTTCGCCGATCGAATTCAACAAGTGGGCCAGTCCGATTGTTCCAGTCCTCAAGGAAGATGGCACCGTCAGAATCTGTGGTGATTACAAAGTAACTTTCAATCGTTTCTCCCTGTAGGACAATACCCGCTACCAAAGGCAGACGATCTATTTGTGATGCTGGCGGGAAGAAAAACATTCATGAAGCTGGACTTGACCTCGGCCTACATTACGCAGGAGCTGGAGGAATCATCGAAGGGCCTCACCTGCTTCAACACGCACAAAGGTCTCTTCATTTACAACAGGTGCCGGTTTGGGATTCGATCAGCCACGGCGATATTCCAGAGGAACATAGAAAGCTTGCTGAAGTCGGTCCCGCGCACCGTGATCTTCCAGGACGACATCTTGGTTACAGGCCGGGACACCGTCGAGCACCTGCAGAACCTGGAGGAGGTTCTTAGTCGGCTTAATCATGTGGGGCTCAGGTTAAAATGCTCGAAGTGCATTTTCCTGGCACCTGAAGTGGAGTTCCTGGGAAAAAGAATCACGGCGGATGGCATCAGGCCCACCGATTCGGCAATCAAAAATGAACCAAGACCACAGAACGTGACGGAGCTGCGTTAGTTTCTAGGACTCCTGAACTACTTTGGTAACTTCTTACCAGGTCTTATCACATTGTTAGAACCACTACATGCCTTACTGCGTAAAGGAGATGAATGGCTATGGGGTAAAAGACAAGAAAATGCCTTTGAGAAAGCTAGGAAACTGTTATGCTCAAACAAATTGCTTGTGTTGTATGATCCATGTAAGCATTTGGTACTAGCATGTGATGCATTGTCATACGGTGTCGGGTGTGTATTGCAACAAGCTCATGAATCTGATAAATTGCAACCGGTTGCTTATGCATCCGGAAGTCTGTCTAAGGCTAAGAGGGCCTACAGCTTGTTTGAAAAAGAAGTGTTAGCATGTGTTTATGGGGTAAAGAAAATGCATCGATATCTGTTTGGGCTCAAATTTGAATTGGAAACCGAACATAAGCCACTTAAATTCCTCTTTTCTGAAAGTAAGGGGATAAATACGAATGCATCGGCCCGCATCCAAAGATGGGCGCTCACGTTGTCCGCATACAACTACGCCATCCGCCACAGGCCAGGCACAGAAAACTGTGCCGATGCTCTCGGTAGGTTGCCATTGCCCACCACAGGAGTGGAGATGGCACAGCCCGCAGATTTAGTTATGGTAATGGAAGCATTCGAGAGTAAGCAATCACCTGTTACCGCCCGACAGATTAGAACCTGGATGAGTCAGGACCTCGTACTGTCCTTAGTAAAAAACTGTGTGCTCCATGGGAGTTGGTCTAGTGTCCCATTAGAGATGCAGGAAGAAATAAAGCCATACCAGCGGCGCAGAGATGAAATGTCCATACAGGCAGACTGCCTCCTCTGGGGTAATCGGGTACTGGTGCCAAAAAAGGGCAGGGACACTTTCATTAGTGGCCTCCACAGTGCCCACCTAGGTATTGTAATGATGAAAGCGATCGCCAGATCCAACGTGTGGTGGCCCGGTATCGATGCAGACTGAGTCCTGCGTCCATAAATGTAACACATGTTCACAGTTAAGCAATGCACCCAGCGAGGCGCCACTAAGTGTATGGTCCTGGCCCTCCAAACCGTGGTCCAGGGTCCATTTCGACTATGCAGGCCCATTCTTGGGAAAAATGTTCCTTGTAGATGCTTACTGCAAATGGATTGAATGTGAGATAATGTCAGCAAGCACATCAGCTGCCACCATTGAAAGCCTGCGGGCCATGTTTGCCACGCACGGCCTGCCTGATGTCCTTGTGAGTGACAATGGGCTGTGCTTCACCCGTGCCGAGTTCAAAAAGTCCATGACCCACAATGGGACCAACCATGGCACATCTGCCCCATTTAAACCAGTGTCCAATGGTCAGGCAGACCGAGCAGTGCAAACAATCAAGCAGAGCTTGAAAAGGGTAACTGGAGGCTCACTGCAGACTCGCCTATCCCGAGTCCTGCTTAGTTACCGCACAAGACCCCACTCGTTCACTGGGATTCACCCCGCTGAACCGCTCATGAAAAGGGCATTTAAGACAAGACTCTCGTTAGTCCACCCTAATCTACACAAACAGGTAGAGAGCAGGCGGCTCCAACAGAATACATGTCATGATCGCGCAAATATGTCGCGCGAAATTGAGATAAATGATCCTGTATTTGTGATGAACTATGAACAAGATCCCAAGTGGCTTCCTGGCACTGTCGTGGCCAAAGAGGGGAGTAGGGTGTTTCTGTTCAAACTTTCAAATGGACTCACCTGCAGAAAACACTTGGACCAAACTAAACTCAGATTCACGGACTATCCAGAACAACCCACAATAGACTCTATCTTTTACGAACCCCCAACAAACACACAAGTGGCAACCGACCCAGCGGTTGACCACGAAGCAGAACCCATCACCTGCAGCAGCCCAGCAGGACTCACCGCACCCAGCAGCTCTGCAAGGCCAGCTGCACAGCAGCCCAGCGAGGGCCCAATAAACGACTCATCGAAACCAGCATTTGCACCGAGACGATGAATCAGGGAAAGGAAGGCCCAAGATCTACTGACTTTTTAAATAGTTACACTGTTGACTTTGGGAGGGGGAGTGTTGTTATATATGTAAACCTGTAAATACCTTGTTTAACCACCTGGAGTCCCATGGCAGAGCACAATCCCTTGGGAGCACCTGTACATAAGGAGGCCTCACAGACTGGAGAGGCACTCTGCAGACCTGTAATAAAAGACTGTGGTCACACACTACTTTAAAAAGCTGGTCAGATTCTTTATTCAAGACATAACTGTACTCACCACTGAGGTTAGGCTGACTGGCCTGTAATTACTTGGTCTTTGCCTTTCTCCCTTTGTAAACAAAGGTACAACGTTAGCAGTCCTCTGGCACCACACCTGCAGCCAGAGAGGATTGGAAAATGATGGCCAGAACCTCCGCTATTTTCTCTTTTGCTTCTCTTAACAGCCTGGGGTACATTTTTATCTGGGCCTGGGCATTTATCCACTTTCAAAGCTACTAAGCCCATTTATACTTCCTCTCTCACTATGCTTAGTTCATCTAATATTTCACACTCCTCCTCCCTCGTTGCAAAGTCTACATCACCCCTCTCTTTTGTGAAAATGATACGAAGTTTTCATTAAGAAGAATCCTACCCACGTCTTCTGCCTCCACACACAGATTTCCTTTATGGTCTCTAATAGGCCCCACTCTTTCTCTAGTTATCCTCTTGCTCTTAATATATTTATAAAACATCTTTGGGTTTTCCCTGATTTTAATTGCCAACATTCTTTCATGCTCTTTGCTTTCCTGATATCTTTTTTAATTACAGCCTTGCACTTCTTATACTGCTCTCGGGTTTCTGCAGTGTTAAGTTCTTGGTATCTGTCATAAGCTTCCCTTTTTTTCTTTAACTTGCCCTGTATGTCCCTTGACATCCAGGGGGCTCTAGATTTGTTAGCCCCACCCTTTTTTTTAAGGGAACATACTTGCTCTGTACCCTCAGGATCTCCTCCTTGAATGCCTCCCTCTGCTCTGACACTGATTTACCATCAAGTAGCTGTTTCCAGTCCACTTTGGCCAAATCCCATCTCAGTTCAGCAAATTTCACTTTACCCCAACTGAGAACTTTTATTCCTGGTCCCCATGTGTCCTTTTCCAGGAAGGGGTGAAGTCTCGGGTGGGAGGGGAGTGGGGGAGTGGAGTCTAAACTTTCCTTGTGGGGCCCAGAGGAGCATTTTGATAAAAGAAGTTTTAAAAAATTGTTCTGGCCTTTTCTGAACCCAGATCCTCTTCCTGCTGTCCACCGTAGGATCATTAGTGCTACACTGTCTGCTCTTGGATAAGAAAAATGGTCAGTTGTATTTAAGAGCTGCTGTCCTGAGTGAAACTGTTGAGGGAGGAGGGCAACAAAAGGAAAATAATCACCATTGTTAAATAGTTCCAAACGAAGTATTCAAGTCCGGAAATAATTCTCAGATTCAAAAGCTGGGAAGTACTCAAGTCTCAGAATCTGGACAAATATCTTTTAGTCTTTCAAGATTAATTTAAAACATTCTGTGCATGAAGTGTACATTGGTTTACAACCAGTGTAAAAACCATTGATGTCTAACTACTTTACTGGCTTGGTGAATCATTGTAATTAAGAGAATCTGAAATGCAGTGCTAATTGAATTGGTATTTTGTGTTTTATGAATTAAAATTATTTGTATTTGAACTGCATTCTGCTGCAACAAATATTGTAAATAATCTTTAACATGACTAATCAAGAGGCCCTCTGACTCCTTGATTGTTGCTTAGGTTTTATAGCATACACATCTGGGGTCTGTACAATGCCCTCCAGTGCTGTGAACATACAGCTTGAGAATCTGTAATTATGGCATCTCAATTTCATGTGAGCCTGCCGTGACAAAAAATGTACGTTTGCTAAACGTGAAACCACATCAAACTTTCGTTCATACATTTTCAAACAGGATGTAGTTATTGTAGAATGTGAGGGAAATGTGTTGAGTTTTACTTCACACAAATAAATGTAAAGATTTGTACAGCCTATGAATATTTGAAAGTCATACATATGCATCCTTTCCTTAGTTATTTGTGTCACGTTCTAAACCTAAAAGTGGCGCAGACTGTGGACATTTATTTATTATTTTGGGGGTCAGATTTGCTTTGTGAGACACGTGCAGCAAAATCATATACCCATTCTTAATAAATGGCAATTGTAATTTAGTTACATCTTGCATGCAGTAAATGTTATCAGATTGTGCTTTGTTTTATCCATTTGAAGGTTTTATCTGTGTTAACTCTTCTTCCTCAGATCTAGAATACATTGGGTGAAACACAAAACTGAGCACACTGTACCGTGTCTTTTGAAGCAACTGGCTTGAAAAGTCAAATAATAATAAATATCCATATAGAAGTCTAATTAGAAGTTCCTCATTCATCATCTAACTTTCATCTGTTGTACTGAATTCATGTCAACAACTGCAAGGAAGGGAGCAGATGTTTTATTTCAAACTATTGTTTAATTATTATTTTGATTTTATGGCTTGTTCTCATACAGGCTCCATGGGGGAATGAATGGCTGTGCATCTATGATATGCAGTTTCATGGTTGTCGAAATGGTTTTTACCGCCTATTTCATGGTGGTAACTGTGGGTCCATATCCATAGCATCAAATTACACATCTGTTTTAAGTAACTAATGCTTCTTTGAAAAGACTTAATTAAATTTAACTTTCTAATTTATCATAAGTTTTATGTGGAAAAGCGATCACTTGTTGTAGTGGCAAAACCTATGTGCAGAAGTAATTGTTAGCAATTAGTGATCGACAATGGAGCTGTTCCTAAATTTCAAGAACTTGGTGCGTTCATATCTAAAATTACCCAAATTTTCCTTCAGAAAGAACCGGTTTTACCGTAATTTATAAGAAATCTATTCAATCAAGTTTTAAACAATAACAGCTCTTCCCAGATGTTTTACTTCAATGTCTATCATTTTACTGCAATACAAGATCTGATGATTAAAGAGAATAATGGGAAGATGCACAGTGTCACCTTATCTGAACTCACTGGGAGTTAAGAGCATTACAGAAAATCAAATAGATTTTTAAGTGAATGGATGTAATATGGCAATAACGATTCAGCTGCACACGCCAACCATGTTGTACAAAAGAGTCTTTTAGATTCTTATAAGATAAATCAACATGTGGCACAGTAGGAGGTAGCTCCCCACCTCAGTGAGCTGGACTTTGAACTGCAACATCTGTTGTGAGTTAGCAGTTGCTATTCATTTTATAAGATTACTGTTATACACCACTGTAGCTGTTACAGCTGGTCCAAATCCTCAGCAGAATTCACATCATTCAGTTATTCATTTTGCTTTCAAGGATTTAAAATTCTTCTGACTCTCCTATGTTACATTACTTTTGAGCTGTACTGCGCAATACATATACGCTTAAGACAAATAAATAATTAATTGTCCATTTATAACTCAATGTGGATTTAGACACAAATTTAGGGGGATGATGGCGGAAGGGTTCATGCCGCATTACCGCCCCACATCATTTATAGTTACCTCCCTTCAGGCACGAGAAGGTTGCCCAGAAAAGCAGGGGCCTAATTTAAATGGCAGTGTCGTGGCCCGATGATGACACTGCCTGTGCTATTCAAACTCAGCTGTGAATTTTTTTCTTCACTGTGTCCTTCCTGGCAACTTCAAGTGATCTTTGTCATATCATTCAAGCAGCTGCACCCCATTCTAAAAATAAAATCACTGTTGCTTCATTAGGAAGGCCTTGCTATTTATTACTTTTTCCATGGAGCCTGCAAAACATAGTAATAGCGCAATCTAATTCTAAGGATTGGTAGCATCCCCACAGGTGCAGGGAGCAATTGATGGAACATATGTGAGATTGAAAGTCCCCTACGACAACCCCTCACCATATTATTATAGGAAAGGCTTGCATTCATTAAATTAAACATCCAGCTAGTGTGCATGCTAATCACTTTAACATGCATGATGGTTGACTGATGAGCAGGGTCTCCCCTGCAGTCTGGCTTATAACTCCAGCAAGGCATCTACAGAAAGAGAGGAAAACCAAATATAACTTGATCTTGACATCTTGCTTTCTACTTCCCCAACTCCCAGAGCCTCTCCTGTTGGTCTGCCTAAGAGTCATAAACTTCCAACTTTCACACACCCACAGTTTTCAATATTGTTGTTCCTCCTCCAGTTGCAGTTCTTCAGTGTTGGTTATGCACTAACATTTTGCAAAGGGAGAACTCAGCGTTAAAGGAATCTGATTGATGCTCATATTACTTTTGAACCAGGTGTCTACATCCATTCCATGAGTATAATGCTTGCAGCTGCTGGCTCCCTTTAAACAATTCTCTTTCTAGAGTAACACCATTCCCTCATGGGCAGGCAATGTGAGTTCAGAAAGTCTTATGCAGTTAATGGCATCCATCCAGAACTCTGTGACCAATAAGCTATTGCGGTACAATCTTAAACAATTTGAGGTAGAGTTTCCGCTTTGGGTGCAATCAGCAAACTGGGTGCAAATTGCGCTTGAAATTCTGCGGTTTTTCCAAAGTGAAGTTTTGATTCAAGTTTCTGTCCAAACTCATTTGCATAATCACAAACGTAAAATCTTCCATGAACCAGCACAATTGGGCACCGTAATAGAAAGTAATCGTTTTTTTTTTCTTTGCATTAAAAAATATTCATTGATATATGTAAGAGCGGTAACCTGGTGCAGTTGTATTAATGCAGCTAATGGGTTTATCACAAAACATAAGTATTTTTAATGTGCCTATTACTCCACCTGTGAGTAACCTCATTTTAAATCACTAAAAATGACTTAAAAAAAAATATACTGAAACATTTACTAATTTCATTGGTCAGTTACTCAGTAAATTTAATATTTTTTTAATTATTTCAAAACTTTTAAAACATGCTTACTAGAGCCCGTGCTCCTAAAAAAAAAATCACAAATTGAAGACCCTCCTCAACTTGGCAGAAAAGTGCTCATTCTTTTGATCTGGGGGCATGGCCAGTTTAGTGGGTGGTGCCAGCGTTAATGATCCCAGAAACTTGATTTACGCTTGACATAACTAGCGTTTAAAATTCCCCAATCTTTTGCACTGGTTTGGCCAATTTCACTCAAATTGCGCAAACTAGCAGAAACTCTAGGCCAGAATCTTTCTGCTGACTGACAAGCTAACTTAAAAAGGAGACTATCTGCTGTGGACAGCAGACTAACCAACTGGAAACTGCCTGTCTGCCAGCAGAATGTCAGATCAGATACATCATTCAACATCCTGAGAAGATATAAAACCAAAAGGCAATAGACAACTATATTTCTCAGAATTACATTAAGTCAGCAATCATTCACAAGGTATCAATTGGATTGGTTGACTGCCCAAAAACAATTGTCACTTCCAGTGAAGTGTGGAGAAATCCCATAGTCTGGCTGTCTTTGACCGCAATATCAAGGTGAGTAAATTGAATGGAATAATGCTTAAGCAGCAAAGTTTCAAGAAGTTCTGATTCGGAACAAATCTGAAGTGACCTCTTTTGCCTTCTTGACTGTAATATAAATTCCCTCCATCTCGTCAAATACAGCTAGTGATGGCTGATCTTAATGCCGTGAAACCATGGGTTCTTAGGGCTGAATTTTTGGCTCATTTGCGCCTCGGTTACAGCCCTGATGGGGCGCTAAATGCTATTTTTGGGCGTTTTGCTGGGCGTCCAGGATTTACCGCCCGGGTGTGCCGTGCAAAAACTAACCACCCCGTCCTCCATTTTTACTGTGATGATGACATCAATCGTCGTGCAATGCTGCGCTAGCGCCCCGGATGGAACATTCGGCCTTAACGCCTCATTTAACGCCCGCTCCAGGAAACGCCTGAAAAAAAACAGGCGATCCCAGGGTGCGGCAGGCAGTATTGGCAATATTTTTAAATGGAGGGATGAAGATCCTACATCGCAGGTTATATTGACTACAACGGGTCCACACATAATGCTGTGTGAAGCTCCAACTTGCAAACTTCACTTTTAGCTACCATTACTGTGCCGTTACAACTTCAGTGAGAGAATTTAATGGGGGCATTACTAGTTTGCCAGCGTATTATGCTCCATGCTATTGCCAGGCGGTGTCAAGTTAGAGGAAGGACTCTTGGTCATGTCAGTTCACGAATGGTGAGAGGTCGAAGACGTCTGGTGAGGAGGGGTACCCCCCACGGGTTTACAGACACCAACGCTCAGACCTGAGGAGCAGTGTGTGAGAAGGCTGCGCTTCAGACCCATGCCTGCACTGCTCTGGAGGCAGCCTTCAATACTCCATTCAACAGGTTTCCGAGTTCATTGTGGTGTGCTGCATGTTGCACAGCTTGGCCATCATGAGGGGCCATACATTACCAGTGGGGATTGCATGCCCACCTCAGGAGGAGGAGGAGGATGACGAAGAGGAGTCTGGCGAGGTGCCCATTGGATAGCCACCCCTTCCACGGGGGAAGAAGCGTGGAGATGCTGCCGGACCAACACTCGCATGTCGCCAGCTCATAATAGACCAGCTTTCCTAAATGGAGGAAACTGAATGATGGAGCTAATATTGGACACGCTATGTGCCCCCATAAAGGCACATCTCCGGCGAACGTTGGAATGATGCACAAGACACCAATGGCAAATGATGTCACAACTTTTACTGCAACAAGGTCACAAAAACACCCCTACCAAAATAAAACCATACAATATACAACATTATGTTGCAGGGCAATAAACAACAATGAAACAATGATACTTCAGGAACACAAAGTCTATTGTGTAACACCTGACTTAACGCCAAGTTCCTCCAACTTACATTTTTGCTGAAACTTGCAGTGGGAGGCGTTAACTTTAACACCCCACCGTGATTAATGCCCCAAAATCTAAACAGCACAAAATCCATCCTTTAGCCTTTCACATGCTATTACTAAATCAACATTTTAATGCAGACAAAAATGCATTGAAGTTCCAGCTCATCCAGAACTTGATGTCAGACAGACCATCAGCAGTGCACAGGCCATGAATTCAAGGGTGCAGGCAGAATGGTAGACTTGGACCGGAATCTTACCGGCACTGAGAGTGTAGATTTGGAGGCGGGCCCACAAACACTGGCGGCATTTCGAAGTCGGCCACCCACAGATGCATCACACAGGTCACTGATGCCCTGTTTAAGAAGCCGGCCAACTGTACACATTTTACCACAGATGAAGCCAGTGTGACTGAGTGGGGGCTCGGCTTTGCCATGCTGGCTGTCTTCCCATGGAGCAGGGCGTCATTGACTGCACACGTGGTCATCAGGGCACTCCATCACAACCCAATAGCTTTTGTTAATTGCAAGGGCTTCCACTCCCTCAATGTTCAGCTGGTGTGTGACCACAGAAAGATAATCATCCATGTGTGCACCAACTTCCTTAGCAATTGCCATGATCAGACATCCTGCGCCAGTCCACAGTCTATCAGCTCTTCACTCTGCCAAACAGTCTTTCCAGCTGGCTGCTAGGTGACAAGGACTATCCTCTCAAGATCTGGCTCATTTAGCCGTAAGGGCCATATCTAACTCCCTCTTGAATATATCCAATGATAGCATAGAAAAGTAGTGAAGTTATGCTAAACTTGTGTCGAACCTTGGTTAGACCACACTGGGGCCGCAATTTCCTCTACCTGGGTGGCGTGAAGGCAGGCGATGGTGGGGGGGAGGGGCGGAGACCCTGCTCCTGTAGTGATCCCGGTCATAAATGCTATCTTGTCATGGTGGGCCTTACTAGGCTCGCCCTGCACGTTTTGTAGCCCAATTATAAGGAGTGGGTCTGGTGACGTCACCGGATGACGCGATTCTTGCCGGTATATCTAAAAGGGCCATGGCCCCGTTTGGCCTACCATTCATTTTTCAGACGTTAACCTGGTATGAGTGAGTACAGATCTCCACCATGACATCAGAGATATAGAGATCAGTGCCTCATTTTTGCGACGGTCCCTCCATCATCTTGTGGAGGGAGTGAGAGGACATAGGGAGGTTCTCTTTCCTGCAGACGACAGGAAGAGGCCACCCTAAGGGGCCACCCTAAAGGATCAAGTGGTATGGAGAGAAAACAGGAAAGGGGTACTGAGGGAATCATCAGCCATGATATTATCGAATGGTGGTGCAGGCTTGAAAGGCCGAATGGCCTACTCCTGCACCTATTTTCTATGTTTCTATCCCTCTAGAAATAAACCCTAATGCTTAGTTTGATTTTTTATGGCCTTCTTAACCTGTGTTGCTGTTTTTAGTGATTTGTGTATTTGTACTCCGAGATCCCTTTGCTCTCCGATCCCACCCAGACTCACACCCTCCAAGTAATGTGACCTATTCTTTCTACCAAAATGTAATACTTCACATTTATCTGTGTTGAAATTAATTTGCAATTTATATGCCCATTCTGCAAGTTTATTAATGTCCTCCTGTAATTTGTTACATTCCTTCTCAGTACTGACTTTCCCCCCCAATTTGGTGTCATCCACAAATTTAGAAATTGTGCGTTTTTGATTCCAAAGTCTAAATCGTTAATATAAATTGTGAACAACAATGTTCCCAGCACTGATTCTTGTGGAACACCACTACCCACCTTCTGCCACAATGAATAGATACCCTTTACCCCTACTCTCTTCTTTATCTCTTGAAGCCAGCTAGTTATCCATTCAGCTACTTGTCCCCTGACTCCGCATTCTCTGACCTTGTCCATCAGCCTATTATGTGGTATCTTACCGAACGCCTTTTGAAAATCTAGATAAATTACATCTACTACTTTAAGGTTAAGTGCTGATTTGATTGAGGTTCTTCGGATTTTGCATGGAATTGATAGGGTAGCTAGCGAGAAACTTTTTCCGCTGATGGTGGAGTCTAGCACAATGGGACATAACATTAAACTGAGAGCCAGGCCATTCAGGAGAGAACTTAGGAAACACTTTTTCACACAAAGAGTGGTAGAAATGTGGAAATCTCTTCCACAAAAGCAGTAGATACTAGCTCATTAATAATGCTAATTCTGAGATCGATAGATTTATTAAGGAATATGGAACCAAGGCGTGTGGATGGAGTTAGGCTACAGATCAGCCATGACCTTATTGAATGGCAGAACAAGCTCGAGGGGCTAAATCGCTTACTCCTGTTGCTATGTTACTATGATAGGTCAAAAAGGATGTTGTAGTTGAGGGGATATGACAGTTGTTTTGAAAGTGGATGTGTGGGGAGGGAGAGGGGTGCGTGTGCCTGAATTACAGGAGATATTTGAATTGGAGGAATAATGGGCCCAAGTGTCGGCCTCAGTTGCTCCTGATTTTTTGGTGCAACTGGTGTGGAACGGAGTATCTTAGAAATTCAAATTCTCGGCATTTAGTTTGTTCCAGTTCTAGTCAGTTAGAACAGTTTCACTTTGGAACAGAATTTTTTTTTCAAAAGGGGGCATGTCCGGCCACTTACGCCTGTTTTCAAAGTTTCGGCAGTGAAAACTTACTCCAAACTAACTTAGAATGGAGTAAGTGAAGATTTTTGTACGCTCGAAAAATCCTTGTCGACTCTTTAGAAAATCAGACGTAGGTTATAAATCAGGCATAGGGAATGGGCGGGGGGGTTTAAATGGGAAGTTTACAAACATTAAACACTTCAGTTTTACAAATAAAGAGCCATCATCAATAATAAATGATAAAAACATCAATAAATCAACCAATAAATCAATTAAAAAAAATTAATAAGAAATAATTTTTTTTTAAATCAATAAATAAAAAAAATTCTACTTACCGACTGCAGCACCGGGAGCCCTCCAACAGTGTGCTGGGATGCCCCCCGCAACCCCCCCCCCCCCCACCTCAGTGTGTCTCTATCTCTCTGTCTCTGTCTGTGTGTGTCTCTCACACTCTGTCTGTCAGTGTCTGTGTTTCTGACAGCGAGGGGAGGGGGAGGAAGGGGGGCAGGGGGAGGGGAAAGAGGGGGGCAGGGGGAGGGGAGGGAGGGGGGAGAAGGGGGAGAGAATGGGGGCAGGAGAAGGGGAAGGGGGGAGGAGGAGAAGGGGAAGGGGGAGGAGGAGAAGGGGAAGTGGGGAGGAGGAGAAGGGGAAAGAGAAGGGGGGTAGAGGAGAAGAGGAAATGGGGGGAGAGGAGAAAGAGAAAGGGGGGGAGAGGAGAAGGGGAAAGAGAAGTGGGGGAAGAAGGGGAAGGAGAGGGGGGAAAGGAGAAGGGGAAAGAGAAGGGGGGAAGGAGAAGGGGGTGGAGGGAAAGGAGAAGGGGGGAGAAAGGAGAAGGGGGGAGAAAGGAGAAGGGGGGGGAGAAAGGAGAACGGGGAGGGAGGCTGAACTGGCCGGGCCCGGCTGGGCCCAAGACTTCGGGCAGGGCCCGTCCCCAGCACCAGATTTACAGATAGGTGGCGTTGGGTCGGGTCGGGTCCGGGGTCGGGAGCGCGGGTCGGGTCGGGTGGGGCGCGGGTCGTGGTCGGGAGCACGGGTCGGGTCGCGGGGGCAGAGCGAGGTCGGGTTGGGTCCGGTCCGGGGGTGGGGGTGGAAAGAGGGAGGTCGGGTCGGGTAGCGTCGGGTCGGTTCGGTTCGTGTCGGGGGCGGGTGGAGGGAGGTCAGGTTGGGTCGGGTCGGGTCCGGGTTGTGGGGGGGGGGGGGGAGGGTCGGGGGTGCGGGTCGGGTCGGGGGTGTGTTGGGAGGGAGGGAGGTTCGGTTCGGGTTGGGGGGGGGGAGGGGGAGGTCAGGTCAGGTGGTGGGGGGGAGCGCGGGTCGGGTCTAGTCCGGTCCAGGGGCGGGGGGGGGGGAAGCGGGTGTCGGGTCGGTGTCGGGGTCGGGTCGGGTCGGGGGCGGGGGGGTGGGGGGGGGAAGCGGGAGACGAGTCGGGTCGGGAGGAAGCAGGAGCTGGGCGAGGGAGGCAGCCTTATGCACGCAGCCCCAGTGAGGCCATTCAGCCAGGACTAGGGGCTGCGTGCTTCGGGCCCTCCCACACAGTTTTGGATGCCTGGAGCTACTGCACATGCGCGCCCACTGTAGCACTGTTTTCAGCGCAGGGACCTAGCTCTGCCCCTCACAGCTCGTGCTGCACTGTGCCCGGCTCCAGAGGACCAGCAGGGAGCCGGAGAATCTGTAAGTTTTTTTTAGGCGCACTTTGTGGCGCGAAAAATGGGCGTCCAGATTGGGGCTGCGCCGTTCTAGGCGCGGCCCGAAACTTGGGCCCATAAATTTAGTTAAGTGGTGCCGATATGGTTCAGGATGGATTCGAGGGAACAGGTGGTGAGACTCAGAGGAAATTAGTCAAACTGAAGATGGAAGAGTACCAATAATGATTCTATGAATTTATGTTCTAGCTATGAAAATAATGCACGACAAATATTTTAATGTGCTCTGACTATCCCATTGCATTTGGTAAAAGAAATTTAGCCGTGGATCCTGCTTTTATTTCATGAAAGCATGCACTCCTCAAAAGCTCATAACTGGAAATCATTTTAAAAGCTTGATTCACTATAATAATGATATTGTTTGCTTTCAAATGGGTTCATGCTTTGCACAGTGGGGCATATTTTGCTTTACAAGTCAACTAAAATGATGCTTGAAGTGCAAATCCTGAGCTTCAGGTTATTAATATTTAAACAAAAATGCTCACGCAATAGAATGCTAAAGATTTAATGTGGAGCGTTTCCATCCCTCTTTGCACTAAAGGCAGTTCTGAAACAGGGCATTTGTAAGATAAATGCATAGTACAGTATAGTATTTATGCCAACATTCATTTTTGAAGCAACTCAATAAGTCTCAAGTGAGTTGCCAACTGCTTAAAATTAACATAACAGAAATTGGAAATTTTGAAGAACTCTCCTAACTCAGTAAAAACTGGAACACGTCCATTCACTGAAGAAGAAATAATGATACAGCAAAAATGCATTTATCAAAGGGTAATAAATAAATTGATTCAGACATATCGCCATAGCCATTAGTGGAAATATTGGGAGTAATTTTAAGCGAACCTGCCTGTGGCAGATTTGGCTGTGATACTCATTTTTTTACCCGACTCGATCTTAGGCTCCATTAACTTTATTCCAGAGACTACTGCTGGCTGCTTCTCTGGAACTTGTTCCTGGACAGTCTTGTGCCACCACCCACGATCCGCTGGCATGATGCTTTGAGGAGGAGGGACGGAGGTTGAGCACATGCTACTGTCTTGAGGGACAACAGTATCAGCAAGGTGGACTCCAGGCACTGGTAGTACACTGGACCTTAGATCTGTGTTACTGCTGATCAGTGGGATGGCTAATCTAATAGCAGCTATCAGATCCTGAAAGCCCTGAGGGACAGCAGCAAGAATTGCAGCTGCCATGGTATAGAAGTTGCTATGTAGGATGCTATCAACTTTCTTCCCTATTGCCACCAGAGCTGCAGTTTTTGCTGAAGGTAGAGGCACCGACTGGTCCCTTGCAGCATCTTAGATGAGGATGTTCTGCAGAATCCAATGAAGTAGTACATGCTTCATTGGTGTCTGCCACAAAAAAAAAGATTCCCTGATGATTCAGCAAATGAGAGTTGTAGATTCGAGAATTACACCTGTCAGTTGCTGCACATCCTTTGTGACTGACCTCAGAGTCCGCATTTAGCTACAGTATTCCTCCAACATCCTTCTTTTCCGATGAGTTCTGGACACTTGACTCCAAGGACATAGGCAACCTTGTCCTCAGCCTCTGCTGGAAAGGTGTTACATCCTCACCCACTTCTGACTCCTGTAGCTCCATGTGCTTTGTGAACCATCTGATGCCACTTCCTCATGTCCCTATGGTGGAAGTGGCTGCTATAGACAGAGCTAAGTGATCCCACAACCAACGGATCAAAGCAAAGCTCTGCAGTTCTGCCACATTCAGTCATGAATGGTGATGGACAATTTAATAACTAATGGGAAGAGGAGGCTCCAAGAACACCCCCATCCTCAACGATGGTGCAGCCCAGCACGAGTGCAAAAGACAAGGCTGAAGCATTTGGAACCATCTTCCATCAGAAATGCCGAATGGATGATCCATCTCGACCTCCTCCTGAGGTCCCCGCCATCACAAACATTAGTCTTCAGCCAATTCGATTTACTCCACGTCATAACAAGAAACGGCTGAGCGGACTGGATACAGCAAAGGCTATGGGGCCCGAAGATATCCTGGCTGCAGTGCTCAAGACTTGAGCTCCAGCACTAGCCTTGCCTCTAGCCAAGCTATTCCAGCACAGCTATAACACTGGCATCTACCTGACAAAGGGGGAAATTATCCAGGTATGTCCTGTCCACAAATCGCGTTTATTATCGCCCCATCAGCCTACTCTCAATCATCAGCAAAGTGATGAAAGGGGTTGTTTGACAATGTTCTCAAGCGGCACTTACTCACCAATAACCTGCTCACAAATGCTCAGCTTGGGTTCTGCCAGGACCACTCAACTCGATACCTCTTTACAGCTTTGGTCCAAACACAGACAAAAGAGGTGAGGTGAGAGTGACTGCCCTTGATCAAGGTAGCATTTGACCGAGTGTGGCATCAAAGAGCCTGAATAAAATTGAAGTCAATGGTAATCAGGGGGACAACTCTCCACTGGCTGGAGTCATACCTAGCACAAAGGAAGATGGTTGTGGTTATTGGAGGCCAATCATCACAGCTGCAGGGCATCGCTGCAGGTGTTCCTCAGGGCAGTGCCCTAGGCCCAATCATCTTCAACTGTTGCATCAATGACCTTCTCTCCATCATAATGTCAGAAGTGAGGATGTTTGCTGATGCCTGCACAGTGTTCAGTTACATTCGCAATTCTGCAAATAATGAAGCAGTCCAAGTCCGCATGCAGCAAGACCTGGACAACATTCAGGCTTGGGCTGATAAGTGGCAAGTAACATTTGCATCACACAAGTGCCAGGCAATGATTATCTCCAACAAGCGAGAGTCTAACCACCTCCCCTTGATATTCAATGGCATTACCATCAACATCCCCACCATCAACATCCTGGGGGTCACCATCGACCAGAAACTTAACTGGACCAACCACATAAATACTGTGACTATAAGAGCAGGTCAGAAACTGGGTATTCTGTGGCGAGTGACTCGCCGCATGACTCCCCAAAGCCTTTCCTTTATCTACAAGGCACAAGTCAGGAGTGTGATGGAATACTCTCCACTTGCCTGGATGAGTGAAGCTCCAACAACACTCAAGAAGCTCAACACCATTCAGGACAAAACAGCCCACTTGATTGGCACCCAATCCACCACTTTAACATTCACTTCCTCCACCACTGGCACACCATGGCTGCATTGCGTACCATCTACAAGATGCACTGCAGCAACTTGCCAAGGCTTCTTCGAAATTACCTCCCAAACTCGCGAACTCTACCATTTAGACTGACAAGGGCAGCAGGTGCATGGGAGTACCATCACCTGAAAGTTCCCCTCCAAGTCACACACCATCCTGACGTGGAAATATATTGCTGTTCCTTTATCGTCACTGGGTCAAAATCCTGGAACTCCCTCCCTAACAGCACTGTGGGTGTATCTTCACGACACGGACTGCAGCAGTTCAATAATGTGGCTCACTACCACCTTCTCAAGAGCATTTAGAGATGGGCAATAAATGCTGGCCTTGCCAGTGACACTGTGCTGTGAATGAATTTAAAAAAGCTATTCAAAGAATAGCAAATGAGTTCTCCCAGTATCCTGGCCGTCATTTATCCATCAATGAACAACTAAAATGGCTGCTCTGGACATTTATTTAATTGTTGTTTATGGGAGCTCGCTGTGCGTAAATTGGCTGCCGTGTTTACTAGATTCCAACTACATTTGCTCACCGTTCTTGAAATACTATAATTCCATTAGTCTTGTGAAAGTCTAGTATGCAGGCTGTATTTGTGATAAATGAGGCATACAGGAATTCAGGCCTTGCGGAATCAGCATCTATACTTACATTGTGCAACTTAATTAGAAATAAAAATTAATTTGGTCACTTTTCATTGAAATGCTTTTACCCTCATTTTTTTTTCCTCTCTTGAAGGTGCTGGCTCATTCTGCGATACATTTCTATGGATGTTGGCTGCATTTCGATTCCTCACCTTAGTGCCCATTCTTCTGATGTGATCCTCATCGTATGGCTTTTATTTAGAATCGAGAAGAGAGAACACATCCACCAATTAACCAACACCACAAACCAAGATAACAACTTAAGCTCTCTTGAAATCCTTAAATTTAGCGAAGAAAATGTATTATTAGCAGTTGGATATATATATCTTGAATTTTTCATATTGATGATTAAAGGAACACTATATTTCAGTGCAAAGTCTGGAAAATTGCCATTTGTATGAATTGTATGTCTTTTTTTTTAACATTACATAAAGTGTTTTTCTACCCAGAGCCTTTCTGGATCTCAGTAACAGAAGGAATGTTAATTAAAATACCACGGTGAATATTAACAAGTGGCTTAGCCAATAGTCTGAGACAGACCTACATAGGGAATGACTTCACAGAACAGGAACATTTCCAGAAAAGTAAAACTCCTTGAAGAGACAGTTGGTTGAATTGAGAAACATCCCAGAAAGCAGATGGTAAATTTAAGGATTAGAAAATACAAACTGCAAGAAGATATTTTTACACTTTAATTACTTAATAAAGTCAACAACAAAGGGGACTGATTCATCTTGGAAGGTAAAAGGCACAACAAATAATTGTGTGTGCATCACTGAACCTCTTGTCCTGCTGAATTCTGCCCCCTAACCCCACCCCACTTCTAATTTCCCCTGTGGTGTGTCCCTCAATTCAACTGAAGATCAGAAATAAAATTTGCTGGGTCAAAATCCTGACACTCCCTACCTAACAAAATTGTATGAGTACCTTCACCACATGGAGTGCAGTGGTTCACGAATAAGTCCCATTGCCACCAAGGGCAACTAGAGATGGGCAATAAAATGTCAGCCTTGCCAGCGACGATCATATCCCGAGAGTAAATAAATAAAAGTAACTGACTCTGAGATTTATACATTGTTTTATTTTTAAACAGGTGCAGTGACAAGATGTCCGGTGGTGATGTGTGACAATGCCGCAGTGCACGGGAATACTTATGCATTGTGTCATAAAGTGAAAAGGCACAGACATGTGCCCACATGTTTGATACATTTGTTGGAGTTCTTTGAGGAGGTAACGAGCAGGGTGGATAAGGGAGAACCAGTGAATATGGTGCATTTGGATTTCCAGAAGGCATTCGATAAGGTGCCACATAAAAGGTTACTGCACAAGATAAAAGTTCATGTTATTGGGGGTAATATATTAGCATGGATAATTGGGGGATTGGTTAACTAACAGAAAACAGAGAGTCAGAAAACAGAGTCGGGATAAATGGGTCATTTTCTGGTTGGCAAACAATAACTAGAGGGGTGTTGCAGGGATCAGTGCTGGGGCCTCAACAATTTACAATCTATATTAATGATTTGGATGAAGGGACCAAGTGTAATGTAGCCAAGATGGCTGATGATACAAAGATGGGTGAGAAAGCAAATTGTGAGGAGGACACAAATAATCTGCAAAGGGATATAGACAGGCTGAGTGAGTGGGCAAAAATTTGACAGATGGAGTATAATGTGGGAAACTGTGAGGTTATCCACTTTGGCAGAAAAAATAGAAAAGCAAATTATAATTTAAATGGAGAAACATTGCAAAGTGCTACAGTACAAAGGGACCTGGGGGTCCATGTGCATGAAACACAAAAAGTTAGAATGCAGGTACAGCAAGTTATCAGGAAGGCAAATGGAATGTTGGCCTTTATTGCAAGGGGGATAGAGTATAAAAGCAGAGAAGTCCTGCTACAACTGTACAGGGTATTGGTGAGGCCACACCTGGAGTACTGCATGCAGTTTTGGTTTCCGTATTTAAGGAAGGATATATAGGAGGCTATTCAGAGAAGGTTCACTAGGTTGATTCCAGAGATGAGGGGGTTGACTTATGAGAAAAGGTTGAGTAGGTTGGGCCTCCAATCATTGGAATTCAGAAGAATGAGACGTGATCTAATCGAAACGTATAAGATTATGAGGGGGCTTGACAAGGTGGATGCAGAGAGGATATTTCCACTCATAGGAGGAACTAAAACTAAAGGACCATGGACTAGAACCTCCACTTTTTTTGCCTGCTTAATGCCCACTTAATGCCCATTTTACTGCTGAAATGACGTATAATGCCCAGATATCGCCCATTTTGGCACAAAATGGAAACTGATGGGCTTTTGTAGGAGGCTTATCGCCGAGTGTTATTTTCCCAATAGGCTTAACGGCGAGAAAAAATATTACCGCCCACTCACTTTTTTTAGGCTGTATCAGCAGAATGGGCGATTTCAACACCCATAATATCGGCCAGCGTTACTTTCCTCATCGAATTAACGCCGAGATTCAATATTACGCCCAGCGACTGCTTTTTGGCGTAAAGAGCAGATTGACCCAAACTAGCGGCCATGGAGATTGCCCACCGTCAATTTCACCACCTCACGCACGTATTGCCCACAGTATCGCTCGCTCAAAAAAACGCCCACAAAAAGTGGAACCAACCGGAATGAATCACAGCGTTATGGATGCCATGTTGTAGATCACATGTTGTGCCCTTTAAAAGGCTGCTGTGCTTCAACCTTGGTGGAGTTAGGATGCACTCTGTAGATCATTAGAGTTGATGTGCACATTTCTGAAAACATCTTGACCACATTGTGACCGATTGGAATTGAAGAGGTGTGCACTCGTCGGGACATTCCTTGTTTGTGTGCAATTGGTGGCAGAAAGAGAGCTACTGCAATGGGGCCTGTCCTTTCTCACCCTCCCTTGGTGACCAAATACATGCAGCAGACTTGACATCGCCGAAAAAACGCTGCAGTGAATTATGTGGCCAATGAACGAAGTGACAGACAGATGAGAAGGACCAGAGGTTACACACCCCAAAAGTAAAAGGAGAAGCATTCTTACCTCGACTTGCCCGACACCACCTGCCTTCGGAGACTGCACTTCCATAAAGAGGTTATCACTGAGGTAGGCTAGCTGATAAGGGCAGACCTGCAGCCTGCTAGCACCATCAGAACTGCACTGTGCGTCGAGGTCAAAGTCACCGCAGCACTGTCGTTCTATGCCTTGGGTTCTTTTCAGGCCACAGTTGCCGACATTTGCAGACTTTCTCAGCATGCCACACATCGCTGCATTAGACAGGTCACTGAAGCATGCAGGAGGGACTTGATCAACTTCCCTATGACCAGGGAGAGGGCTCTCGGTTTCTCCAGAATTGCAAACTTCCCCAAGGTTCAGGGAGTAATAGACTGTACGCACATCGCGATGCGGGCATCTTTTCAGGATGCTGAGGTTTTCAGGAACCACAGGGGATTCCACTCCCTGAACATCCAGCTGGTTGTCAACCACCAGGAAATTATACTGGCAGTGAATGCTCAATTTCCGGGTAGCATCCATGATGCGCACATCCTGTGTGAGAGCACTGTATCTGAGTGTTTAATAATGAGCCACAAGATCAATGCTGGATGCTTGGGAACAAAGGATATGGCCTCACCACCTGGCTGATGACCCCCCCTGCCTGACACCCACACCGAGGCCGAGACAACGAGAGCCACAGAGCAACTCGCAATATCGTGGAGAAAACCATTGGAGTGCTGAAGCAGCACTTCAGATGCCTGGATCACTCAGGTCTAGGCATCTGAAGCACTGCTTCAGCACTCCAATATCACCCTGAGCAGGTAGCTCAATTTGTGGTGGTCTGCTCCATGCTACACAACTTGGTTATCAGGAGGGGACAAGAATTGCCTGATGAGTCTGACAGTTCACCTCACCAGAGGAGGACGAGGAGGCGGACGCTGACATCGGGCCAGACAATCAGGCTGACGCAGAAGCCATGCCCCGCCCCCCTGTAGACCGCATGAAAGGGCCCATGGTGGCATGATAGCTGCAAGAGTCTTACGTCAGGAGTTCATCAATGATTGCTTTGCCTGAAGAATGTTGGTGTTATTTTCATGGTTGAAACACTGCTGGGTGTGCAGGTCGTACATCAATGGTGGGCATCACCTTAGTGACTATTAAAGTTTACGTTGATTGAAGTTAAGTGTGATTATACCCTTTGATGTTAATGAATCACCAGCGTATAATGGTGCAGCTACCTGAGCCAATGTGCTGCAAGGTTTTGTTAAATAAAAAACATTTAAACCAAACATTAGTCTGAAATCATCATTATTTCTGTGCAAATCAACCCTCCCCCACCCCCGCTTCTTCTCCCCACCTCTACCGCTTCTCCTTTCCCTCCGGACTCCAAGCCGCCTGGCCGAGGAGGTCTTCAGGCGATGCTTCATTGGGCGAGGGAGGTGAAGGCCAAAGCGCTGCTTGGACGGATACAGGAGAGGACGGTCACGAGGTGGGAATGTGCTCCAAGCCAGAAGCAAGATGTTGCTGCTGGCTCTCATGTGTGGTTGGCAATGGGGGTGCGGCACCTTGGGATGCAGTATGACGCTGCGGGACCACTGGGAGCCCTCTGTCACCAGTGATCTTGGTTACCAGCTTTAGGGCCTCCTCCACCCCTTCCATTTTATATGGTATTTGTTGGACAAAAACTCGGTACCAACTATGTTCTTGGTGCTTAGTGGGCTTTTTGCTGCTGGTGAATCTCCCTCGTGCCTCCCACAACAGCCAAACAAGCACACACCAGAGCCACATATGCTTTCAGTGCCTCTGAGCTCCCTCTCTCTCTGTCTCCTCTTCTGCGCATGTCATGGTGACCCTTGACCTCCAGAATCACGGGAATCGAGCATTGCCATGCCGTTGCTAAGGACGGCCACACTTTAGGGCAGAAGGTCATAAAAATTTAACGCTACCGCCCATTTGATATTGCTCGCGCTAACGCCCATTTAAAAAAATGTAAACTAGGTGTTTTGAGAATGGGTGAGAAGCCGGTGATCTGTAAACCTTTTTTAATGCCCACGCCGGAAATAACGCCCATTTTTGGGCGCTAAGCTCAAAAGTGGAGGTTCTAGCCCATAGTCTCAAAATAAGGGACCGCCCGTTTAAAACTGTGATGAGGCGAAATTTCTTCTCTCAGAGGGTAATAAATCTGTGGAATTCTCTGCCCCGAAGAGCTGTGGATGCTGGGTCATTGAATATATTTAAGGTGGCGAGAGACAGATTTTTGAGTGATAAGAGAATAAAGGGTTATGGGGAGTGGGCAGGGAAGTGGGGTCCATGATCAGATCACCCATGATCTTATTAAATGGTGGAGCAGGCTTGAGGGGCCAGGTAGTCTACTCCTGCTCCTATTTCTTATGTTGTTATGTCCTTATGATACATTATTAGATCAAGTTCCCAGGCTGTCTTTGTCAGAACTGATCCCTAAGCAGCCAAGCTGCACTAAATGAGTTAGAGAACTTCAAGTTAATCTGTAATCGTACAAAACCATTCCAAATTGAATAGGGGACTTCTCTTGGCAATTTCAGTATAATCACTCTCTGTTTTTAAAGGACATTGGGGGTCAAATTCAACTTCGACAGGGACGCAAAATGGGCAGTAGATGAAACATATGAAACTATGATCCTTCTTTGAAACATCTCCAGCTGCATACTATTGCATGTCACTAAATATCGCAACAAAATAACATAGCTACAATGTTTAGATGATAGTAGAAAATATGTAGCTCTTCTCCTTCCCTCAGATGATACGATAGATTATTTTCCATCATTTATCATATATACACTCTTGATTAATTTCTCCATCGGGATTGTTTTCCTTCCATTTGCGTTGCTCTATCACATTGTCCTGTGACTGAGATTAAACGTCTGAACTCAAGCCACATAGACAGAGACAATGCATAGCAACAGCATAGCAACAGGCCAAACAGGACACCACAGGACCAAACACAGCAGCCTCCAGCACCAGCTGCTGAAATCTTTAAGGCGTCTCAATGCAGCAACCTACAAAATAATTAAAGGGATAAAAACAGAAAATGCTGGAAATCTCAGCAGGTCTGGCAGCATCTGTGGAGAGGAAGCAGAGTCATCGACCCGAAACATTAACTCTGCTTCCTCTCCATAGATCCTGCCTGATCTGCTGAGATTTCCAGCATATTCTGTTTTTATTCCAGATTCCAGCATCTGCAGTATTTTGCTTTTGAAATAATTAAAGGGGTTGAGGGATTTACTCATCAACAAAGTATCACATCATTTAACTCAGCCTCTGGTGGAAAATTGGCACCGCATAAAGCAGGCACCCAATCTTTTCAATAGTTTCTTGCGTGGTGGAAATCAACTTTCGGTCAAGGTGCACAAAAATCTCTCCCTTTGTGCGTATGGACTCTGACATTACCTAGTGAATTATTCTTTGTGCAGAAAAGCACCTTAATCAGAACATTTCAGAATCTGTGTCAGAGTTAAATATTTTCATTCTGTTTTTAATATAGTTAGTTTCATGTGCCCTGAATCCACCAACTGTTGGCAACTGCATCATCTTTAGATCAGATGCAATGACAAAGACGACACTTGCCTTCAACCTGGCTGATCCCACCTCTCCCAGTGTTGTCTTCAGGTCAGGGTCAGTGATAAACGCATCAAGAAAAAATAGAAGAAAAGCATTTTTATTATATAGTTAGGAATTATTGTCAGTTAATGATATACTGATTGGAATGGAAAGAGTGGAATAAAGTATATTCTGAACAAAATGGTCTCAGTTACTCGATTGCTTCAGTATCAGTAGAATTTTCAACCACCAAAACTACTGATGTGTAGATTTTTGTATTCTGAAACTATTGGGGCACAGATTAATGTGTGCAATTCAGTCAATTCAATTTTAGTGAATTTAACTGTAAGTAATTCTGCCATTTTCAAACTAATAAGATTATAATTCACTGCAATATGAGCAATAACATTAAAAGTAATTTAATTCTGGATATAAATGTGTATTTATTTTAGCTACAAGCATCAATGCATTGAGTTGCCTGTGACTCCATTTTAATTGGTGGTGGTTTCAATCTGTAATTGTATTTTGAGCATGAATAAAAAAAACTGCTTAAAATAAATGTTTGAAAGTGTTTAGTGGAAAAAAGTCAGCATTAATATTTTAAAAGAATTCTATAGTGATGTTATGAATTGTCTTATCTGGCAAATTAAATAGCTGGCAACAGAAAAAGCACAGAATTGAGGTATATATTAAAGTGCTGCAAAAGGAGATTGGAACTAAACATTGAAAGGACAGAAGCAAAACAAGCTGATGGGCCTAAGGAAGGGAGGTTTCTCACGGGAGGTCTTACTGCTTATATCTGATTAACTCTCTCAGAATCAGCATTAATAGCTAAGAATATGTGAATACAGCTATTTTCATTGACAATTTCACTTAATTTTAATTATTAGAATTAATTACTACATTCTTTTCAGGTTTTGTGGAAGAATCAGCAATCCATGCTGTAGCAAGGACCCTCGCTTAAAGGGAACAAGGGTCAAAGATAGAGCTACAACATTGTTGTGCCAGTTCTCTGACTCACATTCACTTCCAGCACAGCACCCCACTAGAAGTGCAGGATCTCTGAATTTATCTGCTAATTTGTTGATCTGTTGATTGAATAGATTTTATAATAGTGCTTTAAATCTTTTTAAAATCAATGAATAAAGGGACACTATGCAGCATATTCTTGCTGTTTTTAAGAGTTAAGATTAACAACCATATTTTTGATAGATTCTAAAGCTCAAAAATTAAGGTAACAGCTGAGTGGGCTATTTCTGTGGTAATTTTGTAAAACATGATTAGCTCATACTTCTCAAGCCACTTAACCCATGTAACTATTTGGTAATCCAGTTATGAAGTGAAAAATATTTGTGCATTATGACTCATAAAAGTAATGAGAATCCCAAATTGCCACAAGCCCCTTTAATTCCAGTTTAGTCTTATAATAGTCTGTATTGATAAAGTTGGAACTGTTACACAGTCATCCAAATTATGTACTTATCCAAACAGGGCTGTTTCTTAAACTGTTCACTATAGCTTAGGTAATTGTCGGCCGATAGTTGTTAGAATAAAAAGTACAGTTTTATTGCGGTAAGTGGTTTTATTAGAACATAAGACATAGGAGCAGGAGTAGGCAATTCAACTCCTCGAGCCTGCTCCACCATTCATGGCTGATCTGAACTTGGCCTCAACTCCACTTCCCTGTCTGCTCCCCATATGCCTTGACTCCCTTATCATTCAAAAATCTGTCTATCTCCAGCTTAAATATATTCAATAATCCAACCTTCACAGCTCTCTGGGGTAGAGAATTCCACAGATTCACGACGCTCTGAGAGAAGAAATTCCTCCTCATCTCTGTTTTAAATGGGTGACCCGATATTCTGAAACTATGCCCTGTGGTTCTAAATTCCCCCTTGAGAGGAAGCATCTTCTCTGCATCTACCCTGTCAAGCCCCCTTATAATCGTATACATTTCAATAAGATCACCTCTCATTCTTCTAAATTCAAATGAGTATAGGCCCAACCTGCTAAACCTTTCTTCATAAGACAACCCCTTCATCTCAGGAATCAATCTAGTGAACCTTCTCTGAACTGCCTCCTAAACAAATATATCTCTCCTTAAAAATAGAGACCAAAACTGTACGCAGTACTCCAGGTGTAGTCTCACCAATACCCTGTACAGTTGTAACAGGACTTCCCTGCTTTTTTACTCTATCCCCCTTGCAATAAAGGCCAACATTCCATTTGTCTTCATAATTACTTTCTAAGTTTTCTTTCACAACTTTCAGGAATACTGGATTAATTTTTCAGATAGTAGAAAAAACCAATTAAATATTTTTGGCGCAATAAAAAACAATATTAATAAAATACTTTTAACCTAATGTTTCCTACATTACAACAGTGACTACACTTCAAAAGTACATAATTGGCTTTGAGACATCCAGTGGTTGGGAAAGGCGCTATATAAATGCAAGTCTTTATTTTTTTCCTTTTACTTTTCCAACACATGCTATTCTAAGTTACGTTAGCGGGTGCCTTTTGACAATAAGTTGTAATGGCAGTTGTGTCTTGATGTGTCTTTTATATCTGGGAGGTTATTGCTCCAGTTGGAACAATGAAATTAAAAAAAATTAAAAATTATGAAACCAAGAAGAGTTGAAATCTGTTAAGATATGCGAATTAACCTTTTTGAACAATATCCAAAGACAAAAGAGATTTTGCTGTGCTTTATAATATTTTCTAAATTTTTTGTGGTACAGGTACAATGTCCCGCAACCGGCTGTCCAAAAACAGGAATTGTCTGAAAACTGGACATTTTTGAGACGGCCAAGATGGTGACATTGGGCAGCGAGGGATGAGGAAACCGTTAAAAAATGCAGTGCCGGGGGAGCCGCGGGCGGCGTGAATCGGTGGGAATCGGTGGGCGATGAAGTGCGGCGCAAATCGGCAGGCGGCAAGAAGCGGAGGATCAGTGGGCAGTGAGGAACACCAACAGTGAGGTCCGAAATCTGACAAAATCCAACAAACTGCATGGTCTCAGTCCCGAGGTTGCTGGTTTTCAGATGTTGTACCTGTATGTTGATCATTTCCTTTCGAGACCTGGATGTCAGGTACATCAGTCATTGAAAGTTGGCATGCAGGTACAGCAGGCGGTGAAGAAGGCAAATAGTATGTTGGCCTTCATAGCTAGAGGATTTGCGTATAGGAGCAGGGAGGTCTTACTGTAGTTGAACAGGACCTTAGTGAGGCCTCACCTTGAATACTGTGTTCAGTTTTGGTCTCCTAACCTTAGGAAGGACGTTCTTGCTATTGAGGGAGTGCAGCGAAGGTTCACCAGACTAATTCCCTGGATGGCAGGACTGACAAATGAGGAGAGACTGGATCGACTGGGCCTGTATTCACTGTAGTTTAGAAGGATGAGAGGGGATCTCATAGAAACATATAAAATTCTGATGGAACTGGACAAGTTAGATGCAGGACGAATGTTCCCGATGTTGGGGAAGTCCAGAACCAGGGGGCATAATCTAAGGATAAGGGGTAAGCCATTTAGAACTGAGATGAGGAACAACTTCTTCACTCAGAGAATTGTTAACCTGTGGAATTCCCTACCGCAAAGAGTTGTTGATGCCAGTTCGTTGGATATATTCAAGAGGGAGTTAGATCTGGCCCTGACGGCTAAAGGGATCAAGGGGTATGGAGAGAAAGCAGAAAAGGGGTACTGAGGTGAATGATCAGCCATGATCTTATTGAATGGCGGTGCAGGCTCGAAGGGCCGAATGGCCTACTCCTGCACCTATTTTCTATGTTTCTATGTTTCTATGTTTCGGATCTGAGAATTACATCTTACACGGATACAATTTGCAGTATTACAACAAAAAAACTTTGAATTTGGTTTAGGAGGTTTCAAAATTTATTTGATATAAATATTAAAATTGTAAATTAAAATAAAATATTTTTATTCCTAGCATTAAAATCACCTTTCACTAAGAAAGTTCAAAAAATTCATAATCATAATTTTAGTAAAGGTATTGAGGCCAATTTTTCACATTGCTGATTTTTGGCACAGTTGTATCGGTACGTCCGATTTTTTAGTGGCTGACTGCGGCAAAACAAAGTTACAAGTTTCGCCGGAATAATTTTTCATTTTGGAGCAGCGCAGGTTGTCCTTAAGCTCTATGGGTGGAGCTTAAGATCTGCGCCGAAAAACTGAGGTTGCCAGGGTAATGAGGGACACACTGAAGGGCTGAGGCTGCAAAGTGAAAAATACAAGATGTAGAAAGACATAAGCAATTGTAGAGCCCCGGTGTCATTCCTATCCTGGGCCAAAGGGCCCCAGTGCCGGTGCCAAGTCTTCTTCCCTCCCTCCAAAACCTAACTCAGCTCCGCTAAAACAACGGCGTCTTCTCTACGCCGATTTCTCTTCACGGCGCTGATTTTCTTAAGTTCACATAAGGTTTTTCAGAACAGTGCACTGCGCCGTCTTTGAAAAAATCCTAGTTGGCCAAACTCGCTTAAATGGCCAGAAATGGAGCTGCCGGCAGCTGGCACCCCCAGTGATGTCAAAAAATCGGGAACTAAAAAAATCGGCCGTAACTAGTTTACGATGGCGCAGAAACCTTGGCGAAACTTGCAGATTTTAGTTTGCTCCAAAAAAAACAGCGGACGCCAAAAAAACACCGCAGAATGGTTGTGAAAATAGGGCCCAATATTGCTTTTAAAATGTTTTAAAATGTGCTTTTTTGTGTTCAAAATCTTTCTATTCCTTTAGTAAAAGTATGCCGAATTCAGTGAGCACACATATAGTAGCTTCAGAGTTATGGTCTCTTATATGACAACATTTCTTATAATATACAAAGCCAGTTTGAAAAGAGTTTATTAAGCTAACCCATGAATCCACATCAGTAACATAATACACAAAGTTTTATGTTTTCAGTCACTATCCAAGTTATCCCTGTACTTTTTTGTTTATTGTTAAATAAACTTTAAAAAATCATTTAACATTAATTTATTAAGGAATGAAAATGACAAATACTCATTTTTTAAATTTAATTCGATTATAATCGAAGGTGACATACTGGGAAAATTTGGTAAAAAGCTAATGAAATATTTGAAAATTCAGCCTGATTTTCTGAACGCAAAAGTCACTGGCAGTGCCTCACCTATTTCTAAAACCAGGGCGTGCTCAGACCCATTTTCTGTCTATTTACAGTGTGGCTGGAGAGTGCATTCAAAAAATTAGTTTTCATTAGTTAGAATTTCACTCATTTATTTTAGTTGACATTCAGTGGGGGAAATTTCAAACCTTGAGTTGACATTTTAAACTTTACTGCTTTTTTCTCAAAACAAAATACTCCAGGTTTACATCCACCATACAAAGGCTTGATTTTTCAAGCTAGAGAAAGATTGCCAGTGCGGGGATCAGTCTTGGGGCCTGTCGTTTATAAAAAATAAACAACTTGGATGAGGTTATCAAAAGCAAAATCTCAGTTTAATGACAGCATAAAACTGGAGGCAGAGTAAACAGTGGGGAACAGTTCAACCATTCCAGAAGGATTTCAACTTTTTGGAGAGCTGGACCACTAGACAAATTTGAAAGGATTGCTGAGGGAATAAGAAATCAGAGCATGTGTTGAATACATCTGAGTTATAGTGGAGAATCATTTAAAACATTAGCCCGACTGCAGTAAAAACAAGCAAGCAAGGCTTTGTATTTCAGTAGCAAAGATCTATAAAATATGAATCAAAAGTGCTGTATTGTGTGTAGTATTGTGGCGATGACTTCTTGATTTGCTTTATTTAGTGGCATACTCCACTGGTCGGTATTTCTAGTAAATTCATAAATGTGTTTAAAATAATCAGAGAAATTCCTCACTGGCCATCAGCTGAGATGCTGCCTAAGATTAAATCACTTGCTGACGCTTAAGAGCCAATTTTACAAGGTTCTGATGACAGTGGACAACCTAACTGGCTGGCAGCATGATTGTGAGCACAGGCTAATATGCCTGAAGCGCAGGGGACCCTACTTTGTGGCAAAGACTGCACTGAAGGCCAGCACAAGCCTGTTAAAGTTCCAAATTAGATGTAAATGAAACCTCTGCTGGATCTTGCGGTTTTTTTTGTAATTTCCTCTCTTTCTTAATTCATTCACAAGGTGTGGCACTGGTCCACCCCTACTTGCTCTTGAGAAGGTAGTGGAGAGCAATCTTATATGACTGAATGGCTAGCTAGGCTAGGCACAATACTTAAGAGTCAACCACATTGCTGTGGGTCTGGAGCCACATATAGGTTTCCTTCCCTAAAGGACATTAGTGAACCAGATGGGTTTTTCCAACAATCCGTTAGTTTCATGATCACCATTACTGATACTGGCTTTTTATTCCAGATATATTTAACTGAATTTAAATTCCCCAGTTGTTATGGTGGGATTTGAACTCTTCTCTACAGATCATTAGTTTAGGCCTCTGGAGTATTATTCCAGTAACAGTACCACTATGCTACCGTTTCCTGCATCCTGTATCCCGCAGGATTGCTCATCTATTTGAAGTAAGTGATGCAGTGTGTGAATGGTTGGCCTTTTGGAGCAAGACTCTTAGAGCTGGATTGTCATTTTTTTGTGTTTTGCAGTCTTTCTAGGTGCAATTCGTAGTGGAGCGAAAAATGTAGCGCCGGGATAACGTTAACGCCAGAGCGAGGAACTTTCGCCGAATAAAAGTTCACGAGGAGTGTTAGCGTTAACTCCAGTGGTGCAGCCGGAGCCAAACATTCCGACGCTGACGCAATCTGCCGTTTTGCACATGCATGGTTTTATCCCCGTGCTTCCACTTTCTGGTTTCCGTTTCCACTCCTGTCACAGGGCGTGGCCACATTCTGCACATGCATGTGCAGTACAACTGGGGCAGGATCAGCTATTTCTGATTTTGAATTTAATGATGGAAGAGGACGAGGGAAGTCAGCATGCCAGGCGTTTCAGCCACGAGGCTAATGAAGCTTTAGTGGGGGCTGTGGAATGGAGATGACAGGAGTTGCATCTTTGGGTTGGTTCTGGACCACAGCCCGCCATCTGCAAAAGAATTTGGAGAAACATTGCATAGGAGGTCTCTGCCTCAGACACTGTGGTCAGGACTGGCACACAGTGCTGAAAGAAATTTGGGTCATCAGAGTGAGTACCATTTTCTTTCATGTACTCCTTCATTAATTTAAGGATAAATCTCATGCTGTTGGTGCCACTCAGCACTCTGTGGGTTGCCACCTAAAATGCATGACACATAGGTAGGCTTAGTTCAACACTCTATTTACCATGAATGACCTTTACACATGACTAAGATTGCATCTGAGATCTCATAAGATGACTCCCCATTTTGATATCCTCCCGATGAACCACATGCAACTTCCAAGGCCAGTAACCAGAGGACTCTATTACATTCAGACAATAGGCATAAGTGCTTTGGTGGCTATCTGTGCCACAAGAACAGATGGATCCTCTTGTAACCATTCCTATTTTCATCTTTGCAGGCAAAGAAGTCTCATAATCGCCGCGAGCAGGTGTGGACAGGCAGCAGTCTGCCTCAGACCCTGCCACTCACTGACATTGAGGACAGAGTTGCAGGCCTCATCAGTGTCACAGGTCGGGCAGCTGCCATTGGGGGCTCAGACCCCTGCTCGGATACTGAGGGTAAGTCCTGCACACTCCCTGGACTAAGGTTGGGGCACTGTCCTGCCGAGCCTCTGGACTAGATATAATGGAGTAGCGGTGGTCCTTCAAATTAGCCTGTGCTATGTGACCTTCTTCATGTACTGGTCAAGTGGGCAGAATAGTGGCAAATGGAATTCAATCTGGATAAGTGTGTGGTAATGCATTTGGGGAGGTCTAACAAGGCAAGAGAATACACATTAAACGGTACGACATTGAAAAATGTAGAGGAACAAACGGACCTTAGAGTGCAGGTCCACAGATCCCTGAAGGTAGCAGGCCAGGTACAAATAAGGTAGTTAAGGAGGCATATGGAATAATTGCCATTATAAGTCAAGGCATGGAATACAAGAGCAAGGAGGTTATGCTTGAACTGTATAAAACACTGGTTAGACCACAGCTGGAGTACTGTGTGCAGTTCTGGTCACCACATTACAGGAAAGTTGTGATTGCACTGGAAAGGGTGCAGAGGAGAGTTACGAGGATGTTGCCTGAACTTTTGGCTATGAGGAAAGATTGCAGATTCTGGATCTGTTTTCTTTGGAACAGAGGAGGCTCAGGGGAGTCCTGATTGAGGTGTATAAAACTATGAGGGGCTTGGATAGAGTGGATAGGAAGGACCTGCTTCCCTTAGCAGGGGGGTCAACAACCAAGGGGCATAGATTTAAAGTAATTGGGGGGAGGTTGAGAGGAGATATGAGGGGAAATTTCTTCACCCAGAGAGTGGTGGGGGTCTGGAACTCACTGCATGAAAGGGTGGTAGAGGCAGAAACCCTCACCACATTTAAAAGATACTTGGATGTGCACTTAAAGTGCCGTAACCTGCAGGGCTACAGACCAAGAGCTGGAAAGTGGGATTAGGCTGGATAGTTCTTGGTCGGCCGATGCAGACACGATGGGCCGAAATGGCCTCGTTTCGTGCTGTAAATTTCTATGATTCTATGATTCTATGTTACCCTGCCCCCTCCCCTTCTGCTAACTACTCGTCTGTTGCTTTCTACTTCCAGATGACCAGCCACAGGTGCCGCATCCCTCAAGGGACCCATCCTCGTCGGGCCATCGTCTGGAGGTGGAGGAGGAAGAGGAAGATATGGATCAGCCGACTCCGGCGCAGCATCCGACGACCCTTGCTGCACCATCGGCATTCAGCTCCTCTGGGGATGACATTACGTTCTTGGGGTTCGAGGATTGCGAGCCTCCTGAGACCAGTGGCGTGCAGCAACACAGTGCTGGGATGAAATCCTGCAGGCCATCTCTCCAGAGGGTGAGTCGGCAAAGTCGATCTGCTGACAGACAGGCAGAAGTGGAACTGGACATGGTGGGAATGTCCAGGGAGAGCATTCTAATTAGCCATCAGCTCCTTGATGTCTTGGGAAGGATTCCTGCAAGCACTGACAGTCTGAAAGTGACCAATACGGAGGAAGGGCCGCAAATTGTCAGCGAGGCCATCAATGCCCACATGAAGCTGGTGGCCTTCAGCAGTGACAGTGGAGTCCCGGAGAGTGCGGCACGAGCCCTTGCAGAATATGGTGCATCTCAGACACAAGCTCTGATTCAGCTTGGGCAGGTGATGCAGTCCAAGCCTGCCTCCATATTCTCTGCATTCCCCACTGTCACACGGGGAAGTGATGGTTCTGAAGCAGGCCAGCAACATGTTAGTTTACATCATGCTCCGATTGCTAGGGCCCAGGGATATGGGAGATGGTATAATTCCTTCTGAAGACAGCTTTCCGTCTCCCTTCACTCAGTCACCAACCAAGCATCAGCGGCGGTCGTCACCCAAACCACCTGAGATTGGCGACGCCGATGAAGAGGCTAGCCAGTCATGAGCCAGGTGGCGAGGCTGTAACCTTTGTCCTCGATCAGCCAGCTTTGGCCTTGTGCTTGATGCCGGAACATGCGTGAGGCACTGCTCTTAACGCAAGATGAAAGCATCATGGATGCACCCTGGATATCGGGCATTGACTGCCATGATGCGCTGAGTATGGTCGCAGACGATCTGTACGTTCAGGGAGTGGAATCCCTTTCGGTTTCTGAAAATCTCAGGATTCTTTAAAGGAGCTCGCAGGCGATGTGCGTACAGTCATCAGCACACTGAACCTTCGGGAAGCAAGCAAATTGTCCGAAACCTATAGCCCTCTCATTTTGGGTCTCTCTGGTCATTGGGAAGTTTATGAAGTCCATTCTGCGTGCATATAGTGCATTAGTCACCTGATGAATGCAGCAATGTGTAGCGTGCTACAAAATGGAGCATACAATCCCCGCTGATGCCTGGAAGGAACCAGAGGCATAGAAGGCAAGTGCCACAGTCACCTTCACCTTGATGGGCAGTGCAGTTCTGCTCCCGCTGGTAGGTTGTCGATCTGCCTGTATGAGCTGGCATATCTTAGTCAGCACTTCTTTTCAGAAGCGCAGCCTTCTAACGCACTGTGCCTCAGAGAGCTGGCGGTGTGAGCGATGTTCCCTGTAAACTCGTGGGGGGAAGGCTTCCTCACCATACTTCAACGGCCTCTTCGATTATGTTGCAAATGATCAACAATAAGCCTTCCTCCAGCTTGAAGCCGTATGGCAATAGCAGCCAGATTACTGGCTCCCAAAATAGCATGGCCCCCATCTTTTAAAATGTCCTTAAATGTCCTTTATAAAACAAACTAGAAACTCATATAAAATTTCACAATCAAAAGTATGCAGTAACGCAGCATTCTTCTCTCAATCCCTTTAATCACTCACAACTGTGACTTCCTCCTTCGCTTTCAAGATGGCGCTGTTAATGCCTGGTGCACCCTGGTTCCATCTGTTTTTTCTGGGAGGGTCCTCGGGCAGATGCTAGTTCGGGCAAAATGCTCGAACGTTCTGACTGGGGTGCTAGCGCAGTGATGCATGACGATTTACGTCATCCCAACGGTCAAGACAGCGGAGGAACGGTAAATTTTAGCGCCACCGCAAAACCATTGGCGAAAGTTCCGTCTGGGTTCAAATTCTTGGGCGCTTCATTTGACGCCCAATAAAAACAATTTTGCGCCCTGCTGAGGCACTAAATGGGGCATAAATTAACTGAAAATCCAACCCTTAGAGGTGTATATCACATTTTAAGGTTTGGTTTGCATATTTGTTTTTTAAGCCTATTATATTGCTTTACCTGCATTTTTATTGTTGCATTTTTTTGCTGCTGTTTGGGCCTGATTTTTTGTATTGCATAACTTTTATTACAAATCCATTTCTAACAATCATCTTCTTTCCAGCTGCTGTTTCAGTTAAAGCAACTAAAGTGAGTAGAATTGCCATTTTTATTTTGTTGTCGGGATGTGGGTGACACTGGCAAGGCCACATTTATTGCATATCCAAAGTTCCCCTGGGAAGGTGGTGGTGAAACTTCTCCATGAACCACTTGAGTCCTTATGCTGATGATGCTCCTACAATGGTGTTAGGTAAGATATTTTAGGATATTGATTCAGCAATGATGAAGGAACCTGCTGTTGAAGTTACCTTGGTGAATTGCTGCTGTACAGATAATATATACAACAGCCACAGAGCACCGCTGATGGAGGGGTGGATATTGAATCCAGTGGCAGGGGCACTCAACAAGTAAACTTAATTATTGGAGAAATTGTGAAAGGAGTTGAACACTGTGGAATTGTCAGTAAATAGCTCCACTCCTGAACTTATGATAGTGATTGATGAAGCAGCCAGAAGTGGTTGGGTGTGGGGCATTTCACCGAGGAACCCCTGCAGTGATGACCTGGGGCTCTGATGAATGGCATTTTATAACCACAACTATTTTCCTATGTGTGAGGTATGATTTCAAGCCTCGAGAAGGTATTCCCTTGGACCTCCATTAAACTCAGGGCTCCTTGGTGTCATACTCTCACCTCTCTTCTGAGTCTCAGATCTTGGATCTATGTCTGGATGATGGCTATAATGAGATCTGGAGCTGGGTAGTTCTGCCGGAACCTGAACTGAGCACTGGTGAGAATGTTACTGATGAGTAGGTGTCACTTGATATGACTACACTGACTCCGTCAATTACTTTACTGATGATTGAGAGGAGGCTGATAGGGCAGTAATTGGCTGGTTTAGACTTACCCTATTTTTGTGAATAGTATACATTTGAATAATCTTCCACGTTGTTATTATTTAAATGGAGAAATATTGCAAAGTACTGCAGTGCAGCGGGACTGGGGGCACTTGTGCATCTGTGGAATTCGCTACCTCAGAGAGCTGTGGAAGCTGGGACATTGAATAAATTTAAGACAGAAATAGACAGTTTCTTAAACGATAAGTGGATAAGGGTTATGGGGAGCGGGCAGGGAAATGGAGCTGAGTCCATGATCAGTTCAGCCATGATCCTATTGAATGGCGGAGCAGGCTCGAGGGGCCGTATGGCCTACTCCTGTTCCTATTTCTTATGTTCTTATGTTCTTATTGTCTGGTAGATGCCAGTGTTATAGTTGTACTAGAACAGCTGGGATGTTGTCAGGGTTCATAGCCTTTGATGTCTCGAATACACTCAACCATTTCTTAATGTCATGTGGCATGAGTCAAATTGGATGAACATTGGTACCTATGATGATGGGGAACTTGGGAGGAGGCTGATTAGGATCATGCACTTGGAATTTTTAACTGTAGACCTTTGCAAAAACTTTGGTCTTGTTTCTTGCACTAATGTAGTGGTCTGCACCATGGTTCAGGACAAGGATGGAGGCACCTTTTCGTCTGTTAGCTGTCTGGCTGTCCACCACCATTCTCGATTGGATGCGTTAAGGCTACAGAGCTTTGCTCTGATCCATTGGTTGTGGGCCCGTTCAGCGCTGTCGATAGTCTACTGTTTTTGGTACTCGGTTTGTAAGTAGCCCTGTGTAGTAGCTTCACCAGGTTGTTGCCCCATTCTAGTGTATGTCTGATGATGCTCCTGGCATGGCCTTCTAGAATTGAACCAGGGTTGGTTCCCTGACTTGATGATGATCAAGGGCTGATTGATGTGCCAGGCTATGAGGTTACAGATTGTGATAAAATACAATCATGCTGATGACAGCCTCGTGGATGCCCAGTTCTGTGCTGCTAGATCTGTCATTAAAATGTTCCACTTAGCATGGCGAGCATGCCACATTACATGATAGAGTATGTCCTCATGGTGAAGATGAAAGCTTGGCGGAGAAATTCACCTTGTTTGCGCCACCCATTAGCTCCTGTGGAGGGCGGTAAAGGGGCGTTACGATGTTACCGACAGGATGCGGTGATTTCACCAACGCCTGCGAACTTCCCTAGTGGTTTTGCACTAGCGCTAACACTTACCGCCTTGCACTCTTGCGCCCCATAGATTGATACGTCATCCAGTGCGCAGCACCCCGTTATCGCCCCGGATGTGATATTCGCTCCCGCCCTCTACAGCATCATCGGGCATCCACAACAGCTGCAGCAGGCATTGTCACCTCGGCTGGCCGCTTGAGGAACAATATTTAAAAGCAGTGGTGGTCAGGTAGGGCAAAATTTATTACTCTCCCCAGTCTGGTGCCTTTTGATTGATTTTGACCCCATGATTCCTCAGCCCTCCACTCTCTCAGAGTGCTGGAGGCTGTTATGCACGAAGCACAGATCCCGTGGCCCCACAGCAAGAGCAGTAAGATTCATTCAACCCATCATCGGTCCTTCCCTTTAAGTGAGGGACGGCAGCGCTGCCCCAAACATTGCTCAGTGCTCTGCCACTACCACCCCTCTCATACACTTTAGAGCGCGAAGGGAAGTGGTAGTGCTTGAATTAGCGCTCCACTTCCCTCAGAGCGCTAAAGCTGAAGTTCCTGGGAGCAGCAAATCATTGTCATTTGGCAATACCTTTACGCTCCTTCAAAAGTTATCATCACAAACGGGGCGCTACGCAATTTCTAGCCCAAGCTTGTCTTCACAAGCACTGCGCTGTGATTACTTCTATCACATGGATCGACATATCTGTCACAGTTTAGTTCGTGAGGACAACGTCAAATAAGTTACTGCCTCATGCTGGATCCCCCTTGACACAAGTCCGATCTGTTATTGCTCAGCCAGTTCAGTCAGTCGTGGTTTTATATCAAGCCACTTTTGAGGGACATTGAAACACCACATGCAGAGCACATTCTGTGCCTTGCTTCACATGCTGTCACATTTATCACATTTGGCTCTTTGATCTGTAGTGTATTTTCATTGTAGCTTCTCAGACTGCTTTGTCAGTATGTATTGCTATAGAGGTTGGCTGAATGGGTTCAATGATCATATTACTGGAAGTGCTATTCTATTAACTGATTCCAGGCCTTCCTAGCTGCAATGATTTGTATAGCCCTGCCTTCTTCTGGTTCTCCCTTGGCTTCATCTAACTATTCATCATCAGATGTTGCCTTTTCCTGTTCTGCCTCCGCTAACTCCAATCCTCTTTGAATTACCAGGCTGTGCAGAATGTAGCACATGACAATGATGTGGAACAGTTTTTCTGAGCTACATTATAGGGAGCCTCCAGAGCGATCAAGGTACCGGAACACTTGCCAATATACCAATGGTTTGCTCTATGATGTTCCTGGTGGTCCCATGGCTGTGAACTGTAACTGAGTTGATTGGGCATGGTGGGGTTGCGGACGGATGTAATCAACCATGTGTGTGGAGGTTATCACTTCTCCTCCAGTAACCATCCTCTGACATTCGTGGAGGGGTGGAATAATGGGGGGATGGAATTAGTGTTACAGGATGAAGACGTCATAGCAGTTGACAGTGAAACTGGCACAGTCTTGCAATATCCTTCTGCGTGACCACTCTCCACTTGTACATTGATGAAGTGAAAGCTCTTCCTGTTCAGAAAAGCTGCTAACTCGTCCTTTGGTATCTTGATAGATACACGAGTACAGTCTATTATACCCTGGATATGAGGGAAGCAAGCCACTGCTGCAAATCCCAGAGATCCCTCATTTTTGCAGTTGATGTCCATGGGAAAGGAAAGTGCATTGTTGACCTGCTTGATTCAACTGTGTACTGCGGACTGGGAGATGTGCATGATGTCCCCTGTAACAGCCTACTAGAAGTCTGAAGTGAAAAAGTTAAGGCCGTTGGTGACTTTAACAGCAACTTGATCCAGGAGGCAGCAGGTCCTGCTGCAACAGACTGCATAAGTCAGCAACAGCCTCTTGATGCAGTGCTGTTCAGAGACATCCAGGAAACTGACTATTGGCGTATAGACCCTCTGAGCGTCCTATATGGAGAACTCCTCACCTGCTTTCTTCTAACAAGTTTACCTGCTGCTCACCCCGGTTGCTGTGGCTGTTGTTGCTGCTGCTCTTCTTTCTCTAATTGTTCCTCCACCCAAAGCAAAGTAGCAAAAGTGGTGTCCATGGCAAGGAGGGTGAGTAAGGCAAAAAAAAAGAAAATCAGAAACAAGCAATCTTCAGACTCAAAAAAGTCTTGGAAATCCACCAAGCAAAGTAGCACACAGATCCCTATGATCTGAATGCCTACAGCTGAGTGCCACTCATGCCAGTCAGTCTGTGAAGCCAATCTAATTACATCATAGGATCTCGATTTGCATTTATGAATGAGACACCATCTGTTTTCAGCAGGTGCGATTGCCACAAAAGTCAGTTCCCGAATTAAAATGGAGGTTGCCGGGTTTCCGGCGTGAATCGGATAGAAAGTCAATTTGCCATATTTTAATGGCTCAGCCACCCCATTTCCAACAGGTAGGTTAGGTTAAAATCACCCCCACCCCATGTTATCTGTATTACAAAATGGAAAAGTTAAGAATCACATTATTAATATTTTCCAGTAAGAGATAAATCAGTCAGGATATTGTAAGTGTATTTTGTGAGGACTTTTGAACTTTTGTTAAATAAACTTCATGTATCTTTATTACTCAAATGATTGATGACCCCTGCTTCTAGTGAAATAGCACATCTGGCATTAAGTTATTTATAAACTCTACAGCAGCTTCCTTTACCATCTATCAGTCAGATGACCATATTCAAAAGTCATTTCCAGCCAGTTGAAAGTACCCACATAGAAGGCTTCAAGCTGTAGCTTTATGACAGAGTCCTCTGGGGAAATATTGAAACATTTCAATCAAAACTTCTGTACCTATTTATTTTATACCTTTTTTTAATAGGGATGTAGATACAAAGCAAGAACACTTGAACATATTGGGCCTGATAATCAGTAGGCCCTGCAAGTTCCGGGTTTTCACATGCACTGCGCATGGGCGAAGACCCGGAACTTGCGATCTGTCAAGTTTTGCATTACAGATCATTCCCATCCACTACAAAAACACTTTCGTTGCCGCAGGGTTGGGCTATTTGTCCAACTACGGCCCAGCGAATGCCCACAAAACCCTTACACCTTGTAAAAGCAGGCAAAAGGCTTTTTTTTTATCAGCGCAAGGGTTAAAATAAATGTTAAAATAACATTTTTTTAATGATTAAAACATACACATACAATTAAAATTAGATTAGGTAAATTTTGGCCCATTTTAAAATGTTTACATTTATTTTTCAAAAAATTACACTTTTATTTTAAAAACGTAATTAAAGGAACTTTTAATTAATTTTGAACATTTAAGTGATGTGAATTCTTATTTATTTGGGGATTTCTAATATGCTTATGGCGATTCCGTACATAATTAGAATCCCCATAGAATCATAGGAATCCCCCTTTTTGATTGGTTGACCGGGCCCATATGATCCCAGGGACACTTGAGAACCATGTGCGTCCCTGGGATCCGTGGGCCTTTGTGCAGGTGTACGCCTGCAGACCTGAGAAGGGAACTCTTCGTAGCTGTGGAGCCAGGAGGTAAGTATGGAAATATTTTGTGGGTCGGAGGCGTACACTGGAGGAATGCCTCCATATGCAAATTCAGGACCAATGTTTCCAATAGTGGAGGGAGGAATGTTTATCTGGAGAACACCAGGCCAGGGTTGAATAGTGGAGATGTTGCTGCTCTTGCAAAATTAAAGTTTTACTGTCAAGGCTAATGTATAAATTATGGACACTTGAGCTTGGTACTGGAGTGTGTTTGATATCCATAGAATCGTGCCCCAGGAAAGAGGATGGATAATGTCTGGAATTGTATGATAGCGTTTGAGAATCAAAGAATATTTATACTAAACTTTCCCTCAGCCTAAAGCTCATCGTAGATCACAGATGTTCGGTAGGGGAAGCAGGTTGGATGAACTGAATGGTTTTGTGTCTTTCTATATTCTTAACACATAACCATAATAGATCTTAAAAGACCAGTGCCTGATTGTAGATTGGCTATACTTGCTTAACACATCTTAGTGAAATTAGTGTGACAGTGCATTGACTACTCTTAGTAAGTAATTCATTTAGCTTCAGGTTCAATGCCTCTAAAACCAACTTGTCCCCAGAAAGGACACACTTACTGCATGACTATACTTCAAAGGTACTTCATTGGCTGTAAAGTGCTTTGGGATGTCCTGAGGTCATGAAAGATGCAATACAAATGCAAGTTCTTTCTTTACTAGTTGCTATAACAGCTCTGCAGTAAACTCACTGGTCTATAACTGTCAGCTGTCAATCAGAAACCATCACTGTGGGTGTGAACAAAATTTACGTGACATCCCTTTTGCAAAATTCGCAACCAGTAAACAAATATGAATGTGGAAACAAACTGCTTATGAATAAATCATGAAATGCAGCTCCTGTATGAGCACGCTATGGATTAGGTTTCAGATTTTCCAAAAACGATTTGCTTGTTCTGATTATGTGATGCAGCCTCATCTTGTGATGAGATGTACAAAAAATTTAATCTTTTATAACGTTGGCACTTTCAGATGAGGGCCCTGAAATTCCACTGGGTCTCACGCAATATTTTCGAGAGACCATTGGAACATCAAGGAAATGGGTGGGAAGGGGAAGACCCAATTACATCAGTTTTCCGCTATTTTTGGTAGTTTCCATATTGAAAAGAGTACAATTTCTGTACAGCCCTATACAAAACAAATCACGGCTGGGGACAGGGCCACTCCTTAAGTGACAGTTCCTGCTTTAGAGCCGCAATTGGACCAGGCATTTAAGTTCTAGCTGGTAAGGCCTGGTCCCCCAAAGAGGACATCTAAAAAGAAATTAGTCCCTCAATCAGTCCCCTTGTTCGGAGACTGATTGGAGCCATGCCGGGGTGTGTGTGTTGGTGGGTGGGGTTGGAAGTTGTGTAACCTCCATCCTAACAGGCACACAGCCTCTATACTTTCCTAGTACATGGCACAGGTGGGAAGAGAAACCCATTATGATTTCTGCCTGCTGGCCCCATTATGCAAGTAAGGTACTCTTCCACTGATCCTACAAACTTCAAAAGGGGTCATTGTTGGAGGACGCTATGGGCTTGATCCTGGTGCAAGCACTGGAACTGCAGTCTATGGAATGTCCAGGCTAAAGCACTTAGGAAAGTGATCTAGATCAGTGCCAAATATTATCAGGCGATGTTGATGATGGACTTCATCTCATTGAAAAGTGATTGTACCTTGTTCTACTCGATGATTTAGCAGAAACTGAGCTGTACAGATCAAGCAAGTCCAAGATTTGATCCACAATCTTGCTGAGCAAGCTGATGATCTCAGCTGGGAGTGAAATGGGGTGAAATCCGTCAGAGTTTTCCCTCCGAATTACTATCCAGTGCTGGAATGTATGTTAATATCAAATAAAGACAGGGACCAGATTCAATTGCACTCACTGGGAGAGACTTTCAACTGCTGAACTCTCATTTCTCGCCTGAAAAATGGGCGGCCGTGAGTTGAAAATCTGCTTTGTGCATCCATCTGCCCATCTAAATCAACTTTCCGGCTGGCCTTTAAATGGGTGTCCAAAACAGGCGGGTGAAGCATGCATAGTGCATGCCAGTCCTACTTACTCCAGGTGTTGAGAGGCAGAATTGATGTTCCTTAAAGGCACCACTGGAGGCCTCTCCCAAATGATAAGCTTTTTGTTTTAATGTTAAAGGTTTTTATGAGGCCAGCAGGTGCAAGACTGCTCCCCTGGACCCCACAAAAATCTTCCAACCTGCTGCTGATCCTTCCTTCCTTCCACTCCCCGCCCCCAGTAAGCTTTATCTTTCAGCTGGCTGCGTGCAGTAGCCAGATGATTGTCCTCCTCACCAGACCAGCGAATAGCAGCAGGGTGTTGCTCTGGTGCCTGCTTATTGTCGAGAAATTTTAAAGAGATCTGAACCTGAAAGTGGTCCTTGCCTCCACACTGCCATATTGGGCGGGCATCATGGGAACACTGCTGATATTGTGCCCTTTCAACACCCAACCCGAAAGTCTCCCCCACTCCTACATAAAGAATATGCAGAGAAAGTCCCAAATTTGTGAAAGATGGAATATATTTTACATCGCGCTTTGAAATGCTAGGCACTTTGTATTAATAATTGATTGGACACAACGCCTGAACACATCTATAACACTCAGCTTGAACAACACACATTTTAAGGATGGAAAGTGCATGGAATGTGCAAATATGTTTTATCTTTGAGATGTGTAGCAAAAGTACATTTTGAAAATCAGGTGTTATGGCCTAAAAGCTTCTCATGAGACAATCACACTTGTATTCCCTGCTGTATTTATCATGGGTTGTAGTCTTCCAGTTATGATGGTTAAAGCTGCTTTTATCTATGTTGTGTCTTTACACACTACAGCAAATCAACACGAGGCACATACTTGAGACGAGGTCACTACCTTTATTCACAGGACCAAGAAGTGATGACCCTGCGTGGGACCTCCCTTTATATACCTGGATGACCAGGTGAGGAATGTCTCCCACAAGTTCAACCCCTGTGGTCAAGGTGTGCATTTCTCAGGTGTCTACAGTGTACAGTGTTATTACATAAAGGTTACAATTATGTGAGGTTACAAACATGACATCACCTCCCCCCAACGTTTTTGGGTCAAAGATTGAATCTTTCGGGCGGTCGACGCTCTGTCGTGGAGTGCCGCAGTTGGGGCTCTGGTTGTTGAGCCTTGACATGCATCTTTGTCACCTGTGGTGATTCCGGCTCGTCTGGGCTGACCGCAGGGACTGTGCATGCTGCTGACGGTTCTTATTGCTCGTTCACTGGCAGTGGTGTGGGCAGCATCTCATGATCTTCCTCAGGTTCCTCAGTGTCTATGCTGAACCTTTTTTTTACTTGGTCCAGATGCTTGCGGCATATCTGCCCATTGTTGAGTCTGACCACTATGACCCTATTCCCCTCGTTACCAATTACAGTACCCTCGAGCCACTTGGGCCCCACAGCGTGATTAAGAACAAATACAGGGTCATCGATTTCTATCCATCTCCCTTTTGAGTTATGGTCATGGCACTCATTTTGGGACTGGCGCTTGCCCTCAACAATGTCTCTGACAAGACTGGATGGATGAGGGACAGCCGAGTTTTCAGTGTACGTTTCATGAGTAGTTTCGCTGGCGGGACTCCCGTGAGCAAGTGCGGTTGGGACCTGTAGGCCAGCAGGAGGAGCGATAGACGGTATTGAAGGGAGGGTCCTTGAATCTGGAGCATGCCTTGCTTTATGATTTGGACCACACGTTCCGCCTGGCCATTGGAAGCCGGCTTGAACGGCGCTGTCCTGACATGTTTGATGCCATTACCCGACATGAACTCCCGGAATTCATAGTGAAACACAGGCCGTTGTCGCTAACTATGATATCCGGCAAGCCGTGGGTCGCAAAGACTGCACGCAGGCTTTCCACTGTGGTGGATGTCATGCACGAATTCAATATGATGCACTCGATCCATTTCGAGTACGCATCAACAACAATGAGGAACATTTTTCCCATGAACGGGCCCGCGTCGTCTACGTGAATACGTGACCATGGCTTGGTGGGCCAGGGCCACGGGTTGAGTGGGGCCTCCCTGGGGGCATTGCCCAGCTGGGCACATGCCGTGCACCTGCGAACACAATGTTCCAGGTCTGCATCAATTCCCGGCCATCATACATGTGACCGGGCAATGGCCTTCATAAGCACGATGCCTGGGTGCTCGCTGTGGAGTTCCCTGATATATGCTTCCCTACCCCTCTGGGGCATGACTACCTGGCTGCCCCATAGTAGATAGTCGGCTTGGATGGAGAGTTCATCCATCCGTCTGTGAAATGGTCTGACCTCTTCAGGGCATGCTCCATGTGCGGGCGCCCAATCCCCAGTCAGGACACATTTCTTAATCAGAGATAGGAGGGGATCTCTGTTTGTCCAGGTTTTGATCTGGTGGGCTGTGATGGGGGAGCTTGCGCTGTCAAAGGCATCGACAGCCATGACCATCTCAGCGCTTTGCTCCGCTGCCCCCTCAGTGGTGGCCAGTGGAAGCCTGCTGAGCGCATCAGCGCAATTTTCGGTGCCTGGCCGGTGCTGTACGCTGTAGTCATACGCAGCTAGCGTGAGGGCCCACCACTGTATGTGAGCTGACGCATTAGCATTGACAGCTTTGCTGTCGGACAACAGGGATGTTAACCGGTTGTGGTCCGTTTCTAACTCGAACCTTCTGCCAAAAAGGTACTGGTGCATCTTTTTCACCTCGTAGACACATGCGAATGCTTCCTTTTCAACCATCCCATACCCGCTTTCTGCTTGGGAGAGCGACCTGAAGGCATAAGCCAAAGGTTGGAGTTGGCCCTCATCATTACTCTGCTGCAACACGCATTCAACCCCATAGGATGATGCATCACATGTCAAAGCCAACTTCTTACAGGGGTCGGACAGGGTCAATAACTTATTAGAACAAAGCAGGTTCCGCGCCCAATTGAAAGCCCGTTCCTGACAGTCCCCCCAAAACCAATCACAACCCTTACGCAGGAGCACATGTAGCGGCTCCAGCAATGTACTTAAGTTCAGTAGAAAGTTCCCGAAATAGTTCAATAGTCCCAGAAATGAACGCAACTCTGATGTGTTGCCGGGCCTGGGCGCACGACGGATCGCCTCCATTTTGGATTTGGTGGGCCGGATCCCGTCTGCGGCAAACCTCCTGCCCAAAATCTCGACCTCTGGGGCCAAAAACACACACTTGGACTTCTTCAGTCGCAGGCCTACCCGGCCCAGTCGGCGTAGCACCTCCTCCAGGTTGTGGAGATGTTCCTCGTTGTCTCGACCCATGATAAGGATGTCGTCCTGAAATACGATTGTTCCGGGGATGGATTTTAGCAGGCCTTCCATGTTCCTCTGAAAGATAGCGGCTACTGAACGAATGCCAAATGTTCACCTGTTGTCGACAAACAGCCCCTTGTGATGCATGGTGATGGTGGTCAGCAGCTTTGATTCTTTGGCCAGTTTCCTGGGTCATGTAGGCCGAAGTGAGGTCCAACTTGGTGAACATCTTGCCACCTGCCAGCGTGGCAAAAAGATCCTCCGCTCTCGGAAGCGGGTATTGGTCCTGAAGGGACACTCGGTTGATGGTGGCCTTGTAGTCGCCACAGATCCTGACTGAGCCATCCGTTTTTAGAACAGGGATGATGGGGCTTGCCCAGTCGCTGAATTCAATGGGCAAAATTATGCCCTCTCTTAGCAATCTGTCCAACTCAGTCTCAATTTTCTCCCGCATCACATACGGCACAGCTCCGGCTTTGTGGTGGACTGGTGTGGCATCCGGGGTGATGCGAATCCTTACTATGATGCCTTTGAAAGTCCCGACACCAGGTTGAAATAATGACTCGAACTTTAGTAAGACCTGTGAGCATGAACTTCGCTCCACAGATGAAATGGCTTGCACATTCCCCCCATTTCCAGTTCATCTCGGCTAGCCAACT